>NC_072445.2:60995000-61627500 GCF_028878055.3 Symphalangus syndactylus | reverse complement strand
GAAAATGGCCATACTGCCCAAGGTAATTTAGAGATTCAATACCATCCCCATCAAGCTACCAGTGACTTTTTTCACAGAATTGGAAAAAACTATTTTAAAGTTCATACGGAACCAAAAAAGAGCCCGCATCACCAAGTCAATCCTAAGCCAAAAGAACAAAGCTGGAGGCATCACGCTACCTGACTTCAAACTATACTACAAGGCTACAGTAACCAAAACAGCATGGTATTGGTACCACAACAGAGACATAGATCAATGGAACAGAACAGAGCCCGCAGAAATAATGCCACACATCTACAACTATCTGATCTTTGACAAACCTGACAAAAACAAGCAATGGGGAAAGGATTCCCTATTTAATAAATGGTGCTGGGAAAACTGGCTAGCCATATGTAGAAAGCTGAAACTGGATCCCTTCCTTACACCTTATACAAAAATTAATTCAAGATGGATTAAAGACTTACATATTAGACCTAAAACCATGAAAACCCTAGAAGAAAACCTAGGTAATACCATTCAGGACATAGGCGTAGGCAAGGACTTCGTGTCTAAAACATCAAAAGCAATGGCAACAAAAGCCAAAATTGACAAATGGGATCTAATTAAACTAAAGAGCTTCTGCACAGCAAAAGAAACTACCATCAGAGTAAACAGGCAACCTACAGAATGGGAGAAAATTTTTGCAATCTACTCATCTGACAAAGGGCTAATATCCAGAATCTACAAGGAACTCAAACAAATTCACAAGAAAAAAATAAACAACCCCATCAACAAGTGGGCGAAGGATATGAACAGACACTTCTCAAAAGAAGACATTTATGCAGCCAAAAGACACATGAAAAAATGCTCATCATCACTGGCCATCAGAGAAATGCAAATCAAAACCACCATGAGATACCATCTCACACCAGTTAGAATGGCGATCATTAAAAAGTCAGGAAACAACAGGTGCTGGAGAGGATGTGGAGAAATAGGAACACTTTTACACTGTTGGTGGGACTGTAAACTAGTTCAACCATTGTGGAAGTCAGTGTGGCAATTCCTCAGGGATCTAGAACTAGAAATACCATTTGACCCAGCCATCCCATTACTGGGTATATACCCAAAGGACTATAAATCATGCTGCTATAAAGACACATGCACACGTATGTTTATTGTGGCACTATTCACAATAGCAAAGACTTGGAACCAACCCAAATGTCCAACAATGATAGACTGGATTAAGAAAATGTGGGACATATACACCATGGAATACTATGCAGCCATAAAAAATGATGAGTTCATGTCCTTTGTAGGGACATGGATGAAACTGGAAAACATCATTCTCAGTAAACTATTGCAAGGACAAAAAACCAAACCCCGCATGTTCTGACTCATAGGTGGGAATTGAACAATGGGAACTCATGGACACAGGAAGGGGAACATCACACTCCAGGGACTGTTGTGGGGTGGGGGGAGCGGGGAGGGACAGCATTAGGAGATACACCTAATGCTAAATGACGAGTTAATGGATGCAGCAAACCAACACGGCACATGGATACATATGTAACAAACCTGCACATTGTGCACATGTACCCTAAAACCTAAAGTATAATAATAAAATAAAATAAAATAAATAAGTAATAAGGACATATCTAACACTTCTTTTCTATTTGGTGTTTTGGATTTGTGTGTAGTAGAGACAGAAGAAATAGATGGTCTTAGTAGCTCTTCTCCAAATCTTTCTAGTGTCTGTTTGATAGAAATTCAAAATTGTGTCTCAAATAGAGAATATGTGGCTTATGACAATTCTAGCTCCATTCATTCATTTGTAGATATTTATTGACAATGTGTTAGATATTGGAGAGATATCAGTGCCCAAAACAAAGTCCCTACCTGCATAAAGCTCGCATCCCAGTGTAAAGGGTCAGGGAGAAGGTAGGAAGTGGGTCAAAGTTCAAGACAAAATGTGCTCAACCAGATGAAGGCTAATAGTAGAGGACACTGAGCAGCAGTTTGTGCTTGTTTGAAAGCAAATGAATGAAGTAAAATATCTCCAGACATCTAAGAACAAAAAAAGATTATTGTATCTTCTTGTTTCCGTCTCTTACCCTGATAAATCCAAAGCATGCACTTAGTGGTGAATCAGCCTCTTTGCAGAAGAGTCCTTTTTGCTTTACATTCCCACCCAATCAAGCTTGTTTCTAACAAATGTATTAGAGGATTGCAAGCACATGCATTTCCACTCTTATTTTATTCCCTAATGATGGGATAAAACAAGAAAGAATTGCCTTGTAATAAGGTGCATTGTTCAATTTCGAGTGATACGGTGTTGGCATCAAAGAATCCTTTTGTTCATTACATGTGTCCGCCTACACTGCAACACCTGGATAAGGGTGAAAACTTTCAAGCAGCTTCACAGAGAGATAAACCTCAATCAATTTACTCTAGAAATATTTGCATATTTCCCACTGCTAATGAAATCACCGCTATCAGAATGTTTCCATTTTAATAATATTTCAAATTTCATATAGGTGTGTCTTGCCTTTAGTGAGACCTTGAAATATTTTAAAAGAATAGAGTAAAAATATACTATTTTATGGAATATTGGGAGAATACTGGGAAGAGAAATCTGTTTAAAAGTCTAATTGATTCTACAAGCAGATTATTTATCACTTTCTTTTTTTTCAATTCTACCATAAAATAGAGAGCCAGATATTCATCTGAAAACTGAAGTCAGTTGACATAGAAGTTCTTTTTATGAGAAAATAGAATAAAAGATGATTGTCCAAAGTAGTGGGAACACAAGAAGGAACACTCTGCAGAAGACAAATTACGTAAGCCAGAGATACCCCAAGTGTGCCACCAAGGCTTGCCTGCTTTGAGAGAGAGGAGAGTTTAATGTAGAAAGATCAGAAAAAACTACAGAGAACAGAATGGAGTTTCCCCAAAACACCACAAGAACTCTCATATGATCCAGCAATCTCACTACTGGGCATTTATCCAAAGGAAAGGAAATCCATTTATGGAGGAGACATCTGCACCCCCATGTTTATAGCAGCACTATTCACAATAGCCAAGATATGGGATCAACCTAGGTGTCCAACAGCAGATGGATGGATAAAGAAAAGGTGGTATATATTATACACAATGGAATACTATTCAGGCATTAAAAAGAAAAAAATCCTGTCATTTGTGGCAACATAGTGAGAACCGGAGGATATTATGTTAAGTGAAATAAATCAGACACAGAAAATGAAACACCACATGTTCTCACTCATTTGTGGAAGTTAAAAAAAGGTGATCTCATAGAAGTAAAAAGTAGAACAGAGGATACTAGAGTCTGGGAAGAGTAGGGGGAAAAGGGCATAGGGAAAAATTTTCTTAAAGGATACAAAACCATAACCATAGATGGAAAGAATAGGTTCTAGTGTTCTATAGCACTGTAGGATGACTCTAGTTAACATTAATATATAGTTTCAAATAGATACAAGGAGGTTATTAAGTGTTCCCAACACCAAGTGATGATAAATGTCTGAGATGGTGAATATGCTATTTTTCTGATATGACCACTATGTAGGATCTATATCAAAACATCACTATGGACCCCATGAATATGTATAAGTATTATTTGTCAACTTAAAAACTCAGTATGTAATATTTTGTCCCAATGTGCTTATCTACAGAAAATCATATCCACACATGTATAAAAATAATTTTTAAGTAAAACATAGACTTTCTTGTAGTTTTTCATGGATAGAGCAAATAAAGTCTTGATTTTTGAAAGGCGTGTTATTTATGTTTATGCCAAAACTATTGTAGCTTCATAAATTAGATTACTCTCTAGATAATAAAGACTCAGATGAAACACTGACAGGGAATTGATTTTGTAAATAAAAACACTAAAATTTTAGCCTTCAATATTTTGAAACGTTGTTACTATCAAGTGATTTTTATATTTAAGAACACATGGAGCTATCTTCTAGTTAAAGTTAACATTATTCTTTGATATTTAGGCAAAGCTCAAATAAAGGCATTGCTACTGCTGATGTGATCATCTTTACTATGTTCACTATTCAATGATGACATGTTATTCCTGGGAGTAAATAATTTTAGCCACCTTGTATTCAATTTCATAATGTAAGCAGAATACTGTAAAACATTATGATCTGGTGTCACTTGCAAATTATATGTTTAGAATCGTTCAAAATAGCAAAGCATATTATTATAGCTGCATATTTCTGTAAAGTTTTCTTTACTTGTGCGATATGAACTTTACCTGAGATGGGTTATTACTAGATTTTTGGCTGAGCAATGATTCATATACAGACCTATCTCTTACCTGAGGCATCTAAGTAGTCACAAGCCGTATTCCTCTGTTTTCACAATTTCTGCGTGATATTTTGTGAAATAAATTATTCACTACATGCATTACATTATATGTATAGTCTTAGGCTCTATCTGAAAGCTGAGCAACTAAGTTTGTTTTGCAAAATATTTGCTGGTTTGGAAAAAATAAAGGCCAAACTGTATGCTGAAATCTTGAAATAAATGGAATTTAAGAGAATTTTTAGGTATTTCCTAACCCAAAAATTTGAAAATAGTTCCTTATAGGAAAGAAAAATTTAAATAAAGTACTATGAAATCAAACAAGATAATTCTTATATTAAAATTTATTTTGCACTTTTGGGGGGAAAAGAGTAATAAATGTATATATTTTATTTTTCTGATATAGACAAGGATAGGCTGCAGTCACACATAAATCCCCAAATCTAGGTAGAATAAGACAATATTTGCCCGCTCCTATTGTTATCAGATGGGTCTGGTTGCTGGCGCAGGCGGCTCTCCTCTACAAGTGATGAGGATTTTGCCCTGCTTCCATTGTGGGGCTCAGCTATCACAGATACCTCTCCTTCCAGGGTTTCTTCCGGTACTTGTATTATACCCATTTAGTCTTCCACAGAGCCAAGTTCTATTAAAAGGTTATTTATTGGAGGACATTTCAAAGCATATGGAAGAATGTGTGTTTATAAGTGTGCATGTGTGTACATGTGTTTCTGATCACATTAGATCACAGGTAGATCTACCTTATTCTTTTATAATAACTGTAAATTATTCCATGATGTTAGCCTATCATTGTTTTAATCTTTTTGAATCACAGACAATGCTTATATGAAGTTCCTTGAACATGTACATTTTCAAATGTATTTTTAGGTTAATTTTCTTGGTCTAATGATACATGCATGCTAAAATTTTGTAGATATTAACTCTCTCTACAAGCAAGTTGCATCAATTAACATTCCCACCAGTAATTCATGAGGTGCATATTTCCTCAAACTAGCCTAGATAACACTTTGCTCCATCAAATTGCTTATGATTGATTCTAAAACGATGTATTTACATTTTATATTTTATTACTTTTTTAAATTTTATTTTAGGTTATGTTATTTTTGAGATGGAGTCTTGCTGTGTCACCCAGGTTGGAGTGCACTGGCACGATCTCGGCTCACTGCAACCTCGCCTCCTGGGTTCAAGCGATTCTCCTGCCTCAGCCTTCCGAGCAGCTGGAATTTGCAAGCATGCACCACCACGCCTGGCTAATTTTCGTATTTTTAGTAGAGATGGAGTTTCGCCAGGTTGGCCGGACTGGTCTTGAACTCCTAACCTCAAGTGGTCCACCTGCCTCAGCCTCCCAAAGTGCTGGGATCACAGGCGTGAGCCACCATGCCTGTCCCATTTCTTGTTTTAAATATGATTTTGCTTTTGGTTTTCTAATTTATAAAAATGTTTAACTGTTATAATTTATCAATATTTTCACGCTATGTGATTAGAAGAGTATGACCTTGCTAAAACATGCTTTCTTTCCCCAAGTTTATGCTTTGAGTAATGTGTTTTCTTCTAGTACTTTTATTAGTTGAAGTGTTACTTTCAAATCAACTACAGAGACATCAGAATTGTACTATAGAACAAGGAAATAATGGGATTCATCTTTTCATAACTAATTTTAAGGCAACTTTTATTATATTAAACACATATTCATTTGCACTTGAGTCTGTCTTGACTTTCTGTTCTTCCCAACAAACTATTCGTTTACTGGCACTAAGTTGTTATGTTTATTATAGTGCTACTTTAATGTTTGGTAAATGAGCTCACTAATCTAACCAATGTTTGTTGACTATAACGTTTTTGTTACAATTTGAATTTTCACTTGATTTAACCAAAACAAACACTAAGGATTATTTTATTTAAAATATTCAATTTACACATTAAATCAGGAATATTGTCATTAGAATAAAAAATTGTTCAATTACACATTTTACGTTAAAAGCATAGAAGTAATTTTAAAGTTTATCATATTTCATGCAATCTGAATGTAAACTTTATGAAAGACTTAAACGCATGCAAATGTTATTGCATTTTTCTGCTCTAGTGTCCTATAAATATAAACATGTATTTATTTTTAAAGTCAGCATCCTATTTCTTCAAAGTATTTTATAATCTCTTTAATAATTGATTTTTTAAAACTCATAAATATATCAAAAGATTCTTCCTATTTTCATTCTCTTGTGATAACATGTAAAATTTTCTGTCCTTAAGATAGATCATTGTTTTCCTTTTCAGATTGTAAAACACTTATATTTCTCTAAATTATATCTTTAGTTGGGTATTTCATGAACAAACACATCTTTCAATGGCCTTTATTAAAGATTTTTCAACAAATCCTGTCTTCTCTGGTAAGCTCTCTTTGATAGGGTTCCCACTGAGTAAAAAGACACTTCATTCTTATTCCTCAGGAAGCCTCCTTTCTTCCCCCTAGCTCTCCAAGTCCTCTTTGTAGAAATTCTCTTTGCCATTTTTATCTTTTTCTTCTTTCTTTACCTCTTTTACTTATTATCGTCATCCAATAATGAAATAATTATGGGCTGAGCATTTGATGCTACAAAGTGAATTCTTCACTTTAGGATTTTTTTTCCAAAAATAAATAAGGAAAAATAAAAATGCTATAGATTTTCTTCTTCTCTTCTATAGATTTCTTACAAGCATAAGGAGAAAAAAACAATTATTATGATAATATAGAAATACATAGAATGAATGACATTTTTACAAAGATAAGTATTCCATGATATGTGTGGAATCAACATTGCCAGCTTCAATATTCCTAGGAACATAAAAACAAAGCTTTGCAGGTGAACATCTGTAGTTGATGCTGTGTGTGCTGTAAGTGCTTCCTGCTCCAGCTACTATGATAGTTGACTGTTAATAACTCACAGCCACCACATTCTCACTGGGAGGCCATGCCCCCTCACTTCCCTTCTCCTTCCTAGAGCTAAAGAGCTAAAGACTTACTGGCCTAATTATAAGAGCTCCATGCACCCTTTGTCTTAAGGCTGGACTAACTCTGGGTGAAAATTTAGCTTCAGAGCTTCCCATAGTATCAGTCTGAAGCTGCAGTACTGCTGAGGCTATATTCTCGCTAGCCTTCTTGCCTTCTCAATGCTGCTACCCCGAATCCACTTCTGAAACCATTCCCCTATTCGGTCACATGCATGCAAGGGAAATTATGTTACTTTTGAGTTGCCCAGTGAACCCAAGCCCTCTTGTATTCAGACCCTGTGTAGTTTCCTCCTGCTTTGATTTTGAGCTTGCCCTATGTCTAACTTTGGCTCATGGGATATTAGCAAGCATAACGCAGAGGCTTGATGAGTCCTCAGGCATTGGAATGTGTCTTCTTTGAATGCTTCTTTTTGTAACCTATTGTTTGCCCAGAGAAGCCCAAACCACATGAAGGAGTCACATGGAAGAGAGATGAGGCTTTCTCAAAAATTTCAAGTGAACTGGCTACAGCCAGCCAGCACTAACTGCCAACCAAGTTCAGGAGCCATCTTGGAGTTCAAGTCCAGTCAAGTGACATTGCAGGAACCAGAAATCCATCCAGCTAAGCCCAGACAACCCAGAAAATTATGAAATATTAAAATGGTAACTGTTTTAAGTCACTGAGCTTAAAATGTATTTGTTACATAGCAATAGACAACTGAAAAAAAAATCGCAATTTAAAAATGAGAACACATGGACACAGGAAGGGGAACATCACACTCCAGGGACCGTTGTGGGGTAGGGGGAGGGGGGAGGGACAGCATTAGGAGATATACCTAATGCTAAATGACGAGTTAATGGGTGCAGCGCACCAACATGGCACATGTATACATATGTAACAAACCTGCACATTGTGCACATGTACCCTAAAACTTACAGTATAATAAAAAAAAATTAAAAAAAAAAAGAAATCCTGGCCGGGCGTGGTGGCTCACGCCTGTAATCCCAGCACTTTGGGAGGCCAAGGCGGTCAGATCACGAGGTTGGGAGATTGAGACCATCCTGGCTAACACGGTGAAACCCCGTCTCTACTAAAGATATAAAAAATTAGCCTGGTGTGGTGACCGGCGCCTGTAGTCCCAGCTACTCGGAGAGGCTGAGGCAGGAGAATGGCGTGAACCCAGAAGGCAGAGCTTGCAGTGAGCCGAGATCGCGCCACTGCACTCCAGCCTGGGTGACAGAGCGAGACCCCATCTTAAAAAAAAGAAAAGAAAAGAAAATCCTAGAAAAATGAATGAAATGAATGAATGAAGTGGAATATTTTCCTCATGCTGCAGTACATTCTGGACAATTGCTGCTGCCTTACCTACGTTAAATCCTCCTAATCACCAGAATTCCTGTGTGTTCCTTTCTCTTCTATACAGAGCAGGAGAGCTGTCTCAATTTCTCCTTGTATTGTTGTTTACCCGTCAATTCACTGAGTGATGGCAGATCCTGTCAGTGCATTTTCACATTTAGTTTCTACAATTTGAAATTACTTTATTTTAGTTTTATTTTAAGCATTTCTGCCTGAGTTCTCACTGATTCAGTGAGCAGTAAGTCATACTGTTGGCAGTGCAAAGTGGTTATCCAGTGAAAGTTTCCTACTGTCTGCTATTATTAGGGCTTGTTCAGCTCTAATTTTGAAACGGCACTTGCTGGCCTTATCTTTATATTTGGTTATATTAATAAAACAAAAGCTTGACACGTGGACACATCCATATTTTTATTATATTGATCTTAAATTGTTTTTCTGAATTATGTAATCATTTTTATTCCTAAGGTTTTGTAAGACAGGAATTGTGAGCCAGTCATATTTATATTTCATTTTCTCAAGGAAGTAGTAAGAAAAAATCCATTTCAATCTATTAACAATTCTGATCAATTTCTGGATCTGCATAAAAACACATGTTAATACACAAATATATTTATAACTATATACCTATAGTTCATAAATGTGCATGTGTGTATATACGTGCATATATAAATCTATATAATTAAACAAATAAATATTGAGGCAGATAAGCATACTTTTTCTATTGCATACAGTATTTTTAAATTTTCTAAAATCAACACTGTTATAGCTAAATGTATGTAATATGTCACCCACATTTGGGAGATGAATATAGCCTAAGGAACTCCAGTAACAGCACACATTTCTAACCCACATATCTAAGTAATGAACAACAAATAATCACAGTAAAATTGTTCTGCAAGCATTAACTTGTACAAAAGGCACAACCCTACTTAGGAACAAAGACTGCACTGCGAAATCCTTTTATAACAGGAGCTGAAGTAGTAAACAAGTCTTTAGACATGTTTTTTCCCTCAGACAAAGCTTCTGTTGCCACATTATCTTGTCAACCCACATGAGGTTTAGATAGATCAATACTTATATAGGTAACTTCTAAGGAACACCTGGCCTTCCAGAAGGTGACATGTTAATTAAATAGATAGCATTCTTTTTCTTAATGTACAATTGCTTAAATGTAGGTACTTCTTTCAGATTCTTTCGTCTCTCTTTTAATATTTTGTGAGCTTGAGGGCTAAAGGGAGCCAAGAAACCTGGTAAAAAGTAATAATTTTGGAGATATTACTAATGACATTTGGGCTAAAGAAAAAGAGAAAATGCAAATTTTTCCTTTGATCTCGTTTGGACTTTCTGCATTCCTAGCTCACCACATAAGCATGCTGTGTGTTTCTGAGTGTTAAAACAGACATTTCGTAACTTAATTTGCTTTTGGAAAATACGAAGAAAGTCCTTATCTAATACCTAGAGCTTCTCTTTAGTGATTTCCTAAGCCAGAATGTCAGATCTGGCCAGTTTATAGATCTTCAGGATTGGAAGAGTCTGGAATTAATAAACACAGCCATACTGTGAAAAAATCACCTTTACTCTAACCAGGAGGAGTTAACTGTCCTTGTCTGCAGAATCAGTCAAGAAAAGGGGCCTGATCTTTAACAAATTATTGATGAAATAAGTTTTGTAGCAGGCATGATTGATAGAGATTTTAGAAATAGTGCACACTTCTTGGGTCTTTGTCCATTTATTTCATAGTTAGTTGTAATCATTATTTAAACTCAAAGCTAATTTTATCCCAGATACACTGTAAACAGTTATTTCTAAGGGTGAAAGTAACTTATTTGGTTTCTGACACACGCTTTACCTTTGGTTTTTGAAATTTTCCTTCCTCCACTCATAGGCAATAAATGATAAAGATATAAAAATAGAAGGTAAAATTTAGCTATCTACATGTTCTTCATCATTAGGCATATTGACCTTATTAATTTGTTTCTGTCTTTATACTTTATTACTTTTGAAAACTTACATGTACAACCTAGATTTTATGATTATATACTGGGTTCTTAGTCATTTACTTTCATAATTTCAAAACTGATGTTGAATCACATTAATGTCCTTTTAAAAGAAATTCAGTGTTATTTTTATTCCAAATAAAATGTGTGACTTAATTTTTATAGAAGAAAATAACATTTACTTTCATCATGTATGTATGCAAAGAATACATATTTATGACATGTGTACTGCTTATATACCAGAGACATATTCTGTAACTCAGTATATATGTAATTGATAATACATTTTTTATTTATATATTTTTAAGTGCATATATGAATACCTTTTCATTTTCTATATAGAAATATATTACTTTTGTAAACAGAGACAATATAGCTCCATCACTAAATATATATAATCCATGCATACATATGTATTCCTGATATCAAAAGGTGAAGCTTTATATATTAAACAAATTATAGTTTCTATTATTAGCCTAAAAATTAACTTTGTGCTCTCAAAGAAACATTTTAAAGAAATTATATTTGGGAAAAAAAGCTGTTTTTCGTCTTAAACTGGAAATGTTTGACTCAGTAGTAAAATTCAGCTTTATCATTTTTAGTATTTTGAAACTTAAATAACAATTCTATACCCTTGAATATAATCGAAATATCATTCACTTTTGTTGTGACTTATGAGCATCAGACAGCAAAGCTTTATATGATATCAGTAGGGAGACTGTGATGTGGCATTTAAGAAGAAATAAACCTAGAAACAAAATTGGATTAAGATTAAAAACAATGTTTAAGTTTATTGACTGTCTTCAACTAATTTTAAACTATTTGTGGCTCAATAAAATTTAAATATACTTGTTTTTGCCTTGTCACTTTTTTATATTATTTGTATTTTTAGGAGAACATCTTTTTTAAATTAACTATATTAATCCATTATTAATTATTGTTTAGCTTTACTTAATTTCTAAAAAGGTAGCTCTTAGAGAAGACAATGTCCTTTGTGATCTCATGTATTTTTTACCATGGACATAAAAATAGTCCCAGCTACTCGGAGAGGCTGAGGCAGGAGAATGGCGTGAACTATAATTAATTACAAATAAAAACATTATTTGTAATTATATAATCTAAAGAACCTAAAATTTGAAGTCACAATTGATGTTGAATAACATTGATGCTACATAGTAAATTAAAAATCCTGAAAACTTTACTTAAACTTTCTGATGTTCTCATCTACAATAACAACAAAATCCCCAAATGTTTATAAGAGTATATAGTGCATGGCCAAAAATGTTATTTTTCTTTTTTTCATTCTTGAAAACTACCATCACTATTTGGTTTCATAAGACAGAAATGACTCTCATTTGCATTTTTAATTGGCAAATTTGTATTATAATCCTTGAAATTCAAATAAGTAATAAAATAAATGACTGTCACTTTTTTAAATATGCAAGAAGTTATTAATCAGTTTTACTTATTATTGCTCACTAATAATTGATGATAGCAAATTGAAAGTGTGCGATAAAGATTTAAAACAATAATATTCTGTTAGAATGGGTAGGTGGAGATATACACTCATGAAATACTGATGAAAGCTTTTATTTGTATGACTCTTCCAGAAAATAGTTCATCAGTAAGTAATCATAACCTTCAAAGAGTTTATACCCTTTATCTCTCCAACCGAATCTAGCATAATTCTACTTCTAGGAATCTCTCTTAATAAAATAATTAAACATACAGTATAGACATTGGATTCTGTACAAAGATATTTATAACTGTTTTGCTTATTATGCCCAAAATATGTAAATAAAAATTCTGTAACATAATTGGATTTTTAATATAAGTGATGGTCCATCTCTATGTCAAACATTTACATAGCCCATAAAAACTTTTCCAAAAAGTAAAAGAAAGAAAGTGCTCATGGTATGTGTCAAGTTGAAAAGGAAAGAAGTGTGCAAAATTATATACATGTAAAGAACTCATATATATTTGTTCCACCATCCAAAAAGAAAATAATCAAAACCACTGTAGTCACTGATTTTTCTCCATTAATACATGCTAATTCAATTAGCATTTGAAATAAACTCTTCTTCTCTTTTTTTTTTTTTTTTTTTCTGAGACGGAGTCTCGCTCTGTCACCCAGGCTGGAGTGCAGTGGTGTGATCTCGGCTCACTGCAATCTCCGCCTCCCGGGTTCACGCCATTCTCCTGCCTCAGCCTCCTGAGTAGCTGGGACTACAGGCACCCGCCACCACGCCCGGCTAACTTTTTTTTGTATTTTTAGTAGAGACGGGGTTTCACCGTGGTCTCGATCTCCTGACCTTGTGATCCGCCCGCCTTGGCCTCCCAAAGTGCTGGGATTACAAGCGTGAGCCACCGCCCCCGGCCAACTCTTCTTCTCTTAAACTCCATATACTACTAAGCAAAAATCTAACTTTCTGTTTGTTTGGTTTGTTTATGTTTTTAACTGTGAATCATTTCCAGCCAATTCTAGATATAGCAAGCTCTACGAAGGTCTTCTAACTTCATTACAGAGGCACACAGAAATTACCTTGTTAATACTTCTTTGAAAGCCTGGTGGCAGTTATTCCTCTTATAAAATTGGGCAGTCCCTTCTTAAGGACAGAAAGTCAGTTTAGTTTTCCTAATTACGAAGTCTCTGCAATTGCTTCTTCACCTAAACTAATACGTGAGTTTGAGGCTTTAGTAGTCCCTTGATTCCATACATCATGTCTTTTTTTTATTACTGTGTTTCTAGTGTTTAAGACAATATTCTTAGCACATATTAAGCATTCAACATTATTAAGGTGTTGACCCCAAAATGTTATGTCTTCTCCATTCCAACCTTTTGAGAAGAAGGAAATTCAGCTAATCATGTATCTATCCAGCATTAAAAGAGAAACACTCAAATGAGCATAATCATTTTTATAACTATAGGTTTAGTTTTCTTAGCTATAAATGAAGAACAGCACCTAGTTCTTATTATTTTAGGATAGAAGTCCTGTAATAATTTAGGTATATAGAAAATTGAGGTGCACTCAGAAATTTTGATTCTTGGTAAGTCTCGAATTGAAAGGGAAAAACCCTACATTTTAAGCAAACAATTAATATGACTATGATGTAGATATTATGGGTTGCATTCTTTAACAATGTCACCTCAGAAGAATCTTATGTGGATTGATTTAAAAATATACAAAAATGCTCTGAAAACTCAGAACACAGAAAATTCCTGTGTATGCTGGTATTTCTATTTGAAAATAGAAATTTCTTTCTAATAATGCTCTTAAAGATAAATGTATTTTAGTGATAAATTCAGAAAATGGGACTTATGTATTATATAAATTTTTTAAATATAAATTGTATATTATTTGAACAACTGTATTTTGTTAGAGTTTCCTATATATTGTCTTAGGTAGCCTCTTTATTATCTGTGAAAGATTTAGTTGCACTTACTTTGAACTGAACAGTAAATGTTATAGAAATTCTGTTGCTTCAGGTAGTTACTATTTGTTGACATCTCCTACTTTCAATCTTTCCTTATTCCTCTCATCTCTGGTTGGAAGACATTGGGAGCCTCTTTATTTTAAATGTTGCTGAACACTAGAATCATCTAAGGAACTTTTACAAATCTTGATGCCCAGGTGGCACCCCATAGAAATTAAATCAGAATATCTTGGAGTTACCCATCAGTATTTTTGCGAGACCTTCTGGTGATTTTAACATGCAGCCAATTTTGGGAAACAATCTTCCAAGAAACCTGTGAATAAAGGAGCTTTGCGTCTGAGAAGGAGGCCTCAGCATGTGGGTGATATCAGGAAGGGCTAACCAAGTTTTTATTTGATGAAATATGCTTTTCCCAGCTTCCCCAAGACAGATCGTCATTCCCCGTTGTATCTGACACAGAGGCCAGAAGGTAAAAAAAATTGTCATGTTCATTAGTGAGCACAAATACAGTCTAAATCCATCCCTGATCATTTTCAAGTTATTTACAAATTTGTATTTCTCATCGTATATCTGGCAGAAAATCAAGAACCAATTTTCTTAACTCTAAAGAGATGTCTGCATCTATCAAAGCTATAGCTTAACTTAAACTATAGCATTGATATATTGATATAGTTGATAATATATTAAAATTATTTTAGAGCCTGTTAGAAAGGGTGTTTTCTATAGTTACTAATATTAGGTTAGTATTAAAATATTCTATTAAACATTAATGATTGGAGAAGAAAAAATAAATCATTTAGTTATTGTCTATACAGCCTGTGTGACTTCCAGCAAGTCTCAACATTCAGACTGATCTTTTACATAATAGGATAATACCTAACTAAAGAGATACTCTAAAGTTTTACCTATGAGAACCTTGGCGATGGTGCTTAGTGGTTATGTTTAAAAATGTGTATTTCCTCAACATGGCACATGGATACATATGTAACAAACCTGCACATTGTGCACATGTACCCTAAAACCCTAAAGTATAATAAAAAAAAAAAAAATGTGTATTTCCTTCTCCTTCCAATGATTAAATATGGATATTGTCCCAAGGATTTGTCCTTAACCATCTTTTCTCCAGTTATTCTCTCTGCTTTAACAACCTGATTTAACATTATGGCTTCATGGAGCCTTGAAACCGATGACAACTCCAGGCTCACCACTTCCTGGGTACAAATCCTACCCTTTCCCCTGTGTGTGCAAATCTCAGCATGTGAAGGTCTTTCATGGGTAACATTTCCCACATGAGCTCTTTCTTTATCCCACCTAGTCGTGCTTCTGTGATTTTTAATTCTGATAATGACCTTCTCACCTTTCTAGTGACTCAGTTTTAAAATATTGGCCTTTCTTGGGGCTCCTGTCTTCCTTTGCTTACTTCTAAAATTTACCAGCTCCTTTCTAGCCCTCTCCTCTGCAGCTTCTCTTATTTCCCTGGAATTTGCCCAACTGGGCCATATGCAGAAATCACATCCAACCAGGATACGTGAGAAAGAGCTATCACTGACAAGGAAAGCATCTAACAAAATTATTAGTATAGGCAGAGAATATGTATTAATGAATACAATACAAATTAAAGTTCTTCTGGGTTGGCAGATTAAGTTGACTAAGACATGCCTCTGTCTTTGGGGAGAAAGGAAGAAAAAATAGATGGACATAAATAAAGATAAAATAGTAATAAAATTAACAAAAGGAAGAAGAACAAACAGGCCAGTACGTGCATTATCTCCTTTAATCTTTATGATAATCCTGTGAGGTAGGAATGGCGAAATTAGGCTCAGGGAATTTGAGTAATGTGCTAAAGATCACAAGGCCAAGTGTCAAAGTGAGTATTTAAACAACAGGTTATATTTCTTAGTACAGAAACTGCAAGTTAATATCTACATTCTAGGCAAATCTTTACACATATTTATTGAGCACACATTCTATGAAAACTCTGTGCAACGTTTGATATCGCCTCTATAACAAATAATTTAAAATAACGGTGTAAGTAATGAAACGAGAGAATGAAGATGCTACTAATGATTCTTCACAGATTATGGTTGCAAGGGTCAAATCCTATTCTTAGTGCTTCCTGACAAATAACTTCTCTTAAATAAATACATACCTACTTCAGAACACTGACTGATTAGGAAGAAAGAGGTCTTAGTTTCTTTAATCTATCACTAATCTGGTGCATGACTTCCATTGAGTCAGAAATTAAATGGTCTTTTATTCCATTACCTTTAAAAATGGACAAACAAAACTGGCTGACCTATTCTATTGCATGATGTCTCAGCTCATTTATGAAGATAACTTCAACAAAAAATAATGTAGGGGTTATAATAATGTTATAGAATATGACATGCTATAGAGTATGGCGTGTTATAGAATATGACATATAGAATATGACATAATAAAATGTTTAATTTTAATATGAAATTAAAATGTAATTTGCCGTATGATAGAATGGTAATCTTACAATTGACTTTAAAAATCGAATCTACTCCTATCCCTTCATTTAAAGAATGAGAAATTGGGTCCACAGAAATGAAGTGACCAGCCCAGGCTCACAAAGCTAGTCAATGTCACAAAAACTGGAATTGCTGAGGCTCAAGTCAGCATTTTTTTTTTTTTTGCCAGCTTATTTCTCTCCTGCTAGATTCCTAATCACCCCCATGGAACCTCATAAAATGAGCACTGGGAGATTTTCAGAATAGGCAGGATTCTAGGATCCATGCTGGGATCGTGCCTAAAAAAACGAACTGTTTCCTGAAAAACAAGTAGGATGCAAAAAATGAAAGGGAATCTGCCCAAAAGATCACATTTGGGGTCCTAAACTCCTACTCAGATCGTTATCAAACCCCTTAGGATTCTTTTGCCTGCACATGACAGTCACAAGTTTAATTCATGTAAAAAATTAGTAAATATATTAGAGAAAGTCTCATCCAAGTATCAAGAATGCACAGTTCTATCTGATTAAAGCAGAGACTCTGTTTCTACAAAAAGTGTAACTATGACACCAAATGTCTTCATAAACACCACATATTTCATGTCAATTTTCTACTCTATGCAATAAAAAATAAAAACGGAGTGAATATGAACTATGAGGCATTTTGAGACTTTACTTATGGAACAAGTCTTCATTGCCACTGTAGTTTTCCACCTCTGTTCCACTTCTTAAAAGAATTCTTTCTGGTGGTTACATATAGTTAGGTACTGATAAGCTAGTATGAGATTAAAATCTAAAAATGTAAGACAAATACATTTTTCCAACCTTCCAGTTAGGAATAGCGTATGTTTTTTCTTCCTTTCCCTTGATTTCAATAAACAGGGTGTTATGTTAAGAATGCAAAAAAGAACTCAATCTCAAAATCGCTTTATTATCTATAAATATACAAAATATGATGCTGGAAAAAGTAAAGAAGTATTCTGCTAGTTCATCATATATATGTATATATGAATTCATGTGTAAGTAAATATCAATACATGAGTATTGTTTTCCTTTGTATTATTAACCTTCCAATGATAGTTACTTTGTTGTGACATGTGTCAAAGTGCTTTTATGTGCATTATCCTATAATTTGGAGTCTCTGTCAACTCTTCAGAGACATTTTTTCAGCGCCTAATCTCTTTTAACTAATCTGCTCTTTCTCTGACTCACCTAATTCCTAAACTTTTTCATGTGCTTTCATCATATATTAGGAAACGTTATGGTATATATGTTATGCCCTGTTTACCAACATTTTTATGTAAGCAGCTTAATTAAAATTCTGGGCTATTGTGAAAAGGATGATCACGCAGTTTTTTGTTTGTTTTTGTTTTGGCTTTCTGTATTTAAAAATACATGGAAAATATTGTATAATAAAAGTAAATCAATTAGTCCTGGATATTGCTTTGGGAACTTTGTAAAAAGTTTCTCGGGCAAAAGTGTGGTAATATTTTGTTTGAAATATGACCAAGTCTTATGCAAAATTTGGTCCTCCAGTTTTGTTTCAGAATTAAAAATGGCAGTTTTAGAATTTCTAATGGAAATATGCTGACTTTTCTTTATTTTTGAAATTGCATTATTCTTTGATTTCTGTCATTCCCACTACTCTCAAAATTATCATCCTTTGAAAACTGTGGGTGGGAGGATGGGCAGCTGATTTGCATTTTACAAAACCTCGCGTTTTCTTAGCTGTGCTTTAGGCCTATGGGCTTTGAAGTCATTTCCAATGGTCTCTTACTAGTGTAAAAGTTTGGTCTCCTGTTAAATTGCCACCTGTGCTAAGGAAAGCTAATCCATTAGGGTCGAACAGCTCTAAGAAGGTGCCATGGTGCCTGGGGCAACCTCTTGAGTTTCAGCTCTAGCAGCTGCTGGGAGATGTGTTTGGGATGGTCCTTGTTACAGAAATTAGATGGATCAGGAAGTAAACAGAGGCATCTTTCATCTGACCCAGCTCTAAGACAAGAGGGTGGGGCCTGGGGGAATTCCTCTTCTAATTATTTTACGGGTCAGTTCTCTGAGACTTATGTCAATGTCTGACACTCCTAATTCTTAGGGGGAATTTTTGAAAAAAAATCATAAGCCATTGAAACTGTTGAATTTTTCCTTCTGAAAATATCCTATGCCCTGCATTTGCAGGATTGCTGACCACTGGGTGGGTCTTGCCCTTCTTCCAAGGGGAGTGATTGGAAATGGGAAATTAGAGGTGCAGCTTTCCTCACCTGGAAACTTTCTCCTAAATTTTAAGGGTGTCCCCTCATTTATTGTCCCTTATGTATTTTAGATTTTTATATTGAACTTCGTTTCTTTCGATGACTTGGGGCAAGTTCCAACTGCTGTGTTCCTGTTGGTTTCATCATCTTTTTGAGTTAATCGTTCAAACAACATTTCATCCAGTTGAGCAGCTGCCCAAGTCTTTCCTGAGCAAAACTGGTGGCATGCAGTCCTGTGTCTGTTGCTAATTTGTGGTTTGAGAAGGGGCAGCTAGAGAAATGGAAAGTAGGTGGACTTGCTTGAGCTAAAAGAAAAATTCAGGAACCATTTCAGGCAGAGAATTCCCAACTTCCAATTTCTCATTTGCTGTAATATCAAGTCTATGTTTACTTCTATGTGATAAGGTTATCCTTTTCTTTTCTTTTTTCCACAGGGAGACGTTAACTTTTTTTAACAACACAAAAAATTGTCTTTTTTCCATTTAAGTCAAAACTTTCACCTTCTTTCCAGTACATAGTTTCCTTAAAGAAATTGTTAAAAAATTAAGATAAGCCAATGAAAGACACATTTTAATATTCTGAAATATGGATTTATAATCATTTTTTCAGAAAGATACAAATACATTTCCAAAATAAGAGCACAGGTACATATTATATCAAAACTACATTGTTATTAGCAATAATATAAATATTTTAATGGTCAATAATTTTTCATTTTGTAGATGACTGTTCCATAATATTCTGAACCTTTTTTTTTCTGTGTAATTTCCTCCAGGGCAACAAAATGAGTTATTTTTATGCTTTGGTTTAAAACAACTAAAAAAAAAAAAAAGTAACATGATGGTGATGATTAAACAATCTTTTGCTTGGTTGTTTACTTTCCAAACTTTATATTTAATTGAGTGTTTCGTTTTTCATATATCATTTTTAGGTCAAATATGTAAAAATTTTTGAAATTTGATATTAATGAAATTAAGAAAGGGAAAACACTCTAAACTAAAATAAATGTCTACTTCCAATAGCAAAATGACCTCAGAGATTTTCTGAATCAACATTACAGAACAACCCCCACTGGAGGCTACGGGATTGGTTACAAATTTTGTTTACTGTAACAGTGAAATCTTATTTGCTAGGCATGTCAGCTTTTGCAAATTAAAACATAAGTTTTTAAATGCTGCAAAATGCTTGTTTTAAAAGACAAGTAGACAATTTCAGAAACTACAGAAGTTTTTAGTCCAAAATTCCTTGAAAGGCCACAGGCGCCCTTTAAGAAATTGATTTCTGGGACTTTTAAGGCTCACATCTTACCAATCTCTACCTAAGTGACTTAAAATTGTCAAATAAATGAAACTCCATTTCTCTCAGTTTGGAGTAAATATTCAGTTGATTTCAAGGCCCAACTCTATAGGCAGTCTCTTCCCCTGGCTCCCTTCCTGGGTATTCTTGAAATTCAGGCATATTCATAGCTTCCACCAAGGAGCCCTGCTCCCTGGCCTGTCCTCTGGGTAATGATGCTCTTGTTGCGCTAGGTCCTGTCACCCCTTTCTATGTTTAATAAGGAGTGGCTGGCCCACTTGGAATTCTGGGGTCTTATGCTGACACCTAACGATGCTGATCATGATTCCTTCCGTGATGTCTTATTCAAGGAATCTTCTCTGCCCAATTTCAGGCATCTTGTGTGTCTCTCAGCACATCCATGTCCAATGACCAAATCACTTGGAATTCCTAGACCTCCCTTCATGTGTCTAAATGGTCATTTTGGGTCCAGATGTTAGAGGACCCTCTCATCTCTGATGCTCTACAGCTTCCATTTGATGCTGAGTATAGGATTTCTCTGAGGCTTACAGACATCCCAGATAAACTTCAGAAATGGGTAACTAGAACTTGTGTGCATGTGTTTCTCCATATCCGTCATCTTGCCTCTCCATGTCTCAGGGGAAGGTTGTGGCTCCATTTGATTTGGGCTCTGCCCCTGTACGTTCCCCTTCCAAACCTCTCTCCAAGATTCTCCTAGTACCAGGAGTTACTTTCCCTTTTGTATTTGGAAGGGACTTCCTGTATTTTATTCTCTTCTTCCTCAATACCATGGCTTAGAGGAAAGCCCTGTGTTCGGATTATCAAGGTTTTCTCTTTACATAGAGAGGAAGCAGACCTGGGAAAGTAAAACAGCCTTTTTTCTTTCAAGAATTTCAGGTTTTAAAGACTAAAATTCTATTAATGATTTTACATCTTTAGTTCTGAGCTCAAAGCTGAGTATTAATGTCTTGTTTTAGGTGGTGTGTGGCCTCCCGCTGAAGCAATAAATGTTATTAATTCAGTGAGGGGGAGAGATGATGGCCTAAGACATTAAGCAGTGAGTCTTAGCACAGGGTCCCAAGCAAGCAGACCTCAACCTGGTGACAGAATCAGGGACCCCTTCCACCACCACCCTGAGTCTCCAGAAACTTGCTATTAGCCCAAAATGTGATCATGGAAGAACAACCATGGAGGCCTGGGGGGACGTTGGACTAGTAAGGAATTTGAAATTTAGATTGCCTTAATATTACCTTAATATAAAAGACTCGTTAAAGCCAGAGACTACATAAGGGCGACTGGCAAGAGTAAGTGTCCTCCCTCTCAAATGGTCATCTCCTCCTTCCTAAGATGACATTCGAGGGTCAAGTAAATAAAGGAGACATTTCTACTTTTGCATAATACAATCTGTGTGTAATAAAGCTGGAATTAGGAACACACTTAATATAGTTTAAATGCTTAACAGATTTCTAGGTGCAGGATATGTGCTCAAAACTTACAACACTTGTTATCATTTGGGTATGATCCCTTTTAAATGCATATCTTTAAACCATAATCACCGTCTGTTAAGCCTTGATGTATCTGCATCTTTATCTCCCAGAAGGTTACAAAACTGCGTATTATAATTATTTTAAAAAATATATTTTCATTTATGATATCATGGGCATTTTTGTCTTTCAATATTTATTTAATAATATAAATATTTGTAATGGCTAGATCATAGATTCTTAAAGGAATATGCTTTAATCTAGCCTTAATGTTGTAGAGATTGCTAACTGTCCCTTAATACTTGTAACAGAAGCCTGCAAGTTTTAGCTGACTTACAGAAGTGCCCAGCTACAGACTAAACATACACACACACAAAAATGCACACACACTGATACACACATACACACATAGATTCACAGTCATATATGCATAGACACACACAGAGATACACACACAGTCATAGAAAACAGGACTAGAAAAACCTAAACCAATAATTTTGCAGCGGTTATCTCTTTGGAGAAGTATTGAAGCTTTTTTATTTGTTCCTTTCTTTTGTTTTACTTAGTTACATTTGGTATTTATTTGGAAGTTTAATTTTGGTGTGTGATTAAAAAGCATTATATCTTAAAGACATCACTAATGCACATTTTAAAGTATCTAATGGCAAATTATCACTATTCTCTATTGTAATTTTCATCAGTGGAATGGAAATAACTGATGGGATCAGATAAAGAAAATAGGCAGTTCCTTAATGGGGTAAATTGTACTTCTTATATCATATTTGTGTAGGGCTGGGCTGAGAGGTTATATGGGATACTAAAGAAAACATGGCAATTCTCTAATAAAACCTGATGACTCAGAAAAGATTTTGTCATAAGAGATCCTTAACTTCTGCTATAAGTAATGCATGCAGAGCCTTTGACATTTTCTCAATCTGTTTTTAGAAGGTAACAGAATATTCTGATATAAATGGATTCTGAAAATACTCACCCAACTGGGAGAGACAAAAGACTAAATTTTAGGCAGTCTTTTCAATGACCTTATGTATGAATACATAGATTAACAACACCAAGTCCAACAGTTTTCTTCTATATTGCTAATTTTCTTCACTGGTTGAAATGAGATTTGGTGTCAGCATTACTGGAATTTAATAATTAATGAATATTGTTATTTTATTCCTGGAAAGATTATGCATTCACTTTAACAGAGAAACATTTATTCTCTTTGATTATGACGGTGCTCATCAATTTTTCATTTCTCTCATAAGTGCTCATGATGAGGATAATGAAGTTGAGATGGGCAATTCATCAGCTCCTGATGAAGATTTGTTGAGGACTTCTAGTATTCCAGAACTTCACCCTCATTTATCCAGTGCAACACTGATACTAATCCCTTTCCTTGCCTTAAATTTTTCTTCCTCTTTTAGAGGTTGATAAATGAGATAATGTACATAAAAGTGCTTCGTAAACTCTGAAGTGCTACACAAATGTAAGGTATTATTATTTAAAATTACGATGTATGCTTGTCATTTAAAATGGTGCTTTTTGTTTAATAATGATGTCTAGTTCTTCTCAATTGCTTGGAGGATCAACCAAAATGGCTGATTGATTGGTAAATTAATGCTACAGTTTTCCTTTTGTATGGGCTTCTGAGATGATCATTATTTCTGCCTTGAGGATTTCATGCATTTTAGAAAGGAGAGAAACATGGCTTTTTAACATTTCATGACTCTACTCTGCCAGATAAACAGCACTCCTGTTAGATGCGCTCTGTATCCCATTCTATTCTTTTTTTTTAATCTTGTTGACACTAGTGAACATTGAAATGCTCTTCACAATCTCATCACTGAAGGAAACTTTATCTTATGGACCCCTGATCCATAACAGTGTCTTGAATTTCACCTTATCTCTTTTTTTAAACAAATAATATTTTAGTGTTAGCAGTAAATAGAATCTATATTTAACTTGATTTTCTCAATGCTCCAAAATTTCCTTCTCTTTGATGCCCTTAGATATTACGAATGAATTTGCCTTCTGAACATCTTGAGTTGGATTCTATGGAATCACTACGAAACAAACTCATTTACACTCTCATTTTATAAAGTTTGAATTACCTATTTTAATTTCCCTGCAACAGTTATTCTCAACCAACCTATTATAATTCGTATATGTGTTCTAAGCTCTTGACAAATGCACCAGTAATGGGAAGTGTTTTGGGGGAAATACTTAAACTTAAGTATTTATTTTGTTAGGATACTGTTTGTGAGATAGATAACCTAATGGAATGATTTGTGCGAAATAAAGAACAGCAGAATTCAACTGTTGTTTTCTGTAAGCGAGCGGTAAGAGGCTTAGTTTCAGTCTAAAGGAAAACTGGTAGCAAAGAAAGATTCTGATGTTTACCAAAAAGTTGTTGGAATGTTCCTTGTGAGAATAACAAAACAAGTCAGGCAGAAATTATTCTATGCATAACCAATATAGCTCTGAAGTAGAGAATAATTGAATGACTACAGACCCTTCCGGAACAGTTATACCAGAGTACAATTGTGCTCTAGCTTTTGCTTATTAGCTGTTGTTCTGAGGCTTTGCATCACTTCAAGTATGCTAAAATTCTGAATTTGAAAGTAAGCCATAAATCCTAACGGATTGAGAGCTACTACTCTATAAGATTAGCAAAACTTAATCCCATCCAAGAAGACAGTTACTAAAGGAAAACAATCTTATGTGATCGCCTTCATAACTGAAGCCTTGTTTCTAAACTTGAAAGTCAAGTCCAGTACCCACCAGTGCGCTTGAAAGAGTTTATTTTCCTTATATGTTTAAACACTTGCCAAAGAACATTTGATTCATTCTGAGCCACTATAAAATTGGGTATATTTTATGTTTTCTTGGCACTTGTATTTCAGAGATGAGGAAGGAATTTCAGTTTTTGTGAAAAGAAAGCAAGTTTATCTTCAGAATGATTGGAATTGTGAGAGAGTAAATAGGTGAGGATATGGGAAGAGAAGAAGTGGTGTGAACAGTTGCTGAAAGGAATCGAAGAAGACTTACAGTAACCTGGCTCAGTATTGCAGAACCATATGATAGGCTACAATGAAGTAGCAGACTACAGATATTACAGCACTAATAGATATTAATTAAGTTATGCAGCACACATTGCTGAAGATGTCTACCTCAAAATTTCAGTGGCCTAACACAATAACCAAATGTCCTGTGTGTGTGTGTGTGTGTGTTTGTGTATGTGTGTGTGTGTGTACAAAACCAGTGGCTTTAACACAATAACCAAATGTCTTATGTGTACATATATATATACACACATACATATACATACACATATATGTGTGTATATACACAAGACTATGTATATGTGTGCGTATATATATATACACAAGACTATATATAGTGTTGTGTATATATATACACACATATACATATATACATATATAGATATAAAATCCCATGGAATCAACATTTAAATTTGTATATATATATATATATCTTTTTAAAAAGATATATATGTGTGTTCATATGCATATATGTGTGTGTGTATATATATATATTTTTTTTCTTTTAATTAAAGACAGGTCCTTGTTATGTTGCTCAGGCTGGTCTCGAACTCCTGGACTCAAGGAATTCTCCTACCTCTGCTTTCCCAGTAGCTGGGACTATAGGCATGTGACACCATGCCCTGCCCTCTTCCTGTTGATTCCAACATAGCTGTTCCTGATTGTTAGGTAATATTCCTCACGTTCCTTCAGCCACCCAGGCTCTTTCCTTTTTGTGGCACTATCATCTGTGGGACCTCAGGGTCTTATGCTGGATACTCTGTAGCCAGTCGGCAAGGAGAGAAAAAGAAAGGACTGGAGAATTACAGAAGGCATTCTTAGTGTCCCGTCTGGAAGTGGCATGGTTCCATTTCAGTGGACACCTTCAGTGATATGGCCTAATATAGGTGCAAAGGAGTTGCTGGAAAATGTAGAACTTGGCCAGAAAGCTGATTCACAGCAATACATTGACACCATGAAAAGGCACCGCAAATCTTTGGCAGATGGCTAGCCGCCAGCTCGGCCTCAGCCAAGCTCTATGTTTTTTCTCCAGCAGCACCAAACGGTCCAGGTATCAGCGTGGAAAACATGGGTAGTTGATTTCATTTGTGTTTAAAGTTTGTCCAAGGGAGTGTGGGGGAAGAGCAATTCTAACAAGGAAAAGGTTCAGCTAATGAGAACTGAGTTCTCCTGTGTTGAGGAAAGAAATAAATCCACAGGCAGTCGATACACTTGGATACCAGGGAAGAAAGGATCAAAACTGGGCTTTGAGCACAAGGATACTGAAGTTGGAAAAGTAGAGTCAGGGAAGGAGAGAGCTGGACAGATAGAATAATTTATTCATAAAGTGTGTTTGGAATTTAGGTTGAGAGTTGGACCCCTAGCAGCCAAGGGTGAGGCCATAGGAGTTGGTAGTAAAAGGAAAGGGCAAAGGAATAATAGTAGTTGAGGTGGAAAAGGGACTGCAAGTCTCAGGTGCTAGGAAGTTAATGCATATGATTTTAGCCAATGGAATAGTAGCATGTGACAGATTGATTTTAAAAATGTCCTCGATTCTTCCTACCCTAAATCTCCCTTTTCCTCTGTAATTTTGACATGCTTTCCCTCATTGTGGGTGGGGAATTCAGAACCACAACTTGGCTCCAGGCTCAACTACATGACTTGCTTTGCCAATGGAATGTTAGAAAATTAGACAGAAAGCAAATGTTGAAAAAAAAGGTTAGGCTTTTTCTTTCTTGCTCCTCTGCCTTTGTCCCCTCCAAAAACATATAGGCTAGCTTGCTGGTGGATGAGACATTCAGAGCAGACAGGGCTGAGTTGCCCCACTTGAACCAGTGAAGGTCACTGGAGACCAGTCAATAGCATGAAGAACTCAATAAAGATCGATAGAGCAGTCTAGCCTACCCTCACTGGCTCCAGATGAGTGAGGAATCAATGCTTATTTTTATGTGGCATTGAAGTTTTGCAGCTGTTGTGCAGCCTCATTGCGGCAATATATAACTGATACAAGGGCTGGAAAGGAGTTCCACAGAGACGTGGGGGAGCAAGATGAAAGCTAAACAGTCTATAACACCTTTTGCAAGTGCTTGCTACAGAAAAATATCCATTTACCTTATTAGCCAGATGAACTAAAAAACCTGTACACTCTGGCTTCCACCAGCTCAAATTCTATGTTTGCCTCAATTTTTTTTGTTTCCATATCTTTTTATATCAGTGGGTTTTGTTTTACAACATAAACTTTAATTAAGTAGCATGTAAACAGAAAAAAAAAAAACATGAGCACAAAAGAGAGATAGACCAAGTGCTAAGAAGATATTTCTTTAAAAACACAATTGACTGTTTTTTGAAAAGTCTAGAAAATAGTAAGTTCTAATTTTTGCTGTCACATATAAGGAAAATTAATAAAAATCTAGAAAGATTAGTTTTTTAAATTAATGCACGGTTCATGTTCTACCTTAATAAAACCAAAGCAAGAACTTGCAAAAATTTCATTTTGTCTGTGGCTATTCCAGGAAAATAGTAGGAACCTCCAATAAGTAGACCTGAACATCAATAACCAATGTAACACTGAAACGATTGTGGCATAGTTATTGCAGAATTATTTTTTGTTTAAGTGCTTTAAATTGAAACAAAAATATTTAAAGAATATGTGATTCAATTTTTGTGCCCAGTTCAGATTCAGAAAAACTCCTCCAAGTTGCCAGTCAGTTATTGGTCTTAAATTGACTAGCCTCTACCTATCCATGTATGCAGGAACACACAAAAGGTAGTGACCTGTTTTGAATGCTTGAAGTGCTATAGCTATACTGTGTTTTACTCTAGAAAGAATGGGGCTTTGTAGTTTAGGACATTTTAAGTCTAGGACTTTCTTTTAAATATAAAGATTTATAGGGATTTTTTTTCTTGGAAATAAGTAAAAGTATGCCAAATTATTATGAAACAAATTTTCCAGATTTTGACCATGTTATAAACTTATTCAATACATTTGTTTGCGTATTTAACAGCTCTATTGAGGTACCATTCACACACCATCAAATAAACCTACTGTAAATGTACGATTGAATAACTCTTAGTGAGTTTAGAGAGTTGTGCAGCTCTCACCACATCTAGTTTTAAAGTATTTCCATCACCCCAAAAAGTTTCCTCATGCCCTTTTGTGGTCAACCTCTGTACCTACCCACCATGTTCCCCTCCCACCCCAGCCCCCAGCACTACTAATCTGAATACTGTCTCTTTAAATTTGAGTTTTGCAGATACTTCATTTAAACAGAATCAGGTAATATGCAATTTTTTTGCATCTGGCTTCTTTATCTTAATATAATGTTTTTGAGGTTCATCCATGTTGCAGCATGTAATACAGATTTTGATGTATTGAGTTTTGTTTTTATTTAGGTCAAAATACTTTCCAATTCTCTGTGATTTCTTTGGTATTATTTAGAATTGTATTGTCTAATTTGTAAATATTTACGGATTTCCCAATATTCTTTCTGTTGTTCAGTTCCAATTTTATTGTAGTTGGGAAAGATACTTTGGCTATTTCAATTCTTTTAATCATTTTTAAGAGTTTTTGTTTGTTTGTTTGTTTGTTTTGTTTGATTCTGTTTTTTGTCATTGTTGTTTTGAGATGGAGTCTTGCTCTGTCACCCAGGCTGAAGTGCAGTGGCGTGATTTCGGCTTTCTCACCACAACCCCTGCCTCCCAGGTTCAAGCAATTCTCCTGCCTCAGCCTCTCAAGTAGCTGAGATTATAGGCACTCACCACCACTCCTGGCTAATTTTTGTATTTTTAGTAGAGAAGGGGTCTCACCATGTTGGCCTCAATCTCATGACCTCAAGTGAACCACGTGCCTTGGCCTCCCAAATTGTTGGTATTACAGGCATGAGCCAGCATGCCCAGCCTACATTGCCAAGTCAATCCTAAGCCAAAAGAACAAAGCTGGAGGCATCATGCTACCTGACTTCAAACTATACTACAAGGCTACAGTAACCAAAACAGCATGGTACTGGTACCAAAACAGAGATATAGACCAATGGAACAGAACAGAGCCCCCAGAAATAATGCCACACATCTACAACTATCTGATCTTTGACAAACCTGACAGAAACAAGAAATGGGGAGAGGATTCCTTATTTAATAAATGGTGCTGGGAAAACTGGCTAGCCATATGTAGAAAGCTGAAACTGGATCCCTTCCTTACACCTTATACAAAAATTAATTCGAGATGGATTAAAGACTTAAATGTTAGACCTAAAACCATAAAAACCCTAGAAGAAAACCTAGGTAATACCATTCAGGACATAGGCATGGGCAAGGACTTCATGTCTAAAACACCAAAAGCAATGGCAACAAAAGCCAAAATTGACAAATGGGATCTAATTAAACTAGGGAGCTTCTGCACAGCAAAAGAAACTACCATCAGAGTGAACAGGCAACCTACAGAATGGGAGAAAATTTTTGCAATCTACTCATCTGACAAAGGGCTAATATCCAGAATCTACAATGAACTCAAACAAATTCACAAGAAAAAAATAAACAACCCCATCAACAAGTGGGCGAAGGATATGAACAGACACTTCTCAAAAGAAGACATTTATGCAGCCAAAAGACACATGAAAAAATGCTCATCATCACTGGCCATCAAAGAAATGCAAATCAAAACCACCATGAGATACCATCTCACACCAGTTAGAATGGCGATCATTAAAAAGTCAGGAAACAACAGGTGCTGGAGAGGATGTGGAGAAATAGGAACACTTTTACACTGTTGGTGGGACTGTAAACTAGTTCAACCATTGTGGAAGTCAGTGTGGCGATTCCTCAGGGATCTAGAACTAGAAATACCATTTGACCCAGCCATCCCATTACTGGGTATATACCCAAAGGACTATAAATCATGCTGCTATAAAGACACATGCACACGTATGTTTATTGCAGCACTATTCACTGTAGCAAAGACTTGGAACCAACCCAAATGTCCACCAATGATAGACTGGATTAAGAAAATGTGGCACATATACACCATGGAATACTATGCAGCCATAAAGAATGATGAGTTCACATCCTTTGTAGGGACATGGATGAAGCTGGAAACCATCATTCTCAGCAAACTATCGCAAGGACAAAATACCAAACACTGCATGTTCTCACTCACAGGTGGGAATTGAATGTTGAGAACACATGGACACAGGAAGGGGAACATCACACACTGGGGCCTATTGTGGGGTGGGGGGAGGGGGAGGGATGGCATTAGGAGATATACCTAATGTTAAATGATGAGTTAATGGGTGCAGCACACCAACATGGCACATGTATACATATGTAACAAACCTGCACATTGTGCACATGTACCCTAAAACTTAAAGTATAATAAAAAAAAGAGTTGTTTTAAATCTGTAGTTGGTCTACTTTAGAGACTTCTACGTGTGTTATAAAAAGAACGTGTATTTTGCTGTTGCTGAGTTAAGTCAATCTGCAGTTAAGTCAAGGTGTTGTTTGAGTGTACTATTTTCTGTCTAGTTCTATTATATATTAAGAGTGAAATACTGAAACTCTGATTCTAATTGTTGAATTGTCTTTCTTACCTTTCATTCTAGTGAATTTTTGCTTCATTTATTTTAGATGTTTTCCTTTTGAGTATACATTTACCATTATTACACATTCCAGTCGAATTGACCCTTTTATCACTATGAAATGTCTCACTTTGTCTCTAGTAATATTTTTGTTTTAGTGACTATTTTTTCTGCTATTAATATAGATACTTCTGCTCTCTTATACCTACTATTTGCTTGGTATATATTTGTCTACGCTTTTACATCCTACCTATTCGTGCCCATGATTCTATTGTGTTTCTCTAGGAGACAGTTAGATCCTGACTTTTTAAATCCAGTCTTACAATCTGTGTTTTTTTAATTACAGTGATTTGTTCATTCACATTTAATGTGCTTATTGTCATGGTTGGATTATGACTGCTTATTTCCATTTCATTTTTATATGCCTAAATTTTGTTCCTCCTTTATTGCCTTCTTTTATGTAAAAGATGCATATTTTGCACTAGAGAGTATGATATGACTCTTAACTTTTCACAATTTTAAAATGTCTCATTGCTGTATGTCTGTTAATCTAGTAGTCTGACCCGGGCATTACAGCATGCCTCTTACTTTGTCAGAGTCTATCTCAGGTTAGCACTGGCTTAGTTCCAGAAAAAGAGAGCAGTTCTGTTCCAGTGTAGCTCCTTTTCCTCCCATTTTTAAATTCTAATTGTCATGTATATTACATGTATATACTTTATAAAGCCATAAATATAATGTCATAATATTTGCCCATGACTATTAAAGAAATTTTAAAAATTCTTCTTAAAATCATAGCCATGTATTCTTTTATACTTTCTCAGGTATTTTTCATTTTCAGTGTTCTTCATTTCTTCCTCTAGATCTGAATTACCATTTAGTGTGATTCTTTTCCAGGCTGTAGAACTCTCTTTTACATCTCTTGCAAAGCAATTCTGCCAGCAATCAATTTTCTCAGGCAAGATAATGCCTTTATTTTTTCTTTTTGAAAGATAGTTTTGTTGAATTCTTGGTGGACAAGTTTGTTTTTGCTTTTTCTTTTTAAAGAAGTTTAATTTTGCCACTCCACTACCTTTAGATCTCTATCATTTTTGACAAAAAGGCAACTTTTAATTATATTGCTGTTCTTCTGTACACAGTGAGTCCATTTTCATTTGCTGCTTTTAAGATTTTCTCTTTGTCCTTGACTTTCAACAGTTTAACCATAATGTGGTGTGGATATCTTTGTATTTATCCTACTTGGATTCACTGAGCTTCCCTGTAGTAACATTTGTCATCCAATTTGGAAAATTATGAGAATTTATTCTTTAAACATTTTTTCTGCCCCTTTCCTCTCTCCTTCTTTTCCAGGACTCCCATTATACCTACATGTTGACAGGCTTTTACTGGTCCTACAAGTCTCTGACTATTCATTTTTCTTTAAAGAATAATTTCCAGTGCTCTATTTTCAAGTTCATAGATTCTTGCTTCTGTCATCTTAAGTCTGCTTCTTGAGTCCCTGTAATAAATTATTCATGTTAGCTACTGTACTTTTCAACTTAAAAATTTCCATTTGGTTTTAGAGTTTCACTTTTTAAAACTTTCTACTTAGTTTCTATTTCTAAAACTTATTTTAGAGTTTCTACTATTGTGATTCATCCCATTTTTCTTTAATTTTTTTAACATGCATATATAATAGCTGCTTTGAAGTCTTTATTAAAACCAACATCTTTGCCCATTCACACTTTTTACTGACTACTTTTTCCCTATGTATGTTACACTTCCCTATTGTTGTATATCCTTTTTTTTTTTTTTTTTTTTTTTTACTAAAAACACATTAGTTTTAGACAATTTATTGTGGCAACTCTGGATTTTGAGAGTTGTTATTTTTTCCATTTTGTTTTCCTTTTTAGTAATTTGTCTAGACTATATGTGTTTACTCTCCCCTCACAGTGTGGGCCCATTGTGTCTCTGTTCAAGTTCTTTTTATTCTTATTCTTGTTTTTATTTATTATCCTGGCATCCTAAAGATCACACATGCATCTGCATGGCTTCATAGTTAGCCAATCATTTGGCCAGAGGCTTTGCTCAAATACCTCATGCCAGTAAAACTCTGTCCTCTCCTGACAGGTCTGAGTATGGTTTGGGGCCTGCATTTAAATGTCATGCATATTTCATATTTGTGCAAGTGTTTACTTCTGCTGGGACATCCTGGAACTGTCCCGACAGACTCTGAGTCAGCCAGGCATGTGTAGAAAGCTTACTTAGTCCCTTTCTTGCCCTCTCATTTCCAGGACCCCCTGGTTAAATTTCTGACTAGTCCACCATTGAACTTCTTACCCAATCAGGACCCCACCTTCATGTTTTCCCTTTTTATTTTCTTTTGAATTTGCTGCTTTCATTGACAATGCCCCTGGGTATAAGATTTTGCCCCTTGCCAAATCAAATTAAACCCCTCCAGCAACAGAGTTGCTCATTTTTACAACCAGCCCTGTCCTAGTAGCAATACCATCTCAACTGACTTGGGGAAGAAGAAGAATGGGACATCCCCAGGTGAGAATGCAACAGACTCCACTGTTTTTACCTGGAGCCCAAGAATTTTTCATGACTAGATGCTTCTGTATTTGTTGTTTACCTATGGCATTTCACAGAGCTGTGAAGTGGTAGTTTTTGACAATTTTGTCCAGTTTGGGGTTTATTTTGGGTGGAGGGGAACTGCTGACATTTCTTCACACTGGTGGTCCCCAGTGTTGCTCAAATTTTAAGAATGGAAATTTCTATTGCCGCTTTTATTTGCTTGATACAACATTCAGTATGCCCAGCCCACATATGACTTTATACTGTCTCTCTGCTTGCAATCAAATGGTAGAGCAATCATGCCACCTATTTTGTCTTACCAATAAATGCTAATTTAAGTGAAAGCTTTCACTGCAAATGAAGCGCTGCAAATAATATATAATGAATTGCCTCCTGCCACAATGGTTGGCGTCACAGTGGTCTGGACTCCGTATGGATAAGTAAGTCAGCACATCATAATTTAAAAATAAATTTTTAGCTTTTTTTGTTATTTTTTGTGCTCTCTGGGTGGAAGATATTGGGCCATCACTATCTGTTCAGCAATGACAGGAAAAGGGTGCTACGTCACAGTGCACTGGTAGGTGACTGCTAAAGATGCTTCCCATGATTGGAACCCATCTTTGCAGACTCTTGCAGGGTTCCTGCTATAAAAAGTTTTCTTCTGAATAAAAACAGTGGATCTCCTCTTAGGTAATGGCAGATTATTAAGACTATTATTTCAGAATCTTTAAGGAAGGAGTTCTGGACCAAAGCTCTTAACAGTCTTGTCAGAATGAGACGAGGCGTGTGTTTCTCAAAGAGGCTGTGGATAGATAGAGGAAAAAGATGGACTGATTCTGGTGAAATCACTGCAGTGCAGAAGCCTTTAAGAGAAGAGGTTGTTACACAAGGATTTAGCCAACATTACATATTGTCCATATGGTAAGTAGGTGTTGGGCTTGTGAGAACCAGAAACCTCTCAATAAAAGGGATGACTACAAGGGAACTGGTTGGTGTCTTCTGAATTCCTTTAAGACAGAAGAGGAGGGAGTATTACGTGCAGAAACAGAAGGGTAGAGGTGCTTGCTGACAGATGGAGGCTCCAGAGGACATTGTCTGATACGATAGAGCAGGGGGCAAATTGGCAGAAAAATTGGAGGAGGGCTGAGAATTCTGCAAACAAAAATATAACCTGAGGGCCTGACATTTGGGAATGAGGGTAAGAGAAAAAAACATTTCCTGTCTGAACAGGGACACACAATCATAAGGAAGCAACAACAGCAACAACAACAGCATTTTCTTAAATACTTTGTGTACCTTAAAGGGAAGCAGCAGATAACTGCGAATTAGTAATTAATCTTGCCATCATTATTGATATCATCATAGCCTTATTACATTATATTAAGTGAATCACTGGAAATATTAAAATACTCAATGTGACTAATAAAGTTTTCTTTCCCATTTGAATGTATATTGTTAACGTGGAAATTCAAATGTATAGCTGGAGAGGTTCTCTTCTCAGGTGATGCCGCTCTACCACCTGTCTAACAATTCCTTGTAGCCCCAGGGCATTTTTTGGAGTCAGCTATTTGTACTAAAAGGGAACTAATGAATAGTGTAAATGCCACTAAAAAAAATAGAGTGGCTTTATCAGAAGGCACAGATGTTAACTTATCAGATGCAAGGAAAGGAAACTCCTGCTAATTGGATCCTATTCTCCCTCTGTCAGTTTCATTTAAGGAGACATTTAAACAGTACACAGCTGGAATTTGGAAGTTTTCTTTAAACAAGACTACATAAAACCAAGCTGGTTTAGAGTACTTCTGTGTCTACTTCCTGTTTTTTGTTTTATTTTTTTTCTAGCTTGGCTCGCCTGTTGACATGAAGCCGTTAGTATTAGTACTGGAATACATTATTAAGCAAACAGAAAACTTTTCTAAAAGATAGGAAGGCATTTCTCTGATGGCCAGTGATGAGATACCATCTCACACCAGTTAGAATGGCCATCATTAAAAAAGCAGGAAAGCTTCCTTCCTTCCTTCCTTCCTTCCTTCCTTCCTTCCTTCCTTCCTTCCTTCCTTCCTTCCTTCCTTCCTTGCTTCCTTCCCTCCCTCCCTCCCTCCTTTCTTTCTTTCTTTCTTTCTTTTCTTTCCCTCTCTGGCCCAGGCTACAATCTACTCGGCTTGCTGCTGCCCGCGCCGCGGACTGCCTGGGACTGCCGGCGCCCGCCACCGCTGCCTGCCCTTTCTCCTTTGGCTGCAGGCACGCGTTCGCCATCTTGGCCACGCTGGCCGCCAGCTCCTGACGCCAAGTGCTCTGCCCGCCTCAGCCTCCCGAGGTACTGGGACTACAGACGGAGTCTCGCTCACCCAGTGCTCGGTGTTGCCCGGGCCGGAGTGCGGTGGCGTGGTCTGGCCTCGCGGCAGCCTCCACCCCCCGGCCGCCTGCCTTGGCCTGCCAGGGTGCTGGGATTGCAGCCCCTGCCTGGCCGCCGCCCCATCTGGAAGGTGGGGAGCACCTCTGCCCGGCTGCCCCGTCTGGGAAGTGAGGAGCGCCTCTGCCCGGCCACCCACCGTCTGGGAAGTGAGGAGCGCCTCTGCCCGGCCACCCACCGTCTGGGAAGTGAGGAGCGCCTCTGCCCGGCCACCCACCGTCTGGGAAGTGAGGAGCGCCTCTGCCCGGCCGCCCCGTCTGGGAAGTGAGGAGCGCCTCTGCCCGGCCACCCATCGTCTGGGAAGTGAGGAGCGCCTCTGACCGGCCTCCCATCGTCTGGGAGGTGAGGAGCGCCTCTGCCCGGCCGCCCCGTCCGGGAAGAAGTGAGGAGCGCCTCTGCCCGGCCGCCCCCGTCCGGGAAGAAGTGAGGAGTGCCTCTGCCCGGCCGCCCCGTCTGGGAAGTGAGGAGCGCCTCTGCCCGGCCGCCCCGTCCGGGAAGAAATGAGGAGCGCCTCTGCCCGGGCACCCCACCCGGGAAGAAGTGAGGAGCGCCTCTGCCCGGCCGCCCCATCCGGGAAGAAGTGAGGAGCGCCTCTGCCCGGCCACCCATCGTCTGGGAAGTGAGGAGCGCCTCTGCCCGGCCACCCACCGTCTGGGAAGTGAGGAGCGCCTCTGCCCGGCCGCCCCGTCTGGGAAGTGAGGAGCGCCTCTGCCCGGCCGCCCCGTCTGGGAAGTGAGCAGCGCCTCTGCCCGGCCACCCCATCCGGGAAGAAGTGAGGAGCGCCTCTGCCCGGCCGCCCCGTCCGGGAAGAAGTGAGGAGCGCCTCTGCCCGGCCGCCCCGTCCGGGAAGAAGTGAGGAGCGCCTCTGCCCGGCCGCCCCGTCCGGGAAGAAGTGAGGAGCACCACTGCCCGGCCGCCCCGTCCGGGAAGAAGTGAGGAGCGCCTCTGCCCGGCCGCCCCGTCTGGGAAGTGAGGAGCGCCTCTGCCCGGCCACCCACCGTCTGGGAAGTGAGGAGCGCCTCTGCCCGGCCGCCCCGTCCGGGAAGAAGTGAGGAGCGCCTCTGCCCGGCCACCCATCGTCTGGGAGGTGAGGAGCGCCTCTGCCCGGCCACCCATCGTCTGGGAGGTGAGGAGCGCCTCTGCCCGGCCACCCATCGTCTGGAAAATGAGGAGCGCCTCTGCCCGGCTGCCCCATCTGGGAAGTGAGGAGTGCCTCTGCCCGGTCACCCATCGTCTGGGAGGTGAGGAGCGCCTCTGCCCGGCCACCTATCGTCTGGGAAGAAGTGAGGAGCATCTCTGCCTGGCCGCCCCGTCTGGGAAGTGAGGAGCCCCTCTGCCCGGCCGCCCCATGTCTGGGTAGAAGTGAGGAGCTCCTCTGCCTGGCCGCTCCGTCTGGGAGGTCTACCACGGAGGCCAGAAGCAATGTGGGGGCTGGACGTGGTGTCTCACGCCTGTGGTCCCGGCACTCTGGGGGACGAGGCGGGTTGATCACTTCGGGCTAGGAGTTCGAGACCAGTCTGGCCAACTTGGCGAAACATGAAGAATACAACAGACAAACCAACCAACCAACTCAATGACAACAAAACAGGTCCACCCTGGAGTCATACTCTAATTTTTTCTATTTTCCTCCCTTTCTGATCCTTTATCCCACTTTCTTTTTCTTCCTCTTCCTTCTCCCTCTTCTTTGTCAAATAGAGGATTGAGTTATTATCACTGATCCATATAAAGTCCCTCTCTCATTTATTTTAACTCCCACCCCCATTTCTATTCCCCGACTTCCCATGTGCAACCTTCCTAATATGTTTGATACGCATCTTTTTGTTTGTATGTATTTTTAGAAAATGTTTATTGTTTTTGTATGCAAAAAAAATTAATAAAAAAAAATAAAATAAAAAAATAAAAATAAAAATAAAAAAGCAGGAAACAACAGGTGCTGGAGAGGATGTGGAGAAATAGGAACACTTTTACACTGTTGGTGGGACTGTTCAACCATTGTGGAAGTCAGTGTGGCGATTCCTCAGGGATCTAGAACTAGAAATACCATTTGACCCAGCCATCCCATTACTGGGTATATACCCAAAGGACTATAAATCATGCTGCTATAAAGACACATGCACACGTACGTTTATTGCGGCACTATTCACAATAGCAAAGAGTTGGAACCAACCCAAATGTCCAACAACAATAGACTGGATTAAGAAAATGTGGCACATATACACCATGGAATACTATGCAGCCGTAAAAAATGATGAGTTCGTGTCCTTTGTAGGGACATGGATGAAACTGGAAAACATCATTCTCAGTAAACTATCGTAAGGACAAAAAAACAAACACCACATGTTCTCACTCATAGGTGGGAATTGAACAATGAGAACTCATGGACAAGGAAGGGGAACATCACACTCCGGGGACTGTTGTGGGGTGGGGGGAGGGAGGAGGGACAGCATTAGGAGATATACCTAATGCTAAATGACGAGTTAATGGGTGCAGGAAATCAACATGGCACATGGATACATATGTAACAAACCTGCACATTGTGCACATGTACCCTAAAACGTAAAGTATAATAAAAAAAAAAAATAGGAAGGCTTAGGGAATTGACACCATGAATAAGAGTGGTGAGGTAATATGTTTAGTCCAATCTCACTTTGCAACTGATTTTAAAAGAACCATAACACTTTAGAATTCAAGGTGACTTTACATATTCGTTAGTCCAGTTCATTCATTTTCTAAGCTAGCAGTTGATGTTCAGAGAGGTGAAATGGCCTGTTGAAAAATTACAGTGATATTCATAAAATGCCCTCACGAGGAGCAAACTTTCTTTAACTCAGATTCGTGGGGCTTTCAACGTGTTATCTTGCCTCCTTCTCAAATCACAAGAGATTAAGATGTATTCATCTTTTTCTTGTTTGTTTCAATCTTTTACATTATCTCCATTTCTTCACAAGTTCCATGGAAAGAGAATTTGAGATTTCTCTTTTATCCATATTTTTGATAGTGCCTAAAATAATAACAAAACCCCACCAGCCCTAAGAAGATTTTTAAATAAAGGAATTATAAAATTTTGCCTGTGGTTTAAGTGCAATGTTTAGATATCTAGTGTAGTCATAAAAAAAAGCAATTGAATGAGAGAAGTTTTTCCAGGTGAAAAATAAAGAAATTGTTAGAATGCTCTCTCCATTGAACCATAGGCAGATTATCTTAAGTGACTTTGCTGTACTATTTCCCAAAATCAAATAACCTGTGGTTACCCAAGCCTGTTAACTCATTGCATAGTCAATAGATCATGCTGGTCTATTCAGTGATTTAGCTAAGTGTAAATAGTTTTCAAAAGTGTGTGATGCTTCTACAATTTATTTCACATTTTCATTGGCAAGCTCTAATTTATCTGACCTGATCACACCTATAGAATATTAAATTTCATCAGAGACTTAACCTCAGTGCCTAGCAGAATATCTGACACTTGTAAGTTGCTGCCCCTTCCTTGGTTTTCAGCTTTCATGTTTATTTTCTAGGTTTAAAGATATCGTATTCACTATGTATGTTGTTCATATGTTCATATATTAGGCAATAATCCTAATTCCTTTATTTTTATTTTAATTTTTTAAAATTTTATTTTTTATCTAAAACCAAGCCTTTATCAAAAAAGTGTATGCTGGGAAGAATTCTAAAATAAAAAACTAACACTTCTGGTTTGGAAAATATTTACTTCACCAATAATGAGCATTGAGAACTTTACTCCCATCACCTTTAAGAGCTAAGGAGAAAATAAATACTAAATAACTAGAACTCTAACAGAATCCACAGAAGTGACAGTCATTTTTTATAACCTCAATGTTGGGCCACAGATCAGTAAGAGAAATAACAACACTCCACTTTTCCAGATACCTAAATGTGTACTTGGCCCAGCAGGTGGGCAAATTAATCTTTGGAAATAGAAACATGAGTTCTCAGGGCCTGTTATGGTTGCAAGAACAGTGGCCACTGGGGCTGATGGCTTCCGCATCATTGTGGAGAAACAGGCTTTCTTGGCCAGTTTTTAGACTAGGAGCTTAAACCACTCGTGAGTAGTAGTATACCGCTGTGATCCCAGAGAAGCTGGAAAACGTGCATTAGCTGGAATCCTCCCAGAACTGCATTGTTTACAGCTTTCAAGCAATTTTGGGTTGGGGTGTAGGGTATGAAATTGACAGTTTCCTTGGATGGACTGTATAAGTAAACAGCTCGGCTTTTATCTTTTCAATGTTGTTAGATAGACTAATATTTGCCGAGTGCAATTTCTGAATAATAGCATCTCTAAATAATACAAGTATTTTCTTTTTTGTTTCTCTCTTCAACCTTTAAGTTCCAGGGTACATGTGCAGGATGTGTAGGTTTGTTACATAGGCAATCATGTACCATGGTCGTTTGCTGAGCAGATCAACCTGTCACCTATGTATTAAGCCCAGCATCCATTAGCTGTTCTTCCTAATGCTCTCCCTTCCCCTACCCCTCAGCCAGACCCCAGTGTGTGTTGTTCTCCACTATGTGTCCATGTGTTCTCATCATTCAGCTCCCACTTATAAGTGAGAACGTGTGGTGTTTGGTTTTCTGTTCCTGTGTTAGTTTGCTGAGGATAACGGTTTCCAGCTCCATTTATGTTTCTGCAAAGGACATGATCTCTTTCCTAACAAAAGAATTTTCTAAATACTATTTTTATCTAAATTGTACCCTCTGTATAATAATATTTCTAAAGTTTTAAATATTTCATTTACCTTATAGATAGTCTCAAAATATATGGTTCCCTTCCAACCAGAAAACCCACTGGGAATTCTGAATTTCATTTCCAAAACCATTCTACTGATAGCTCTCCTGGCAGGAGACCCAGGTTGCACCACAGCGGCAACAATCTCTCTGACACAAAGTCAGCCCTCCTTCAGTATTAACGAGGGTGAGAGTAGACCGAATGGACACATTCCAGAGCTGGTTTCTATTAAAACAACACCAATAAGCATGCATTTCATATAAATACCACGGTTTCAGATGCAAGAAAAAAAATAAAGCTGAGTGCTAAGAAGAGTATTTACATTAAGCAATAATCAATAGAGGCCTCCAAGTTGCCCTTTCAAGGGGGTCATTTGTGGGGGGCTCTGAAGGGTTGGGCTTTGGGCCAGCTTTGTATTTCTCAAATGAGGTCTCTGCATAAGGTAGCTTAGGAGGAGCTGAGATGAGATCACTGAAGCGGATGATCTATCTTATAAATTAGACTTCAACTGGTGTAAAAGCTGCTGGAACGAGGGACCAATTGTTTTGGTAGCCTGTCAGAAATAATTTCAAACCTGACAGGACACTGAGCCGTGTGGTGTGATCTCCCAGCCTTCAGTCCCCACACTGGGAGAGAAGCGGAACAGGACAGGGCAAACCCTCACGCTGGAAGCGCGGCCGCCAGGTCCCAGCGCCGGGCCTTGCCATTCGCTGCATCCCCAGCTCCCTCCCTCCTCCTCTCAACCCCTCCTGCTTCCCTCCCTACCCTCCCTCAGTGGGTATAGAATTCAGTCTTTTATGGAATCACAATGAGTTGATATAAGCAAGAGCAACAAACACAACATCAAAAGAAATTACACCATCATCAAACTATCTCATAATATCATTAGTGACCTAAATTAAAGCAAGATAATTGCCCCAGAAGATAACAAACCGTCATGGAGAATACTAATAACGCCGAGAGCCCATTCCAGCACTCTGCCAGGAGCCCGGCTTCACAACACAATTTTTGCACACATCCACTGACAAATCAGCTTTTTCTCAAGTTCAGAAAAAGAAAACAAAAACAATGTAACTCATCTGTATCTTTTATTTTCTTCTTTCAGGGTCCTTCTTGTTAAAGTAATAACAGCAGAAGTGGGACCCTTAAAGCCTGCTGATTTTTCACTAAGTCGTTGTCAAGTGTAATCTGGGGCATGTTAAATAAGCCATGGCTTTTATGAAAGATGAAAATGATGTGATATCGAAAGAATGACATACTGGCAAATGGTATATTGGCTTTGATTCACTTAATTTAGTGTAATAAATCGGGCCCAAAAAAGTCATTTCACCTCCATTTTTTAAAAAATTTCGTATAATGCCAATTCTAACAATTATGTCTCACATCAACGTGTGAGTGATGTTGAAAGTAAAAGAATGCTAGGCCGGGCGCGGTGGCTCAAGCCTGTAATCCCAGCACTTTAGGAGGCCGAGGCGGGCAGATCACGAGGTCAGGCGATTGAGACCATCCTGACTAACACGGTGAAACCCCGTCTCTACTAAAAATGCAAAAAATTAGCCAGGCGTGGTGGCGGGCGCCTGTAGTCCCAGCTACTCAGGAGGCTGAGGCAGGAGAATGGCGTGAACCCAGGAGGCGGAGCTTGCAGTGAGCCAAGATTGCGCCACTGCACTCCAGCCTGGGAGACAGAGCAAGTCTCCATCTCAAAAAAAAAAAAAAAAAAAGAAAGTAAAAGAACTCTTAACCAAGGATTCTACTTTTCTTCACTTCTATCCTTCCTAAGGTCAATTTTTACATGAATAAACATGAATAAAATAATTAGCTATGACGTCATGGATCAGGATAAAATGGTTCTGTCAGCAACATTTGAGAAAAGTAGCTGAGTTAGAACCCGCGAGACAACCTGTTCTCAAGTTCTCATGAGCTATACCTCAGGGAGTTGAAAGTCAGAAGCTCAGCCTCCTAATCAAACCCAGCAACGATGCCTGGGCCACTATTCGAGTGTTACAAACCTATATGATTAAGTTCTACCTCTGGAAGCAACGACGATAGGGTGTGAGTAAAAGTCTATTACAAAACTTAAGAATGTTTATTCTTTATTTTCATTTGAAAGGAGTTAAGGAACGCAAGCGACCCTAATGCAGAGTTCTTCCTGTTGGTCTTTCTGCAATTTCATTTTCCATCAGGTTCCTTAGGAGTGCAAAAAATAAAATAAAATAAGGAAGAACAAAGACAAAACCAGGGCGTGTCCAGCAGGCCACTGACTGTGTTCTCACTGGTGCTTAATGGAAAACCAGCCAGAGTTCTCTTCCAGGAGGCGTGCACTGTGCAGACTCCCGAACTCCTTGAGGGCAGTCAAGATCTAGAAACTTCCATGTCTTAGAGCACTAGCATAATGCTTGACAAATTAAAAGTGCTCCATAAACACTTTGTGGAGTGAAAACTAGCAGTTGCCCCATACCACACCTGTGTTCTGTTGTCTTTGTTTGGATTAATTCTACTAACAATAAAATCTCATATTATTTTGCGGTAGCTTGTGCTGATGTTTTTTCTCCTCTCATATCACATTTTAGGATAATCATTTTGCATCCTCTCAGGGATCAGCTTTGTTACAAAAAGACTGACATGAGTTGTGGGAAGAGCCCTGGCCCTTCCTAGGGAGTGTTTAGTGCCTAAACACTGCTGTATGGACTTCAGAAGTTATAGACGCAACACGACTGGGTCTCAATATCTATATCTTGACATTTTTGAAAATGACAACGATAGTTCCACTTGGAACTGATAGGAAGATCAAAGACATAATATATGTGCTTAGTGTCGTTCTTAATAACTATTAGCTAAAAATCAATTATACTTGAGTATGACTGAGATTTATTACTGATAAAATATAAAAAGCAAAGGTCATCATAGAAATCATACAGCCCATCAGGGGCAGTTTACATATTCAAAAATTAGATCCAGGCTGGGCACAGTGGCTCATGCGTGTAACGCCAGCACTTTGGGAGGCGTAGGCGGGCGGATCACGAGGTCAGGAGTTCAAGACCAGCCTGGCTAACATAGTGAAACCCCGTCTCTACTAAAGAAACAAAAAATTAGCCAGGCATGGTGGCAAATAATCCCAGCTACTTGGGAGGCTGAGGCAGGAGAATCACTTGAACCCGGGAGGCAGAGTTTGCAGTGAGCGGAGATTGTGCCATTGTACTCCAGCCTGGCCGACAGGGCAAGACTCCATCTCAAAGAAAAAAAAAAATTAGATCCAAAAGATTTTGTGAATTTCCCAAGACTGTGCAACAAATTAGTAATAGAGATAAAACAATAAGCCATGTCACCTAAGTGCTAATCACTGCTTTTTCCAAGACAGCCCAGTGCCTCATTATCTCTCTTTCTTAGGGTCAAATTTGACACAAGTCAACTTAAATAAAATGATGAGCTGTAATTTCATGGACTAGAACAAACTGATTCCCTCAGGAACATTTGAGGAATATAGCTGAGTAAGGCCCCAATACGACTTGCTCTCAAGCTTAGAACTCATTCTGATATACTAAAATTTCTTTTTTTTTTTTTTTTGAGACGGAGTCTCACTCTGTCATCCAGGCTGGAGTGCAGTGGTGCGATCTTGGCTCACTGCAACCTTCTCCGCCTCCCAGGTTCAAGTGATTCTCCTGCCTCAGCCTCCCGAGTAGCTGGGAATACAGGCACTCGCCACCATGCCCAGCTAATTTTTTTTTTTTTTTTTTTTTTAGTATAGACAGGGTTTCACCATGCTGGCCAGGCTGGTCTTGAATTCCTGACCTTGTGATCCGCCTGCCTCGGCCTCCCAAAACGCTGAGATTACAGGAGTGAGCCACCACGCCTGGCTCTGATGTACTAAAATTTATATACCAATATGGAATATGTATCTTTAATGCAATGTACAGTGCTTTGCTAACAGTAGTTGCCCAGTAGATGTTGTTTCTTTTAAAGCTAACTAACAAAGTCTTTCTAAATAATCAACTAGATAAGTGGTTCTCAACATTGGGGCAATTTGATGTCCAGGAGACAGAAAAATTCAAATTTTCACAACAGTAGGAAGAGGATACTTCTGGCATCTAGTGGGTAAACACCAGGGATGGTGTTAACATCCTGTAATGCTCAGGATCAGCCTCCACAACAAAGAATGTTCCTGTCCATATTATCAGTACTGTCAATGTAGAGAAGTTCTGACATAGATCCACCTTCAGGATTCCCAAGGTATTTATCTTTTGGTTACAAAAATAATTTTTTCTTATTAATTTTATCTTCATCATTATTTTGAAATCATTTGATATAATGAAACTAGTTAACTATTTTAAGTAATAAAAAAATAGTAACAATAGTTTGATGGATTTACTTCTTCTTGACTACTTGAAATTACTAGGTTCGAATTTCGGAAAATTAGCCCCTAACAAGAACTTGTTCACCTGAAATGTGTGAGATACTTTTAAATTCAGTGTGGTTCTCTAACTTTTTTTTTTTTTTGATGGAGTCTCGCTCTGTTGCCCAGGCTGGAGTGCAGTGGCCCCATCTCAACTCACTGCAAGCTCCGCCTCCCAGGTTCACCCCATTCTCCTGCCTCAGCCTCTGGAGTAGCTGGAACTACAGGTGCCCGCCACCACGCCCTGCTACTTTTTTTGTATTTTTTTTTTTTTTTTTTTTGAGATGGAGTCTCGCTCTGTCGCCCGGGGTGGAGTGCAGTGGCGCAATCTCGGCTCACTGCAAGCTCCGCCTGCCGGGTTCACGCCATTCTCCTGCCTCAGCCTCTCCGAGTAGCTGGGACTACAGGCGCCTGCCACCACGCCCGGCTAATTTTTTGTATTTTTTAGTAGAGACGGGGTTTCACCGTGGTCTCGATCTCCTGACCTTGTGATCCACCCGCCTCGGCCTCCCAAAGTGCTGGGATTACAAGTGTGAGCCACCGCGCCCGGCCCTTTTTTTGTATTTTTTAGTATAGACGGGTTTTCACTGTGTTAGCCAGGATGGTCTCGATCTCCTGACCTCGTGATCCACCTGCCTCAGACTCCCAAAGTGCTGGGATTACAGGTGTGAGCCACCGCACCCAGCCGTTCTCTAACTTCTATGTGCATCAGAAATACCTAGAACGCTTGTTATCAGAATTTCTGATTTGGGAGGTCTAGTACAGGGCTTGAGAATTTGCATTTCTAGCAAATTCCCAGATGATGCTGCTGGTCTGGGACCACAGTATGACAATCACAGTGTTAACATCCTAACTTTACCACTAGGTAGGGTGTAGTTTTTTTTAAACTCACCCTGCTGTTTTTCCTGTTTTTGTTTTTTGAGACAGAGTTTCACTCTTGTCACCCAGGTTGGAGTGCAATGGTGGGATTCAGTTCACTGCAACCTCCGCCTCCTGGGTTCAAGCGATTGTCCTGCCTCAGCCTCCCAGGTAGCTGGGATTACATGTGCCCGCCACCATGCCCAGCTAGTTTTTGTATTTTTAGTAGAGAGGGGGTTTCTCCATGTTGGTCAGGCTGGTCTCAAAGTCCTGACCTCAGGTGACCCACCCACCTCGGCCTCCCAATCCCAAAGTGTTGGGATTACAGGCATGAGCCACTGTGCCAGGCCTCGCCCTGCTTTTTTTGTTTTTTTTTTTTGCAAATGAGCAAGCCAATAGCCGCTTGATTTTGATGGAAACGTTTAAATGGATGAAACTGGAGTCTAACCTGGTGCAAGAAATACCTTATGCTTTAGACTGTATTGTTTAGGGTGCACTTTTCAATGCAGCATATATTAATAAAGTCTTCTGGGCACGTCATAGGAATCTGGAAATGGCATTCTCCCATAACTCTTTCCCTGCATTCTCTTACCGTTTCTTCTGTCTAAAATGTGTTACTATTGATTCAATGAGAGATTAGACATTTAGACAACTTTCAGTCCGACATTAACAGGGTTAACTACGAGAGAAACATCCATGTTGTTTCTGTTTATTACTTCTGCAATTAGATTTGCATACCATTGATGCCTGCTCCCAGGGGTATATTTGTGATATAGAGAAGGTAAGACAAAAATGAGGCCAGCTCTCTGGCAAGTTCCTATTTAACCTACTTTGCCCTCTCTTGCTTACAACAGTTGTTTTCCTACCCTGTAAATCAGATGAAAACCAGGAAAAACAAGAGTAGGCAATAATGGTGCTTACTCTGGCTGGAAAATTCTAGTCAAAACAGCAGGCCTGGTTTTGATTACATCTAGTAATCAAGCTGTGTACAGTATAACTTGACTTAATGTCTCAAGCAAAGTTAATCTGCAGATTGGAAAGCTTGATTTTAAAGATTGCACGATCTATTGAGTTGGACAAGAAGTCACAGTTCATCACTTTCTGTTTTTTCAATATTACATTACTGTTTCTGAGATGCAAACGATTCCTTAGGATAATTGGGTAGATGGTTAATAATTGGGTGGTATTCATTTTCTAGACATAGTGGGAGAATATTAAAAAACAAAAGACGGGAGGCTAAGGCAAGAGAATTGCTTGAACCTGGGAGGCACAGGTTGCAGTGAGCTGAGATCATGCCACTGCCCTCCAGCCTGGGTGACAGAGTGAGACTCTGTCTCAAAATAAAGCAAAACAAACAAACAAAAAAAGACAACACTGTAATGCTGCTGAATTGAGGTAGGTCCCAGAATAGTTTTGTTATATATCCATTTAAGAAGTCCCGTAGCAATTAACCTTGCATTTCAACAGACAGTAAGTTAAATGCCCTTGGACTTTGCTCAGTTTATACCTTTTTAGGTATACGTATAATCCTGTGATGCAGAGATATTGTCGTCTGTGAGAAAAAAAAGTCATAGAGTTCATCACTTCGCTGTTATTTTTGGGGCCAGAAAAATGGTTGTTTTGTACTAAACATTTTCAGACTTATATTAGCAGGATTCCTAATTGTTATCCTCTGGAGAAGTCACGTAGTAGCTGCTTAAGAAGTCAGAGCACAGTTCACTAGTATTAAGCCACTATGCACACACACACACACACACACACACACACACCATTATCTGATAGACTATATAACCAGGAATACAAACAGTCACTTATTTCAAACACTTCCCTCTGAAGTTGTTAATTCAGTTTTAGCAAAGTTGTAATCTGGGGCATTTGCCGGATTCATTCATTCATGCACGCATGCATTCATTTCCTTTTTACTGGTGTGGCATACAATTGTCGAATGACATATGACAGATGTCAGCTTTTTGTTTTCAATATTATGTTTTAGTTGTGACTACAGATTCTTACTAGCAAATTTGCCCTGAAACAGTAATATATCAACTGGAATTCAGTATTTCAAACAAAAGCTTTTTACAAGGAGTGTGTGAAATAACACAAGATATTACAAAATTATGACAGTGACTTTTAAAGTAGTATATTAGAAGCCAGTACCAATGAGTCAATGTCAGTTGAGTCAGTGCCAATGGTTGATTGAGAATTGGTGACAATGGAAGATCATGCACATAAGTGGCAGGATTACTATCAGGAACAGTTTATAAGCATTCTTATTTCACATGTCATTATCTGCTAGAATACATGGCCTAGGAAAACTTTTATTGTTTTTATATTTTGTATGACTCTCTCAGAATAGTCAATTAAAAATCCCAGAGCATTTAGAAAATTTCAGCAGTATTTTTCCAATCTAAAGGGATCATGTAAAATCATAGTTTTTAACTTTACAAGTGAATTAAAAATAATATTTTTATGAGAAAATTTTGAGATTACGGTATCCCTTGAGGTAATTGGAAAGCTCCTGAGGTTTATAAAACACAGGTTGGGACCACTGCACTAGCATAATACTTTGACACAAGTTTTAAAATAGAAATAAAACTAAAACTGCTATTTAGGAATAGTTCTGTGCCAAACTCTGCCATAGGTTCTGCAGGGAATGGAAACAAGAGTAAGAATTCCTGCGTGCAATCATTTAGAGATGAATGGGTAGACTCAACTGGCTTTTATCACACTTATTTAGACATACATCTCCTGAAAGGAGAATGTTGTATTGGTGTTAATGTCTCACCTGCAGAAAAAAGAAAAAGGCCAGAAAGAATACACTTTGTAGAATGCCTTTTTAAGGAAAATAAAATAGAAATAACTTGTCTTAGATCATCATTGCCTTCTTGACTTCTAGCATTCAACTTCTTACTAAACAAGAAAAATGTTTAAATATGCTTAAGAATAAATAGCACAGTGAAAATAAACTCCCGTTTTTGTATAACAATTCTGAAAAACATGACCAAATGAGGGCGTGAACCTGGGGCCAAAAAGGAGATGTCCCTTTCTCACAGCACAAACTTGGGTGAGATTAGAAGAGAGAAGGACAAGGTGTGGTGAGGCAGGCTGCTCCTGGTCCTGCCTATTCAGATGATGTGCGAGGATGTGATTCAACAACTTCCACACCTCTGATGGAACAAACAATTGACGTGTGTAAGAGCAGCCGCTACCATCCCATTTTAATTCATCTGATTTAGGAATGGTAATAAAATTTCAAGAATGGAAAAATTGTTTGGTGGATAGTTTGCTTCCTCATACATGGATGGTCTTCACCTAGAGACATAGTCTTAGCAGATATAGACAAGATGTAAAGCAGCTTTGATGTTAGCTCTCCTTCCCCAGAGTCCAGTGGCCACGAAAGACGAGTGTTCTAGACAAAGGAAACAAGGGTTACAGATCCTACTTCCTCCATGCAGCTTCTACTCTTGCAGAAAAGGGTAGTGAAGTGTTGAGAGTTATTGGGTACACACTGGGAAGAAAGGATTTCTGCCAGCAGGTCCCAGAGAGGGCGCATGTTCTATTTCTTGGAGACCATCACAGTGCTTACTCTTTACTCTGAGTGGACAGCTGAGTGTTTCCTGTCTCTTGCATATGGTGGCCAGGAATTTAGGGATGGGGCTGCTTGGTCACAATTAATCTACTAGTAAAAATATTTATATACAGCTAAAAGTCAAACTCAGTCTTGTTCAAAAGCAGCGCTGCCACATCCATGTAAACCTCTATTATGTAATTAAGTTTCATTGGCTGGTTTATAGCTAAGCCTTTGGACTACAAAGGGCACTGAAAATAGAAAGGCTCTTTTTTTTCAGTCTCTAAGCACATTGAACCCAAGGGGAACTCACTTCAATCTGTGCTGAATGTGCCACAGACTGTAGGTGACAAAGAGTCCTCGGAATGGTTGAGAACAGAGACAACCATGGTGGGATGCTTACTGAGAGAGCATAAAGTCAGCACCCAGCTTTACCTTGGCTTGGGTAGAAGCTGGTTTTCTCTAAAATTCCTGAGGTTGGTGTTTCAGAAATTTTTCTGTGACCTATGACAGTTAATGTGTTTCTAGGTTTCTGGAACCAAGACTACTGCCCTTGTGACTATTTTCTCTGCCAATCCCTTATCCTCCTCAATTTCTGCACTAAGATAATCTGGACTGATACAGAAAACTATTTCCCAGAACGCATTTAAAGGACACTGTCTCTCAGTGAAGAGGAGCCACAATGAAACATTCTGAATCTGTATCATATTGTGCATGTGTGTGCATATGTGTGCATCTGTGTATATACATACATGTCCTTTTCCTTACAGTCCTCCTCTTGAACCAAAAAAAAAAAAAGATATAAGAATGTTTATCTTATTCTTTGTTTTTAATTCACCCTCTATCTACAAAGGAATTAAGAGAGATACAACACCATTTAAGGGATATACAATACCATCTTAGCTGGCTTTTATTACATTTATTTAAACATCCATCTCCTAAAAGGACAATGTTTTACTGGTGTTAATATTTCATCTGCAGAAAAAGAAAAAGTAAGGCCAGAAAGAATATACCTTATAGAATGCATTTAAACAAATAGAAATAACTTGTCTCTGATCTTTATTTTTGTTACTTATAGGAAGTGAGCCTCTATGCAACACCATTCACAGTGGACCAGATGGTTTGGGAAATGCGATCTCATTGAGATGAGGACTATCCAGTTATTTTAATAGCAAGCTTGACAAGTCAGTTGAAGTCATATTTATCTACAAGCTTTTGTGAAGTTATAAGCTGAACTCCTGATACTCTCTTTGGTACAAATTGTTATTTTCTTCTACATACACATTCCGCTTTTTCCACTCTCAGAAATTCCTTTGAGATGAACAAATGATCCATATGCTGAAAAGGTAAATGGATTGTGCACATGAATGATACTACGGTTGTTAATTTACCATAGGATAGCAACATAAAATGAGGATTGCTATTTGCTTGGGAAACATTGCAATTTTTTTTAAAGTGAGGGGAATTGTCCTCATCTTTGAAAAATAATTCTTTATTCAGAATGTAATGGTCAAAAGTGTAAAACCAAATGTTTCCAGCCTTCTCCCTCACTTCAGATGCTACACTCATGCAATATTTTGTCTTAGGTTTAAAGCAGGGTATTCAGTCCTATACCCCTTTTTCCTGCCTATTTTAGCTGAATTTAAACACATCTGTCTCTAAAATGTATACAAGCCAATCTCAGTGGAAACCTAAAACATCTCAGTAGCCTTTTATTCAAGTCAACTTTGCTACTAAAAAAATGGTGAAACACTAATTATTGCACTTAGAAAATTACATGCATTGTGTTTAATTGTGTATAAATGAACCTGGAGGGAGCATAATTCTGTAATTTTCGAGTCAGGAATGGAGGTGAACAGGTTTCTAGGCATTTGCCTAATACAGTACTTAGATGAGTGGCACACATTATCCCCTCAATGATGGAGCCAGAATGCAGCTGTGATCCCACTGAGCATTTCCTTAGTTGCTATATTGGAAAATTTTTTATCTAAGAAAATTTCTAAATGCAGACTCTGGTCAATCTTTCAATACAAGCAAAACAAGCCATAAACAAGAAAGAAGAAACCACTATTTTATATTGCAGGTTAAAACAGGTGACTTTCTGTCTGCAGCTTTCTTGTCAAGTCTCTGAATGAAATGCACTTTTTTCAGCGGAAGACTTTTTTCCTCAGAGATAGTGCAGCAAATTTGGTTGAGCTCCGTAAAACTGTGTAGCACATGCAACAATTCTCTCCACATAGTAGGAGTGTGAAAAATGCTTGATTGAAATAGGAAATTATATCCGTTAGACAAATGTTATTTTTCTATTCAACTTCATAAATTTTTCATTCTAAATGGTTTAACTCAATCTATGAGACCGAAGAATAATCTATAAAATGGCCTCTTTTATTTTAACTGAAAAGAAAGAATTCCACTCTTGCATGTGGATTGGCTAATATCTTATGTAGAAGCTGCCTCTACATAGCTTCAGATTACATAGAAATAATATCCTGAGCAACTGATGTGTTCAAGTTGCCAATGATTTTTAAGAGGAAAAGAAAAAATTGAAAATCTGCATTTTCAGCACTGAATATAATATCAACCTTTTCCATTGTTTCTAAAATCACTAAAGTAGATTCCAGAATTGGTAGCAGAATTGTCAGTGTCCTAGCCATCCATTACAGCAAGTGTCGAGCAGCACAGCAGAAGACTTCTAGAGGAGAGTACACGCAGACCCCAAACACGGTGCAGTGGAGAGAATGTGGATAACCCTATACTCTATATCACACTATAAATGAGGAAATGTTAGCAGCTGTAGTATTGAATGTGAAATTTCTGCAAAATCAAACATGGATTTGCTGGACTGTGAGATAGATGGATTTTATTATGGTGGTCTATTTGATCATACATGCTTATTTCTCTATACTATGTGCATCTTTTTTTTTTTTTTTTTTTAGATGGAGTTTCGCTCTTTTGCCCAGGCTGGAGTGAAGCGGTGCTATCTCCGCTCACTGCAACCTTCGCCCCCCGGGTTCAAGTGATTCTCCTGCCTCAGCCTCCTGTGTAGCTGGGATTACAGGTGCCTGCCACCACACCGGGCTAATTTTTGTATTTTTAGTAGAGATGGGGTTTCTCCATGTTGTCCAGGCTGGTCTCAAACTCCTGACCTCAGGTGATCCACCTCCCTCAGCCTCCCAAAATGCTGGGATTACAGGCATGAGCCACCACGCCCAGCTCTATGTGCATCAATGTATACAATGAACTAATAGTAGATAATGTTTTGCTTTTTTATTGTTTCTTATCAACTGTTTTCTATTATTTCATCTCAACAAGCCTTGATTGACTGCCTTCCATGTGCCAGCACCTATTTTAAAAGAAGGGCTCTATTACTAATCAAGTATGATAAAGTCAACAGATGACACCATTGAAAAGATAGTTTGTTATTCTCACAGATCTGGAGAGCAGGGTACACACCACACCATGGGGGGTGGGGAGTGGGTGGCACACAGAGAAGCAGCAGGGTTGGTCAGGAAGCAGGGTGGAAGGGAATGTGGTTGAGTCTCTACTGTGGTTCCTGCAGGAAGAAAACAGCAGGGCAGAGTAAGCAGGTTTAGCATTGGCTAGTTGGAATAATTTCATTGGGCTCTGGGTTGTAGGAGCTGTCCCTAGGAAACAGTGCCTAGACTATGAGTCTGACAAAGGATGTGGTTGGGGTTCTGGGTCTGCATTTGTTGGTTTGCATTTGAAAGGCATGCTCACAGGTGAGTCTCTTTGTTATCTTTAGGAGTTGGGTAGCCCTGGGAAGGGCACTCCCTTTAAGGTCATCAAGGCCCCAAGATGTCAAAGCATCACCAAAAAACAGAATAAACAGGCATGATTAATATAGCACCTTTTTAGGCACTCGAGCTATAAGAGTTCATAAGAATATAGAGGAAAGAGCAACATCCAGGGAGTCTAAATCTCAGTCTAAATTTAACGTGTGAATTTGTATAACTTATAATCTCTTTGAACCTCTTTTTTCTCATTTGTAAAATGAGGAATATATCTACTTCCAGGGTTGTTGCAGAGATTAAACAAACTATTTGTAGACATATATTTTCGGTATGTAAGAATGCCTAGCATAGTGCTTCACAGATAGTAGGTGTTTAATAGATGTACATATTCTTTCTTTGAAGCCTTAGGAATCCAGAGATTCAACATAATGGGGAGCTAAATGGATACTGACAGGTGACAGCGATGAGGTTGTGTTTGCTGCGCTGGAGGCCACAAACAAGCAAGGGGTTGATCCGCCAGGCATATTGGTCTCATCATGGGTGAGAAAAAGGGGAATGACAAAAATGCTTTGCCTCTTGGAAACATGGAGTCACTGAAAGTTTGTAAAATCAGCTAAATTCATTATTAAACATAAGTTGCAATTTCATATGTTCTGCAAGAATTTTAAAATTATAAAATTTTCATTATGATGGGGAGTTTTAAAAAATATATGAGCTGGCCGCATGTAGTCATTCATACCTGTTATCCCAGTATTTTGGGAGGCTGAAGTGGGCGGATTGCTTGAGGCCACTAGCCTGGCAACATGATGAAACCCCATCTCTACTAAAAATACAAAATAAATTAGCCGGCTGTGGTGGTGTGTGGCTGTAGCCCCAGCTGCTCAGGAGATTGGAGTGGGAGCATCTTTTGAGCCTGGGAAGTCAATGCCGAAGTGAGCTGTGATGGCTCCACTGCATTCCAGCCTGGGCAATGGGAGTGAAACCCGGTCGAGGGTTCTAGTGAGCTGTTGCTATAACAAATAAAATTGGTTACAAGCGTGCCTTCTCATCTACCCTCATCAGTCTACACCCAAGAATATGTATGTACGGGCCCATACTTTAACAGTGTTGCCTAAATTTCCGTACAAATTTCTAGTAAGTATTAATAGTCTTAGGCAGAGTGATAAGTGTCTGTGTTAGGACACATTTGCACATGCCTTCAAGTCTTCTCAGCCCATCTCTTACTACAACCACTGCTACAGGAACGCAGCCTGCCCAGGGGCTTCTCTAACCCTCTGTAACCTTGCAGCATGACACAGCCCTGTCACCTCACTCTGTACTCACACATGCACAGTGTGAACAAGTGACACCGGCACCACCAAATTGACCAGGGGGTCTTGAGAGCTGATGCACAAATGCTCGGCTCAGAGTGAACAGTTCTGAGACACATTCCAGAGAGCTTCTCAGAGCCCACAGAAAGGAGAACTGATGATCCTTAGGAGAACTCATGCTTAGTAATTGCCTGGGAAATTCAAGAATTTATCCTTGTATTACTTGTCCATTCTTCCCTGGGTCACATTCCTGTTTTTTGTTCCTCCTTGGAGTTTCTTCTCAAGAAAACATCTGAAACCAAGCTTTTGTCTTAGGCTCTGCTTTTGGAGGAAACAGGTTAAGACAATTGTACTGGAGATGTCCTTAGAAAATAGACCCTCATGATGAAATGCTGGTGCTGAATTTATATGCTGGTCAGACAGCAATAGGGGCCCCAATGCAGGTGGGTGGTGGAAAGTGATCCCCTGTGACAGGCAGTACCAGCAAAATCACTAAGACTCCCATCTGAGGTGGATTGGGAAGAGGTACATTGGGAAGGTCAAGCTTTGAGCTAGGCCATGGCTTTGGCAACCAACAGTTATTTTGCTTTTGCTTCTTCTGTTGTTTGCCTGTTTTCTATTTTATTTTTTTTCCTTTCATATGTTTTGTTTGTCCTTGTTTTTGATTTGTGTTTAGTTTGTTCTTTTTCTAGCTTTTTCAAAATGGAACATGATTTTAGACCTTTCTTCGTTGCCAATAAATTCCTAAAGCTATAAATTTTCTCCTAGGTACTGTTTTAGTTATATTTCCAAAATTTTAATAGGTATTTTCATTTTCATTCAGTCTGAAATCATTTCTAATTTTCCTTTTGATTTCTTCTTGGACCCACGGATTATGCAGACATGCAGTATTTATTTGATTTCTGGTATTTACGGTCTTTTTAGATATTTTAGTGTTATACAGTTCTAATTCAATTACCAGTGGTCAAAGGGCCTACTCTGTGTGATCTCAATCATTTTAAGAGTATTGAAACTTATTTTATGGCCCAGTAAATGGTCAACCTTGGTGAGTATATTATGCATATTTGAAAACAATATATTTTCTGCACTTGCTGTTTGAAGTGTTATGTAAACATCAGTTTACATACAGGTCCTATTTCCATATCAATCAAGCTACCAAGACCAACCAAATGCTTATGGAAGGTGAATAAAATCTAGAATGTGTAATAAAAGAGGGAAATGATGAACATTAATTATGTCCACAAGACCAGCTCAACAAGGACTACTACTTATTCTATTAACCCATTAAAAATCTTTTTCTTGCAGAGGCTGCAGTTGGCCACCACTGTGAAGCACATTTGGTAGTAAATGGATTAGATAGCATGGAGGACCAGAAAGACCATGAGCAGTTCAGCATGGAAACTATGTTGAATCCTTCTTGTGTGCCACTCTCCATCCTTCTCTCCTGCTCTTGGAAGTCACTTCTCAATAAGGATCCTGCACACATGTATTTATCTCAGGCTCCATTGCGTCTTTTATTTTTTTCTGGGGTGAAGGTTCAGGAACAGAAGTGGGATGGGATGGGTATCCAACAGAGACCATGTCAGTGGTTCATAAACATTATTTCATTCATTTCCCCATAATACACTATGAGTTAGATACTACGTATTTATAGATGAGGAACTGAAGCTTAGTGTGCTTCTCAAAATTACTGCCTTAACTGGAGCAAAGCTTTGTTCCAAAGACAACACTTTTCCCTTCATTCTTCTGGAGTGTGGTTGCATGTTCATTAATGTGGTAGTCCATTCATTCTTCATTCATAAGTATGTAATGAGTGGCTCATGAGTGTCAGACACTGTTCTAAGTATATGGACACAAAAGTGAACAAAACCAAAACCATCTTTGTCTTCTTGGAGCTTATGTCCCATTAGTGGAAGACAGACAATAGTAAGTCAGAAACTAACACAGTGCCAGATATTGATGAGGGCAGCATGAGATGCTGTGGATTGGCTTGCTCAATATCTGTTCCAATGACTTTCCAGTGTGTCTTCCTATACTGCAAAAGTGAAAAAGATAAAAATTCTTTCCCTGGACTCTGAGTAATGTTGCTGATGTGATGTCAGTTTATAAGAAGTGAAGTCAGAATGGAGTAAGTGGAAGAAAGGGCATGGAGCATCCGTTTTGCTAGTACAAATCACAGCAGACCAGCATAGTCATTGGTCCTCGGTTCTCAGTCTTCTGGCTGGCAGGCTTAGTGCACTTTCTGTATCCATCAGGTTGCTGGCAGCTTCCCCAACATGACAGGAGCAGCAGATCCTTTGGCAGCCTATTATTATGAGTAGGATTATACTCTCATGTAACCAATCAAAACAACAACTATTGTGACTTAATTTAAATTGAATATCAGTCACTACACATGCTGAGCCCCTACTCAAGGTGACGGGTTTTGAGTGAAGAACTGAATGTCAGAAAGGTAGGTGGTCAAGATGAAGAATTCACAACCCCTGCTTTTGCAGAGATTATAGGCTAACTCTAGTAATTCAAGATTATGTATGTGATAAACAGAAGCTCAAGAGCTCTGCCCAGTGAAATATCCAGGGAAGAGTGACTGGTTTGCTTCTGTGGGCTCCTAAGCTCTCCATCACCCCTCCTGAAGCATCCTTCACTCTGGTCTTCCTATTCAAAACAACAAACACGGAAGTTGTGACACATGAGTGGTACATTGGAGCATCACCCTTTCTCTTACATATGTCAAGACTAATCATGTATGCCAATCATCAAAACACCATCCCTAGTAAGCCTGCGAAAGATCAGGCATTGCCTTATCTCAAGTCTTAAGGATACATTATTTGGCATTCATGCTTTCATATGTGTCATGATGTCCTATATTCCTCTCTGCCAATCAGTGCTCCCCAGACACCTGATCTGGCTCAAACTGTAGAAAATTCAGATAAGATTTCTCTTCCTTCTGATTGTCCTGTGCTGCCAGACAGCCCCCTCACAATTGGATCCTAGTGTTGTGAGCTCTCCATAGCCTTGAGATCTGACAGGCTGGAGCCCCTCCTACAGCTATTGTCAAAGGGTATAGAAGTTTCTACCCACTCTCACCATGGGGTTAATTTGCCTTCCTGACCTGTCAGTCTCTGGAGATCATCTAATGCCATCTCAGCTGTGACATGGACCCACAAATGACAACTCCTCTGGGGCAGCCACTGAATGGGCTCTGTCTGCTCCTAAGGGACTTTGGGAAATGGCTCCTGTTGTTATTGTGGTCTTTTATGTCCAGAAGGATCAATCACATATTACTTAAGATAAAGAAGCAATTGTTAAAATCATGTCTTCTTCACATTGTTTTAGTGAAAACTCAGTGACTTGAAATTCTGTCTTAAGTAACAAGATGTACTTATGTGACATTTTTTTCTAATAGAGAGGGAAACATGTTGTGAAAGAAATGGAAAAGAAGGTGAAAACTGTTTTTCTTAGAACATTTACAGTGATGGTCTGTGTAGTAATAACTGACAGCGAATATTGACCAAATAATTTTCCGTGCATTTGTCAATTAATTACCTCTAAACCACCAACATAATTATTATCTTGATTTTTTTTAAGTGAATAGAAGTTTCATGTGATTTGGGTTTGTGTCCCTACCCAAATCACCTGTCAAATTGTAATCCCCAATGTTGGAGGTAGGGCCTGGTGGAAGGTAAATTGGATCGTGAGGGTAAATTTCCCCTTTGGTGCTGTTTTCCTGATAGTGAGTTATCATGAGATTTGGTTGTTTAAAAGAGTGTAATACCTCCCCTCCTCTTTCTCCTGCTCTGGCCGTATGAAGATGTGCCTGCTTCTCTATTGCCTTCTGCCATGATTGTAAGTTTCCTGAGGCTTTCCCAGTGATTCTTCCTGTACAGCCTGCAGAACCATCAGCCAATTAAACCTCTTTTCTTTATAATTACCTGGTCTCAGGGATTTCTTCATAGCAGTATGTGAATGGACTCATACAAAGTTGTAATAAGTTGAATGGCTTGCCTAAGACCATATAACAGATGATGAAGATGGAAAGAGCATCCTTGAGATTTTAAGACTCCATTTCTTCTTTTAGCTTTAGATGACTTCAGGTCCTTGTTATTAGTGGAAATACCTTGGACAAAACCTCTAAGTACAAAATGAGAAGGTTCTGTGGTTCACCTTGGTAGATTCTCAGGTTCTCTTGGTCTGTTGGGGTAATCAAAGTAAACAGGTTCAGAACTATGTGGTAGTTCTTATGATCTATGACAGGAAATTGAGTTTCAGGTGGTTGGTTCCTTTTAAAAATAACTGTAAATGCAGCAGATTTGCATTAAAATAATGCTAAATTTGAATATTAATTTTAGAATGCTATTCATACAAATATTTTTGCTTGCTAAAATGAAGTATTTGATAAGGTTTTATATAAAATTATATTCTTTAAGTTATGGCTTTTAAAACTCTGCTTTCTTTGAACCTTCTTCACTCAGGCTGGTAGAGTTGTGAGAGGAGTACTCCAGTGGTCTTATGGAGAGGAGGAAGCAATCCTTCTTCATCCAGTTCCTTGAGGCTGATGTGGTAGCTGCTTTATTAATCTTTGTTGATTGAGTCAAAACGTGGATGAATGAATGGGTGAATGTGTAAACCTCTAATTTCTTTCATTTTTGTGTGTGTTGTGGAAACATCTTAAAACATTTCTTTAAAACATCTTTTATTATTTTTCCCAAAATTTATTGAGATATAATTGACAAAACATTGTATATATTTAGGATGTATAACACAATGATTTTATATACATATACATTGTGAAAAGATTTCCACAAATTAATTAATACACCTGTCACCACACTTTGCTATCATTATGTGTGTGTGTGTGTGTGTGTGAGAGAGAGAGAGAGAGATACGGACACTTAGGATCTATTCTCTTTGCAAATTTCAAGTAAACAATACTGTATTGTTAATTGCAGTTAGCATTCTGTACATTCAATCACAGAACTTATTCATCTGATAACTGAAAGTTGGTACCCTTTGACCTACATGTCTCTCTTTTCCTTGCTCCCCAGCTCCTGTCAGCTCTCTGCTTCTATGACTTTGTCACTGTTTTTAGATTCCACATATAAGTGAGACTGATATGTAAAGTCAGTTTAACTCATTATCTCTGTGTGGTTTTAGACAAGAGGCCTGAGAACTTACTGAAGTACCTTTGGAAATAATACAATACATGTCAACTCTGATCCTATATTCTGGGAGAATATCTGAGCAAGAGAATAGCAATCCTTGAAAGTAATTGAAGACCCTAAAAGTTTTTAGAGGGAAATTTTAGAAAATATTTATGTTATAAATGCTACTGTGATCTAAAATTGATTCAGATTTGTACTTAAAAATAAATAATGATAGGGATGTCTAGTTTCAAAATGTAAGCTTGGAAGCAAGTTGTCTTTCCTTTTCCCTCCATACAGAAAATGAAAAACAAATATACACCATCCAGATTAGCACCAGTAATATCCTAGAACTAAAATATGATGATGAGACAGATCCTGGGGCCACAGAGAAGTGAAAAACTGAGGAAATGGTAAGAGAATTAGACTTCCACATCCACAACATGCCTTCCCTCATTCTGCCTGGCACAAAGTATCTGGAAAATTTCCCTTAGCTTATGGTTTCTACACTGAAAAAAGTGAGCTCAAAGTGGACAACCAGCTTCCCCACCATCTTGGATTCCCTGGCAGGAGACCTGTTCCAGCCATAACCCTTGAGAAGCATTGTGAGGGCTGGAAGGGAAAGATATCCCCAAGGACAGGCAGAGACAAAGGAGGGAGGCAGTACTACTGTTCCCAGTCCTGGAAACTCTGCTCTGTAACTTAGCCAAAGGAGATGCCAAATCAGAGTGGCTTTTCAGCAGCATCACACCATATGAGGTACATTCCACAGGTCCCCTGGGCATGAATCCCTAGCCAGGCTTCCCACAGTAACAAGATATCTCCTTTGAGACCTCCCCCATTCAGGACAGGCAGCATTCTCATCATTTACTAGAGTTAAGTTGAACTCAGGCTTAAGGCACCATCTAGAGCCAAAAAGAGGTAAGCAACCTAGGAATGGTAAAGAATCTCTAAGCAATTACATCCGATTAAAACCAAAAGAATTCAGAGAGAGAAGGCTGGAACAAATAACTAATCCTTCAATGCAAAGACATAGACATATATCCACAAGAAACAACAGGAAACCTTGACTTCTGCAAAAAGAAAAAACAAGGAAGCAGCAACTGACTTAATAAGAGTGTGATATGTGAGATCTCTGACCAAAAATTCAAAACAGCAGTTGTAAGGAAACTCAGCGTTCTCCAAGATAACACAGAAAAGCAATTCAGATATTTATCAGAAATATGTAACAAAGAGATTGAAATTTTAAAAATCAAACAGACATTTTGGAACTAATAAACATTTGCTGAACTAGAAAATTCATTAGAGGCTTTCAACAGCTGAATGAGTCAAACAGAGGAATAAATTAGTAAACTCAAAGACAGGTGCTTAAAAATTCACAGTCAGAGGAGAAAAGAAAGAATGAAAAGGAACAAAGATCATCTACACGATGTAGAAAATTACTGCAAAAGACCAAATGTGATAATTATTGATGTTCAAGAGAGAGTTGAGAAAGAGCAAAAGATAGAAAGTTTATTTAAAGAACAATAGACAAATTTTCAAAACTTGAGAAAGATAAAAATATCTAGGTATGAGAAGATCAGAGAACCCCAAACAGATTTGACGCAAATAAGACTACCCCAAGTTGTATAATGATCAAACTCTCAAAAGTCAAGGACAATAAAAGAATCTTAGAAGCAGCAAGAAAAAAGAAGCAAATAACATATTAAGAAGCTCTAATTCATCTGGCAACAAACTTCTCAGTGGAAACCATACAAGTCAGTAGGGAGTGTAACAACATTTCCAAACTGCTGAAAGAAAAAAAGTCCCTGCCATACAAGAATACTGTATCCAGCAAAGTTGTCCTTCAAATATGAAGGAGAGATCATCTTTCCCAGACAAATCAGCACTAAGAAAATTCATCACCACCAGACCTGTCTTACAAGAGTTTGAAGGTATAAAACTCATGAGTAAAGTTAAACATACAGACAAATCCAGAACATTCTAATACTGTAATTGTGGTTTGTAACTGACTCATAACTCTAATGCAAAGACAAAAAGACAAATCTATCAAAAATAATAACAGCTACAACAACCTGTTAAGTGGTAGTAATATAAAAATACGTAATTGAGGCAACTGAAAGTCAAAATATAAGGGGAATAGAATTAATGTGTTGAATTTAAAGTTTTTTCTCTGTTTTTATTAATTTCTTTGTGATCTGATGTAAATTGTCATTTCTTTAAAATAACTTTTTATATGGCATTTTTGTAAGCCTCATGGTAATCACAGCACAAACACCTATAATAGATTCACTAAAAATAAAAAGCAATTAATTAAAACATACTACCAGAGAAAATCACTTAACTGCAATTAAACACAGTAAAAAAAAGGAAGAGTTACAGAATTACCAGAAAACAAATAGCAGAATGGCAGTAGGTTAAGTCATAACTTATCAATAATAACACTGAACATAAATGGACTTAGTTCTCCAATAGAAAGACATAGAGTGGCTGAATGGATAAAGAAATAAGACCCAACTACATGTTGCCTACATGAAACCCACTTCACCTATAAAGACATATGTAGATCGAAAGTGAAAGGGTGGGAAAAGATATTCCATGCAACTAGAAATCAAAATAGAGCAGAAGTAACTACGCTTACATCAGAGGAAATAGACTATAAGTCAAATACTGTAAAAAAAAAAAGATAAAAAGGTCACTATATAATAATTAAGGGGTCAATTCAGCAAGCTAATACATTATAAATATTTATATATCCAACACCAATGCTTCCAAGTATATAAAACAAACATTTAATAGATCTAATGGGAAAGATAGACTGTAATGTAATAATAGGAAGCAATTTTAACACCCCACTCTCAGTAATAAACAGATCATATAGACAGAAAATCAACAAAGAAAGATCAAACTACACACTAGACCTAATATACACTGAAGTTAAACTACAAACTAGCCCCAAATGACATTTACAGAACATTTTACTCACATTCCTTTCATCAGCACATGGAACATTCTCAAGGTTAGACCATGTCTTATGCCATAAAACATGTCTGAACAACTTCAAAAAAGTAAAAATCACATCAATTATCTTTTCTGACCACAACGGAATAGTACTGGAAATCAGTAATGAAAGGATCCTCAGAAAAAACACAAAAACATGGAAATTGAACAAGATGTTTCTGAATAACCAATGGATCAACGAAGAAACTATGAATAACTACAAAAGTAAAATTAAGCAATTTCTTGAAACAAATGAAAATAGAAATAGAACGCCAAAATCTATGGGATACAGCAAAAGCAGTACTAAGAGGGAAGTATATAGCAATAAATGCTTATATCAAACAAGTAGAAAGACTTCAAATACACCTGAAAGAACTAGAAAAGTAAAAACAAACCAAACTCAGAATTAGTAAAAGGAGAGAAATAATAAAGATCAGAGCAGAAATAAGTAAAATTGATACCAAAAACAAGATACATGATCAATGAAATGAAAAGTTTGTTTTTTAGAAAAGATAAATAAAATTGGCAAACGTTTAAGCTGTACTAACTTAGAAAAAAGAAGGTCAAATAAATAATATCAAAAATGAAAAAGGAAACATAACCACTGAGACTACAGGAATGTAAAGAATCGTTAGAGACTATTATGAACACTTATATGTCAACAAATTTTAAACTTAGAAGAAATGGATAAATTCCTGGAAACACACAGCCTACCAAGATTGAACAGTAAAGAAATAGAAAACTTCAACAAACAGTAAGGAGTAACAATATCAAAGCTACAGTAAAAATAAGTCTTCCATTCTAAAGAAAAGTCTGAAACCTGATGACTTCACTGCTAAATTTTACAAAACATATAAAAATGAACTAATGCCAGTTCTACTCAAATTCTTCCAAAATACTGAAGAAGAGGGAATACTTCCAAACTCATTCTATGAGGCCAGCAGTACCCTGACACCAAAACCAGACAAGGACACACACACACATATAATAAAACTACAGGCCAATATCACTGATGAACATAGATGCAAAAATTCTGAACAAAATACTAGCAAACCAAATTTTACAACATATTAAAAGGATCATTCACTATGATCAAGAGGAATTCATCCCAGACATGCAAGGATGGTTCAACATACACAAACAAATGAGCATAGTATACCATATTAACAGAACCAAGAACAAAAACAATATGATTATTTCAATTGATGCCAAAAAAGCATTTGATAAAATTCACCAACAATTTATGATAAAAATCTTCTTCAAATTGAGTATGGAAGAAACATATCTCAAAATAATAAAGGCAATATATGACAAAACCACAGCTAATATTATACTGAATGGGGAAATATTGGAAAGCCTTTCCTCTAAAGACTGGAACAAGACAAAGATGCCCACTTTCACCAATTTTATTCAACATAACACTGGAAGTCTTGACCAGAGTAATTAGGTGAGAGAAAGAAACGAACGGCATCCATATTGGAAGGAAATATATCAACTTAGCCTTGTTTGCAGACCACATGATCTTACGCTTAAAAAAACCTAAAGATTCCACAAAAAAACTATTAAAACTGCTAAACAAACCTAGTAAAGTTACAGTATACAAAATCAACATGCAAAACCCAGTAGTATTTATATATGCCAACAGTGAAAAACCTGAAAAAGAAATCAAGAAAGCAATCCCATTGCAATAGCTACAAAGAATATAAATACCTAGAAATCCATTGAACCAAGGAATTCAAAGATCTATACAAGGAAAACTAATTACAAAACACTGATGAAAGAAATTGAAGAGGACACAAAAATTGGAAAGATTTTCCATGCTCATGGGTTAAAAGAATTATTATTGTTAAAATGCAAATACTATGCGAAGCAATTTCCAGATTCAATGAAATCTCTATTGTAATAGCAATGACATTCTTCACAGAAATGAACAAAAAGTTGTAATATTTACATGGAACAACAAAAGACCCTGAATAGCCAAAGGAATAAGAAGCAAAAACAACAAAGCTGGAGGCATCACCGTACCTGACTTCAAAATATAATACAAACGTGTAGTAACCAAATAAGCATGGCACTGGCATAAAAACTGACACATAAACCAATCAAACAGAAAAAAGAAACTAGATATCAATCTATATATTTATAACCAACTCATCTTTGACAAAGGCAACGAGAACATACAATAGGGAAAGGACAGTTTCTTTATATTTATAACCAACTCATCTTTGACAAAGGCAACAAGAACATACAATAGGGAAAGGACAGTTTCTTTCAATAAATGGTGCCAGGAAAACTGCATGACCATGTTGCAGAAGAATAAAACTAGATGCCTAGTTTTTTATCATAAATTAGGATAAGATTTTTATCATAAATTGTTGGTGAATTTTATCAAATGCTTTTTTGGCATCAATTGAAATAATCATATTGTTTTTGTTCTTGGTTCTGTTAATATGTTATACTATGCTCATACACAAAAATCCAATCAAAATGTATTGAAATATTTAAATCTAAGACTGGAAACTATGGATGTCCTAGAAAAAAATAATTGGGGAAATATTCTAAGACATTGGTCTGGGCAAAGATTTTTGTGTAAGACATCAAAAGCAGAGATTACCAAAGTAAAACTAGAGAAATGGGATTGTATTAAGCTAAAAGCTTCTACCCAGCAAAGGAAACAATCAACAAAGCGAACCCACAAAATGGGAAAAAAATATTTGCAAACTATCCATCTGACAAGTGATTAATAACCAAAATATCCAAGGAGTTCAAACAACTCGATAGCAAAAAATAAATAACTCAATTAAAAAATGGGCAAATGATCTGAATAGACATATATCAAAAGAAGATATACAAATGATCAACAGGTATATGAAAAAATGTTTATTAGAGAAATGCAAATCAAAATCACAATGAGATATCAGCTCATTCCATCTAAAAAGATAGAAAACAATGAATGCTGGAGAAGATAGAAAGACAAATTCTTGTACACTGTTAGTGGGAATGTATATTAGTACAACCACCCTGGAGAACAGCATGGAGGTTCCTCATGAAACTAAAACTAGAGCTACCATATGATCCAGCAGTTCTGCTAGTGGGTACATATCCAAAAGAAAGGAAATCAATGTATCAAAGAGATATCTGTACTTCCATGTTTATTGCAACACTAATCACAATGGCCAAAATATGAAATCAACCTAAATGCCTATCAACGAATAAATGTATAAAGACAACGTGGTATACATACACAATGAAATATAATTCAATCATAATGAAAAATGAAATTTTTTCATTTGAAGCAACATGGATGGAACTGCAGGTTGTTATATTTACTGAAATAAGCCAAGCACAGAAAGACAAATATTGCATTTTTTCACTCATATGTGGGAGCTAAAAAAAAAAAATTGATTTCATGAAGATAGAAAGTTAGTTTGGTGGTTACCAAAGGCCGACAAGGATAGGGTACAGGGGGAGATGAAGAGAGGCTTAGTAATGGGAATGAACATAAGGTTTGAAAGAGGAAATAAGACCTAATGTTTGTGAAATCACTAGGGTGAGTATAGTTTACAGCCATCTACTGTACATTTTGAAATAGCTAGAAGAGTATAATTTGCATGTTTCTAGCATAAGGAAAAGACAAATATTTAAGGTGATGGATGTCCCAAGTACACTGATTTGATCTTTACAAATTATATGAGTGGATTAAATTATCACATGTACCCCGGAACTATGTACATCTATTATGCATCAATAAAAATTGTTTTAAAATAATAAATTACAAAAAGAATACGGATTCTATGTTAATAAGACCATTCCGTAGTTGGTTTGAAGTGTCCATATATATTCAGTAGAACTGAATTATCTTGGAGAATAATTTGGTCTCTTCAGTTTTTATTCTGTTTTTGGTTGAATGGTTTCTGCAACAAGAACCAGATATCCTGCACTAAACAAAATTAATTTGCTTTTACAGAATTTGATTGTAAATATTTCAGCCTCTTGTGTAAATAATCTTGTTTTTTGTAAATTCATTATACAGAAGATTTTTTTGTTTTACAGGTGTTTGACATTTCACTTATATATTTTCTAATTGTTAATTAACTATCAGATTATGACTATTCATGTGATTACATTATTGCTAATATAATAATGATAATATTAAAGTACCTATTTAATACCTATTAATTGAATATTATGAATAGTTATTAGATTATTAATTACAGCCAGGTCCAGTGTGGCTGATGCCTGTAATCCAGCATTTTTGGGAAGCCCTGGCAGAAGGATTTGTTGAGACCAGGAGTTTGAGACCAGGCTGAGCAAAACAGCAAGATTCCGTCTCTGCAGAAAATGTAAAATTAGCCAGGCATGGTGGCACTTGCCTGTGGTCCCAGCTACCTGGGAGACTGAGAAAGGAGGATTACCTGAGCCCAGGATTTCAAGGCTGCAGTGAACCATGATTGTGCCACTGCATTCCAGCCTGGGCAGCAGCACAAGATCCTGCCTCTAACCAAGCAAACAAATGAAGGAACACCTAGATGTTGTTATCCAGGCTCAAAGAGGTTAAGAATTTGTCCAATGACACACCACTAAGAAATGACAGAGCTGGATTCTGACATTATGCCATGCTCTCCACTCTCACAAGACAGTTACCAGAAACCTGTGTAATAAAATACATGCTAACACAAAATGAACATTAAAATAACTAAAATTAATTTAGCATTTTAATATTTAAAGTAACATTTATAACATATAGTTTAATATATATTTCCATTTTTTAATGTGACTGGATCATATATTTTTGGATGAATCACCTGATTTATGGGAAATCTCTTGTTGTCAGTAGCACATAGAATTACATCACACTTATGAACGGTAAAAATAATACAGTTTAAGATGTATTTTTCATGTTAAAAGTAAAGTTATGTGTCAAAATGAAATCATTCACCAATTATAAGTAAAAAAGTACCTGTAACTTTCCTGATGTCACTCTGTAACTTTTATTGCATTATAATGACAAGTACAGTAAAAGATACGTTTTATTGGAATTTCCATCATTTTATTGGAATTTTCATTGTTAAAGCAATTTGGGGTTTTTGCTACATCTTATGTTTATATATGATATCATGGTCATGAAATTACATCAGTCATGTGAATAGTAAAGAACTAAAAACTTTCTACTACCTTGTGGAAGGTGACAATAAAACTTTGGACCTGCGCCAAGGAAACATAAAGAGTTGACCTTAGAAATGAGGAGAGCATAAGTAAACAGTGTGAGGATGATGAACCAACAGTGGAATGAGAACTAGGGGAACTGAATGATCTACTTCAGTAGTAATCTCCCAAAGGAATCCTTTTTTAATATCTAAAATGGTAAGCTTACACCTGATGTTTTTCAAGGTCTCTTATAGCTCTAAAACTGTAGTCCTAAAAAAAGCAGCAGTGGCTGTTTGACCTGGTGTGATCCCTGTGATCTGGAAGCCCTTGGAAAATGGAGATGAGGAAGGGAATCACTGCAGTCACTCTTATATTTTTAAAAATAGAAAATGCCATGTCCTTAAAGTTTTTTACACACAGATACATTAGAAAATGAATTTAGACTTTTATCTACATTAACAAGTGTCTTCTAAATGAAAATGTTATTTTCCTATGAACATGAATGTTGTTTACATATGTAAATTTTTGACTGAAAAACAAAATTTGTCAAACATGTTTTGAATATTTATTTGGCTTCAACTATTGCTGCTTTAGCAAGTACTTGTTTTAGTATTAAAGAGATATGAATGCCTTTGGGAATAGGTCTGCACACTGCTACTGAAAAGAAAATATTTTTAATATATAGTACTTAATATTATCTACTAGATTATGATATTAACATGTTCAAAGACATACATAAATAGAATAATTTTTTCTATTAATATGTTCATAGACATACATAAGTAGAATAATTATTTTGGCAAAATAGCTTTCAGTTTTTATATAGACACCTAGAATTTTATATGATGTTGGCCGGGCATGGTGGCTCATGCCTGTAATCCCAGCACTTTGGGAGGCTGAGGCAGGTAGATCACAAGGTCAAGAGATCGAGACCATCCTGGCCAACATGGTGAACCCTGTCTCTAATAAAAATACAAAAATTAGCTGGGCATGGTGGCACGCCTGTAGTCCCAGCTACTCAGGAGGCTGAGGCAGCAGAATGGCTTGAACCTGGGAGGTGGAGGTTGCAATGAGCTGAGATTTTGCCACTGCACTCCAGCTTGGCAACAGAAAAAAATAAAATAAATAAAAATAAAAGAATTTTATATAATGTTTTAGTTCCAAGATTTCTATCCAAAGCTTGTTGATATAAAAGTTGTGTCATATTTAGTATTCTAGTAACTCTAGATAGTTTAGCTTAAGATTATATTTAAAGTTTTTTAAACTTGAAGTTGAAATGGTAATTATACATATTCAAAGCAAAGTTAAACCCACTTAAAATACATATTAAAATTGATTTATTGAGGAAAATTTTAACCCAACATTTAAATAATCTATCAAAGATAAATAAAATTTAAAAATAGGAAATAATAATGGCTGACAATGGCCAAATGTAGCAATTAAACTACCTTTACCAATTGTATTACCATTATCAAACAAACAAAAAATTTAAAGCACTGCTCTCTTGTAAAAATTCGTAACCTTAAGAAATTAGCAACTTCTGAAGACACTTTGGAGATATTCTGAATACTCATTGGATGATAAGCATGCTCAAGTTTATTTGAATGGACTCAGGAGCTGCCTAGGTCCTGCATGATATAATAATGATGAACCATTTTATTCCTTACTCCTCGAAAAAAAAAAAAAAAAGGATTGATTGTTCTGTGGTAGAGGACCAGGACAGGAGACTCAGGAGACAATATGGCAGGGCCAATTAAGTTAGAAACTTTATTTATTTTAGAAATTCACTACATTAAAACTCTTAAACCAAACATCCCCCATTGAGACTTGTTTTTCCAATACCCCCTGCAGGTGTGTGCTTATTTATGCTCCAAGCATTGGCCTTTAGCATACTCCCCTCTGCTGTGTCATCACTGATCTGTGATAGAGTGTGAAGATAACATCGGTTTATATTGAACACACAGTAAGTTGAAAGTTCAAGAATTTCTTTAGGTATGTAATTAGGAATTAACTAGTGCAGCTTGTGCTCTACTTTTATGACCTTTTTATGACACACTTGACCTTCACTGAAAACATGAAAATATGATATACCTATCATTAGATGAATTTATATGAGGTGTAGAATTGTAAAAGGGGCTTGATTTTAATTTAAACACATTCTTTCTACATTGCAAAATATTAGATATTTGTAAACTAGTTATCATTATGAAACATAGTACACAAGGGGAGTGTGGATATATTTTGTATGTTTCTATGACTCATACGAACCAAAATATTATATCATAGTATTTAAATGTGCCTTTTAAAAATAATTTATTAGATTCATCTGGCACCTCTCTGAAATAGGTCAACTTTATTATTCTCACTTACAGCTGAGGAAACCAAGGCATAAAAGGTTAAAGGAGCCTGAGGTTTGACTGTAAATTGTAATCAGTAAGACCAAAATGCCAAATTATAACCTTCACAATTTCTGTTTATTAGTTCAGGCAAGAAGTATTGTAAGGCAGATGTAAACTGAGAAGTGAGCAAAAAATGTTCAAAAGCATAGGTTGAATCACTTTTTCTGTAATTAGTTACTTGCCATTTTCTGGCCATAGCCAAGTGAGAAGGAAATGGTCACAGCCTCAGCCCTAGAGAATATATTCATTTTGATTTATAAACATGTTATGCAGACATCTGATTTTAAAAGCTGATCAGAGATTTCACCACAAGGAAAAAAAATCAATGTGTAAATTAATTGCATTTCCTAAAATAAGATAAAAATAATATAAATAGAATGTTAATATTGGGATATTCTTTCCTCAGTTTTGCTGTAGATAACATTGTGAGAGCTGTCAGATAAAGTGAGTGTGACATAAATCCACATATCCTTCATTTCTAAAAGTTCTATCTGGTTTTCCTTCCAAACTGTAGGTGATGCTTAATAGTCACTCCTTACTTTAAAAAAAAAAATACATTTTTAATTTCCTCAAATCCACTAATCCAACTTACGTTACATTCAGCATTTTATAATTGCACTATCTGAAATCTTCGTGTATCTAGTTCTGTTGACTGTTATTTCTGTTGTCTCTTTCTTACAGTGGTTTTTAACTCTTGAATGTTTTACTACTATTTTTTTTTCTATTGGAGTTTAAATCTGTTTGAACACTTTGTAGGAAGACTGGGTCGAAGTACTATTTGTCCAGAAAGGAGTTACACTTGCCACTGGCAGTCACCTGCAAAAAACTGGAGGCCTCAGTCCACATTATATAAATTTATCTGTGAAGTTCTTTGTGTATTCAAGAAACATAATTTCTGGTCCTACTAGAGACACTAAGTGTGGTATAGCTTAGTTTCAAAAGCTTTTAGAGAGGCTGGTATTTTCCTTTCCCCCTCAACTTAGAGCCAAGGTAAGCTAGAATCTTAGTAATCTGCACCGATAGGTATTTTTTTTCCTTGTAATTCATTTAATACAAAATTCCTCCTCCTTAACTCCCAGATTCATGCAGGATGGTCTCCACGGTGACTTTACATCAGAATCAAGTCTTGCTCACCTCCATTGTCTCCTTGTCCCCAGATTTTTCTCACCCTTTTGGAGACCAGTGCATTCATTTGAAAGGGCTATATGCTATTTGAGATCATAAATTAAACTATTTTCTTAAAATCATATATTTAATGAGAACAGAGATAAAATTCAAACCTAGAACAGAGTAACCAGAGTGCTCAAATCTTTCAAATCTGAGTTTGAATTTTATCTCTGCTGTTTTTTCAACAGATGGCCTTCAGCAAAGCATTTAATGTCTGCACTCTCGGTGTGCTCCTCAATGTTTATTAAATATTAAATATCATTTTTATAATATATTTAATAATATTTTAAAAGTTGCATAATTTATGTGATAGTAATTATCATATTGATAAATTATGTAATAATTTAAATTTAAATAATATTATTAAAATATTAACTCCAGGTTATAGAAAGCATTTAGCAAAATAAAATATACGAAAATGCCTAACCCAGTGCATAGAAAATAATCAGAACAAAAACAGAAGTTAATATTAGAGAAAAATAGCAAGTGTTACACAGATAGCACAAATTTTGGTTATAGAAAACTAGGAATGTTTTACTAGTATCTGGTAAACTTTATAATAATAATAGAGCTTTAAATATTAAAAACCAACTGAGAGTCAAGAACATTAAATTTTCTTTCTCAGTCTACTTCTGTTTCTTTAATAAGACAGAATCAAAAGGATTTTGAACTTTGAAGTGCATTTCTAATCAAAAGCATCTACAAGATTTTCTGACAATTGTTAAAACATGAAAATGTAATGAGGCCTCAGTATATCTTCTGCAAAACCTTCCTCTACCTACCCATTTTATTCAACCCGAAGGTTTTGAAGGTTTTATTTTGCATATTCCACTGCAAGTCTTTTTGACTTTTAAGTCCACATTCTCTTAAGTGAATTATATGAGCTCTGGGATAAATTTGCTGTTAAGTCATTCTTGGTCTATCCAGCCCTGATCCATGTGCCTCAATTTTATCTAACTTCCTTTCATTCTTTTCTTACTGGAGATCAAGAGCCAATGACACCTATTTTCCACTCTGAAAAAAGAAAAAAGGGAGAGAATACTTCATAGATGTAAATCCTGTTATTAAATCACATATTCATTTTTCTTTACTGCTAAAACTTTCCAGTTCTTCTACCTTTTATCAAATGGGCTATTTCCCAGTTCTTTCATTTTTTTTTAGTGCTTTTGTATTTTCTCTAAGTTTTTTATACATCTCTGAAGTAAAATGCTACTTAAATTGCTTAATACAATTTAAGTAATTGTATTAAGAAATGGGTCTCATGTTGTGTAATGTACTAACAGAGTGCTTTTTAAATAAGACAGAGTTTTAGAGTGTAGCAAGATCAATATATTATCTACATCTAATTTTATTATATATGCTGTTATATTCTTGGGTAGTTAATATTTTACTCATACAGAAAGAGTAAAACTAAAAAGAAATCTGTATTCAAAATTATAAAAACAAGGTTAAGCTGGGAAAATATTCTTAAAGAACAGAAATACACTTGAGGAGGTCAAATGGCTTAAAGCTTGGATGTTGAAAATACAGATAGTAACTCTAAATTTGCCATTCAAGTTGAATAGAAAGCATTTCTTATGAAAATACATAAAAATGTATTTGTTTTTTCATAGGCGAGCTACAATAGATATTCAGGATTTGTCATTTTATTTTATTTTTTAACTGTGCTGCAACAGAGCCATGTGACTAAGTTCTTCTCCACTGTGGATCATGATTAGCAAAGGCAAGCCCTGGCTATGTCACCTTTAGACAATGTAACATAAAGGTGGAGTCTGGAGCTGCCAACTTAGGCAAGATGGGAGTTGTGCATTCAGGATGGCAAAGTGTGAAATTGAAAGAGCCTGGTTCCCCAACCCCTGAAAGGATCATGTCAGTCATAAACTACTTACTTTGGGTTGATCACATGGAAAAGGGGTACATCTCCATTTCCTTTAAGCCACTGTGGAATCTTCATTGAGCAGTGAAATAGCCCTCTTAACAAATACACGGTGTAACAAAGTTACAAAACTACCTTTGTCTTTACATGTAAAAATATTTACTTTTAATGTTATTTTTGCTTTGAGAGTGACTTTGAACGGAGCTAGAATTAGTCAAGAAAGAACTAATAAGTACTAATTGCTTTGTGAAGTGGGCTACAAGGTTTTATGCTATACTTTAAATCTAGACTAATTTGAATAAAAGCATACAGAATTACTAAGTTTATTTTGTGTCTTAAAATTTCCTTGTAAATTAGGCAGACAGTGTTCCAAAGGTGAAACATGTTGAAAAAAGATTTATTTAAAGCTTCCGCAAAATAAGTGAAAATGGAAACAATTTCCAACAGCTTTAAAAAATAACAATCTGGGGGCCGGGCATGGTGACTCATACGTGTAATGCCAGCATTTTGGGAGGCCAAAGCGGGTGAATCACAAGGTCAAGAGTTTGAGACCAGCCTGGCCAACATAGTGAAACCCCATCTCTACTAAAAATACAAAAAAAAAAAAAGTAGCTGGGCATGGTGTCAGGCACCTGTAATGCCAGCTACTTGTGAGGCTGAGGCAGGGGAATCACTTGAACCTGGGATGTGGAGGTTGCAGTTGAGCTGAGATCACACCACTGCATTCCAGCCTGGGCGACAGAGCAAGACTCTGTCTCAAAATAAATAAATAAATAAATAAATAACGATCTGAAGTCTTGATGCAGCCTTTTTGTGAATAAACAGTCATAACTGCTTTACTAAAGAGGCAAAGAGATGCTGTCAATTTGCTCTTCAAATGCACTTTTTGTTTATTTTATAATAAATGTGCTACATCCTATTGTGCCTTCATAATATTAAAAATTACTGAAAATCATTTATTCCAAGAAAATTGAAGGCCCTGAAACCATTTGTGATTATAGGTATTTATTTTATTACGATTTTTCACTAGCTCTTTTTCAGTAATTTTCATGCCAAAGACAATTGACAGGATGTAGGCATTAATAGAGGCCATTATTACCAAACAAGTAATAATTAGACCACAAAAAGAATGGCATGATACAGACAGGTTCTAGCCAACAAGCTGGCTGGCATAGCCAGATGAAGGCAATCTGAGTCTACCTGGCTCAGCTGCGATCATTCCTCACTCCGCTGAATCTCTCCTCTCCCCATTCTTTCGTTCTTCCCCTCAAACCTCCCCCGGCCCACACACACACACACACACATTCTCACACACATTAACCAAGTTTCAACTGTGTGCTAGCCTCAAGTTAAGAAGTATGCATGTAAAGTAAATGATCAGCCCTACTTGCAAAGATGTAAGATGTAATGATGGTAAAACAATATAATAGTATATAATGAGTAGTGAGAACAACCAGAGGTCACTTTTGTTGCCATCTTGGTTTTGGTGGATTTTGGCCAGCTTCTTTTACTGCATCCTTTTATCAGCAAGGTCTCTGTGATCTGTATCTTGTGCTGACCTCCTATCCCATCCTGTGACTAAGAATGCCTAATCTCCTGGGAATGCAGCCCAGTAGGTCTCAGCCTTATTTTACCCAGGCCCTATTCAAGATGGAGTCGCCCTGGTTCAAACACCTCTGATATACTCCCATATTTTATGTGAGGTAACTAAGACACACAGAGGTAAAGGTAGATGGCCCAGCATCAAACAGGTAGTCAGTAGAGAAGCCAGGATTTGAACTGAGTCAGGCTGGCCCAAAGCTTCCTCTATTAACCACTACCATGTCCCTCCAACAATGAACCTTCACTTAGATCACGGACAGAACCTACTGCTCATTTATTATTTTCTTAGAATGTTGACCCTGAGTGCTGATGTTACACAACTCCAAATTGAATGCTATAGTAAAACAAAATAAAAACACACACAGCTTTAAATGTTAATAAAGTAGCTAAGCAGTATTGCATATTTTTCTATACATTATTTTGTTGCTATAAAAAATGAAAAAGCAAAGCCTAGATATGCCTTATATTGCATTAAACATCTGGTACACAAGTTGTTACCACTCTAAACACGGTAATTTGATATTTTTTCTCTTCCTCATCTATCGTGGATGACCAGTATGCTTCAGGCTCAGCAAGAGTAGGTTAAGCCAAATATAAAAGCACCTGGCACCCTTGAGATTCATTCCCAATCTCACGTGTAGAGACCTGCATTTTTCTGCCGATGGATGTGCCTGCATTTCTCTGTGTGCCTAGGATCTGACCTAGTCAGTGGATCTTCTCAGTTCATGTCCATTGCTTCATTTCTCTGTTCTTTGTTATTTCCTCTTTCCTCACATGCTATCTTTTCTAATTCCTAAGGAGCCTCCAGATAATGAGAAATTAATCAATGAAATTTTGGAAGATACATTTGCGCTTCATTTCCATTCCTTTTTAAATGGTGGATTCGGTAGTTTAAAAAACTCCAACTATAGAACATGTAGAAATTGGGATATTATGTAACATGCGTCTCTTTCTATGCATATTTGAGCTTTCAAGATATTTTTAAAAAGTACAATATCAAGACTGGATGTCAATGTAAACTACGGACTCTGAGTGATAATGATGTGTTAATGTGGGTTCATTAATTAACCAAGGGGCCACTCCAGTGGGGGTTATTGATCATGGAGCAGGCTGTGCATGTGTGGGGGAAGCAGATATATGAGAAATCGCTGTATCTTCCTCTCAGTTTTGCTGTGTGCCTGAAACTATTTTTTAAAATAAAAGTCATTTAAAAAAAAAAAAAGATGTAAAGGAAACACTTGGGGACTGTATAGAGAACAAAAATAACCAGCTTGTTTTCTACACTCACACTCAACACAGAACACTTCTGTGAGCAGATGTATGGGTGGGGGGTGCGTACTGACCAATTATCTGACACCAGCTGGGTATCAGATAATTAACTCAGTCTGATACTATCTATCTAGAGATAGTGTCAGATTCCACAGATGAAGGGCTCACTCCCACAAGACTGTCCCCATTTCAGGTGCCCGGGGCTAGTAGTATGTTCTCAAGCTACCCACAATTTCTGTCCAACCTGGCTACAAACTGGAAGTTCTCACAACCCCTTTTGTGTACTCAAACTTGTTAGAATGGCTGACAGAACTCAGGGAAACACACTTTACCTATGTTTATCCATTCATAAAAGCATATACTTCAGGAACAGAAAGATGGAAGAGATACACAAAGCAAGGTATGGGGGAAGGGATGCAGTTTCCATGCCTTTTCTAAATGTACCACCCTCCATGTGTTCTAAAACCCAAAAGATCTCTGAATCCAGTTTTCTGGGGTTTTTATGGGGGTATCATTACGTAGGCATGATTGATTAAATTATTGGCCATAAGTGATCAACTCAACCTTCAGAGCCTCTCTGCTCCCTGCAGGTTGTGGGGTAGGGCTGAAAGTTCAAACCCTTTAATCACATAGCTAGTTACCTTGGCAACCAGTCACCCAATCCTAAGGGGCTTTCCAAAAGTCATATCACTAACATAACTCAGGTGTGGTTAAAACAGATTTCTTATTGTATTATCCATTTTCATGCTGCTATGAAGAAATACCCAAGACTGGGTAATTTATACAGAAAAAGAGGTTTAGTGGACTCACAGTTCCACATGGCTGGGGAGGTCTTAAAACCATGGTGGAATGCGAAGGAGGTGCAAAGGCACATTTTACATGGTATGCAGGAGAACTGCCCTTTATAAAACCATCAAATCTTGTGAGACTTATTCACTGTCACGAGAACAGCATAGGAAAACCAGCCCCTATAACTCAATTACCTCCCACTGGGTCCCCTCCATGAAACATGGAGATTATGGGAGCTACAATTCAAGATGAGATTTAGGTGGGGACGCAGTCAAACCATATCACTTAGGAATAACAAAAGACCTTTCTTTCACCTTTATTGCTCTTACCACTTAGGAAATTCTAAGGGTTTTAGGAGCTCTGTGCCAGGAACAGATACGAAGACAAAATATATATATTTTGTTATAAATCACAGTATTACAGGGACCATATACGATGAGGGAAATAAAAACCATAGCAGGGAGCTCATACTACTTATATTGCCCTATTGAGGGGATCTATCAATAAAAGTAGTGAAGACTCTTGAATTTTATTAATTATCTAGGCATAAGAAGGAAGGCTTTAGGCTTGTCAATATGGAAAATTAGAATGGATTCATCTCACACACACATAATTTCAAAATTCTCTAAAGACTATTCTTCCTGAAAGGAGATGTTATAAGGAGTTAAGTTTTAGCCCGGGCTCTGGGCAGGAAAAAAAAATCCCCTAAGATTTTGGCTGCATGGCTATACCTTTAGAGGAGCTTAGGGTTGAAGTATATCCTGCCCTCACGATTGAAGAAACCAAAAGCCAAAAAAATTAAAATAAAATAAATTAAAGTGGTACTTATGTTAGGGTCTGTTTTAGGCACTTACAGCAACTGTGGGATGGCTGGCAAAAGCCAGCCAATTCTCTCTGAATATGGCTTCTCACAGAGAGTTCTTCCAAGAATGAGCTCACAATTCAAAATTACAAAAAACCAAGTGATATACATCATCATGAAAAAAAGTCGGTAAAGTTGGACATTAAAGAATTTTTGATAATGCAATTTAGTTCTAGGCCCAGAAGATACATATTATTATCAAGCACATTAAGAAAACAATGATGCACAAAGATTTTTAAACATTTGAAAATTTATCCACATATATTTACATAATTCATAGGTTAAATGAAAAATCAAAATGGAAACTTGGAAATATCTATAACTGAATAATATCAATATATTACCTCAGAAAATATGAGGATTACTATTAGACTTATATTTAGATGGAAATGTTATTGTTATACTTGTTAGGTTACTACATTACATATAATTTTAGAAAAGAAGGGCTAAAAATTCACCACTTATTATCCAAAGTGGCAAACTGACAAAACAAAACAAATAGAATAAATTTTTAAAAAGAAAGAAAACAATGAAATTTAGAGCAGAATGCAAATGTGAATTGAAAAGAGCCAACAAAGTCAAAAGGTGATTCCTTATAAAGATTAAAGAAATGGACAAACTTATAATCAAGAAAAACAAAGAAATGGCACAAGTACTTAGTATTAAGAATATTAAGGTTTAAAAAGGTGATACAACTACAGAGAAATCAGAGATTATAAAAACATAAAGATAGTACAATGATGAACTTGATCAAAATAATTTTGAAAATTTAAATGAAATAAAAGATACCTTAAAAATATAACTTAAGAAAGCTGTCTCAAGAAGAAATGAAAACCCGAGAGAGACTCATAACCAGATACTGTTAGTTATAAAACATACACACATATATTGATACAGCCTAACAGATCAGATGGTATTAGAGTTACATCCTAACACTTTCAAAAGACAGTGAACTCCAACCTAACACAAACTTTAGTAGAAAATAATGAATAAGCATTGAATAACTCATTTTATAAAGATTAATAACTTTGATATCAAAACTATATAGGATAGTACAAGAAAAAATCATTAGAGGTCAGTCTCTTTATGAATGAACATATGTCTGAATATTTTTAAATATTAGGAAGCTGACTTCATCAACTAATATGTAAACATATAAATTCATTAAGACTAATTGTTTTTAGAACAGGAACTCAATAATATGTTTACACTAGAAAAACCCATTGTTGTAGCATGCCATGTTAATACATAAAAGGAGGAAAAGCAACTGCTCTTCTCAAAAATGCAAAAAAATTATTTAAGCAAAATTCAAATCCCACTCATGGGATAAAATACTCAGTGAGTTAGAAATAGAAGGATAGGGCCGGGCACAGTGGCTCACACCTGTAATCCCAGCACTTTGGGAGGCCGAGGAGGGTGGATCACCTGAGGTCAGGAGTTCAAGACCAGCTTGGGCAATGTGGTGAAACCCCATTTCTACTAAAAATACAAAAATTAGCTGGACACAGTGGCAAGCTTGGGCAATGTGGTGAAACCCCATTTCTACTAAAAATACAAAAATTAGCTGGACACAGTGGCACGTGCCTATAATCCCAGCTACTCAGGAGGCTGAGGCAGGAGAATCACTTAAGCCCCTGAGGCAGAGGTGGCAGTGAGCTGAGATTGTACCACTGCACTCCAGCCTAGGCGACAGAGTGAGACTCCGTCTCAAAAAAAAAAAAAAAGAAAGAAATAGAAGGGTAGGAGAAGAAATATCCTTAACCTGATAAACAGTGTCTATCAAACCTCTTCCTTGGTGGTGAAAACTCTTTTAAAATACTAATGATCACCACAGCTATTCCACATAGTATCAATGGTTTTATCTGAGCAGTAAGATAATTATTCAGTATCCATGGCAAGTAATATGATTGACAAGAAATATCAGCATAATTTTCAGATAGTATAATTGTCTACACAGAAATCTCAGGAGTATCTTCAGGCATTCCTAATGGTGTAGCATGTTTTTAAACATATATATATATATATATATATATATAAATTTTCACTTAATTTTTCTGCTGCCATTCACTCTCAAAATTCTTGAAAGAATGATTTACACAGAATACTGCTATTTCCTAATCTCCTATTCACTTATCAATATATTGTAGTGTAATTTCTGATCTATTCCTTATTAAATTATTAATCTTCATTTGACTTCTTAGTAGCATTTGACATGATTGACTGTTGCCTCTTTGGAACAATCAGCTGCTCTGCTATGTGAGGGCACTGTCTTATGTGGTCACACTTCTCTACCAGACTTCTAAATTAGAAGTCCCTCTTTTTCTTCCCTCTATATTTTCACTTTAAAGAATGCCAATCCCAACAACGTAAATAATGCATCTGTGTTATAACTCCAGACTTTAGGTCTCATGTCTTTAGCACGGTTTACGGATAGTAAAATAAATATTTTAAAAATTTGATTTTCAAAACCCCCAAACAGTTAAAATAAATTTTAGAAACAACTCATTTTACAAATAAAAATAAAGGAACATGTCCAACAAACCATATGCACGAGCTTTATATTGAAAAGTATAAACCTTTAAAAGATATATTAAAGGAGGCCTAAACAAATAAAAAGTTACTGTGTATAAGAACTCTCACTAGTATAAAGATGCCAGATTTACCTCAATTAATCTGTAAGATCCATATAACTTAAATCGAAACCTCAACCTTCCTAGGGGGTCAAAATTGTAAGTCTTTCCTATAGAAAAAGAGCAGTAAGGCCAAATATTGCTGTGTTAAGCATTCCTAAGAAATATCAAATCATGTTGTACACAACACAACCACTCGACAGGAAGGGGAATGGATACTCAAGTGGACTATATTTATGTTACAGAATAATATACAACAGTAAAAGCAACAAATTAGTGCTATATATATAAACACGAACAAATCTCAAAGCCAAAAAAGTAGGTCACATGCAGTACCATATAATAATATGAAGTTTGATTTGCAAAACAATACTGTATATATTTAGGAATTCTAAAGAAACTTACATATGTAGTAAAAGTATACATCAAAGTGTTAATAATTGTCATTCACACACACACACACACACACACAGGTATCCTCTTGAGATAAAACTGGAAAGAGTGCAAAGGAAATTTCATCTCTATATAGTTAATATTAAACTTTGTAAGTGAATTGTTAGAAAAATGAATTTTTAAATTATTTTTAAATTATAGTTGTGGCTCTAAAATATTTTAAAATCTTAAAAAAATTATTTCAAAAGAGTTGCAATTTTTTTTTCTCTGACCAGAAGTTTGACTTGTAAGAATTATTTCTTCTCACCTTTACAATGCCATCATACTCCGTATTTATATTTTTCTTACTGGCTCTTTTCTCCCTCAGAAACAACCAGGGATTGAACCTATCTAACTGTATAAACACATGCACCATGGTCCCGAGGTTGAGAATGTTCTAGACAGAGAATTGCCCTCTCAATAGCTCTCTCAAGCCGATTTCCACCTGTTGGGCAGTAAGGGCCTGCGGCATGTTATTGAACTAAAGGATTTATGTGGGAAATTTCCAGATTCTAAATGGATGTTGAATCCTATTTCAGCGTGTGAGTGTTTTCCACGCATTGATAACTTGGGCAGATGGCTTTCTCAGAGCTGTTGAACACTCAGTTGAAACACATTTTTTTTTTTCCTAACAGGCTACTGAAGCTAGCACAAATTCTAAGAAAGAAAAATAAACCCCGCAAATCAACACAGTCACACCTCAGAGTCACTATAATTAAGAAATAGTTCTTATGATTTGCCCTAATGTGGAACCAGTAGATCATATAACTGCAGGTAAAGGCAATGAAATGTGAGGCAAACTATTTGAATGAGCTACACATTTTCCCTGAAGAACAGAGTGCATTCTATGCCACAGGTGTTTCAGTAATTGCAGTACATTAGGAATATATCATGTTTAACAGGCCTTGTACACACATTTCCACCTGTGTGAGGTGGTGGTCCGATCTCAATACCTCCGTCTGAGTATCAAATATATGTGAGTCTGTGTGGCTTAATAAGGCTCAGCATGCTGAACAAATCCTATAGCTCTGGTCACCTCCTCCTTCTGCCATTGATTAGTCGCATGATGGAGGTAAATCACTTGACCTTAACATGTCTACATTTCCTCATGTAAAATAGCTCAATATTACTGAAGAGTTTTGCAGACTCTTTATGAGAAGTAAAATTTTAATTCTCCCCCAACAAGATGATAATTAAAAATCTAAATGTACATTCTAGATTGCAAGGAGTAAAAATGCCTGGTTGATTGAGGTTTGGATCAACATCTTGACAAAAGGAAAATGAATTATCAAAGTACAATGAAGTCTGATTATAATGTTGTTTTGTCAGTTGGATTCCTATAGAAACCATCAACTTAAGTTTTCCCACTAGAAGTCAAATGCCAGAACATAGCCTGTCACAATATCATATTATAGTGCATTGTCTATTTACAAAATATAATGCTTGCTTTATTTAAGGATTTAAAATTGAATTACATAAAATAAAAGGGATAGGATTATATGATTAAAAATATAAGCCCAAAGTCATAGCAAAGGAAAAAGCACACCAAACATATACTTTTGTAAAATACATTATATTTAACTTTGAGTTTCTTGGCAACTGAGGCGCAAGGAAATTAGAAGTGGTTATACGATTCTCTCTATCAAACAAAGGGAAGAATAATAGTACCTTACAAGTGAAGCAAAAGTATTATTATGGTGTTTGAGGTTTGTCACTTTATTGCGTGCTTACACAAGAAACATGAAAAATAGTTTTTTGTGGAATGTTGATTTACAACGTAATTTAAATCCATATTTTGTGGTAGCTTGTAAAACTGGCTCTAATTTCCCACCTTTTCTAAAATTGCTGCTCTTGGCCATGTGAGTTTGAAATCCCCATCTATTCTAACTCTGCCTCAGCCATGGGATGGCTTGAGCCACAAGACTCAACAAGCTCAATACAGGCAGAGGGTTGGAAAGTGTTGGCACAGTTGGGCTTGCTCTCCCTTGACTCTCTGCCATGGCCATGAGAGCCCACCCAGGATAGCCTGCTATCAGTTGAGAGGTATGAAGAATGCACCAATTTGTCCCAATCTCCTCAAGACAGGCGCTGAGAGATAAGCCACCAGCAAACCCAATCCCGGACCTATGTATTATAAACACAGGCAAGGCCAGTAGGGCTGTCTAGACAACCACCCCAGATGTTTAAGATTACTTTTGTATGCCACTGGGGTTGTGTGGTGGCTTATTTTGCAGGGAGAACTAACTCATGTACTATATAGATACTACATATGTGATGTTTTCTCATCCCATAATCATGAGCATAGGACTTAATTTTAGAGTTCATAAAAATAGCTTAAATATGTGTAAACTTTCCTTTGTAAACAAAATGAGCCACCATCAGTAGAGCTTTTGCTTTGAATTTTTTTTTCAGGTTATGACAATGTTTGTGCTCATTTATCCAGACCATTTCAGCTGAGGCTCACCAAACAAAATCCTAGGACTCTAACTGAAACAATTACTTTACCCCCCTACTTCTTCAAAGTATTATGTTCCAATATGCTGACCGATACGGCGTTTTCATTCCATGCTGAGGTTTACTTTAAAGAACTGGGGATAGATCTAGGGCTGTCTCTTGGGTAAGTTAAATTCACACAGGATCTGTTAAAGAGAGGCAGAAAACGTTTGCACATTCATATGCCATACCGTTCTTCACATGGAGAAGTTGTGGAGGAATTTTGGTCAAAGGCAGAGACCTGGACAGTGTCTGCCATTAACCCCACATCTTTCAGGTCCATTCTCCTGTCTAATAGGTATGGCCAGTGGAATGAATGGTCACCACACAGAGATAATATAGAGGATTCTATTTGGGGAAGTATGTTGAAATAGATTAATCTTCTCATTTATTTTCCTGCCGTGGTACATATAGAAAATTATATGTACTATAGTTAATGGAGTGGATCTGTTGGGATTTCTAAGTCACTTGCCCACCGTGTATAGAGACCCCAGGCTGCACCTTGCACGCCTTGGGAATGGAGAGACTCGTGCATGGATTCAGTGTTACCTGTTTGCCTCATTTTGGTTGAGAACCTCCGGAACAGATAACTCGAACGACCCTCTTGACTTTCATTTAAGTTCTGTGACCAGAGATTTCCTGTGGTTAATGGGGAGGAAGAATGTGGAGAAAAACTCAGGGCACAAGACCTTTTGACTCTTTCAAAAGCAACCAAAAGATTCCTTAGAAAATTGCTTAACATTTGGAATTTCATGTTTTCATCTGAAGAATGACAGAGCTAGAAAAGCTTAGTGATCTTTAAGTTTCTTCTCTATATTAAATGTTATATCAGCAGGCATATTAATGCATAACATTGCTGATTAGTTTTGTACATTTTGGGAATGTAGAGAAGAAAGATTATTGTATAACAATCTGATATATGATTAAAAAGTAACCATCTCAACTCACTGGACTTTTATGGTTTCTAGGTCATTGATAATAAGGCTTTGATTAGATGCTAGGTTTCTAGAGGTTGTTAAGAGTGAGAATAAATTAATTTTTAGGAACTAAACAAATGATCATTTCCCAAGTATAACTTTTCAGAGACCATAATGTTTTGATCTCGTCATCACTTGTATTCAGAAATGTAAATGATTGAAATAAAATATTTAGTCAACATATTTAAATTCAATATTTTAGATTGCATTAGATTTAAAATATGTAAAAATATTAAATAGGCAAGCTCTCACCAAAATCCCTTTAACGAATATATGTTAAGTCATATGATGTTTTTTAAAAGCAGTCACCAAAGAGATTGGGAAAAACCTAAGATGCGAATTTTAGAAATACAAAATTTCTATGATTGTAGTAAATTTTCAGAAGCCAAAAAAGATGTTGAGATTTAGAATATCAGCAATCAATGTTTATTACTGTGTTATGGGTTTTCCCTACACTTTACCCTTTAATAAATAATACTAAGCTTTCTTATTGATCATCTAAGATCTTTACAGAAATAATTACTGAAATATGAAAAAAGAGAAAATACTGATGCTAGCCTTTTTTTGATCCAGTACATGGTATGAGAAAAAGAAAAGTCCAGGAAGTTAGTGAAGAGCTATTACTGACAACACAGAGACTTAGAAAGAAACGAGGCTCAAAAATAAATCATAAAATTTACGTCGTTTTTGTATTATGGTTTGATTTGCTAAAAGAAGTACAGACTTAAAATGTTATAAGTCTATCTGCCGAAGTCACCCTGAAACAAATTATAAGTAGGGTTTTCCTAAGTAAATTGTGTGCATATGTGCTTTTATGACACAAACATTTTTGTTAGGAACTCAGAATCCCATTCCTTTTTAGTTTCTTTAATTGTCTTCAAGTATCTACTTTGACCCTGAACTTTATTTATTTATTTATTTAATTTTTTGAGACAGAGTCTCACTCTGTCACCCAGGCTGGAGTGCAGTGGCACAATCTCCACTCCCTGCAACCTCTGCCTCCTGGGTTCAAGTGATTCTCCTGCCTCAGCCTCCCGAATAGCTGGGATTACAGGCAAGGGCCATCACACCTGGCTAATTTTTTGTATTTTTAGTAGAGATGGTGTTTCACCATGTTGGCCAAGCTTGTTTCGAGCTCCTGACTTCAAGTGATCCACTCACCTCCACCTCCCAAAGTGCTAGAATTACAGGCGTGAGCCACCGTGCCCAGCCATTGAACTTTAAATTCAGATTACTACAAGGCTGTGTATGTGCGTGTGCTGGGTTTAGGCAATCAGTCACTTTTCTAAAGTTTAGTTCGGAAAACAAGCACTCAGAGCCTATTTTTATCCATGTACATTGCCAGGTAACAGAAGAGTTGTAAGTAGTTATAATAACCCCGGTTCTGGAGAACAGTCAATTCATTGATTCATTCATTCACTCATTCAGCTATCCTTTTCTTCCTCTAACTTATTCCTAAAGACAGTGTCCTAGTGAATGCAAATGCAAAGGTCAAGAGGATGCAGTCTCTTCCCTTGGGGCTAGCATTGCTGTCTGCCTACTCACTGCCCACTTTTCCTTTCTCCATTATTTACAGAACCTTGGCTTTATTCTGTTGGAAATACTTACCTTTTAAAATCCCTGCTGCCCAGAGATGATAATGGGACTCAATTCTAGTCAATAAGGTGTACTGGTTTCACCTTATTGGCAGAGCTCAACTGTGTACAACTTCTGGAAAACTGCTATAATCTTTCAGCAGAATTGACAGAATCAATCACTTTTTTTTTTTTTTTTTTTTAACCATTACCACATCTCCTTTCCACTGCCTGGAATGCAGCCATGATGCCTGGATGTGGGGCAGCTATTTTGTGAGAAAGAGGACAAGAGCCACAAGTGAAGAATGGTGCATGAGGAAGTTAGGAAGTATCTGGAACTTTGAAAAGCTCTCAAGCAGCTCTGAGCAATTGGCTGACCACATCCGGACTCCTTATAATGTCAAAAACGTCATGCTATTACATTCCTTATGTATTCTATTCTTCTCGGGACACTCTTTAGACTTCCTGTGTATATCTCTCTTGTTCTTTTGGTTATGTGACTCTGTTATTTCACAGATTTAAGAGCAATAATGGGGACATTTTCTAATGAATACAATAAGATGGAAAGAAAGAATTGTCATGAGGAAATGTCATATTGAGACAGTGGTAGGACTGAGAAGAAAAACAAAGTCCTAAAAGTCAGCTATGCTAGAAACCTGGACACACCATTAACTTTAATAGTGATGTACATAAATATATTGCAGGAAGAAAAAATGGAATAAAATTTCCCAAATTAGAGCAAATTTATATTTTCCTTAACGTTACCATGTAAGACAGCTTTGCTGTCACTATTGTCAACAGGAAAAGAGTGGGTTTTTTCTTAATAATTTCTTCCCTCCATAACCCTGTCCTAGTCACAGTGAAAAGGAAGAATAAAAAATAGAAAACAAAATGCACCTTGATACAAAATTCTCAGAAACGACATGAGAACTTTACACACGGCATTTGTTGTGTCTCTAAAGTGGTGGTGTCAAGTTTCCATTGAGTAATTAAATAATTTTACATCTAGAAACCTGCTCCTAATTTGTTTATTGAATATTACAAATCTTAATAGAGTGCTATTACCTGTATCTGTAGAAGGAAAATAGGTATTTTGTTAAAACTGATATTTTGGACCCAGAGGGTTCTTGGCTCAAGTTCCTTCAAGGAATGCTTGCTCTGTGCACCTTCATATGTTATTGGTTAACATGCTCTAATTTTGTTTTTAAAAAGCTGATCTTACTGGTGACCCAAGGGCCTTTTCTTGTTTTTCTAGGAACATAAGGGGAAGGTGAGTAGAAAATGTATGTGAGAGAGGGGATAAATTACAGGCCTCCATTTCCATCAAATAGACCACTCTCTAGGACTTCCTTTGATTCGTCTCGTTATCTTTCAGAACCTGAGGTTTTTAACTTTCAGGACCTGGGACAAATATTTTTAACTTTAGTTAGTGGTTCAGTGGGGGATTTTTTTTATCTTATTTTAATTTTTTAACCCTCATAAACAAGCTAAAGTCATAATTGTATATGGAGAGTTTAGGGAGAGAGTCTCTTAATAAAGAAAAGAAATTATAAACATGAATAAACAAAGAAATTTACAAATTTAATTCACTTTAGGATATATTTACCAACTAGGTGAAAAAAAGTTTGTGTTAAAAAAAATGAGTCCAAATATTTATGGTAGGTTTCCCTTAAATTATTTTAGTCATTCTTGTTATGGGTTGTATATATGTGTGTGTGGAAACAATTATCATGTTAACACATGATTCATAGCATATATGTTTGCAAATACCCTCAATACTAATGTGTTATTTCTTCCGTATGAGGTTTAACATTCCAGGCTAAGTGTTTAAAAATATGTAAAAGAAGTAATAGGGAAAACATATGTTCACACACCTTGCTTTGCATAACAATTCATTAAAGAAGAAGAAATATAACCAAACAAGGTCAATCTGGCTGGTGTTAAATATTATTTGCTGTGTAACAATCAACCACAGGAGAAAAATATTTGAATATTTAGACTGGCAGTTTTAATCTTGCAAGATAGATATGTTGTTAGAAAAACACCTGTTGCTAATGTTTCCAATTAATGTCACTTTACAGTAGATCTTTATGAGTCCAAACATAACACCTTTCTCTTGCCTTATGCTTATTTAATACCACAAAACCAAAGACAGGCAATGTTAACCTTGATTTATAAGTTCTTCTCTAATGCTTGAAATGGACATTTTCTGATTCTTTTCTTTCCTTTTTTTTCTATCTATATATGTGTATATATACATATATATATCTATAAATTGGCCACATAAAAGAATAGTTTAATGAAATAGAATTTTACAATTTAAATTGCATATCGATTTTTTTAACTTGATTTTGTTGTTATTCCTTTGCACTCAGAATCTGAGGAGGAAACAAATATACTGGATAAAAATTCCAAGATATTTTTAATCTAGATACTGAAATGTATTACCAGATAATTAAAAAAAATTCTATAAATAAAAAGAAAAAATACCTGGAAATGGATTGAATACAATGTTAAGCAAAGGTTTTTAGTGCTTTCAGGGTTCAGCCTCCAAGGCCAATAGTGTACTGGCAATAGGAAGGGGAGAAGTCATTAGCAAGTAAATTGTAACTGAAGTTTGTCTTCAGTTGTGGTCTGTTTGATTATTACAAGCCACACAATTTCATTTATTTTTGCTCAGGCTCTAGCAAGGATATAATCACAGTTATTGTCTAAATTGGAACCTAAACCTCTCTTCCTCAACATATTGTTTTTTCCTTTTTAACTCATCTATATTTGTTACATTTTCAAGCAGAATGTAACTCAGGTATTACGTTTCCGTTCACAAGCCTTGATCTGCTATGTTTTGAATGGTTTTATCACACACCTAGGTAGCTTCTAATCTTGGTAGTCTAAACAATGCTTTTCTTTGGAAAACAAGCCCATACATCTCCAGATCAGTTCCAAAGAGCAAAACTACAACAGGAGAATGGCATTACCTGGCCAAATGCAGCGGTTTCAGACCCAGAAGGAATATTCTGGTAGAAAGTGGTTGAGTAAAATATTGAGGAAAAACAAAAACCAACTTGGATGATAGCTACAATAAGAAATAAGAAACTCAAAGGAGTGAGATGAGACATCACCTCGTGGGTACAATGTACACCATTCAAGTGATGCACGCACTAAAGCCCGAACTTCGTATCACTGCACAACATATTCATGAAACAAAACTGCACTTGTACCCCCTAAATCTATACAAATAAAAATAAATTAAAGAATCACATGGGATAATTTTTAAAAAAGAAAAGAAAGAAAGAAATCTAAATAGTTTCAGTATTATTTGAAATCCAAGGCCCACTTCATATGTGCCACTCATTGACAAAAGTCAAAATATCTCAGTACTTACATACAAATAAATTATCTGCTCTGCTTAACAGAAGGTGAACTTAAAGCACTTTTCAGAAGCAAACAAAATATAACTTCTTTGATTTAAAAACTTGACTAGACTACCCATGAGAACAAACAGAGATTTCATGATATTCGCTTATTTTCTAGTTCTAACCATTCAAAAACCCCTTAAGATAGCACGGGCTTGTTATAGTTTGTCAAACAGTAAATACTGCTAGCTACAAAGTGAAGGGGAAAAGAAGTAGATGTGCTTTTCTACTACTTTCACACCAGGAAAAAATGTAACCTGTTTTAGTTGTGATTAAATATGTGGTAGGGACTTTTATAAAAAAATGAATCACTGCTTTGTAATATAAGAAATATAAGCATATATATTTCAGTCTCTTTCTGTGTTCACATGGGTCCTATTTATTGAGAAATCATAATCCACATGTGTTCTTTAGAAGTAGCAACGCCTTAATGAATTATTTAGAACCAATAGGCAGTGCATGTAGTCCATGCTTATCACGCAGTCATTGTGTCAGAAGGGATCTGAACGATGTTCTAGTCCAATCCCCCTTCTTAAGCTTAAATGTTATGTCATCTGGTTTGAAAACTACTGCAATGGAAAACTCAACATAATAGCTTATTCTAATCTCAGAAAGTTATTTAGTTATTTTTAAATTCTTTAAAAGTAAGTTCATTTAAAAATACTAAATCTTTCTTCCTATGGGTCCAAATATTTGCTTTAATTCTGCCCACTGAAGCCATGTAAGACAAGTCTCTCACAATTAAGTTAACCGGTGACTTGTTAATGTATCTCTCCTTTTCGCTCTGTCTGGGTTTTCCTTTCTCTCTTTCACATCACATCATTCTCTCTCTCTCTCTCTCTGTCACACACACACACACACACAGCATTGTACTTTGTGAATATCTATGAACCTTTTTATTAGCTTCAACTTAATTGCCAGAAGTCTTTGCTCCCTTCCTCTAGATTAAGTTAGATGTTTCTTCTTTATGTTCCTGTAAGATCCTACTTTTCCTCTGTCATAACACTCAACCTTATTAAATATAATTGACCATTTAATCATGTCTTCCTGACTAGATGGTAACATCTACAAGAGAGAAAACCCTGTATGTGTTGCTCCAAAATCAATTGCCATCATCTAGCACAACGCTCTGCACCAAGTAAGAAACCAACCAATATTAGTTAGAATGAATGGAGACAGAGAGTGAGGTGAATGAATGGAGGCAGAGAGTGAGGTGAATGAATGGAGGCAGAGTGTGAGGTGAATGAATGGAGGCAGAGAGTGAGGTGAATGAATGGAGGCAGAGTGTGAGGTGAATGAATGGAGGCAGAGTGTGAGGTGAATGAATGGAGGCAGAGTGTGAGGTGAATGAATGGAGGCAGAGTGTGAGGTGAATGAATGGAGGCAGAGTGTGAGGTGAATGAATGGAGGCAGAGTGTGAGGTGAATGAATGGAGGCAGAGAGTGAGGTGAATGAATGGAGGCAGAGTATGAGGTGAATGAATGGAGGCAGAGTGTGGGGTGAAGGGAGTGGCTGGGTAAAACACAGTGGGACTGGGTAACAAAGAGCCTTACATGCCATTTTATTGCATTTGAATGTCATTCTTTAGTTAATGGCGAAAAATGGAGGGTGTTTGAGGAAGGGTCCAATGTTGCAGAGTGGGACTGCTAAGAAACAGAAGGGCTGCCCTGGCTCCCCTGTTGGTCCCCTCCTCAACTCTAAGCCAAAAAACTTTATTTGTAAATACACATACAGAAAAGTTATAAATCATAATTGCACGTGTCAGAGAATTTTTGCCATTGGGTGAACACACCCATTTCACCTACCATGCAGATGAAGAAATAGAATATTGCTAGCCCTCAGAAATTCTCCTTCTACCCACCCTAGTCAGTATCAGCCCCACCTTCCCCAAAGGAACCACTATCCTGAAATCTAACACCAGCGAGTAATTTTGCTCGATTTAAGTTTTACAATTTTATATTCTACATTGAAGTCTTACGATCCATTTTGAGATAATTTTTGTATAGTATGTGAAGTTTAGGTAGTATTTTTTCTGGTTTTGTTTCATTCATTCATGTGGCTGGTTTTGGCCTATGGATATCCATTTGTTCTCACATCTTCTTCAAGAGCAAACTTCCTTCTTTGAATCTTTGTCAAAGTCTATTGCGTGTCATGTGTGGCTCTCTTCCTGGCTCCTCTATTTGGTTTTGTGGATCTATCTGTTTTTTTCTCCACCAATACAACATTGCCTTGATTACAGTTGCCACATAGACTTAATATTGGTGGAACAATGTTTTCTGCTTTATTCTTATTTGTCAAGATTGTTTTAACTATCCTTAGGGCCTGTGCCTTTTCAGATAGATTTTAGAATAAGCTTGTTTATGTCCACCAAAGCCTTATTGGGATTTTGACTACAAAATTTCCTAAATCTATAGGTAAATTTGGAGAGAACTGACAGCTTGACTATGTTGAGTCTTCTTTTTTTTTGAGATGGAGTCTTGCTCTATTGCCCAGGCTGGAGTGGAGTGGTGAGATCTTGGCTCACTACAACTTCCACCTCCTGGGTTCAAGCAATTCTCCTGTCTCAGCCTTCCTAGTAGCTGGGATTACAGGTGCGTGCCACCACACCTGGCTAAATTTTGTAATTTTAGCAGAAACAGGTTTTCACCGTGTTGGCTAGGCTGGTCTTGAACTCCTTACCTCAGATGATCCACCTGCCTCGGCCTCCCAAATTCCTGGGATTACAGGTGTGAGCCACCATGCCTGGCCTATGTTGAGTCTTCTAATCCTTGAACACAGTAAGTGTCTCCATTTATTTAGGTCTTCTTTTATGTATTTCACAAACATTTTGTAATTTTCAATATATAGGTCCTGTGCATGTTTTGTTAGACATATACCTATATCTTTTCCTTTGGTGCAATTTTATATAATGTTGCATTTTTATTTTGGTCTCTGCATGATTATTATTAGTACATGTGTAAATGCCATTGAGTTTTGTGTGGGGAACTTGTATCTTACAACCTTGCTGAACTCACTTAATTCTGAGGTTTTTGCATGTTTTTCTTAAGGTTTGCTATGTTGAGATTATCATAGCATCTCATACAGATAGCTTTATTTCTTCTTTTCCACTCTGTATGCCTGTTCTTTCTTTACCTTGCCTATTACAGTGAAGAGAACTTCCAGTATTATGTTGAATAAAAAATGTGATAGTGAGCATCCTTGCCTTTTCCTGATGTCAGGGCGAAGTCATTCAGCTTTTCACAATTAAGTGTGATGTTGGTGGGCGCAGTGGCTCACACCTGTAATCCCAGCACTTTGGGAGTCCACGTTGGGAAGGTCACTTGTGTGCAGAAGTTCAAGAATAGCCTGGCCAACATGGCAAAACCCCATCTCTACTATAAATACAAAAAAATTAGCTGGGTCTGTTGGCGCACGACTGTAGTCCCAGCTACTCAGGAGGCTGAGGTAGGAGGATCACTTGAACCTAGGAGGTCGAGGTTGCAGTAGACTGAAATCCCAGCACTGCAGTGCAGCCTGGGCGGCAGCATGAGACCCTGTCTCAAAAAGAAAAAAAAAAAAGTGTGATGTTAACAGTGTAGGATTTTTTTCTGTATATGTTCTTTATCAAGTTGGGTAAATTATCTTCGATTCCTAACTTGTGGAAGGTTTTTGTCATGACTGGATGTTTGATTTTGTCAAATGATTTCTCCACTGTCACTCGATATAATAATAATATTTTTCTTCTTTAGCTTGTTGATAAAATAGATTACACTGGTACATTAGCAAAAATTTCTAGGAAATAGTGATTGTCAAAGTGAAAATACAAATTCTGTGAGCTGTTAGTTTTATTTAAAATGAGACACCCATCAATGATTAGAAAAATAAAAGAACATCAAAGAAGATGAGAGGAGATTGGTAATGACAATAATGATATCAGCAATATCAACCATATCCATCTCAATAACAACCATGAATTGAGCACACATTACATCGTAGAAACTGTACTAATTGCTTTCTATATCTTTTTTTTTTTTTTTTTGAGACAGAGTTTCACTATTTGCCACCAAGGCTGAAGTGCAATGATGCAATCTCAGCTCATCGCAACCTCCACCTCCTCAGTTCAAGCGATTCTCCTTCTTCAGCCTCCTGGGTACCTGGGATTACAGGTACCTGCCACCTTGCCCCGCTAATTTTAGTATTTTTAGTAGAGAAGGGGTTTCTCCATATTGGCCAGGCTGGTCTCGAACTCCTGATCTCAGGTGATCCACCCACCTTAGCCTCCCAAAGTGCTGGGATTACAGGCGTGAGCCACTGAGCCTGGCCTGTTTTCTGCATCTTAATCCTTGGCATACACTATGTGCAATAAGTACATTTAATCTAATGTAAATAAAACTTAATATTCATAATGAAGCAGGTTTAATTGTTGCATTTTAATGGTGAGAATACTAAGGCTCAACAAAGTTCATCAGTTTGCCCAAAGTCTCTTAGTTACAACATGTTAGAGCAAGGATGGTGAATCTGAACCTTTAATCAATAAGTCAGGAAGCGAATCGGTGTTAGAGAAGAATGTGAATATGGAAAACCTACCAGGAAATCAATCTAGAAGTCCTATACTAGATAGGTTGTGCCAAATTTATTGAGGTTTAGGGGAATATGTTATAGTTTTGTTGACACATTGCAATTTGGCCTAGGCCTTGCTACAGCAAGTATATCTGACATATTTTGAGGTAGCCACATGAATTGCATACCTCACTCACTGGTGTGGAGGGACCTCCTTCAATAAAGTCAGAGTTGGTCAAGACTGGCTCTGGAACATGGCAAGAGAAGGCAGAAATCGGCTTGTAGAAATAACAATCAGTAGCAAGGAGTGATTTAAATTTAAACTTTAATTCTATTTGTCAGATAATACTGGTCTGTGAGATATAAATATAACAATACTAGTAGTTAATTTTAAAATTATTTAAACAACAAGCTTTAAGGTTGTTGGTTTATGGAAAATAGAAGCTGAGCCAATGATCTGAAGGCATGGATTTCAGGAATTTCTTCCTTTTCATCTTGATTCATGAAGTCAAGACTCATAGATAGTTATTGTTCATATCAACTAAAGAGAAAACACTGGAAGTGATGTAAGAAAACAACTAAAAAGTGCATTCGGAAAAATTTCACCCAAGACCATGCATTTCCATCTTGAAATTCTATTAGGACTCCACAATTGTACAAATTTCACAGTTCTTTTTCTTTTGTAAAATAGAAAATGATTACAATTTCGTGTAATGTATTGTACAGGTTTAATAGGATTGCACTCTTGCCAAGTACTGTAGTAACAAATAAATGCAATAGAAGATTGCTGACACAATAGGAAACTGCTAGTTCAACATAAATGGTTTCTGTAAATAAATCTAGTGTAATTTCCCTATACATCTTGACTACTGCTTTCAACTCTGCTCACAGGAGAGCAGTTGCACAGTGCTTGCAAAAGCCCATACTTTTGCCTGTTCTGTGCATTTGTGGCACAGCAGTTCAGATTGGTGGCTACAATTATGGCAAAACTCACCAAAGGAACCTGAGACATAGTGCTGACTCTGGATTTAGGTGTCTTCCCGAAAAGCCAATTGCCAAAAAGACACAGGTGCACCATACCTGAAAATGTGCAAACAGCCCCAAAAAGGGCCAATGGGTCCTGAGTCCACTTCCCATCCCAGCTGTGGTATGACTGAGCTGTTTTCAACTTAGCAGCCCTTTTCTGTATTAGCCATGCTCACGTGTTCAAACAGGTGTTAGATTATTCTGGAAGTTATAAAGCATAAAAAAGCAAGGAAGGGTGGTATTTAACAGAAGTGATGAAAAATAAATAACAATATTTTAAAGATATTTTTCCAGTCTTACCATGCAATTATTGATTCCAACTGGACTAAGGAAACATTATTTGGAAAATAGAAAACATAAAATATGCATTCATTTTTATTGAAATGTACATATTTTGGGCAGCTATACTGCACATCTTGGCAGCTTTGCAAAAATATCTCTCGGGAAGTGAAGTTGAGAAGAAATTCAAGAGTTGAGAAGAAATTCTGTCAAGCAAAAAGCACCATGACATGGAAATCAAGCAGAAAACTAAAAATAATACCAAAGATTCATTCACTGAATTTTAGTCATTAAGCATATTTACTGAGTGGTCATTATGTGTTCGCTATTGTACTGATTGCTGGCATACAAAAGTGAATGCATCTAGTTCCTAATTTGATTAAAGAGGAGGGCTTAACAGGAGAGGTGGGAAGTCATTAATAAATAGTTACAGTGCAATGGATTCAGTGTGGCCACACAAGTACATGAAATAGATGGTGGGAACATGTGAACTGGGCTATTTAAATCTGCTGGGAGGTGAAGATGGGGCAAGGAGGATACTCCTGGAAGAGAAAATCACATAACAGAAGACAAAAGGCAAGAGAGAGCGTACTTAAGGAACCAAAAGGCCTGGGATGCCAGATTGTTATTTTATCTTGAAGGCATAGAGAGAATGTGCTGCTACAGAAGACAGAACTGGCTAGAGAAGATGAAAAAGGAGGCAGGGGATGGTCTGGAGCCTATTGTAGTAATCCAGGCAGACCATATTGAGGGGTTGAAAAAAGAAAATGGCAGTGAGCATGAAGAGATGAAACCAAGAGTAAGACAAAATACAAGGACTTTCTTATCCTCATGAAGGAGGTAAGGAAGAGGCATAACTCTATGCCCATCACCATCAGTTTCTGGCTTTAGTGATTGGCTGAATGTGGGTGATGTTCACTGAGACAAGAGGCTATTGGGCGAGTGACATGAGGGCAGAAATTGATGAGGTCCATTGTGGATGAGGTGCCTTCAAGGGTCACTGAAGTGGAGATTTCTGGAAGGCTCAGGTCACACTTGAAACTCCATGAACAATACTTGGAGGGAAAGGTGGCTTCAGAAGACTTTCTGGAGCATCACCAGAGGTTGAAATGCTTTTTAAGGTTGTCTACTTCCACTGGGAAAGCCCTGTTCTAACCCCATATTTCCATCCTCCCCATAGAAAGCCCTGTTCTAACCCCATAGTCCTCTGGAACTTTCTAGGTCATCAGAGAAATAGATTTAAAAAAAAAAGTTTTCCCCTGAAGGAGTTCCTTCTTCAAAGAAATTACTTAAAAGTTCAAGAAGTGAGAAAGTATACATGAAGCCACTGTGGTAGAAACAAGGAAGAGATGCATGAGCCCAGAGATGTTTGACTTTGACCTTTTGGACCACCTCAGTTGTGTGACATATATGTCATCTAGGGTTCTTCATAACACCATATGAAAACCATTATCCTGTCTAGTAAATTTGCCACAAATCAAACTGGTCAAGTAATGACTATTGTTAGTACTTAGGATCTATAGAGAGGTGTTCCCCAAGACTTTAGAAACAGAGGAAATGAGAAATGTAAAATTCTTTTCAGAGAAGCAGGTAATTTCAAAATCACCAGCCTAACAACTCCTGGTAAATGGGTAGGTGAAACGGTTTCCTTTCAGGTAGATCTGGCCTTTGATATTAGCCCTATTGATTCATTAAAACTATGACAAGAATAATACTAACAATAATACTAACAGGCCGGGCATGGTGGCTTACACCTGTAATTCCAGCACCTTGGGAGGCTGAGGTGGGCTGATCACTTGAGGCCAGGAGTTCGAGACCAGTGTGGCCAAAATAGGAAAACCCCATCTCTACTAAAAATATAAAAATTAGCCAGGTGTGGGGACATGTGCCTGTAGTCCCAGCTACTCAATTTGGGAGGCTGAGGCACAAGAATCACTTAAACCAGGAGGCAGATGTTGCAGTGAGCCGAGATTGCACCACTGTACTCCAGGGTGACAGAGCAAGACGCTGTCTCAAAAACAAATAAACACAAAAGGGTAACACAGGAAAAACAGAGAGCAGACATATAACCACATTAGTGGGCATTCCTTACTGTGCTAATTGACTCCCAGTGTTCCTGTCCCATTGTTGAGTATTCTAGGCCCTAGAAATAGACTATCACTTAAATTACTGAGGAGTAGCTGAGGAGTTTTTTGAACTCCTTATCCATGCTTTGTCTTTAAATCCATCAAATAAATCTTCTGACTTTGATTTGCCTTTCCAGGAGCAAGGTCATGGGGCTGTGATTGCTTATGTATATCTTCCTTTTGTCTGCATAAATCTTTTTTTTTTTTTTTTTTTTTTTTTTTTGAGATGGAGTCTCGCTCTATCGCCCAGGCTGGAGTGCAGTGGCGCAATCTCGGCTCACTGCAAGCTCCGCCTCCCAGGTTCATGCCATTCTCCTGCCTCAGCCTCTCTGAGTAGCTGGGACTACAGGCGCCGGCCACCACGCCCGGCTAATTTTTTGTATTTTTAGTAGAGACAGAGTTTCACCGTGGTCTCGATCTGACCTCGTGATCCGCCCGCCTCGGCCTCCCAAGGTGCTGGGATTACAAGCGTGAGCCACTGCGCCCGGCCTTGTCTGCATAAATCTTAGATGCATATTAGTTTGTTAGAATATTTCACTTAAGGTCTACTTTTATGATTTTACAAAAAAAAAACAGAATGCATTGCTGAAAAATGACATCTTATTGAGATTTTATTTTCAAGTTTCTGTAATGTTTTGTGACTGAGTTATATCTAGATGTGGGTGTTGATATCTCTGTTCATTTGTTCATTTATTCAACAAACACTTATTGAATAGTGCTATGCCAATTGTAGGGATTATTGATATTAAGATATAGCTTTTGTGTTCAAGGAGTTCTCAGCTTGCGATCGAGACAAATATGTAAACAATTCATGCAAAAACATAGAAATGTGTTTCCTGAGAGACTATGCAAACACCACAGGGAAACCTGATGTGTTTGAGAGATTTCAATGAAATCTTCAAAGAGTAGCATACGTTTGCTATCAGACTCCAAGGCAAGGGGATCTGTGCTGTATTAGTGTGTTTTCACACTGCTATAAAGATACTACCTGAGACTGGGTAATTTACGAAGAAAAGAGGTTTAACTGACTCACAGTTCTGCATGGCTGGGGGAGACCTCAGGAAACTTACAATCATGGGTAAGGCGAAGGGGGAGCAAGGCATGTCTTACCTGGAAGCAGGAGAGAGAGAGAGAGCAAAAGAGGAAGTGCCACTTTTAAAACCATCTGATCTCATGATAACTCACTCACTATCACAAGAACAGCATGGCGGAAACCACCCTCACAATCCAATTGCCTCCCACCAGGTCCCTACCTCAATACATGGGGATTATAATCCAGATTATAATTCAGCATGAGATTTGTATGGGGACACAGAGCCAAACCATATCATGTGGAAGAATAAAAGAGGGTATTCAAGAAAGAGAGGACATTTGTGCACATAATATACTGCATTGCAAGTAAAAATAATTCTGCAAGCTCTGAGTGCTTGTGGGGTTATGACAGCCTGTCTATGGCAGTGCAAGATGGGTGCCTACCCACTCCAAGGGCTCCAGACACATAAGATACCCTTCCACAGAGTTGTGCAGCATTTACCTGCACCACTGTACATGACAGTCTTATTCTGAGAAGAGGATTTCGGGAAGAAAGTTAGAGCCTGATGAAGAAAGGCTACCACTCCACTTCCTTAATATCTACAACACTATGACCTTCCAACACTCCTCTGAACTCTCTGACTGCACTTACTAACCTTTATGTAGATTCCACTTCCTTCTCTATTATTGTATTATTGATAGTCTTCAGTGTCTTCTCCTTGGTTCACTGCTGTTTTACTCTCTGCCTTCTCCTAGGATAATCCCTTCTACTCCTTGGTTGTAACTGTTGCCAGCAGACATGCCAGCCCTATGGCCAATACTCTTAATGTACCAGAGTTGTATGTTCATGATGCATAATTAGTTACAAATAATCCCTAATATTTAATAAATATGATAAAGTATCATGTACTGGGCAACAATATCATATATAGGCTCTTTAATTCTCCTGGCAATCTTATTAGAGTATTATTCATTCTATCATAGAATTGAGAAAAATTTAACTAAGAAATTAAGTAAATTGTCCTAGGTCACACAGCTAGAAAGTGACTAGGTCAGGATTCAAATCTACAGCTGGTGGACATCAAAGGTGGGTTGTTATAAAAGTGAGTTTGGCCTCCTAGACTCTTTTGCTTCCTCTCTCGCTATATGATGGCTTTGCACACACCTGTACCTCCTTATACTTTTCACTATGAGTTAAAGCCGCATGACAACCTCACTGGATGGACTGCCCAATCCTAGACTTCCCAGCCTCTAAAAAAGAGTCAAATAAATTTCTGGTCTTTATAAATTACCCAGTCTCAGGTACTCTGTTTTAGCAACACAAAACGGACTAAGACATCTAGCATCCTCCAAAACTCACATCTCACTATTTTTTTGTTTGTCTATTTGTTGCATGTGTATGGGTGTGTTCTTGTGCATCTGTGTGTGATTATAAATTCATATATTTAACATATGATTTGTCTCTACTTACTGCTGTTATCATTCCTACTGGTAGTTAATTTGTCCACATTTTGTCCAGCAAGGTTCTTAGGAAATAGGCTCTCACATCCTTTTCACAGTCTGCGATAACTTTCTTTTATCTAGTAAAATAATGTGTCCCAAGCTCCTCAATTTGTACATTTCTTGCCTCAGACTTGCTGCAGTCATTTCTCCAAGAAGCTCATGTGAAATGGGCATTGGGGATGTGAAGTTCACTGCTTCTCTGCTGGCCTGAAAGTTCTTTTCAGTGAACACCTTATAATTGCGACTTCAAATTTGAATTTGAAAGTGTGTGTATGCAAATATACCCACATATTTCCACTTAGAACTCTGAATTATAACTGTAAGAGTTACTTATGAGAGAAAACATATTATGTTTTCATGCAGATACCTCCACTTAGAATTGAGAACTACAGGATGTTTATTTAACCTCTTCTATCATGTAACTGTAGCTCTTTATTTCCTTACCATATTGATTCTTAATATGGCAGAGATGATAGAATCATGTTATTACATAAAACATTATCAAAATAAGATACCAGCACTACAACCAACAATGATTACTGAAAACAGTTTAAAATTTTTGCGATTCTTTCTGTATAATTTGTAGTTTTATTATCTGTATAATATAGCTCTTAGTTACTATAATCAATCTCTTATAAATCTCACTTACTTTCAATTTTGTAGGTAAACATATATTTAATGTTTACAACCATTTTTTATGTTGATGTCTCTATAGTCATATTGGTTGTCTGAAGCTTGTTTTCTAATTCATTTCTAAGGAATCTGTTCCTTTTTTCCTCTACTTTGGTCTTGAGCTCTCCCCTTAAAGTGACTGTAAACTCTGGCCCTGCCCTCACGGGACTCCAGGGATTTGATCATGGGTGTTTACAGTGTGTCTTGTGCCTTTCTTGGGGTACTTCTTTATCTTCATGGATGACCCAATGCTTAAGTGTCCTATGTGTGACCAGGTGTCCCTCTCACAAGAAATTGATGACACTGGCAGATGTCCTTGTGCTCTTGTCTGACCTGTGTCCAGTTTATTTCTACCAAGATAGCCACTCTCTAGGAGAGCCCTGACCAGGAGGAGAGTTAGGCACAAGTGTGTCAGTCAGATGAGAAACAGGAGAGGAAGCATGGCAAAACACATGGAGTAATAGAAGCAATTCTATTACTTACAGGTCACAGAGCCAAGAGGTGTCACACCTCGTAGGGCCAACAACAGGAAGGGGAAGCTGCCATGTGAGACATGCACACTCAACCAGTGGGAGGAAAGGGAGAGAGAAAGAGAGAGCCAGGGATCTGTGGGCCAAAAGCTGTATTAGGATCTAAGGCATTCCCCAAGCAGGTTTCCCGTGGGGAGTTCTAAATGGTGGGTTCATCGCAAGCATGCATGTGGAGTTGCACAGTGACTGAGAGGTGGTCTGTGTGGCACATCTGCATAGGCCATGTAGGGGGTGGAGGTCAGCAGGGCAGGTCAAGTGGGTTGTATCTAGCTCTCCCATAGACAGGTGGTCACCAGGAGGTGGTTGTATAAGGCAGATATCTGGATTAACCACATTTAAGAACTGGGAGGAGGCAGAGAACTGGAAACCGTCAAGGGTTACTGAGGCCTGCATCTGGTAAGACAAAGTCTAACTTCTATTTAAAATGAATATCAGAGGAACATGAAATTATAAGAATTTACTACAGAAAGGCTATAGGAACAATATGGTTTGAGTTCTTTCATGTGACGTCAATTTATCTATGGTCTTTATATGGAGAAGTCAATTTGCCTGGATATCAAATCTTTCATTCACATTTTCTTTTTTTGGCTAACTTATAATTAATATTCTATTTTCTTCTGGCATAAACTGATGCTGAAAGTCTGATGACAATCTGATCTTCTTTGTTTTATAAATTACTAAAACACCAACAGGTGTTTTGATTTTATTTTTCTTTGATGACCAATGGTTTTTACCAGTACAATAATTTTACTGAATATGTGTTGGTTTTGTTAATTCTGGGTTTATTTTTCCAGGTATACTGTATGCCTCTTTAATCTGTAGTTTGGAATCTTTTTCCTTTCTGAAAAGTTTCTAGAATTGTGATCTTATAGTTGTTCTGCTTCATAGTTTTGGTTTTCTTTTTCTAGGGACTTTCATTATATGTATGTTGAATTCTTCATTGACTAGTCTCTATATGTGTCATTTTTTCTCCAATCTTTTTAATCATTCTCATTCTTTTTGCTTTAAAATATTTTTTCTCTTTACTTTTATATAATTTTAAGGCATTATCTGTTGAATTTGTTTACCATTACATGTGTTCTTGTTTATGTTCATTTCTGAAAAAACATTTTCTTTTAATTCTTTTTGGAATTTTAGCACCTCATTTCTGAGCTTTTTTCTAGTTCTGATTTGTACTACTGCTTCATAACTTGAATCATTTTCTTAATACTTTTTAGTTTTTAGTTTGGGTTTTTGTTGTTGTTGATTCTTGTTAGAAATATTTGAAGATAGCTTTTCTCTTTTTGTGGGCATGCCTTTCTAGAAGACTGTTGTCTGCAGAAGTGCTGTCCTGATATTTAATCTCTTTTTTTTTTTTAAAAGATAACATTGCATGAGATTGATATTGTTTTATATTGCTAATTTTTACAAAAATTTATTTTCCTTCATTTTTAGGAGGTAAATTTGATTTAGAATAGCTTTACTAACTTCTTGGGTTGTTTTGGTTTTGTTTGTTTGTTTTTGAGATGGAGTCTCACTCTGTCACCCAGGCTGGAGTGCAGTTGCATAATCTTGGTTCGCTGCAACCTCTGCCTCCCGGGTTGAAGTGATTCTCCTGCCTCAGCCTCCCAAGTAGCTGGAACTACAGGCGAGTGCCACCGCGCCCGGCTAAGTTTTTTGTATTTTTAGTAGAGATGGGGTTTCACGATGTTGGCCAGGCTGGTCTCAAACTTCTGACTTCAGGTAATCCGCCCATCTCGGCCTCCCAAAGTGCCGGGATTACAGGCGTGAGCCACCGTGCTCAGCCAAGAATAGCTTTACTAACTTCTAAGGAACTTCCAGGATAGCTCTTGAACTCCCTTCTGTGGTCCTTGTGAAATGTTTAAAGATATGATACTTTGCTTTCTGAAATCTCCTTAGTGCCTTTTCCTTCCCTACTCATTCACACATAGGCACTGCATCGTTTTACTGGAATATTATTTTTCCTTTATTCCTATTGTCCTTGTCTTGCTACATTTCAATTTTATTTCCAACAATTTCTTCTCAATGTGGGATTCTTTTCCTGGGAGGGAGGTTTGGCTCGTTCGCTGTGAGGGGTTCCCATGGCCCTGTTGGCCCAGTCTGCTCAAGACATTTCAGATCCTTTGAATTCACCCACCACTGGAGCGTGTACTCCTCCCCATGCCAGCAGCTGTTCTCAGACTGGGTCACAGAGAGTTTTCATGAGCATCTATTGGTTACTTTTGAATTCTTAGGTTGTAAAGACATTGTATTTTCTCCCTCAGCAACTCCTGCACAGATACTGAAAACATAGCTTTTACAGCTCTTTATAGTTTCTCCCTCAGCATCTCCTGCATAGATACTGAAAACACAGCTTTTACGGCTCTTTATAGTTTCATTGGCACCCATTTGTATTTTGGAGTTAGTGGGAAATAGAAATAAAAATTGGCTGAGATAGCAATTGATAGAACTCAGTTGTATCAGAAAACCATTAATAGTGCCTCCCCATAAGACCACATTGGACCTAAAGCCTCCTCCAGATTCGTGAGGTCAATTTTAAATTACGTATTTTATTTTGATTTTAAAATAAAAAATTTATTTTCAGATCACACTGGGACCAAAGTTACAATAGATTCCTCAGCAATTATTTTTAGATTATTATACATCCTACATTTCGTAGTTTCACCAAATGAGAGAAAGTTGATTCCCTTTTCAGGATTTTCTCCATAAAAATCTACAGAAGTCATGACCATTCACTGTCTGTATGTCAATGTATGTTTCGACTGCATTTACTGAATCATTAATTATTAAACTCTCAACATAAATAATTTTTTTATATTATAACTTTAGGTCAGATTCCCCCCCGCCTTTTTTTTTTTTCATGAATGGCACGGTTTCCCAAATTTACAGCTTGCTAATTCTGGGGTAGGAAGGTTGCAATGTAATTTATACCAGCCATATCCCATCTTAAAAATGCGTTATTTTGGTCTTATTTCAAAAAGTTTAGGAGTACTGGAAATTTCTGATAAAACTGAACTATACCATACTCTTGTTTATGAACACCTGAGAAGGATTATTAAATTGGATTTGAATTTGAGTCCCTTTCAACTATGTATGTATATGAGTATTTGCATTATTATATTGAAACCATCGGATACACATATCTAGCTATTACAGGCATCTAATGAGGGTGAAGGGATGACAACTATGCAGAAATCATACCCCACTCACTCCTCTCTACTGTGTCCACAGCACTTAGTGCTATTTAATATTTTCCCACTGAATCTGGATATAACCTCAGACTCTTTCTTAACACCATGCTCTAGGCAGTCAGCACAAATCAGTTAGCCCAGGAATTCCAATCTATTTTGAGACAGAAAAGAATATCATCTCAGAGGCATATTCTTAAGCTGGCTGGAGCTGGTGGGTGAGGCGTGCCCTGTGGAAGCCTTTTTCAGCAGCAAGCCTCGGTGCCCTGGCACCTGCAGGCTTGTTAAGCAGCCGGGCCTGCTATCTTCACCCATTACTCTGAGAAAGCACTTGAATGACAGGCACCGAGCCAGTGTTTACCCCGTGGGGCTCGTGACACACACAATGTCTGTCAACACTTCCTATCACTCTCCTGCTTATGCAGACTTTTTTTTTCTTTTCTTTTTTTTTTTTTTTTTTTTTGCCTGACGTATTCATCACTAGACTGCAGACACCTAGTTAATCCATTTAGAACCTATCACCTCTGTTCATCGGCTCATAAACCTATTACCTTGGAGGCGCAGTTCTGAGGGACACAGGTGCCAGACCAGTGCACAAAACCCAATTGAGTTATGTAGCAGGCAGTGAGGGGCCTCTAATCACCATGCTGACTGCATGGGGAATTGCCCGTGTTATGTGGTAGCAGCCACTTTATTAAATATCGATTTAAATCACGGCCTTTAATCAAATCGGATAGAAGACCTTTTTCACCTTCGCCCCTCTTCGGCTCCTCCTCGCCCTCCTCCTTTTCCAATCAGCCTGCCCGGTGACATCCGAGCCGAGGGATGAATAGTTAGCAAGGAGTTCACCAGCAAACCCTTTTCAACAGTAATGAGGCATTTGTGATAATCGAGTGATGAAATGTAAATGGGCAGTAATGAGCACAATTACATCCACTAGGGAACCATCAGCGTGGCTTCTTTCCTCACAGATAGATGAGCTCTTTCCCTGTCATTGCCCGCTGCTGACTTCACTGGGAGGCTGGGTGCCCAGCGAGCGCAGGGTGGGGTCGCGCCCTGGGGTGGGTGGGGAGGCTGAGAACTGGCGGAGAGCAGGGCCCTGGCAGCGGGCGGGGCGCAGAGAACCCCCACCCGCACTACAAGGCCTTGAGCACCCGGGCCTTGCGGTTCCTCTACCGGCTCCCATCCTCCTCCGCCTCTCCTCCTCCGCCTCTCCTCCTCCTTCCCTCCGAGGATGCTGGGGCTCCATTTGCCGCGCGGCTGGAAAGTCGCCTCCGTGTGCTAATGAGCTCAAGGTGAGCCGTGGCCTGTTGGTTACACTGAAAAACTGTGCGGTGTGACCCGGGCCGGCTGCATGTGAGCAGAGACTGAAGCCAAGGAATGGGAGCCTTGCCAGGAAGCACGAGTGCCACCGCTGCTTGTGTCATCTTTGCAGTCAGGCGACCAACAGCGGAGAAAGACGCCGGCATTTCCAGGAAAGCGGGCAGCTCCGCGCATCTGCGATCGGTCTACCCAGACTCTGGCTTGGCCTGGCAGGACGTGTTGACGACAGGCCGGGGATCTCAGAGTATGGGAAATGTTTTGTGGTTTAAAAAATTTTTAAATAACTTGGGAACAACATAGGGTGCCCTTGACATAAGAAATATGCTAAGAAGGTGTTTTATGAACGCAGTAAATGAATCACTGGTTCACCACTGTGATTTTATTGTGTATATATAGTCGTATTACAAATGATACATATATTCCTTATGAATAACTTTCTAAAGTGAATTAAGTGTTGATGTATAGATGTAACGGATCAGTTAGCAAAGCGAAAGCTGATTTTAATAATTTTTCATCAATTAAAAGTCCACCATGATCATTTTGCATTCAAAAAAGTTAAAATTTTTAAAATACTTCTTTTTTGTGTGGCAGAAACTACCTATCTCTTTTATTTTGTTCTTTGAACATTTCACCATTAAATGGAAAGCCAGAGTTGTCAAATTATAATAAAATATTAGGCCAAATTCTGTCAACAGAATAGTCTATAAAATTTACATGACTGTTGGTCAATATGAGAAATGCATGTATGGTTTAATAATATTTTTTGGCCCCAAGACAATTTGACATGTGGAGGCATTTTTTTTTTTTTTTCAATTTTTCAAGTGTTTACTTTCAGCACTACTTTTTCTTGGAATATTCATTTCAAAGAGTACTGTGTTTATGGAACGCCCAGGTTCATGCGTGTTTTCTTCTTCAAATCCTTGAACATATGTGGAAAGTTCAACAAAATGACTCACTCAGTAAATTGATGAAATGGCTGTTGGTGAAGTGGTCATTTGGTTTATCACTTACTCAGTAAATAGCCTTTTGGCAAGCCGACTTTTGTTCAACTGGCTTTCAAAACTTTGAATGCACTTAGGAAGCTATAGTGATTGTTAAAAAATGTCAATCCAACCAAATTAAAACAAAATCAAGGCCGGGCGCGGTGGCTCACGCCTGTAATCCCAGCACTTTGGGAGGCCGAGGTGGGCAGATCACGAGGTCAGGAGATCGAGACCATCCTGGCTAACATGGTGAAACCCCGTCTCTACTAAAAAAAAAAAAAAACAAAAAATTAGCTGGGCGAGATGGTGGGCACCTGTAGTCCCAGCCACACGGGAGGCTGAGGCAGGAGAACGGCGTGAACCCCGGGAGGCGGAGTCTGCAGTGAGCCGAGATCGCGCCACTGCACTCCAGCCTGGGCGACAGAGCGAGACTCCTTCTCAAAAAACAAAACAAAACAAAACAAAACAAAATCAATATCATCTACTAATTTACTATAAAACAGTAATGTCTCATCAAATCATGACCCTGGGCTACTGCAAGAACCTTACTCTTTTGACTAGGGTATATATCAGAAACTTACTGAGGCCGTGAATATGTAAGAAATGAAAATTTGAGAATTTAGTATGGCATAAAACATCTTCTCTATGCCCGGCCTTGCCTATTCCTGCAACCTTGCTTCTTTCAACTCGTAGTCTGTCCTCTGGGTAACTGAAATGTAGTAGTTCCCTACAGACACTGTGCAATTTCACACAAACATGCCTTTGTTTATGCCGTCTTTCTATCCTGAGGACTCTACCCTTGCGTTCTTCTTTGCCTTCTTATTCTTCATCAATGGGCAGCCTGCGCATCCCTTCTTCCTTGAGAAGCCTTGCCGAGTTCCCAAGACTACATTATTTTTTATTTGCTTTTTCAGCATCAATTGCTTTATTTGTTTCTTCGTTCTGTATAGCATATTTTATTCATAGTAAAATCCTTGGGGTTAAACAGCCAAAGATCAATTTTTAGGTTTATATCTCTCCCATGTAGTTTATTGCCTCAAGCATAGTAGTTTCTCAGTAAATGTTTAGTAACTAGAAATGGAAATGTTTTAATTCACCTCTCTGACTTAATAAGTACTCAAAGTTGAACCTAATTGCATTTTAGCTTTGTCTTTTTATTTCTTACCTTTTATCTCTTACTCCTTAAAAAGCAGAGTCAGAAAATAACCATTAAATCAAAGGTTCTATGAGGTTGTGTGTTCATGAAACCTTAAAAAATTATCTCTTCCTTTCTGGTAGAATAAAACCCAATCTTCTCAGTATGATCGTTTTACTGAGAATCTGACAGGAACAAAGGTATAGATCTATCACTTAAAGAATGCTCTATTTGTGGCTTTTTTTTTCTTTCAAAAACAGTTTGCATGAAATGACAACACAAGAATAGCTGACCTAGTTAAGAGAACAAGCTGCTTAAACAATATGGAACCATGTATTTGAATTTAAAATTTCACAACAATAAATCCTTTTAGATATATTAATTGAAATAGATAACCCATTTTAAAAAAAAAGATGACTACTTAGTAACAGATTTTCATCTGGTTAAAAATCTCATGATAGATGTTACTCCAATTCAGACTGCCTTTGCCTACAATTCACTAGGATCCAGTGGGCTGGAAGGTACCAGTGTTCAGCTATTTCTTTTGTTCATTTTTTGGTGACTTTTCCTCCAAGCTAACGCTTTAGTATTATTTCACTAGTGCTCAGCAGCTCTTCTATAAGAAGAAATTTGAAATAGAATCCAGTAAATTGCACTAATTTGGAGATGGGAGCAAGACACACATTTTAAGAAAAAGTTGGCAGAATGAGATGAAAATTTAAAACTTATAATTTTCAGTTAGTCACTCCTTTATTTTGAGCTTGCTGCATTATATGGAATTCTGAAATATGCCTAATTTTAAATGCACATATATCATTTTATCATTTTATTCATTTATTATTTTTTAAAAATCTGTTAACAGTAAGCCTAAAGGCTGTACTTAAGCTACCATCCTAAAAAGAATATGAAGAAGCTCATTTGAGTCTTTTAGAAACAACATCAGTCTAATATATACAGGACATATCAACACTATATTTCACTTTCAACCTATCACATAACCCATCCTGCAGTTATTCATGGATGCGTTTAGAGGAGGTTATTTTCCCCCGACAAAAATGGGCCATTTTTCCCTGTTTAGCAAAATCTGGAACACAGATCATTATAGTGCTTTTGGCAGCTAATTTGAACATCAGTGACTCAACTTTGAGAAGAACCTTTTTTCTGCCCTAAAGAATCTCTGAGTTTTCAGACTCCAGTAATTGAAAAATCCCCAAACACTCACTCACAGAGGAGATCCACATTACTGCAGGAACAGTCTACAAATTGTAAAGTATTCAATTTACATCCCTAGCACCTCAGGGCAGTTCTGAAGAATTTATATCTTTGGGAACCTTTGAACTAACAAAAGATAACATTTCACAGTAAAGTCTACTTGCATAAAAGTTTTTAACTCCCTTCTTTCCTTTGACAAAGAAACTACTTCTTTCACTTGCAATTCTAACTTGGAAAAGTTTATATTCACTAAGATGCAACCATAAAAAAGGTCGGACAGAAAATAAAAGACAGAAAGAAAAAAACAGGAACATCTTTTCTGTCACAAGATGATGCCTGAATTTATGTTAATCACTCCCTAGCCACCATGGCATGGTTATTACAACTCTTAGTTTTAAGATAACAGAGCACAAAATGATTTTATTTTTGTGATTGTACTTCAAATTTGAAGAAAAAAATGATAAAGGGGTGGATTTTTATTGGATCCTTATTGCTTTTATTGGAACATTAAAATTTGGAGCATCCATGCAGGCAACCCCTTGTCAAAAGGTTCTGATTAACAAATAAAAATTCTTCTCCTTGTTAATTACCACATATACTTCCACAGCCAATGAACCTTAAATGATTCATTTAATTTAAAAAATATGGCTCTATAGTATTTGGTTTTCCTTATTTCCCAGCCTTTGTAAGTGAAGCAGTAAGAAATTTGCAACGGATTAAATTGGACCTATATTTTCTAGGTAGGGAATGGTTTTTCTCCACCCCTTCCTCTGGCTTTTTTTTTTTTTTTTTTTTTTTTTTGAGATGGAGTTTCGCTCTTGTTGCCTAGGCTGGAGTGCGATGGCACGATCTCGGCTCACTGCAACCTCCGCCCCCTGGGTTCAAGCGATTCTCCTGCCTCAGCCTCCTGAGTAGCTGGGATTAGAGGTGCGTGACACCAAGCCTGGCTAATTTTTGTATTTTTAGTAGAGATGGGGTTTCGCCATGTTGGTCAGGCTGGTCTCAAACTCCTGACCTCAGGTGATCTGCCCACCTCGGCCTCCCAAAGTGCTGGGATTACAGGCGTGAGCCACCGTGCCCGGCCTCCTCTGGCTTTTTCATCAGAGATGACTTCTGGCAGAGTAATTACTAATCTTCTGACATCTGTGGCTCAGCCCAGTTTTAGCATTTGGATTGAAAATAGAAAAAGCAAAGGAAAAGCCCTCTATGAGACCCTCTCTGAATTTTTTAATGAGTGTATTCATTATCAATACTATAAGTATTGTAAAAATAAGGAAATGTAATAATAAGGAAACAGTTTAAATGCAATAGTCTGATAAGCTTTTTTTTTTTTTAGGTTAAAACTTGATCAATGTTTCTGTTAACTAATAATCTAGGAATCAACAATCTCATAAAACTGGTTTATTCAGCCCAGAAAATTAGGCAATCCATCATGACTGATTTGCTCACATTTCCGTCTGCAAATAAGTGAGATGGAAACTTTAAAACCAATAAGATAATGCACTTTACAAATTCAACTGAGAGAGATGGATAAACTAAGATGCCACTGGCATCAGTTACAAAAAAAAAAAAAAAATCTGTCGTGTTTCCAATTATTTGAGCAGATTTTTGTATCCCAATTTGCTGCCAGCCTGGCTGCATCTAGCCCCCTCCTCCTGTTTTCTCAAACCAAATCATCAGGTCTTAAATCAGAACAAGCTCATCATATCATCCTATGAAAGGCCATCAGGGGATAAAGGACACCAGATGTTATATGAGTTTTCTTTTAGGCTTTCATTTCAGCCTTCCTGCATTCCCCATGCTGCTTTTTACTTGTCAGAAACTAAAATGTGCTTTGATAGATAACAACCCTATTTTCTTCACTGGCTGAGCTTAGAGAATACCATTAAGTATTGATATCTAGGGTGCTTAACTAGGGAATGCAATCACAGCAGTCCCAAAATTGGGGTTCTGTTGTATTATGGTACATGCTAAGATTTTTGAAAGACTCAAAATTAATTTTGTTTTCCTGAGGAAAAAAATACATAGTTTTAGTTGTGAGAGATGAAAGGACGGGGAATCAAGGCGAGTCCTTATTAGTATCTCTGCTTCCTCCTGCAGATCTCAGTACACATCCCGGAGTCCAAATAACCCTGCCAAGCCCAGCGGAGGTAGGTTTTTGAAATGGAACGATGGCCCCAACTGCCAAAGCCAATTATTAAAATGCTCTATACTTTGAGAGCTTAGCATTTGCCTAACTTTCGGTTTATTAACAAAGGACAAAAAAAAAAAAAAAAAAAAAAAAAGAGCTCTTCCATAATGTTTAGAGTCTCAGACATGCTGTCATCCTGTTTACTGATGATAACAACTCATTGACACATGGCAAACTACAGCATCTTGATTCACTTATGGGGCAGTTCAAGGTCAGCCACATACTAGTTACAAGAATATAGCCACATTATGTGATTTGATTCAAGAGACTAGCTCACTCTTCCCTGGTTTCCAGTGAAATGATTTTTTAAAAGGACTTTCATAGCCATGGCAGTGCATATGCTGTAAAGGGATTATGCACAAATCCTACTTGTGGCTAGCATGTGCTCTTTCTGGGAGGTAGACAGATACAAGTTACAATGAATGAGAATAGGTGTTTACCTACAATGGCCTTAGGTCACGTAAGTGGAGGAAAACCTTGAATCATATTTTATGGGAAATATCACTGTCCTCATTCAGAGGTGGTTCCTCTCTCTCTGCCAGGGAACATTTGGCAATGTCTGGAATTGTTTTTGATTGCCACAATTGGGGGACTGATGGGGAGGAGTGGATTCCTGGCATCTAATCAGTAGAAGCTAGGGATGCTTCTAAGCCTCCTGCAATGCACAGAACAGGCCCCGCCCAACAATTATTCAGCCTCAAATGCTAGTAGAAGTTGAGAAACCTTTGGATAAAAGATGAAAATAGTAAAATGAGCACTAATGTCAAATGCTGGGAGAATAAGAGAGGGGAGGAGGTGCCAGAATTGGTCAGCATTGTCCATTCAAAGAAAATTGGGGAGTGAGCGAACGCTAGAGTCCTTTCATGTGGTTCATGGAGGTGCAACAGGATTCAACCTAAAGAAACTTCCAGGGCTGGCCTACCCCACTTATGACCTTCTGTGCCCAGTGGCCAGAATTATTAAAAAGTATCCAGTAATATTAATCTGTATGATAAAAAAGGTATCCTGCTGCTCAGATTAAGCCTTGCAATGGCCCGTGACCCAGAGACTACCAAAATGGTGCATCGTGGCTACTAGGTAAATGTCCCTTTAATGAACAAAAGAATAATTGGGTTTTAATGGAATGAATAAACAAATGAGCTATTTCTGGATGTCCGCACTTGGAGAGGTTTACTGACTCTTTCTTAGTCACTAAACCCAGCAGGAGTGGCTTAATAACTCATACCTTAGGGATTTTAAGGGAAGGATGCAGACCTCAAAGCTTCTGATATGCACAGAAGCATCCAGCTCACCTGTCTTTTCTTAACTCCATTAAATTAATTCTCCACGTTGCAGCCAGAACTATGTATCTACAATACAATTCTCATCATGCCGTACCTCTGCCTAAAAATATTCATCATAGCACCCATTCCTACAGGCTACAGTTTAATTATTTAGTATTGTGTTCAATACCATCCTTGATCCCAAATTAACCCCCTCTTCTTTCATGTTTTGCTACTTTCCATCACCTGTTTAATGCTCTGATCATTTCCTGCCCCCATGTGTTTCATCCTTCCATACCTTTCCTCATATTGTTCTGTTGGCCTTCAATAAAAACCTCCACTTACTCTTCAGGTCAACTCCCACCCCCACTCCAAAGAGATAATCATCTCCACTGTGCAGTGTCCATGGAAACCTTTGTTTAGACTAAATATCTTATTTTCCTCTTCTCTTTCAGCATCCTTAAACGTCATCATGATAGCATCATCATTAAGTTGATGGTATTGTGGTGATTTTCAAACTGTGCTGAGTTGTTCATTTCGTTCAGGCTCCATAGCATGTGACAATGACAGAGGGAAGTAAATGGGATTCTGAGTCTGACCTCACTTCAGATGTGGAAACTTTGCTTTCATCAGTTTTAAATAGGATTACCCACGTAAGACATGATTTAAAGAAAGTTATCTGCAGCAACATCAACGAAGAATAACAGAACAACTGAAAATATTATAATATGATTTTTAAATTATCTGCCTGTGGTACTTTTATAAAGTCTGCAATGCCATGCACCAAACATAATGCTTAGAAATAAAACGTAGGTGTTGAACTGAATAGATTTTACCCACCAAAAGCACTGAATTAATGGTAGGTAGTGATAATAATAATATTTTTTAGTCTAAGTATTCAAAGTCAATGTTTTTATATTTAGCTAATGTTCACTAAATAACGTGTATATATGTGTGTGTGCATATGTGTGTAACTATAGAAAGTTATATATTGCATATTTAACTTTCTATAAATGTAGATATAAATGTGTATATAGGTACACATATACTGATATGTACGCTTATCATCTCCCTACAAAAATACTTCTTTATTTGAAATTGTGAAACGATGCTGAATCTTCAAATCCTGCTCCCCATTTGCATTTCGTTAAGGAATTTCAGGATTTACTTACCAAACCACGTTCTGAAAAGTGGTTTGTAAGTGTTGTTGCACATGAGAATTCAACATAATTATCTATTGTCATCAGAATAGACATGAAGGATTATGAGAAGTTCTTTTTGTCATGAAGCCCATGCTGATCCCATACCACATGGGGATCAATCTGCAAATCAGTCATAGACAGGGGAGATGAGATGTATTGATTGTACAACCTGAGCAGCTCTAAATATGCAAGTGTCACCATTGGAAATGAAGACGATGACTTGAAGGCAACCTGGGACCATCATTCACACAATTTGAGTGGATTTTCATAAAGGGAATCTGAGACTGCGGCTGGTTAATACATGGCTAAGTAGGCTATGGCTCAAATTATGAAAAACTGACAAGCAATTTATAAGTTAAATCATAAATATCCAAAGTCCAGGACCTTGTGTTTTAAGAAACAAAAATGTATGACTGTCTAAGCAAGAGATATTGGACAAAAATTTCTGTGATATCAGAACTCATCATCCTAAAATAGAATTCAGGGAAAAATTAAATGGATTTTTAAAAATCAGTTAACATAATGTATTACTTATTAAATTCTTTCATGGAGCAAATAGAAGACTAATTTCTCTGGAGCCATTCATGCCCCCAAAAGTTATAATTAAAGACACAAATTGAATGATTTTAATAATGATGAACGTTCACCTTTTTAGTGCTTAGGTATGGTAATATGATAGTCACAGAAGGACTCCATCTTCCATTTTCATTTAACTTTCTCTCCTGGGATTTATAAGGGCACTTTTTCTCATTTATTTATTTATGGACATTAAAATATCAGGAGCTGAGTGGCTGCTTTTTAAAGATTGAATTAGTCTCAACTACTCAAAAAAGCATAGCAGGGTTTTGAGACCACAGAAGGCTTTCTGAATTTCCCAGTGTGCACATCTAGGAATGTTTACCTCTTCGTATCTTTCCAGTTATACAAGGTCCTGCCAAGAACAAGGATTTGCACGTATATTGGCGCACTGCCTCTGTTGTTTTCCTTTTCGCAGAATACAATTAGTGATCATTGATGCCTTTATAGAAAGCACTCATAACAGAAAAGTGAAATCAAAAATGGTCTTGAAAGATGGAGGCAAAAAAATGCAGTATTAAGTCTTGCTGGAGAATAAGCAACCTCTGCAAGCTGGTTAGTCAGAATATTTGTATTTTTGTATCATTTAGGAAAATCCTATTATGGCTTTAGCTACAGAAACATCCCTGGTGTGCAAGATAGAGGCAGTTCATAAAACATGCAGCATTTTCAGCCAGAAAATAGGGCAAACTATTGCTCTCTGTAGATGGCTGTTACACCCCAGTTCCCATCAATAGAACATAATCTCATTGCAGCAGGCAATACTTGATACCAATGAAACACCAGTTTTCTAGTTACGTGCAACTGTTCTTACCTAAAAGACAAAATGATTCTGTTTCTGCAATGACCAGTATCTTCAGAACATAGTTACAAAACAAGGTAGTCAAACAAAGAGGTACAGTAGTTAAACACAGGTACGCAGAGAATTCTACCACCCTTCCACCCTTTTTCTTTGCTCTTCAATCTCTCTCTGTCTCTTTCCTGCATAAACTGTCAATTCTCCAAATGCTACTACAAAATTATTTGAGTCAGTGTCAGCGTCAGCTGACTCAATAATTGATACCCCGATCATTAGATGCCAAATTAGATGACTGTTTCCAAAATGCCTTCTCACTACTAGAGTAGGGGGAAATCTATGTGCATTTGACTCTTGATCAGGATAATTTGCGCAAAGAATGGGCTACATGCCAAGTTGCAAAGGCCTGTTTGCATCTAGGACTGGGTAGGCCACACACCCAATTTAGCCAATCTTTAGCCATGCAAAATAAAATAAGTTTTGCTGTGCTGATGTCACAATGATTAAAATATAATAAGCTAATGAGATTACAATAGCTGATTGTGAACAAGACCAATTGTGTTAATTGGAAGCTCCTGAATGGCAATTTTAGCTGCTGCTGAGTTTTGAAATATAATCAGTTTTACTAATTTTATCTGATTTCTTAATGAAGCTTGCCCTGAGCAATTGTTCTATGTGTTCTTTAGCAAACAGTGTGTGTCATAACTGCTGACATTAATCTTGATTACTTTAGTTAAAATAAATAGTTATACTTGGGCGGCTTTCAGAAAATACATCATAGTAGATGTAATGCTGGAAAGCAATGGGCTCTTGTTTTTTCTCTTTGTTTGGCTACATTTTATTTGCTTCATTCCAATCATGAAGATTCTCTTTGGTGTTACCAGATCTTTCCCAGAGTCTTGTATGAATCGAGCAGAGATACTATTTGTTGTTTTGTAATATTCCTCCATCAATAAATGGAGTAAATTCCTTCAATTTACAGGAATAAAGATAAGATTGGCACTGAGGAGAAGGTAACAGACCTTTGTGTTGGCAACACACAGATTATACCATCAAAACCATCCACCAACATTAATGGCTGAGGCTGCAAGAGAACGAGCACTCAAGTTATTTGTTTTCACAGAGGATTAATATACATTAGATGGCTCCTCCAAGCTTTTTGAGTGTATTGGAAGACTGCCACACCATACAGCCAGTTATAAAAGACTGAGAATGCTAAGAGAAAATAAAGTTTGGGGAAACCAAAAATGCCATTTGAGTAAGTTAAAAAAAAAAAAAAAACATCTTTCATGGTGTTGATTTTTTTACTCACAATCTTTCAACATCTGCTAATAAGATTGTATATTCAGATTATTTAGTGCTCGTGAGCAAAGATTAAATGGATTTTTACAGGAACAAGCGAGGCGATAGGATAAAAGCTTTTGGAATCCTATGGAACATCTAAAACAAGATAATACATATTAAAACATCATGAAACAGAGTTTTTTTTAAGTGATTACACAAGCAAAGGTCTTATACCATTCCCCCCAGCCACATGAACAGTTAAAAACATTTTTATTGAGTTGCAACAGTGCTTACAGCTAGGCATGTAAATTGCACACATCTTATGTACTGCTCAATTCATTTTTGTGTATGCACATATCCATGTACCGCCAAGACTGAGATCAAGAGCTAGAACACTTCTCACACTCCAGATTCACTTGATAATTATTTTATCTTTGTTGGTGTTTCTTTTACCTACGGTTATACCACAAATTAATAAATGTCTCCATTTCTTATGTGGTCCTTGGCTCAGTTTAATATTGAGGCTATTCTAGGCTTGTACCTTAGGGGTTTCTAAGCTTTTCTTTTTCTACTCTCTGGAACAGTGTGCATAAGTTATGAATTATCTATTTCCTGAAATTCTGATACATACGAAGAGTATTTAAAAAACCACCTGGGCCCATCTATTTTGTTGCTTTGTATTCCCGTGGTCATTTATAGTTATTTACCTATCTTACTAGAAAATTGTCTTTTTTATCTAACTTTCAAATTACAGGTATGTATTTATTATTCAAAGAATTCTCATACCTATTTCCTTTTTTATAAAGCTTTCTGTTTTGATATAATTTCAAACTTGCAGAAAACTTGCAAGAATAAGAAAAGGAACTCTCATGTACTCTTCACCATTCACTATTACCATTCACGATTTATTTACACTTTGCCTTACCACTTGCTTTACTGTTCTCTCTCACGCCGTCTCCCTGGATAAAAACATAGATAGGTAGATAGATAGATAAAACATTTTTCTCAACTATTTGAAAGCAAGTTAAAGATATAATGTCCCTTTACCCCTAAATACTTCAGTCTGCATATGCTAAGAACAAAGAATATTATCTCACATAACCACAGTACAGTTATCAATATCAGGAAATTTAACAATGATAAAATACTGTTATCTAATGTACAGTTCATATTTAGGTTTTATCAGTCATCTCAATAATGTCCTTTATAGCTACATGTTTTTTTTCTACTTCAAGATCAAGGCCACGATTATGCATTTAGTTTAATCAACTTTAATCTGAAATACTTACTCTGTGTTTTTTTTTGTTATTTTGTAGAATGCTACTCAGACTAGGTTTGTCTGAAGTTTTGTCATAATTGAATTCAGATTATGCATTTTTAGTAGAAATACATCAAATGTGTTTTCTTTTTATTTCATTTTATTAGAAAGTGCATGCTGTCAGTTAATCCAAATATTAGTGATGTAACATTTGGAGACGGAATTAATGTGGGATCAACCTAGGTCTCTATATCGTAAAGTTAATATTCCCTGTTATTAATGAGTAAGTTACTGAGAGATACTATGAGCCAATGTAATCATCTTGTTCCTTAACAAATTTGCACCATGAGTTTTCTTTTTTATTGATGATTTTCTAACCTTCTGTTTGTATATTTATGTCAGTATTCTACTTGAGGAAAGAGATGTTCTCCTCTTCTCTATTGATGTATTTATTGATTTATATTCATATCAATTCTTATATAATGAGTTATAATCCACTTCTCTGATAATTATTTTGATGTTCAAATTATCTCAGATTTGACTGGGACAGCTGAGGCTTGCCATCCTCTGAATGTGTCCCTCAAAATTCATGTGTTGAAACTTAATCCCTGATACAACAATGTTGAATGGTGGGGCCTTTGGGGAAATGTTTAGGCCAGTGGTCCCAAAACTTTTTGGCACCAGAGACCAGTCTGACTCGTTTTGTGGAAGACAATTTTTCCACAGATGGCCAAGAAGAGAGGGGGGAGGGGAGAGGGGGGATGGTTTCAAGATGAAAGTGTCCCACTTCGATCATCATGCATTAGATTCTCATAAGGAGCACATAGAGTTCATGCTCCAGTGAGAATCTAATACTGCCCCTGATCTTACAGGAGGCAGAGCTCAGGCAGTAATGCTCACTCGCTCATCACTCACCTCCTGCTGTGTGGCCCAGTTCATAACAGGCCACCCACTGGTACTGGTTTGCACTTCATGGGTTGGGGACCCCTGGTTTAGGCCATAAGGGCTCCACCCTTATGAATTGATTAACACTATTGTAAAACGGCTTGCTGAGGATGTTTGGTCCCTTTTGCTTTTCCAGCCCTTCTGCCATGTCAGAACACAGCTTTCCTCTTCTCTGGAGGACGGCATCTCGGAAACAGACCAACTGGTCTCATCACACAAGCAAACCTGCTGGTGTCTGGACCTTGGACTTCTCAGTTCCAGAAATATGAGAAATAAATTTCTTTATAAATGACCCAGGCTGTGGTATTGTGTTACAGGGACACGATGGACTAAGACAGGGCTCTTTCAAGTTGGCAACATTGTCCTTTTAATACGCTCATTAACATGATTTTTTAGTACTTCCTTACTTTCTGGAGAAACAGTAAGGTACAGCTTTCTCTTACATTCGTTCTTCCTAACACCTCCTCTTTTTTAAAAAAAATAGAAACGTTTGAAGTATTCATGTACAGTTGTTACCAATGAGGAGAGGAATGATTATGTACTGTGATTTTTGTAATAGGAAAGGTGTTCATCTCTGAATTATATCTCCTCTCATGAATGAAAATTTTAGCCTCAGAAACTATAATTTCTAAATGACCACAATCCCTAAAATCACAGGAACCATGTCTGTTATATTTATCCACACATACCTCCAACTAGCACAACAAAGAAATACGTATTGAATGAATGAATGGGAAGCAATACAAGAAGAAAAATTGAGAAACAGCTGACCCAATTATTGCCCCTAATTGTTCCCCTATTATTAGTAAAGGCCTTGTGACTCATTGTTAAAAATGTGTTCCTTTACTTCAGTCATCTTATTTATTAATATATTTTCTTTCTTGGATCCTGTGTTTCGAAAGGTTTGTCTAGCAAAGTAACTGCATTGTGCAATGATCTTAAGACGTTTATCACGAGTCTATGACTACAAACAGATTTCTTCACAATGTCAATCATCCAAATGTCAATACCACTGCTTACTGAAAGAACTAAGAATCTGTTAGAATTTCCTTTTAAAATAATATTAGAAAGAGACAACAAGAGAGTAATTGGCACCCATGGATGTTGCATGTGCAGTAACTTCTAAATGCATGTAGTTTTCCTCCTTTAATTTAGGGATTTATAAAGATAATTTGAAGTGTGAAATGGTAGAGGTAAGTCTGTGGTTCTTAAACTGTATTATCCCGTTTGACACTTGATCAATGCACACTTTCGCCTTGCTTGCAATTGATCTTTCCTCAGCTTGTGTTGTTAAAATTTCCTCTGCCAGAATTCATGGTTCATGGAGGCCCTTAGAATTTACGAGGGAGTTTTTAAAAATCGAGGAGTATAGAAAAATAATTCTGCTTTCTTTCTGAAATACTGCATTTTTTCTTTCTACACCTCCTCCCACCCATAGGTATACATCGAGTACGCCATGCACTCCCCACCAGCCCACTCCGCTGCCCCCTAGTGTTCTGTGGACAGAATGTGAATGGGTTAAGAGCAACCAGCCAGTCCTTTCCCTCTTTGCTTATTTGCATGTTTTAAAATCATTGACTCTGTATTTCAGTTGTTCCAAAAGTATAGCTACATAGTGAAATGATCTGAATTATGTTCTCCTCTAAAGCACATGTCAAATTATAAAATATAATGTTGAAGGTAAAGTTATTTTCCTTCCCATAGAATAAGAGAATGAGTTTAATGGGAATTCACAAATTTCCTTAGCATTTCTCAAGGAAAAATGATACAAAATTGTAGCTGTGATTTCAGATGGTGGGAGAAGAGTGATAGTAGCTGGTTACAATTGGAGAGTGCCATGTTTCATATGCCAATATGCATTTTAAAATTGAACTTATCTATTTAGAAGTTGTTACAATTATGGAATAGGTAGTTTTTCTGTTCTTCACCAGAAAAATACAATTAAAAAATACCGAAGCCATGACTGATTATTAATTTAAGTAAAATTATGACCCCGGGATAATGCATTGTTCAGTTGCATTTTAGGAAATCTCTTCACATATTTTGATAATGATACCTCAGTATGAGCCATTCTTATTTATACCGCAAAATGTTCCTAATTTCAGAACTACAACAAAATAATATAAAGTGTTTTTTCTGCATTTAGATATAAAGTTTGTATTACTCATTGATCGCAGTAAGGAGGTTGCTGAATCTACCTGTTGATGTTCTTCATGTTTTATTGAAAGTAATTCATTCACGAGTTTAATCTCCTGAGATATGCTGTATTTGTGTTTGTGCATATACACACATTCATAACATGTGGAGAATATATATAAACTTATTTGTATTTATATATAAATGCATATGTATACAGAAATCAAAATGTTTTTCAATGAGGGTAGTAAGGTACTGTCAATTGGATATTAACAACACATTTAGAAAAAAAGTCTAAATGTGGCTCAAGGATGAGTTGAGTTGGTATGTCAGAGCAAGCTAAGAAAAAAAAAATGCAGCTTGCTGCTACATTATCGCTACAGCCAGTTTCAGCCATGGAGACAGAGATAAAGCAAATGCTCTAAAAGAGAACGCCTCACACCGTGCACCTTGGTTTCTCTCTTGTGTGGAAGGGGAGCTAACCTCTTGTAAATTTATATATGGACTCGTTAGACGTTGCAAATGATTTGACCGACCGGTCAGGAACCTGGAAGTATGCATATTGGACAATTTAGGATAAGGAGGTCTGTGCTAGAGGGATGTGGATAAACCTATAGGTATAGATACAGGTGCAAAGCGTGATGACTTTTATATTGCGCGTTCACATTCACCAATGGATGGTCACCATGCAAAAAACACGAAACGATTAGTAGGCAGAATGGCTCAGCCAGTGGATATCAGTCTTCCCCTGTCACTGGCTAACCCAGTGCTGATCCTTTGGGTGCATGCATAAAGTAACTATGATTGTGGAAATGGAAGCTATGCACAAATTCAACAACATTATCCCCTATTCATCAAAGTTGACCTTGTTATTGCTGCTTTTGAATGTCCAAACTTCCTACTGAACCCCCAATATGGCACCACACCTCCAGGAGATTAATTAGCCACTTGGTTGTGAGTTGATTAACTTGACCCTTTCCACCCTGAAAGGAGCAGCGATTTATCTTGACTGAAATTGACACATATTCCAGATATGACTTTGCTTCTTGCCTGCAGAGATTCAGCCAACCCCACTATCTCAGGCCTTACAGACATGGATCTTGTGTAACATGGCACCAGACCAAGGGACACACTTCAGCAAAGCAGATGTAGCAGTGGACATAAAATCATGGTATCTACTTTTTCTATCACATGAGCCCCCGGGAAGCTGCCAGCATAATCGAAGTGATCGAATGGCTTTTAGAGTAATCTTGAGGCAGAACTTAAGGATGACACCCAGAAAAGATGAGGTGTCATCCTTCAGATGCAGTATGCTCCACAAATCAACAACCACGATATGACATTATGTCCCAATTTGTTAAAATACAAAGTCCAGGGCCGGGCATGGTGGCTCACACCTGTAATCCCAGCACTTTAGGAGGCCGAGGTGGGCAGATCACAAGGTCAGGAGATCGAGACAATCCTGGCTAACATGGTGAAACCCTGTCTCTACTAAAAATACAAAAAATTAACCGGGCATGGTGGCAGGTGCCTGTAGTTCCAGCTACTTGGGAGGCCTGAGGCAAGAGAATGGCGTGAACCAGGGAGGCGGAGCTTGCAGAGAGCCGAGATCTCGCCACTGCACTCCAGCCTGGGTGAAAAAGCAAGACTCCGTCTCAAAAAAAAAAAAAAAAAACCGCAAAGTCTGAAAATCAAATAAAGAAGTAGGGGTGGCTTTGCTTACCTTCACTTGCCATATAAGGTGGTAGATGGGTCAAAATCAAATAAGGAAGTAGGAGTGGCTTTGCTACCCACCTACCCATTGACCCACTCAGGCAATTTGTGCTTCCCTTCCCCACAATCTTGGACTCTGAGTTTAAAGGCCTTGGTTCCCAAAGAGGAAATGCTTTTACTAGAGGAAACAGCAAGAGTCCCATAAGCTTTAAACTATGATTGTCACCCATTCATTTCAACCAAGATATCAGCTGGGAGGGAAAAGAGTCTCCATCCCCATCCCAGCAGAGGTGATTGATTCTTATCATAAGAAATAAGTAGGTCTGCAAGAAGTAGGTTCACAATGGTGACAAGTAAGAGTATGTTGGCTTTCCTCCCCGTAATCCACTGGCTTGACTCTTGATACTCCCTTGCTCAATTTTGACAGAAAATGGGCACATTCAGCAGCCTCAGCCTAAGAGCATGATGACCATTGGCTGTGACCCTCCCAAGGATGAGGCTCTGAATAACCCTAGCAGGTGAGTTCCCGACTTTGTACATCAGTACTGGTGCTCTCCAGAGATGGGAGGCATCTAAAGCAAGTAGTACAGTTGGGAAATGATGGGGACCAACTGCAATCTGTAGACCAGATGCAGAACTTTATGGTAACCATGTGAGTTTCGTCAGGAAAAGGACCAGCTAGAATTCTGGAAGAGCTATTGCCACATAGAGGATCTTATCATGTCAAGCAAGTGAAAGTCTGAATAGGAAGCTTACTTAACGGAAAGGCCCTTTTCTCTGCCATTCTGTATTCTGAGCAGGCATGTTGTGGGCTGAATGGTGGCTTCCTAAAAGATATGTCCATGTCCTGTCCTCCAGAACTGTGAATATTACTGTCATGAGAAATTTTGTGTCAACTTGGAAGGCATTTTCAGATGAGATTTATGTTTAAATCAATGGACTTAGTGTAAAGCAGGGTGCCCTCCGTAATATGTGTGGACTTAATCCAAATAGATGGAGGTGTGAATAGAACAAAAGACTCATCTCTCCCAAGCAAGAGAGAATTCTCTAGCAGTCTGCTTTCAGGCTTTATCTGCAACACTGGCTCTCCGTGGTCTTACAGCAGGCTGCCTTCAGACAGAAACTAGATTTTTGGCTCTCCTATGTCACGAGTCTGCTGGCCTGTGCTGCAGATTTTGGACTTGCCAGCTCCATTATTATATGGGTCAATTCCTTTTAACAAATATCTTTGCATATACTAAACCCCTTTCTATATATAACACATCTTACTGGTTTTTTTTTTCTCTGGAGAACCTGACTAATACAATTACATTACACGGTAAAAGAATGAATATCACCTTATATGGCAAATGCTGCAATTAAGTCAAGAATTTTACGCAGAAGAGTTTACTGTGGATTATCCGGGTGGGCTCTAAGTTCAATGGCAGGTGTCCTAATAAGAGTGAGACAGAGGGAGATGTGAAAGACAGAAAAGGAGGATGCAAGGTGACCACAGAGGCTAAGATTAGAGTGATACATCCACAGGTCAAGGAATGCTGACAGCCACCAGAAACTGGAGGACGCAACAGAACTGTGAGACAAGAAATTTCTGTGGTATCAAGCCCCCCCTAAACTAAGGATTTGCAGAAATGTGGCTCATGTCTAAAAATGTAAATCGCATTTATTCTTAGGGATCTTTAATTATGAAATGCAGTACCTCTCTAGCAGAGACTGCACATGCACTGGGTTCCTGGTTTGGGATAAACTCTAATAACAGTAGTCACATTGCTGCTGAATGCACCATGCCCCTATGAAACACAGGTTCACTCTCCTAGACTTCTTTCTCCACTACGATGTTGCAATGAGTTATCTTTCAAGGCTTCCACTGTCTACTTGAAAGTGGACTCAAGTCCATTCCAAACGTTTAGGTCTCCAAAATGTAATAGATGGGAACTAAATCTTTCTCTCATGTATCAAATTGATGTAATTGAAGCTACCCTGCCTAGAACTATTTGCCAGAAATATTACAGTGAGAGAACTTGACCAACTGAGACAACTTGGTACCAACCTTAAGGCCGTTTTTACATTGTGGTCTCTGGACCAGAGGCCTTAGCATCATGTGGCAACTTGTTAGAGACGCACCTGGAGCTACTGGGTCAGAAACTCTGGGGTTGGGCATCCAGCAAGTTGTGTTTTACCAAGCTCTCCAGGTGATTTTCTGATAATACTTTCTGAAGATATTCTGGCTTAGGTGGTTATTGAATAGTTCTCCTAACAAATTCGCATTTGGATGACAACTTCTGCAGCTTCTTACAAAGCAAACAATAACAACAGAAAGTGTTTTTTCTTGAGAAGAGATAGTTGCAAGCAGAAACAAGGAGCAAGAAGCACCAGAGATAAATGGTAAATAAGTAACTGCAATTTTCCTGTTTCAAACACTTGTTTTTAGTATAGGGAACTGAACTCCCTGTTTTACAGACTTGGCTAGAATTCATTTTCACATTCTATGTAGATACTGATAAAAGCCTGAGTATCTTGTTTCTATTACACTCCTCTTAAACACTTCTTTCTCTAAACTTTTTAAAATTCAAAATCCAAGAAAAATAATTATGTTTATAACGGTAAAAGATTATATACAAGTGTAGTCATTTGGACTTAGATAGTTCTGCTTCAGATCTTAGTTCAATGACTCAACCAGCCTACTAATCTCAGGCAAGCTACTCACTAAGTCCCAGTCCCTGGAAATATTAAAATGAGGTTAATAATATCTACTCGTTGGGTTGCTGTGATTCTGAAATAAAATCACGAATACAAATAATATGACGTAACGTATGGCATCTAATAAGCATGCAGTAAATATTAGGTATTATCTATTTTGTACATCAAAATAGCCTTTCTTCTTTTCTTTTGGAATGGTCTGCATTTCCTCTTAAAGATTGAAATACCTGCTATTTTCTCCCTTGTTATTGCCAAATGCCGAGAATGTAAATATATGAGATTGCTGGGGAGACTTGGCAGTCTTTTCATATTTACTTGGTCTGCTAGATGCAAATCCAATTTGGGGATATCTCACTAAGAATATGATTTGTTATCTGAGTAAGTCTATGCCAACAGATCAGACCTGCTTAAAGTGCTTCTATTACAGCTGGATGTATTACAGCTTATTTACCTAATTTACCTTTGCTTTGCTTCTCATTTTTTTTCTCTTTGCTTGTTTGGCTTTGTGGTTGTGACTGTGGCTGTTAATTCTTTTCTCATTAAATACGTATCAATTTGGATCCTTTTGTGAACCTTGGATCTATATGACTCTATGTAGTAAGCCCAAGAACTTACTGAATGATTGAAGTTAGAATATAAATACCCTAGAAAAAGACAAATGAACAGTAAAATATCATAAATATAGTCTATGATTAAGATATACAGAAAGAATAGCAAAGAAGACAATAAATATATGTGGGAAAATACTTCAAAACAGACTGAAAATTAGCTCTTCATTGGTGACACAATCAAGGGAAATGGATTTGTAGCATAACATAGAAGCAGTAGATTTAATTCCCCGGTAAACTACCTTATTGAAATATTTAATGAATAAGATTAATTGAAAGAAAATTGTGCAGAAAGTGGAAGAGTTAAGATTTGAATTCAGTTCAACTTCACACTAAAGCCCCTGACTATAACCAGGGACATCACAGGATAACATTTTATAAGACAGTTGAGGTATCTTTGTAATTCGGAGACCTTTGAAAAATAAAGTCATCTTTCTGAGGTCTTACTTTTATGTAAAAAATGAATGTAGAGAATTTGGCTTATATTAATTATAATTACAGATGTAGTTATACGATGAAACTTTATTTAAACCATCCTATTAGCGCCAAAGCAGTCCAGATTGAACACATCATTGCCAATATCTAAGGCAGTTCCTCTACAATCATTTCTGAAAAAAGGGAGATCACTCAATATTTCCTGTTCAAGAGCTTTCAATCACTCCTTATTACCTGTAGAATGAACGCTGAAGTCCAAGTACATTGATACGGTAATCTAGTCCTTTCACAACCTTGCCGTCTTCCGTTCCCTCAATAAATACTTCCTAAATTCCTACTATGTGTCAGACACTAGTCTCATTAGGGAAACAGCAGCGACTGAAAAAAAAAAAAAAGGCCAAAATCCATGTCTTCCAGGAAATTACTTTCTAATCACCCTCCTTCCTCCAGAGATTGCCAGCTCCTAGAGTACAATACTAAATCTAATGCTTCTTTGTGTCTATCTACAGCTTCTAATATGGTTCTCCACACAGAGTGGACCTTCAGTAGTTTATTTTTTAATGAATGAATTACATCAATTTTATAAAAGTATAGAATCTTGGATCTAGAAAGAGTCTCACTGCCCTTGTTCCACATGTCATTGTACAAGGGCTCTATTATAAAATACCTTTGGGTAATACAGGATAAGATTTCTCTTTTATTGGAGATTTGTAACGCACATTAACATATCAAAGATCCTTAGGATTTCTACCATCAAGAAATTCCTAGAATTTCATAAATTCATTGTATCTCAGACCTATTTTAAGGGCTAATGCCTATTAATATCCTTAAATTCCTTGGCACATATTTTATTAAATATTGATATAAATGTTTTTTATTTAATTCTACGACAAATATTTCCCATTAAGAAGTCAATAGAGTTTTAAATGTAACACCTTGGCAAACTCCTTGGTAAATCTGAAATTTGTGTAAGAGTGGTAATATGTTATTTAATGACTTTATAAATGAGAGGTGGACTACATATCATTCCTTTTCTGCTTATATTATGAATAGTCTACTTAAGACCATGCAAGGAAGTAGTCATGGGGTCTTAGCCCCAACTTATTCCATTTGTTCTTTGGTTCAACAGTTTGATCAACTTCTGGACTATTCTCCTTTATATAGGAAGAACTCAGTCCTCTCTTTATGGAACTGTGTTATGTGGGATTTCATCACCTCCACAATGTAACCTTTAACTTATGATGGATCAAGTGCTTGTAAAGCAAAGCAGATTTAACATGTCTCAGATTACAAATGCAGAACTATAAATGTGAAACAGCCGAGTATGTAGGAACTTTATGTCATAATTAGGAATGGAGAGCAAAGCCTTTATAAACCTATTCTCAATTATCTACAATTCCTTCAAAGCAGCTATCTGGATCCAGGCTTGGTAAAGCATTTTTCTAGCCAAATGATTGTCAATATACACCTGCACTGTTAAAAGATGGCGTCCCTAAATAGCCCATTTTCTTCTCCCTCTCCATTTGGTACACCAGATGTTTGGGTTTTTTATTTGTTGAAGAATGCATCGAGTTCCCATATGTCCTTTTAGAAAAAATCATAGCTTTTAAAAATAAAGCTGTCTTCCTAAATGGCAGTGGGCCATAGATAAAGACCAACATGTGTTGTAACTCAGAATGTCCGTTGCTGTGGTTACATTTTTATGATTTAGTTGTAAAATACTTAATAGATATTGTTCTTGATGATTTTTCTTTTAACTTTAAATGACAGGTGGGTTATTTCTGTTCTCTTAATTTTGTAAAAAAAAAAAAAAAATGGGTGTGGTGTATGTGTGGAAATTGAAAAACTTGACTTTGGTCAATGAACTGGTCACTGAGAAAGCTGAGATTTGAACACCAAAATCTGTGGTCTCCTACACCCACTTGACCCCACTTTAAGTGAAATCTCAACTCACTATACAAGTTTCAACTCACTATAATTCCCATTTCCTATCCTCATCCATCTATTACATCTGCATGTACAATTATGTTAAGCATGCTTATGTCACTCAGTGAACTTATTTCCCTTCTGTCAACTGAAGAATTTCTTGTATGAGATTTTTTTTGTTCCTGTTTCAACAAGTCCCCTCTTCAAAAATTGCAGTTCCTTCCTCCAGGAGTAACATGGATGTTTAGGAAGTGAAGTTTATTGCATTTACATATAGTTCCGTCAAGAGGAAAAAAAGAGAAAAAACAAACAAATGCATAAATATTTCTTATTATGGAAAGCCTAAATGAGAAACATCTACTTATAAGTCAAGGAATAAAACCTGCACATACCGACAGAGAAATTACGATCTCTAGAGTGTAACTATTATGAGTTCATGTATGCCCATGCTAAACACCAAAGCTGAAGTTAACTATTAATAGCTTTGTCATCACGGGACTGCTGTTATTATTACACATATAAGCAATTCAACTCCCAATTCTTTTGTTACTCTGACCCCGGGACCTCAAATGCTACCCATAGAAAAACAGCCTGGTGAATGGCAGGAGAGACACCATCTTGAAGTGAAACTACCACGACGACCAATGTTTGACTCCTGCATACAAAGGTGTTCCCACAGCATTGACAACTCCTTCTAAGGATGCTTCCAAGCCCCAGTAGTCATCAGTTTTGCAAGAAAGTCTGAGACATGACCAACCGCTCATATTTTACCAAAATAGCTTGCTATATTAAGGATATTTTCTGGAGGGTGGGTGTGGGGATCCACGGTCTCATGGCTACCTGTGACATCAGTTCTGTTCATAAGTTCCTATTAAATGTCTCTTTTTGAGAAACTGTAGCTGCCAGCCTCTTTCTTTCGCCTCTCATCTCCCTTGGCCTTTGGGGTAGGTTTTCCTACACCTGCTCACTGCAGAACGCTACCTTTAAGGGCTCAGTATCACTGCCATTGGTACCACGTAAACTTAAATCTAACAGGAAGAACGTGTCTCTATTTCATCTACACTTCCATGATGTTTCATCCTTATCTCAGCTAGAGCTTTTATCTAAAATTGGAACTATTAACTCACAGCTCTCCTCTCATGCAATTATGCAATTAATTTCCTAGGAACACAGTCCAAATAGCAAAACACATCCTTTGACTCTTCTCAAAAATAGTAACATTGTGCTTTTTATATAGTTGTAGTTTAATAGTTGTTAGAAAACAAGGGTGTCTACTTTTAACATCTTACTATTTTTTTAAATTACTATTTTGATGCACTAGCTAATGCAATTAGAAAAGGGAAAGAAAAATGGGAAGGTAGAGGCAAAATTAATATCATTATTATTACTATTATTGTTATTATTCAGAGAATTTTATCTACTTAGAACACCCAAGAGAGGCATCTGAAAAGCTTTTAAAAAAATAAACAGAAAATCTAACAAGGTTAATAAAAAGTTTTTTTCAAAACTCAATAGTCTTCCTATAAAAAATCAACAGTTAGAAATAAAAAGATTCCATTTATTATGGCCACAAAAATATAAATTTCCTTGACATAAATTTAACAAAATATGTGATTTTTATATGAAGAAACTGTAATTTTACTGAAAATTTCAAATTTTAAAAGTGTGAATAAATAAAACAACACAACTATCTCATCTTAGGAAGTAAGACTAGATTATAATACACATGATTCTCCCTAATCTACATTTATAATTAAAAAGTTATTAGAAATTAGAAATCATTATTTTCATGCTACTTTAGCTAGCTTTTTTTTTTCTTTTTTTTTTTTTTTTGAGACAGGGTCTCACTCTGTCACCCAGGCTGGAGTGCAGTGGCGTGATTTTGGCTCACCGCAACCTCTGCCTCCTGGGTTCAAGCGATTCTTCCGCCTCAGCCTCCCAAGTAGCTGGGATTACAGGCATTCACCACTACCACCCAGCTAATTTTTGTATTTTTATTAGAGATGGGGTTTCACCGTGTTGGCCAGTCTGGTCTCAAACTCCTGACTTGAAATGATCCACCCACATTGGCCTCCCAAAGTGCTGGGATTATAGGTGTGAGCCAACATGCCCAGCATACTTTGGCTATTTCTGAGACAAATATTAAAAATAAATGAACAGGTCGGGCACGGTGACTCAAGCCTGTAATCCTAGCACTTTGGGAGGCCGAGGTGGGTGGATCACTAGGTCAGGAGATCGAGACCATCCTGGCTAACACAGTGAAACCTCATCTCCACTAAATATACAAAAAATTAGCCGGGCATGGTGGCGGGCGCCTGTAGTCCCAGATACTTGGGAGGCTGAGGCAGGAGAATGGCGTGAACCCAGGGGGCAGAGCTTGCAGTGAGCAGAGATCCCGCCATTGCACTCCAGCCTGGGGGACAGAGCGAGACTCCGTCTCAAAAAAAAAATAAAAATAAAAAAATAAATGAACATAGAAAATCTTCAGGGACATTCTGAGAGAAAAATCTATAATGATGGTCATTGTCAATCTGGTAGAAGAAAATGTATATTTCTTAATGATTTTAATATTTTAATCTTGATGTGGTTGGGTGAGGACCTCCTAGAAAGAGATCATGCCTTTGTTATTGAACTCCAGGGAGTAGGAAAGGATCCTTAACCATTTAGAAAGTTTCCCCTTTTCTTTTTTCCTTTATTTCAATTGTAACAGATTGTCTTCAAAGGCATATTCACTGTCCTTGACAGTGTACACTACAGAATGGAGTGAGCTCATTCATCTACTGTTGGAGATATACAGGCTTAGTAGGTGACAAAGAGGGTTGTAGTGTAGGGTTGCCTAGCTTAGTGGTGATAACAACAATTTATGTTGTCCTAGCCTTTATAATTCACTAAACATTTTCATTAAAACAATCTTTTTTATTAATAAGGGATATATTAAGTAATTGTCTCTTCTTGTACTCGAATGAACAAATGTTTATTCTCTAATAGTCACATTCTTCCACTCCCTAGTCTTCTATCAGTGTGAGTGTACATGGTGTGTGTGTGCATTATATTTTTCTGTAATCATATTCATGCTACTAATTCACTGATTTTTGTCATCAAAAATCCTACCACGTACTCTAAACTTTAAAAAAAAGATAGATTTTTTTTCCCCTGCCTTTGAAGTTTTTACTGTGACATTGTTCAGCTATAATTATGTCATGTTACAGTATACCGTATCATCTTGTGCTATATGATGCCAATCTGGGACTTGGCTGATTAGTTGAATTATTTCCCTTGTTCAATTAGTTTGAAATTTTCTAATCCAAGATTAGTTAATTAATCTTTTCAGACTTTCATTCTAATCACAACTCTACTCTAGGAATCAAGATATCATACAATCATAAGCAGGCCTATAAAACATGCACAATGTGAAATGTATACAGTTAAATCCTCACCCATAAATGGATTTTTAGCAAGCCCAAGTTTTTCAAGGTTGTTTATGAATTTTGACACTCTCAATTAACATAATCAATAGCATTTCCAATCATTAAATTTATTTTGTTATAAAATAGGAGGATGTGCCTTCGTTCCTGGGTTCATTTTTTTAAATTCCTTGTTTACTATTTTTATAATTACTACTGGCTTTTAACAGAATTGCAGTTCATGATGACTAGAAAAGCTGAACTATAAACCAGCTGAAAAAAAAGAACAAGAACTTTGAATTTATTTAGGTAATTCAAACAATGTCATGCATTAATTTGATTCCATTTTAAGTCATCTTTTCATATAAGAAAATCTGTTCACTATACTTTGTGCATTTCTAAGGACAGATTTAAGCTTCATGAACAATTAGTATGTGGTGTTTCTAATTACTTCAAATTTCATGTAGCTATTCATTGAAATGTGTTCTTAAATATTATGTTTTTGCTCATATTTGACTCTCCTACGGTTTACAATGCCTCAATAAAAATTCCCCTGAATTAGGCTGAACACAGAATAGAAACCCCTTTCTTCCCGTTTCATTATTTATAAAGCTTGCCATTAGTTGCATTAGTTGTGATTGCTTTCTGTGTCCCAGTGTAAAAGTACCTGTACCATTTCACACCATATGCAGAGTGGGCATCTCACTAATTGCCCCCCTGAAGTTCTGATACGATGCATGGGGCTTTTCTTATTTATTTCTCATTTTTTAGCACCTTCTATGAGTAAGCACTGTGTGCATTACATATTTTGTTATTACAATTCTCCCAACAATACCATGACTTTAGGGGCATTTATCCCATTTTACTGATGAAGAAACTGAGGACTGGAGAAGTGTACCTGTTTCCGCAAGGTCACTTAGATGATACACGGTAGGAGCCAGAATCTGAACCCAAGCCTATCTCATGCTAAAATCCACATTTGTCCTGTCCAGTCCACTAATTGCAAGAATTGCAATCCAATGAATTGCATTTCCAAATGCACGGTATATGAGGAGTTGTCTAGCTTTCAGGATGAAATATTTAGACTTCTTGCAGACCCACAGCTCTCATGAGTACAAAACAAATCTACTCTGACCCTTCTTACCACTACAAGTGAAGACCTAAAGTGGTGGCTCAACAATAACAAAAACCTTTGTCTCCATGTAACTGCAGTCAGATGAGCTGTGCTCTGACCTCCTCCGTTCATTTAAGATTCTAGGACCTTCTCTGAATGGAGGGGCTGAAGTTTCTTCAAGGTTGCTGTCATTTGGAATTCTAAGTCGTACCATGCTGCATGCTTGTGCAACTTCACAGCTGCCTTCTAGCCAGCACCTCTGGCGTACTGTATATTAATAGAATATTGATATAGCAAAAATACTGTTTGGGATTTATCATTTGGTAAATCCTCCACTGTCTGCAGTTTTACAGAGCCATTTAATTAGCAATTTTACGACCTTCTCTCCTCTCACTAAATTAATTAATAATTAAGTTCAAATATAGGCATCTTTAATGTCATAATTATATTTCAGTTTTATGGTCACTGGAGTTTAGCTCATTAGGATAGGCACTCATAAACCATAATCCTGCTTAGTGGCTGAAGCACGTGTACGTCACTGGGCTGATTCCAGTTGATGTTTTAATTTCTCTATTTCTTTAGTAACATCTGCCATTTTGTAGAGAGAAATTTCAGTCTTTGTCCTCTGTGAGCGTAAAATAACAATCAGAGTAACAACATCAACAAATGCAATACAAAACATGCATCATGTGATTCTCAGAGTCTCATTGACTTTTATGATGTCTCCCTGGAATATTTTTGTAACATTAGCCCTCACTATGCTTTCTGATTGGATAAATTCTCCCACCTTTACACTTCGCATTAAGCACAAAGTAACCATGTCAAAGACTGGTGAACGATGTAGTCTCATTGACTTTATGATTTACTAAGTCAGTAATGGCATTTCACACAATATGGTAAGCTGTACATTACTTTAGATGGAGTGGATTTATTTCAGTCATTATCACTGATTAAACCAGCTTAGTTGAAGAGGCAAAACAAAACTTGCCTTTGAAATTGTTCTTATTTAATTTTGTTCGCCTTCACATAACCCAGGACAGTGCTAATTATTCCTTGATGGAGCTCATATTTCTAATGTAATTCATATGTAAATTCTAATTTAATTCATATGGGAATGTTTGTGTTACTTGTCTCCTCTCAGGCAAGAACACAAACACAGAATTAAAGCTGTTTGGAAATAAAAACTTTATGTTCCCTGTTTTGACCTGGCTTTGATTTGCTTCGCTTTGTTGTTCCTATAACAAAGCTTAAGCACTTTTGAAAGTTAAGATTCTAAACTTCAGTTTAGGGAATAAAAACTATCTTTACACCTTTAAACAATTTGCAGATATTTTGGAGGTGCAAATTGCATTTTCACATGCTAGCAAAAGTTGTATCATTTAAGCTTTTACTCAGGTTTTCTCTGGTAGAAAATATTGTTCAGAATCTTAAGAACTCTAAAATCACAGTCTTCATAAACTCTATTAAGGGAAAATATACTAATTTTTCTGCTATATTGCTGACAACAGGCTGTCATGAAGATGAAGTAAGATGGAACAGATCTCTGATTAAAGATGGTCTTTTAAAAACAGTTGCAGGTTGTTATGAGCAAATACGGTATTGTAACTGACATCTTTGAAGATTCATGATCTAAGCCATATTATGTTTTTTAAAAATGCATCAGGCTAAACCAGTTATGTATGCCAAAAATATTACATTGGTACAAGGTCAAGACCAGGTGGAAAAAACTGTAGGGTGTTCTACCTAAAATTCACAGTAAACTACTAGTGTAGGGTAAGGCAAAGAGAAGATGCACAGGTAACAGGCACTTCTTAAGAGACTAAGAAACTAAAAGTAGCAAAGGATTGGGAATGATGGTGAGGTTGAGTTCAGAGCTGGTGAGAAGTTCACAGTCACTTTGCCTGTCATCTAGGGCTGCTCCAAAACCAGAGAGACTCACTGAGGACCTTTGCAGTTTGCCAATCTGGCTTTTGTTCTGCTAGATGTGTGTGGGTGTGTGGGTGTGTGGGTGTGTGGGTGGGTGTGGGTGTGTTTGTGTGTGTGTACGCTTGTCTCACTCTCAGTGATATTGAATTGTGGCTTATGCCTAAGAAATATTTCTATCTTGTATTTCACACCAAATTTTCAAACTTAAGGGTAATTCACCAATACTATGAAGGAAAAGCAAATAAATATCTAAGATGAAGAACCCAAGATGAAAAAGAATAGTTAAATCACAACTAGATCTGTTCTCTGCCTTAATCATGTCACCCTGGACTCCTTTTTAAGGCGAAAAAAGTTGATTTGTTTTTCTTTGTTACCTCTTATCACTCATCCATTAGATATTGCTTTGTAAAATATAAGCTCAAGGAAGCTGTGATGTCTCAGCTAAGTATGAATTACAAACTGTAGAATGGCCATAGACAAATACTATAGTGACTTGTTTGCATTTTGGTAACTGATCAGATTTGCACTGCAGTCAGAAAGGACCTTTCCAGTCATAGTATCCTCACATGGCTGACTTTGTAATATCTAGGACATAATTACACTGGCATTAAATATGCACACACATATACACACACATCATGCCAACATTAGAGCTGTCCGAAACTATTTTCAATAATTGATTTGCCGTTTAATTGAACAGCATGACTGACTAACATAGCTCATTACTTTACTCATTAGTTAATTATCGAAGAAAGTAGGACAAGTCAATAAAATTGAAGGCTGTAAATTCCAATACTAATTAGCACCATTTCCTTAGAGACATATTTAAGGGCAGATTGGCTACCTGAATGTCCTAGGACCTTGTAGATGAAGGAGAAGGATAGATGCATCATAAATCTAGATTACAGGAAAGGAAGAGGAGTAGACAGTAAGTAGACATATAGATGTACTTAGCCACTGCTCCCTCCACTGTTTGAACTGAAACACATAACTGGATAGGAAACAACCATTAGGAGAAAGGAAGATCGTTCATTTAGTATCCTTTGAAAACAACGTGCAAAACAAACTTGCCTTACTTCTTCTTTTAAAATCTTGTTTGCCACTGTGGTTTCCCCATCCAGTTTCTGGACATTATTACAGTAAATGGCATTTATTTGTAGATTTTTATAAGTGGATTCCATCTTCAATATAATTCTATGAGAGGAAGAAGTGCTTTTCCAAGCCAGCAAATGGTTCTTTTGACTTACAAGGAAAAGACAGCATAGCCATTTATGCTTTTTCAATCCACATTAACTCATATGACCAAGAGTTATAACTATGTGTTCATCAACCAGTAACACACACACATTGACAATTTTATCTAACTTTCTCATTACATAGAAGTGGATTCAAACCACCCCCACTTTGTGTCAGTGTTAGTCATATGCCTTTGGAAAAATCTTCCATCTATTGTAACTCAATATTTTCTTAGCTGTGTAGTGGGGACAATATCACCTGTATTTCACAGCTGTTGAGAAGCTAGAGAAAACTAATACTTGGTTTGTTCTTGATCAGTGTCTGCCACAGTGCCTAGCACAGTTCTTACTCCTTCCTAGAAAAAATATCTAGCCATCCTATCTGAGGCTATCAAACGGCTGAGAACAATTGCAACACAGTCACAATAGAGTACTCTTTGCAAAGCAAGAGATTCTGGCCATGTGTATTAGTCAGTTCTCTCATGCTGCTATGAAGAAATATCCGAGGTTGCGTAATGTATAAAGGAAAGAGGTGTAATTCATTCACGGTTCCACAGGGCTGGGGAGGCCTCAGGAAACATAATCATGGCAGAAAGGGAAGCAAATACATCCTTCTTCACATGGCAGCAGGAGACGGAAGGGCTGAACAAAGGGGAAAATCCCCTTACAAAACCATCAGATCTCATGAGAATTCACTCACTCATGAGAGCAGCATGGGGGTAACTGCCCCCAAGATCCAATTACTTCCCACTGGGTCCCTCCCATGACATGCAGGGATTATGGGAACTACAATTAAAAATGAGATTTGGGTGGGGACACAGCCAAAGCATATCACCATGGGAATTTTTTTAAATGATTGCAGCTTATAAGGCTGGTTATGATTGCTTTGGAAGTGTAATGATGACAAGCTATGAACTGTGCCCAAAGTAAGCCCGGTCAGTGAGGAAGGGCTATCCTCTGCCTGGCCACTGTGGAGACATTCACATTTCCGTAAGAGATGGCCAATTAGTCTTGCATTAACCTTAATCACTTTTGCCTTCAGTCTCCCAGAAGTTGCTTATTTTGTTTGTGTTGTGGTGGGACCAGACCTAATAGGGTGCTCACTTTCACACTGATTTTATGCTTACTTAATGCAGCTATAAAAGAAGAAATTTCAGCATTTGTATAGTCTGTGAAATTCTCCCCAAGTATGAACAAATGCACATTCACAGAGTAGATGCAGCTATTATTAGCCTTTTCTAAAAAATAAATAATTGACTTGGGTGGAGATACTCAAAGGTATATAGTTAAACGTTAAACTATGATTGAATTTTTCCTTTCTCAATTTTCATCATTCTTTTCATAATCATGGTTTATAGTCATATTATATTATATCTAGAAGGACATCTAAGATTGTCGTGTCCAACTCTCTTGGTTCAGAAGAGGAAATGCAACCTCTGAGAGGTGATGGAAGTATTGCAGACTTTAAGGCTAGATGTTTTCAGAGATTGGCCTGCATCCTGGACCTCTTTATCCTATGTTCCAATGCCTCTTTCCCGTCCGCATCCTCTTCCTCTAGGGATTCACTTTAATTTCAATCTATTATTTTTTCTTGTTTTCTGTACGCCGTTCCATCTCTTTCACAGCTCTACAGAAGGCTTGGACTCAGTTTTTCAAGGCAGTGCTCAATCTAAGAGTGGGAAGGAGAAAAGTCTTTGTCTCTTAAGTAAAAAGTTGCAGGTTTTTAGAACTTGTCTCTGTGGATTTATAACAGCTTACTTCAGGTTGAATATTGGTGCTCATGAATCAGGCCTTCCAGTTTGTACAAGGATGTACAAAGGGTGAGAAAAGTTGAAGGAAACCGTGTAAGATTTTCCTCTATTTGTAAACCTATACATACGTTCTCTTCTTTACTCCTGTGCTAGGTTTCTAGCCTTATATCCATGTCCTTTGTCCCTCTAGCTTCTTGCACTCTTAAAATGTCAAATTCCTCACATTCACAAATGCCCCGCGTGCTTTTGTTTCTCCAGTGCCTGCATTTATTCCAGTCCCTGCATTTATTCCAGTCCCTTCGTCTGAAATGTACTTTCCTTCTGTCTCCGCCGGCCAAAACCCCATTCAGACGGATGAGGCAAACCAGGCACACCACCTCAACAAGGAAGTCCTTCGGCACTCTCTAGAAAAAAATCAGTGAATCAGTTCTTGATCTCATAAAGCATTTTGTTGATATTGAAGTCCACATTCCAGATTACTTCAGTTGGCCTTCTTCCCTGCCAGATCTCATGAACCCCGTAGGCATCTTATTCTTTAAGTAGGTAATCTAGCACAGAACCTGGTACAGAATTTGATAATTGATGACAAATATTACTTGAATGAACGATTGAATAAATGAATAAAAGATGAGTGAAATGGAGTTGAGCGGGTATTTTAAAAATTTTTGCTTTTTCAAAACTGTAGTAGTTACACTCCTATAGTAAGGTAGCTATGGATTTTATCATTTTTAGAGACATTTTCTTGAAGATTACATCTAAATATATGGAAATACAATTTTTTAGTATGCACTATAAAATATCTTGATTACAATTTTCTAAGATTTTTATTAAAAACAAATTAAAGCAATGACTTTTTAAATCCATTTGTAATAAACTCAAATTTAAATATAAAGGGAAATCACATCTTATTTTTCTTTGACATATTATAGTTATGTTTGGCATTATTCTCAAAACCACAAGCAATGCTTTCTTTTTTCAAACATGTTTTAGAAGTACAGTATTAAGCCAAGCTCTTCTAAGGATTATGCAGGCAGTTTTATCAGCCTTTTTGAGAATCAGGCCTCAGTTACTAATAAATGAGGCTGAGATTTAAAGGGGAGAATGTGGTGGGACAGTTTAATGAAAGCTCTGGTTAAAATGGTTAAAAAAAACCCAAAAAACAAAACTCTAATGATTTTAGTAAAAGCATTTAAAAATAATTACACACTCTTGTATGCACATTTAGAAATTATGTTTCAGAAGAAAATGATTAAATGACCCATATCAAATATAATCAACCTGGGAGAAGCTAAAGGGAACTACATTTTTACTTTTAAATGCTCCTTTTGATGCATAAATGCAACCGCAAGGTATCTTAGTATTTGGAAAACAACCACCAAGTGAAGAAGCAAGAAATTCCAAAATTGAAGTTCTTGGCTCATGTGAACTGGCACTGTAAATGTGACAAAGTTATCTATACTCATTGGAAATCTCTTTATATGGAAAAACTACGTAATGACACATTACACAGGGAACTAGAAACACAAATGATTAATGAAATAAATGCTGACTGAAATATAAATCTAAAATTAAAGGCTTTTTATTAAAATTATTTTCAAAGCTACATAAAGCAACTGATTTAAAAGTGAAAAATATATTATCCAGTTGATGTCATGATATAATTATTTGCTATTTACTTCCATTCAATTAACTAAATTTAAGTGTTTTAGCAGGTAAGTTATGGATTTAATAGGACAAATACTTTACCACAAATAAGATCATTTATAATAGAGTGACATTTAAAACATTTAAAAGCATAAAGAGGGTCCATTAGTTGACTATGCAGATAATTGCTTTACCTGATTATTTATTTATTTATTATTATTATTTTTTTTTATGAGATGGAGCTTCACTCTTGTCTGCCAGGCTGGAGTGCAATGGTGTGATCTCAGCTCACTGCAACCTCCACTTCCCAGGTTCAATCAATTCTCTTGCCTCAGCCTCCTGAGTAGCTGGGATTACAGGTGCTCACCACCATGCCCAGTTAATTTTTGTGTTTTTTTGTTTTTTTTTTTTTTTTGAGACGGAGTCTCACTCCGTCACCCGGGCTAGAGTGCAATGGCGCAATCTCGGCTCACTGCAACTTCTGCCTTCTTGGTTCAAGCGATTCTCCTGCCTCAGCCTCCTGAGTAGCTGGAATTACAGGTGCACACCACCACACCTGGCTAATTTTTTGTATTTTAGTATAGACAGGGGTTTCACCATGTTGGCCAGGCTGGTCTCAAACTCCTGACCTCGTGATTTGCCTGCCTCAGCCTCCCAAAGTGCTGAGATTACAGGCGTGAGCCACCACACCCGGCCCTGAAAATATTTCTGTAGTAGAAAAATTGGAAATTCATGATAAAGATAAATGCGAGGTCTACACAGAATTTTTGTAAATAATTGCCTAACATTTTCAAACAACTTGTGTTAATTGTTCAGCTTTCCTACATACATAAATTTGACTTTGTGAATTTTAAACTTACTTGAGAAAATAAAAATTGTTTTCATAATGTGTCTTTTACTGCAAATTCTATAAAAATGTGCAATATTTTTTTGAAAAATATAAAAGACTCCTTAATGAGCATAATTTTATTTGGAACATATTTTCAGAACTTCTCATGCAATAAAATATGTTTATTAGGTCTAAATGCTTCTTTTCTTCCATATTTTTCACTAAATTCTTTGTCGTCTGAACAAACTTTTGCTCTTTCATTTGATTATCATAACTCACATTTTCCAAGCAGAGGTGAGGTCATAGGTATGATAACATTTCACATTGATTTTTTTAAATTTCTTATTGTGAGACAGTATATATAACATAAAATTTCCCATTTTAACCATTTCAAGTGTATAATTCAGGGTCATTAATTATACATTGTTGTGCAATCATCGCCATTATCCATTTCCAGAACTTTTTCATTATAACTCTCTGCTTATTAGACAATAACTTGCCTTTATTTTTTTCCTTCTAGCCCCTGGGAACCTCAAATTTATTTTCAGTCTCTATGAATTTGCTTATTGCAGATATTTTATTTAAGTGGAATCATACAATATTTGTTCTTTTGTGTCTGGTTTATTTCACCTAGCATAATGTTTTCAAGATTCTTTTTTTCTTTGTTTGTTTCTTTTATAACTTTCATTCTATGTCCAGAATGGTATATTGTAGGTTATCTTCCAGGGTTTTTACAGTCTTAGATTTTACACTTAAGTCTTTAATCCATCTTCAGTCGATTTTTGTATATGGTGTAAAGAAGGGGTCCAGTTTCAACAGATTCATCTGTATTGTAGCATGGATCAGAATTTCATTCCTTTTTTCTTTTTTCTTTGAGACGGAGTCTCGCTTGTCGCCTAGGCTGGAGTGTAGTGGCGCGATCTCGGCTCACTGAAAGCTCTGCCTCCCGGGTTCACACCATTCTCCTGCCTCAGCCTCCCGAGCAGCTGGGGCTACAGGCGCCCGCCACCACGCCCGGCTAATTTTTTGTATTTTCAGTAGAGACGGGGTTTCACCGTGTTAGTCAAGATGGTCTCTATCTCCTGACCTCGTGATCTGCCCCTCTCGGCCTCCCAAAGTGCTGAGTGTCACCGCACCCGGCCCAGAATTTCATGCCTTTCTAAGGCTGAATTATATCCCATTGTACGAATATACCACATTTTGTTTCACCATTCACCTGTTGATGGACAGTTGTTTCTACATTTTGGCTATTGTGAATAGTGCTGCAATGAACGTGGAGTACAAGTATCTGTTTGATCTTTGCTTTTATGATTTTGAGTATATTACAAATTTCCATGTAATACTTGGATGTTTAGCAGTTGAAGGAACTGTCAAACTGTTTTCCACAGTGGCTGGACCATTTTCCATTCCTAAGAGCAATGTAAGAGGGTTCTAACTTCCCTACATCCTCCCTAACACTTGCTATTTTCTTATTTTTGTTTTGTTTTTTATTTTAATTATCCTAGTCTGTGAAATGGTATCACATTGTGGTTTTGATAGGCATTTATCTAATAACGAATGAAGTTGAGCATCTTTTCATGTGCTCACTGGTTATTTGTATGTATTCCTTGAAGAAATGTCTATTCAAGTTATTTGCTCATGTTTTAACCAGGTACTTTGTTTGTTGAGGAATTGTTGGAGTCCTTTATAGATTCTGCATATTAAACTCTCAGATATAGATTTGAATATCCATGCGGATATTGATTCGCAAATATTTTCTATCATTCTGTAGGTTGTCTTTTCACTTTCTTGATAATGTCCTCTGATAAAATAACTTATCAATTCAAGTTATTTAATACTCTAATTTTGCAGATTAATGTCTAATATAATTACCTTCTTAAGGAATTCTTCATTTCAGTTCAATTGAATAGGTTGTTATGAAATATGTTTGTACCAGGAGGTGAGAACACAAATATTTTTAAAAAGGACATAGTCCCTGCCTCAAGGAATCTTAGCATGTTGTAGACTCATAAACAGATAATTTGTTTGACATTAGCAATAATAAGTAAAGCAGTTTCTATAGGGCAGCTGATGTTTGCAGAAAGTAACCTAAATCCATAATTATCATATATAGGCACCAATTTCACCAAAAACACATATGTGGGAAGTTTAAATAATTAAATACCATCTCTGCCATGTAATAGCTCTTTAAACTGTGTCAAGTTCACCAACACTTGAGGTACTCTAATTTCCTCACCTGTAAAATTGGGGTATTGATTCTTGTTCTTCTGTGATTTTTGCAAAAGATCAAATGAGGTAAAAGATGGGAAAACATTTTCGGATTTAAAGCTACTATGCAAATGTAAAGCCTATTATTATTATGTATTCTTGTGCACCAATTACTTGGCATCATAATAGTTGGTAATAATCATTAAGGGTTATCATTAGAAATATAGACCTGTCTGCAAGCTTATATGCCATCTTTGTGTTTGTGTACATAGTGCACCTGTACAGTTGGGAACATTAGTATGTGCATTTATTTTATTTTCCAAACTATGCAATTCTTTTCTGGTAAATGCTATTAAACTGCTGGCTTTCATCCTCCACAGCCTTTTTCACCAGTGCAGTATTCAGGCATTTCCACTGCAGCTGGTGTAAAAGATGCAGGCTGGAATTGTTCTGGTCGAGTCTGAGTGGTCCTCTTTTAGAAACTGGGCCCTCCGGCCTCAGCAGCCTTTAATCAGCTGTAACTGGAGTGAAGCTGTCAGCTCCTGCTTGTTTCCTGTCAGCTTTAGTACCATTTACAGCATCCCTGATAAATGTACAGTACAAATTTCACAGTCGACCTGTGAAAAAGAAAAACCAAACATCTCTAACACACTGGAAGAAACTTTCTTTGGCCATATCACGAAAAATCCATGGGCTAGAAGCTCCAGTGTTGACAAAATAGAAACTGATGACATGTAAATAGATGCATTGGAGAATACAGTCATCTTGAAATATCTAAGGTCTTTAGAAAATATCTAAGTAAATAGGGAAAAGGAAAGAGAAGAAAAGAAAAAGGCTTGGTTGGGATGGGCAAAGGTGCTGAAAAGATGAAATGCCCAGGGAAGGCTCTTCTTTTGATTTTTTTCCTTCAGTTAGAAGAAGAAAATCCCTGTGCATGTTCTCCAGCTACTCCAAAAGGTGGAAAGTGTGTGGTTTAAGTACAGACAATCATGATGATAATTTGCTAGTACTGAACTGCACTTGAGTTACCACTTCATTACTCACTGCCAATGTGAAACCAAGAGACGTTGAGTATGCAAAATGGTGACAGTAAATTTCATCTTACTCATTTATAAAATGAAGATGAGAATAAGACTGACCTCACAGAGTTCTTGTAAAGATGAAGTAAAGTGATACATGAACTTCATAAATGGTATAACATTCTACAAAATTCAGCTAAGTTAATGTCATACCAAACAATTTGCCAGTGTCCTGAAGGGCTAACGACAAATCTACTAAAAAGAAATAATTCGTTTTTCTAAGTACACTAATAGTAAACATGGGCTTACATTGAGTTGTTTATATAGAATACTCCATTCACACTTATATAGTCAAATTCAATGAGACATGTTTCTGCTAACACAATTACACTCAGTCTATGCTCTATGACCAGTTTGTTGCTTCTTCAAATGAAAAGAAGAGTTATTGTTCAATTCCCACTTATGCATGAGAACATGCCCTGTTTGGTTTTCTGTTGCTGTGTTAGTTTTCTGAGGATGAAGCTTCCAGCTTCATCCACGTCCCTGCAAAAAACATGATCTCATTCCTTTTTATGGATGCATAGTATTCCGTGTTGTATGTGTACCACATTTTCTTTACCCAGTCTATCATCGATGGGCATTTGGGTTGGTTCCACATCTTTGCTGCACACTGGGGCCAGGGGCATTGGGGACAAGGGGAGGGAGAGCATTAGGACAAATAGCTAATGCATGCCAGGCTTAAAACCTAGTTGTCAGGTTGATAGGTGCAGCAAACCACCATGGCACACATATACATATGTAACAACCCTACACATTCTTCACTTGTATCCCGGAACTTAAAGTAAAAAATAAATAAGAAAATAAATAAATAACAACAACAACAACAAAAAAGAATAGACATATTTAAATCTTTAAAGCAACTTTTCACAAAGTATATTCCATGGAACACCACTGGGTGAAATAAAAGTTTTCATGGTCAAATATATAAATTTAATAAATGCAACACATTCTCTCCCTAATGAAAATTTACAACACATTTTAGCATGTCAAAGGCCCCAATAATTCCAGCAGTAAAAAACCAGTTTAACATGTTGGAGTTATTCCCAGTTTGATTTTTGTATTTTAAAATCCCTGGTAACTGGTCCAGAACTTGCAGTTTGTAGAGTAGAAGTGGTTGAGTCAAATAGGTCTCCATTATAATTCTGGCTTGTTCACGTATTAGTTCTGTGACTTTAGTAGGTTGCTAAATTGTTCTGTTTCTACTTCCTCATGTTTACATATAGATAATAGCTGTTTCAATGGCCATCTCTTAATAAGCTAGTACATGTAATACAATTAGCACAAGTGCTTAATGTATGTCAAATATCACTATTATTGTTGTTATTCTGTATTTTATTCACCAAATAATTTGAGTTGTGGGCTGCTGACTCGCTTCTTTTTTTAATAGGATATATATTTTTTGGGGGGAAGGGGCATGACACATCCTCTTCCTTACTTTATGTATTAAAAAAAGGAAAATCTAGGTCCATAATAATATGTCTAATGATAATCATGAGAAGATAGCAATGAAAGTGGCTGGTCAAATATTCAACCTTAAACTTCATGAGTAGACTTATCAGTTATAAAGAGAATATATCAATACATGCTCTCTACTGATTCATATTAATTTCCTTATTGATTTATTCAAAATATGTATTTAAAACTCATGTGCTAGACTCTGTACAACACAGCTGATACCTAGCAGTTAAAAGGAAAAGAAAAAAGACAAATAGGTACCTACCCTCATATGTCTAATAGTCTATTAAATAGCCTATTAAATACAAATATGATCCTTCTTGAAATGCTGTACATGCATCTCGGGTCCTTAGAAAATCCAACTCTTAAATATTGAATGTAAAGGAAATACTGGAAATGAATAGAAAGATCATAAAGAAGAAACAAAATATAATGAGAAAATAATTCAACCTGCACGTGAGTCGGATGATCTGGGCATGAATCATCATTTCCATTTGCAAGCTAAGTGATTGAAACTAGAGACTTAAATATTTGAAGAATCCATTTCTTCAAATGTAAACTTATAGAAATTAAATTATCAAAACATTCATTTAACATGTAACAGATATTGACTATTTAACAGACTTTGAATATTTCCATTGTGTCAGGCACTGTGCAAGGTACTGACGATAGAGAAATGAAGAGAGCAAATGCAGGTTTAAATGCAGATAATTCTGTGCTTCCTTGTCTATCTCCTCTACTTTTCTGTAAGGTCTTTAAACCTCTAATCATATTAATGCATATAACACATAGAGGTTGACACAAATTACAGGTGTTATGCTGATGAGGATATAATCAAATCTCATGATAGAATCAAGAAAGATTTCACAGTCATGGTGCCATTTAACCTTAATATTTGGGGATGAATATAAATTCTCAAAATACACAAGACAGTGGGAAAAGTGTTTAAAAAGGCGAGTTCTGGGATGTTGCAGGAAAAGATACTGAAGCCAAAGAAAAGACTCTAAGTAGCTGTATTAATCTCGAGACCAGCAATTGCAAATATGTTTCATTTTGAGAGTCAGTTTGTATTGATCTCAATGGAAATATTTTTATGTATATTAATTTAATGGTTTTCTGCTCCCTACTTACTTGAGGTCAACCTTTTCTTTATTCTGTTAGAGAACTGAGCATGCTTGTATGAAAACTAACATTTTATAGTGCAACTTTTTTAAAGAAGTATCAATGTTTAGCTTTTTTTTCACTTCCAAAATAAAACTTGAGAATAAAAAAGGAGTTTTGGTCATGATAGTTGAAAGAGGAATTAAGGAGATTATTACCTTTTACTCTGTGCACCAGCTACTAGAGAAAAGTATAGTTGATCCTTAAACAATGTGAGGATTAGGGGCACTGACCCACGTGCAGTCAAAAATTTAATGTAACTTTTGACTCCCTAAAACTTTGATCAGTGATAGCTTACTGCTGACTGGAAGCATTTCCAGTAACGTAAAGTCTATTAACACATATTTTGTATGTTATTTATACATGTATATTACATGCTCTATTCTTACAATAAAGAAAGCTAGAGAAAAGCTGTTACAAAGAAAATCATAAAGAAGAGAGAATATATTTACTATTCATTAAGTGGAAATGGATCATCATATAGGTATTCATCCTCATCATCTTCATATTGAGTAGGCTGAGAAGGATGAGGAGGGGTTGGTCTCAGAGGTGGCAGAGTTGGAAAAAAAGTTTGTGTAAGTGGATCCACACAGTTCAAACCTGTGTTGTTCAAGGGCCAACTTGGAGCAGACTGGGATCACAGAGAAAAGAGATCCTGAGCTTGAGAGAGTATTTGGGAAGCTTTGGAGATCCAGAATATAAAGAGAGCAAGCCATCAATTCTATGGCCAACAAATAAGGAATCTTTAAGGTCACCCTTCACCACTTGGTTATACTTATATTGTCTAGGTTTAGAAACCACATCATTACTTATAACTGTCTGTATATCTTTTGTTGATGTTCCAGCAGACATATTTTCTCATGTTACAGGACGTTCTAGGATCCTCTAAACTTCCTATGCAAATATTGTTGGTCCAGGGCATCTCTAAGTTTCCCCACCCACTTCTTCCCTACCCACTTCCACCACCTCCTCCTCCACTCCCAAAAGAAAAAAAAATTAAAAAGGCAGAGCTTTAACAGGGTTACATAGGGTGTGAAACAGAAAACTCAAGCAACAAAATTTGAATAGCAGAAAAGAAGGGTGGAACCCATTAGTGTTACAGGAATGATGAGATGGGAATAATACAGGGACTTGCATATAAGCTTAGAGAATAAAACACCTGTGTTCATTTAGTAATGTCTGCAGTGAATTCAGGAAGAAGGGTGCTGACATATATGTTCATGTCTGCAAATGCTGCTGTGGCTGAGAAGAGTTTCTGAAATCCCAATTGGCAGCCTTTTATGCCCAGTTAGAATCTAGGGATTACATTTTAGTCATCTGTAGGACTAAACAAATGGAAGACCATGAAGGACAGAGCCCATTGAATGCTATACCTTTGCTTTCCATTACAGGGCAAGTTGTCTTTGTGATGATTGCACAGGGAGGCAGGTGAGGACAGATTCTTCCTCTTATTTTATGCCTGAGGAATTGAAGGCTGAGAGTACTTCAATGTTCCAAAACAATAGTCAGGAATAGCAGAGAGAGAACTCAGACTTGCAAACTCATACCAAATTTGTTAGAACATGGGATAACATAAAATTTTAAAAAACAATTTCCTTTTTATTTTGGCAGTACCGAAATGGCTTAAGGATTCTTTTTATAGTCATTACATTAAACATTTGAGTTTTGGTATTATTTTCTACCTGTGAAAATATCCCATCATAATTTTTTTTCCATTGAAACATCAAGCTTAGTTAAAAAAAATCAGGCTTTTGCTTTTCTGTTTTTTTGCTTGTAAGAAAGATCATTTTATAAGTATTTCTATGCTTTTATGTATTTTAAATGTCAACATTTTGAAAGAGCTTTTGCAAATTTAACTTTTAAGTTAAAATTTTAAGAGACATGGCAAGCAACATTGGTACCTTGGTGCTGAAACAAAAGGAAATTGTGATTCTTTCCTAAACTTGTTTAAAACTTCCTGTTTCCCGTTGACAAGTGTGGGGCACATTTATATGGGAGATAGGAAAAATATCCTGTGTAGTCCTCCCTATATTATCTTGTTATTTTGAATTTAAAATATATCTGTTTAAGTGAGATAATCCCTGATGATTCTACATAGAGAACTTTTTTTATTCTCAATGTCTCTCTATAGGACAATGCCCAAATCGCTATTAAAGAGAAACCCAATTGTTGTTTTTCTTTAACCTATGGATTAGTACCTGGCCAAGTGAGCATCATTTCCACAGAAATATAGATGGCATCACCAATTATAGCCACAATAGCCACAACTATACACCGAGAATCTTTCTCAGGGGGAATGGGTTCTGGAGGGAGAAGGGGTGAATAGGATTATCTTTTCTTTCTAAGTAATTTTTCATTGAAATAAAACATATGTGCAGAAAAGTGTATAAATCTTAGTTGTACAGCTGAGTGAATTTGAATAAAGTGACCAAGTTCGTAGTACTGGATTAAGTTGTTTTCTCTAAATTCCAAGCCCACCTCTTTCTCTGCTCTGCTTTGCGATGATGGGACAAGGACTCTGCAATCTACATTTCTTCTTTGCCAGTTGATTCTGCTAAGCCTGCAATAAGGTTCCAAAGGAACATGAGAAGGCTGGTGGGAGAATAAAGGATGTGCTTTTCTCTATTTGCCCCTGGTTCTTATTATTGTCACCTAAACAATGGGCTCTCAGCTTGACAACAATGGTTGGTTTCCTCTCTAAGTTTTGCCATATTACCAGAACGATGCTCCCTCAGAGATATCAAGAAATATCTCCACACATCCTTCAAAAAAAAAAATCTTTACAGGTCAATGGGAAGGACAAATAAATCCACATGCTCTCAACTTAACTGAAAGATCTAGAATACTACATATTTCACATTACTGGCAAGTTCAAAAAGTAAACCCCAATTTTAATCAGAAGTGTGATATGAGATCCTGCTATATCCCTGCATGGAGAGTATGGGAAGAAGGAGTAAGCAGGGACCCAGAAGTCATTACAGAAGAAACATGCTGGGGAAAAGAGCCTTAGGTTGTTCAGAAGCCAGCCCTTCAAAAAAAGAAAAAAGAAAGTCCACTCTAAGTGTTATAATACTGAGAAAGTATCCTACTGAAATCAGAGCCCTGATTTGCAGGCACAGCAGTTAAAAGTGCACAGAGCTTGAGGTGGTAGAACAGAAAGGCAACCCAGAAAGGCGCTGGGCTCTGAAGAAAAGAGGGTAAGAAGAAATAAAGAGTAAAGAATGAGTAGTGAAGGGGAATAAAACAATAAGAAGAAATTTAGAAACTGTAAGTTATAAGAGACCCCAAAAACAATAAAAGGAAACATACCCCATCCTCCATAACATTATTGTGAAAGACAACCATTAAAGACATTTCATTCTGCTACTCTGACAGGTGAGGATACTCTTGAAATAGGAATTGTGAACACGCCAACCTCTGCACTAAATGTATAGACTTAAAGCTATTTTAAGATTATAAAACAAAGGCAGAAAACCAGGCTCATGTATTTTACTGGATGAAAATTCCTGGGGGAAAAACTCTGCAAAAAATAAAAAGCAAAAACCCAATAGACATAACCGTGTTGCAGAAGAAACCATATTACAGCATTCTAAACTATATCAGATATTCTCAACAAGAATTTGGAGATATAAAAATAAAAATAAAATTTTTAATATATATATATACAAAAAGAAGAAATGAGGCCAGGCGTGCTAGCTCATGCCTGTAATTCCAGCACTTTGGGAAGCCAAGGAGGGTGGATTCATGAGGATAAGAATAGACAACTCGATTGGGTGGTTCCAAGATGACCAAGAGATGGAGACCATCCTGGCCAACATGGTGAAACCCCATCTCTACTAAAAATACAAAAATTAGCTGGGCATGGTGATGCACACCTGTGGTCCCAGCTACTCAGGAGTGTGAGGCAGAAGAATCACTTGAACCTGGGAGGTGGAGGTTGCACTGAGCGGAGATTGCACCACTGCACTCTAGCCTAGCGACAGAGCAAGACTCAGTCTCAAAAAAAAAAAAAAAGAAAAGAAAGAAATGAAACAGGATGATATTTTACTTAACAAATAAAACAAAAAGATAAAATTATGTCAAAAATTATATGGTTCCCAGGAGAGAATACATGAAATAAAAATTTAATAAGAAGCACTAATCAAAGAAGAAAAATAACTGGGTGAATGTGAATGAGACAATAAAAACTAAAAAGCCTCAAAGAAAAATTAGTTGAACTAGATGCCAGGCAAAGAAGATCTAAAGAAAGATAATTATCATCTCTGAAGAAAGGCAACAAAGTAAAGGGACAAAAACCAATATTTAAAATAATAAATTCACAAAGTCAATGAAGGCTCTATTTTGAAAACTTTCTTGTCAAGTTTACTAGTTCAAAAGCTTCATCCAATCAAGAGATGACTGGGAAAATTTTGATATACCTACTTCTAGGAGTTTAAGCTAAATTTGACCTTTGATGATACAAAAATACATATGAACGAAGCTGATTATTGCAGCATTGCTTATAACTGTAATATGCTGTAAACATATACATTTTTATAAATTGAAGTTTGGATGAATAAACTACAATACATGCACAAAATGGATTACTATGCTACTATGTTACATATACTGGATTACTAAAAGAAGGAGGAGGAGGAAAGAAATTTGGTTTCCATGAATAAATAATTCCTAAAATGTATGGGAAAGTTAAAAAAGCAAAGTGCAAATGAGTAAACATAGTATATTGATAGTATGTGTTTTGTGTAAGAAAGCAAGGAAAATAGACTAACCAAATTTATCTCAAGGAGTGGGTGGGAATCGGGTAAAAGTGTTGAGGATAAGAATACACAACTCGATTGGGCGGTTCCAAGATGGCCGAATAGGAACAGCTCCAGTCTACAGCTCCCAGCATGAGAGACACAGAAGACGGGTGATTTCTGCATTTCCAACTGAGGTACTGGGTTCATCTCACTGGGGCTTGTCATACAGTGGGTGCAGGACGTGGATGCATCCCACCGAGCATGAGCCAAAGCAGGGCAAGGCATCGTCTCACCTGGGAAGTGCAAGGGGTCAGGGAATTGCCTTTCCAAGCCAAGGGAAGGGGTGACAGACGGCAACTGGAAAATCGGGTCACCCTCACCCTAATACTGCGCTTTTCCAATGGTCTTAGCAAACGGCACACCAGGAGATTATATCCCGTGACTGGCTCTGAGGGTCCCACACCCACGGAGTCTCGCTCATTGCTAGCACAGCAGTCTGAGATCAAACTGCAAGGCAGCAGGGAGGCTGGGGGAGGGGCGCCCGCCATTGCTGAGGCTTGAGTAGGTAAACAAAGCTGCTGGGAAGCTCAAACTGAGTGGAGCCCACCGCAGCTCAAGAAGTCCTGCCTGCCTCTGTAGACTCCACCTCTGGGGGCGGGGCATAGCCGAACAAAAGGCAGCAGAAACCTCTGCAGACTTTAATGTCTGTGTCTGACAGCTTTGAAGAGAGTACTGGTTCTCCCAGCACGGAGTTTGAGATCTGAGAACAGACAGACTGTCTCCTCAAGTGGGCCCCTGACCCCCGAGTAGCCTAACTGGGAGGCACGCCCAAGTAGGGGCAGAATGACACCTCACACGGCCGGGTACCCCTCTGAAACGAAGCTTCCAGAGGAACGATCAGGCAGCAACATTTTCTGTTCAGCAATATTCGCTGTTCTGCAGCCTCCGCTGCTGATACCCAGGCAAACAGGGTCTGGAGTGGCCCTCCAGCAAACTCCAACAGACCTGCAGCTGAGGGTCTTGACTGTTAGAAGGAAAACTAACAAAGAGAAAGGACATCCATATCAAAACCCCATCTGTGTGTCACCATCATCAAAGACCAAACGTAGGTAAAACCACAAAGATGGGGAAAAAAGAGAGCAGAAAAGCTGAAAATTCTAAAAATCAGAGCACCTCGCCGCCTCCAAAGGAACGCAGCTCCTCTCCAGCAACGGAACAAAGCTGGACGGACAATGACTTTGATGAGTTGAGAGAAGAAGGCTTCAGATGATCAAACTTCTCCAAGCTAAAGGAGGAAGTTTGAACCCATCGCAAAGAAGCAAAAAACCTTGAGAAAAGATTAGACAAATGGCTAACTAGAATAACCAGTGTAGAGAAGTCCTTAAAGGACCTGATGGAGCTGAAAACCATGGCGTGTGAACTACATTACGAATGTACAAGCTTCAGTAGCCGATTTGATCAACTGGAAGAAAGGGTATCAGTGATTGAAGATCAAATTAATGAAATGAAGCAAGAAGAGAAGTTTAGAGAAAAAAGAGTAAAAAGAAATGAACAAAGCCTCCAAGAAATATGGGACTTTGTGAAAAGACCAAATCTACATATGATTGGTGTACCTGAAAGTGACGGGGAGAATGGAACCAAGTTGGAAACCACTCTGCAGGATATTATCCAGAACTTCCCCAACCTAGCAAGGCAGGCCAACATTCAAATTCAGGAAATACAGAGAATGCCACAAAGATACTCCTCAAGAAGAGCAACTCCAAGACACTTAATTGTCAGATTCACCAAAGTTGAAATTAAGGAAAAAATGTTAAGGGTAGCCACAGAGAAAGGTCGGGTTACCCACAAAGGGAAGCCCATCAGACTAACAGCTGATCTCTCAGCAGAAACTCTACAAGCCAGAAGAGAGTTGGGCACAACATTCAACATTCTTAAAGAAAAGAATTTTCAACCCAGAATTTCATATCCAGCCAAACTAAGCTTCATTAGTGAAGGAGAAATAAAATCCTTTATAGACAAGCAAATGCTGAGAGATTTTGTCACCACCAGGCCTGCCCTACAACAGCTCCTGGAGGAAGCACTAAACATAGAAAGGAACAACAGTTACCAGCCACTGCAAAAACATGCCAAATTGTAAAGACCATCAATGTTAGGAAGAAACTACACCAACTAACGAGCAAAATAACCAGCTAACATCATAATGACAGGATCAAATTCACATATAACAATATTAACCTTAAATGTAAGTGGGCTAAATGCTCCAATTAAAAGACACAGACTGGCAAATTGGACAAAGAGTCAAGACCCATCAGTGTGCTGTATTCAGGAGACCCATCTCACATGCAGAGACACACATAGGCTCAAAATAAAGGGATGGAGGAAGACCTACCAAGCAAATGGAAAACAAAAAAAGGCAGGAGTTGCAATCCTAGTCTATGATAAAGCAGACTTTAAACCAACAAAGATCAAAAGAGACAAAGAAGGCCATTACATAATGGTAAAGGGATCAATTCAACAAGAAGAGCTAACTATCCTAAATATATATGCACCCAATACAGGAGCACCCAGATTCATAAAGCAAGCCCTTAGAGACCTACAAAGAGACTTAGACTCCCCCACAATAATAATGGGAGACTTTAACAGCCCTCTGTCAACATTAGACAGATCAACGAGACAGAAAGTTAAAAAGGACATCCAGGAATTGAACTCAGCTCTGGACCAAGCGGACCTAATAGACATCTACAGAGCTCTCCACCCCAAATCAACAGAATATACATTCTTCTCAGCACCACATTGCACTTATTCCAAAATTGACCACATAGTTGGAAGTAAAGCACTTCTCAGCAAATGTAAAAGAACAGAACTTATAACAAACTGTCTCTCAGACCACAGTGCAATCAAATTAGAACTCAGGATTAAGAAACTCACTCAAAACCGCTCAACTACGTGAAAACAGAACAACCTGCTCCTAAATGACTATTGGGTACGTAATGAAATGAAGGAAGAAGTAAAGATGTTCTCTGAAACCAATCAGAAAAAAATACACAACATACCAGAATCTCTGGGACACATTTATAGCAGTGTGTAGAGAGAAATTTATAGCACTAAATGCCCACAAGAGAAAGCAGGAAAGATCTAAAATTGACACTCTAATATCACAATTAAAAGAACTAGAGAAGCAAGAGCAAACACATTCAAAAGCTAGCAGAAGGCTAGAAATAACTAAGATCAGAGCAGAACTGAAGGAGAGAGAGACACAAAAAACCTTCAAAAAATCAATGAATCCAGGAGCTGGTTTTTTGAAAAGATCAGCAAAACTGATAGACAGCTAGCAAGACTAATAAAGAAGAAAAGAGAAAAGAATCAAATAGACGAAATAAAAAATGATAAAGGGGATATCACCACCGATCCCACAGAAATACAAACTACCATCACAGAATACTATAAACACCTCTGTGCAAATAAACTAGAAAATCTAGAAGAAATGGATAAATTCCTGGACACATACACCCTCCCAAGCCTAAACCAGGAAGAAGTTGAATCCCTGAATAGACCAATAACAGGCTCTGAAATTGAGGCAATAATTAATAGCCAACCAACCAAAAAAAGTCCAGGACCAGACGGATTCACAGCCGAATTCTACCAGAGGTACAAGGAGGAGCTGCTACCATTCCTTCTGAAACTATTCCAATCAACAGAAAAAGAGGGAATCCTCCTTAACTGATTTTATGAGGGCAGCATCATCCTGATACCAAAGCCTGGCAGAGACACAACAAAAAAAGAGAATTTTAGACCAATATCTCTGATGAACATCGATGCAAAAATCCTCAATAAAATACTGACAAACCAAATCCAGAAGCACATCAAAAAGCTTATCCACCATGATCAAGTGGGCTTCATCCCTGGGATGCAAGGCTGGGTCAATATGCTTAAATCAATAAACGTAATCCAGGATATAAACAGAACCAAAGAGAAAAACCACATGATTATCTCAATAGATACAGAAAAGGCCTTTGACAAAATTCAACAGCCCTTCATGCTAAAAACTCTCAATAAATTAGGTATTGATGGGACATATCTCAAAATAATAAGAGCTATTTATGACAAACCCACAGCCAATATCATACTGAATGGGCAAAAACTGGAAGCATCCCCTTTGAAAACCAGCACAAGACAAGGATGCCCTCTCTCACCACTCCTATTCAACATAGTGCTGGAAGTTCTGGCCGGGGCAATCAGGCAAGAGAAAGAAGTAAAGGGTATTCAATTAGGAAAAGAAGAAGTCAAATTGTCCCTGTTTGCAGATGACATGATCGTATATTCAGAAAACCCCATCATTTCAGCCCAAAATCTCCTTAAGCTGATAAGCAACTTCAGCAAAGTCACAGGATACAAAATCAATGTCCAAAAATCACAATTATTCTTATCCACCAATAACAGACAAATAGAGAGCCAAATCATGAGTGAACTCCCATTCACAATTGCTTCAAAGAGAATAAAATACCTAGGAATCCAATTTACAAGGGATGTGAAGGACCTCTTCAAGGAGAACTACAAACCACTGCTCCATGAAATAAAAGAGGACACAAACAAATAGAAGAACATTCCATGCTCATGGGTAGGAAGAATCAATATCGTGAAAATGGCCACACTGCCTGAGGTAATTTATAGATTCAATGCCATCCCCCTCCAGCTACCAATGACTTTCTTCACAGAATTGGAAAAAACTACTTTGAAGTTCATATGGAAGCAAAAAAGAGCCCGCATTGCCAAGATAATCCTAAGCCAAAAGAACAAAGCTGGAGGCATCATGCTACCTAACTTCAAACTATACTACAAGGCCACAGTAACCAAAACAGCATGGTACTGGTACCAAAACAGAGATATAAACCAATGGAACAGAACAGAGCCCTCAGAAATAATACCACACATCTACAACCATCTGATCTTTGACAAACCTGACAAAAACAAGCAATGGGGAAAGGATTCCTTATTTAATAAATGGTGCTGGGAAAACTGGCTAGCCATATGTAGAAAGCTGAAACTGGATCCCTTACACCTTATACAAAAATTAATTCAAGATGGATTAAAGACTGAAATGTTAGACCTAAAACCATAAAAACTCTAGAAAAAAACCTAGGCAATACCATTCAGGACATAAGCATGGGCAAGGACTTCACGTCTAAAACACCACAAGCAATGGTAACAGAAGCCAAAATTGACAAATGGGATCTAATTAAACTAAAGAGCTTCTGCACAGCAAAAGAAACTACCATCAGAGTGAACAGGCAACCTACAGAATGGGAGAAAATTTTTGCAATCTACTCATCTGACAAAGGGCTAATATCCAGAATCTACAAAGAACTCAAACAAATTTACAAGAAAAAAAAAACAAACAACTCCATCAAAAACTGGGCGATGGAGATGAACAGACACTTCTCAAGAGAAGACATTTATGCAGCCAACAGACACTTGAAAAAATGCTCATCATCACTGGCCATCAGATAAATGCAAATCAAAACCACAATGAGATATCATCTCACACCAGTTAGAATGGTGATCATTAAAAAGTCAGGAAACAATAGGTGCTGGAGAGGATGTGGAGAAATAGGAACACTTTTACACTGTTGGTGGGACTGTAAACTAGTTCAACCATTGTGGAAGACAGTGTGGTGATTCCTCAAGGATCTAGAACTAGAAATACCATTTGACCCAGCCATTCCATTACTGGGCATATACCCAAAGGATTATAAATCATGCTGCTATAAAGATACATGCACATATATGTTTACTGTGGCACTATTCCCAATAGCAAAGACTTGGAACCAACCCAAATGTCCATCAATGATAGACTGGATTAAGAAAATGTGGTGCGTATACACTATGGAATACTATGCAGCAATAAAAAATGATGAATTCATGTCCTTTTTTGGGATATGGATGAAGCTGGAAACCATCATTCTCAGCAAACTATCACAAGGACAAAAAACCAAACCCTGCATATCCTCACTCATAGGTGGGAATTGAACAATGAGAACACATGGACACAGGAAGGGGAACATCATACACTGGGGCCTGTCGTGGAGTCAGGGGAGTGGGGAGGGATAGCATTAGGAGATATACCTAATGTAAATGATGAGTTAATGGGTGCAGCACACCAACATGGCACATGTATACATATGTAACAAACTTGCACGTTGTGCACATGTACCCTAGAACTTAAAGTATAATTTAAAAAAAAAGAAGAATAGACAACTCTATAAGTATAGTTTTTACTTTGGGAGCCATTTTATATTTTATATTTTCAAAGAAATAAAATCAGATCAATAAGAATGGAGGAAAATCCTAACATGAAATACAAACATAAGCAAATAAACGTATTTTTAATGGATAGCATACCACACTGAACAGGAAGAGTAAAAAAGTCTAACTAGCTTTTGAATACTGTATTTTGATTATATATTTTAGAATCAAAGAATAGTAAATATCTGTTGAACTCAATGAATAGGTTTGTCTTTGCATTGGTATGGATTAACAATTGTGCAGCTACTTTCAATGGATTCTAGGATTGAGCAATTGGATACATATAATGGTGTGGAATTAGAGGTATCAGTATGAACTCATAATTTTTCATCTCTTGAGAGAGAGAGAGAGAGAGATCTATTGGTAAATAGGCAGCATTGTGCAAAGAACAAATCTAACAAAATCTTCACTTTGATTTTTTTGGGATTTGCTCTGGTGTCTCCTTAGCTTCTTAACCTGGAATGCTGTTCTTCTCTGTGTCTCTTTCTCTCAGGGATCATAGCCCTTCAAATCTTTTAAGTTTATGTGCCTCTGGACTAAATCTATCTGGGTCTGTACCCTATCTCTATCACTTATACTATGTGGCCTTGGGCAAATGTTTTAATCTTCCTAAGAATGTCTTGTTTTCTTATTCATGAAACGGACACGGTAATAATGACTATCTCATAAGATTATTGTGATGCATAACTGTAGTAACGCACATATCAAATGTAAATTATTTGTGTAGCTCTTAAAGTATAATTAGTAGAATGTACCTGAGATTATTGTGGCTGCCATTGCTCTGTCTTTGAGATATATCGACCTCAATCCAAATAAGGATATATATTGAGGTCAATATGTGTCAGACAGAGCAATGACAGCTGCAATAGGATCTTGAGAGAGATGCATCCATAAGGGCGCAAAAGAGATATATATTCTTATGATGCCCATTTATGAAAAATTCGTGTGGTTTTGCTTTGCACTGAATGCTATTATACTTTTGAAATCACTCATTGAGTAACCAAGTTTAAAATTGTGTTTTTGCATAGCACTGATTTCAAGAACTAGAGAAGTACAGACATTTTATATCATATTATCGTCATGGCTCTTTTAAAGGTCATTCACAAACTAAACTTAGGAAAACACTTTAGGGAAAAAGGAATATTGAAAAAATGTGTTCTAGAGAACTCTGTCCCAAGCCTGCTACTGATAGGGACAGGAGGCAGAGAAATTCTAGACAGAAAACTGTGGGGTCCCTGGTGAGAGCCACACCCTCAGGTCTGCAACCAAAGCCCAAAGTGAGAATTTTACATCCCAGTTTTCCTGCTTAAATGTTGCCTTTTCCAAAACCACCTGGCCTGCCTTGCCCCCAATCCTGTACCAATAAAAACCCCAGGCTCCACTGGCAGAGAGCAGAAAAGGGGAGAAGAGAAAAGGCAGCTGAACATCAGACAGAAGTAGCTTTACTTCAGAGGGACAGCTTGAAGGTGGTACTTCTAGGGAAGAATACCTTCCCATTCCATCCCTTTTCTAGCTCCCCTTCCCACTGAATGCCACTTCCATCGGCAATAAAATCCTTCACATTTACTATCCTTAAATTTGTTCATGTGACTTGATTTTTCCTGGACGCTGGACAAGAGCATAGGATACAGAAAGCGTCATACTGACCCACTGCCCTCGTGAAATGACAGAAGGTCCACTGAGCTGTTAAACACTTAATCCATCCATGGATGGCAAAGTCAAGAGTGCTGCCTGTATCCCATGCCCTCTGGGACTATGGGGGTTGCAGGTACACCCCCACAGACACTGCCAAGGGGCCCGCACAGAGTTTTGCTCATTTCGGTGCCCAAAAGTGCTCACTCTGGCTCCCTCACCCACTCATCTGCATGCTCCCCCTCCCACGAGGGATTGAGAGCTGTGGGCTGAGTAAGTGAGGCATACCTGTCACAAGGCCCACGAAGGGGTCAAGGGTAATTTCTTGCTTTGATATTATTTTATATTATTATTTAACTAGAATAACAAGAAAATAAATTTCAAAATGGCCTTAAAGTAGAAACCAAAGCTGATAAAGACACCAGTGCAGCATTTTTCTTTTCCTACATTCCTTGAATGATGGAGTTTATAGAAAGTAAACAATTACTAAAGGGTTTGCAAAATAACACAAAATTCAAATGCCGTGCATAAAATTAATCTTTAATGAAAAGATGTTGACTATGTAAAACTAAGAATCTTATTGTAGCTAGAGAAGAAATCGGATTATTGTTAAATACCTTGCCATTCTTTCCCTGAGAATTTTCTGAAAAATTAATCCCTCAGAAAGAATATGCTATTCTTACAAGATATTCACAGGTGATTATTGAAATATTGTAAACAGTAAATTGGAAATAAACTCAATGTTAAATCATAGAAAAGTAAGCAAATAGCATACCTGTATCAGAATATTAAATAAAACCTAAAACATTAATAAAAAGGTCTGTGTAACCACTGTGGAATGTTTATTTATATTATGTGAACAGAAGCAGAATATAATATTGTATCTCTTCCATAAACAAAATATATAAAATTGTGTATTCAATTTGTCATGGAGTTGCAGAAGTTTGGTTTCCTTAAGCATAAAAATAAAAATAACTGTTAGTTTGGAATCTGGGTATTTTTTATTTTGTTTTGATTCTGTTTTTGTGATGCTATTATTATAGTTTAACAGCTTAAAGTATTAAAATCCTAAGACTATTTAATGATTATGGAGAGATGATAGGATAAAAGCTACCTGTAGTAAACACGTCCTCAGATTACAGCCAATTACTTTCTGATACCAGCATGTCAGTGAGTACCAAGGCCTAAGTAATCTATAAAGGTAATTTTAATACTTAAAGTTTTCATCTCTTAATTTAAATATTAAATCTAATCAATGATATAAGTTGAAAGCTTGTTTAAGTGATGTTAAGCAGCTCATGTTATTAAATTAAAATACTCTTGAAGAATTGACTGTCAGCCACTATAATTAGGTGTAAGTCTTTTGCATTTTCTATTAAATTCCTTTATCACCATACCTGAAAATTTTACCTCTCACAGAATTGGAAAAATGTACACTGAATTTAAATTCTACTACAAAAAACTTATCATTTTAAGCTCCTTATTCAATTAGAAATTTGGTTATTATGAGTTTCACACCAAGTTCCCATGAACGTAGTGAGGCACTGTTCATCTTTCCCAGTGGTACGTAAAGCCTAAGTAGTCTCATTATTCTCATCTTCAGAAATCAAGGATCAAGTAGGATTCTTCAGCATTAACTATCTGAAAAGAGGCCTCCACACAAAACACAGTCATGCTCTCACTTTAGAGAAAATCCAGTTCATTAATCTGTGTGGAATAGCCTAGCAGAATTGAGGTGAAATAATCCAAAAAGCCAAGATCATTATACCTACTTCGGGTCTTTAACATAATTTGTTTAATAAAAACTTGTTTTCCATTGTTTACTGAAAATAAATTAAGGTAATTTAAGTGCCGAACTCAGTACCTGATAAATGACTTGAATCCTAGCGCTAAATAAATAAAACAAGTGTTTAGAATCTTAGAAAATGAAAGGTTCCATAAGGACTGACAAATGTTTTAATAACACATGAATTTTTATGCCATTGGTGATATAACTGGAAACCCAATAGTGTATTAAATATGAACAACATATAGAAATATCACAGTTTATCATTTCAATTTTTTTATTTCTGCATACCCAAACGGACATATGAAATTTTAGATTGAAAACATCTCATTCATTATTCAAACCTTATTTAAAATAACTGCTCAAACCGAGAAAAGGAATTTTCACGTCTTTCCCACATAGTGATAGAGAAATGATAACCTGGAATCATTTATCATTTAGGTTGCTTTTCAGGAACAATGGGACTCAAAGGCAGGAGCTGAGGTAGCCAAGTATCTCAAATGTTAAGAGACTCCCAACACACTGAGCCATTTGGTATTTTGCTGTTCCCCCTCATAAAGCATTCTTATTCTGGAAACCTGCATTCTAGAATTTCTCAAATTTCAGGTTATTTTCAAGCCAGAATTGGAAAAAAAACAAAAAACAAAACAAAACCAAAAAACATTGAGAAGCCTCACAGGTTTAGAAAATCATCAAGAATCACAAAAATACTAATGTCACAATTGGGATTAGTTGGTTCTATAACTAGACGAAAAAGAGGTTCAAGGTACCATCCATAAAGCAACAGTTAAATTGAAAAATGTTTAAAGATGAGAAAAAAGCAACACAGTGAAATAGACAGGAAAGAAGAACATGAAAAGAATGATAGCAAAACAGCTCCACAATGTGTATTTTAGAAGGGAGGAGACAATCATTTAGAGTACATGACAATAACTATCACGAGTTCAGACCTCTGCCTCCAAAGAAATCATCACATCATGTTAAAGAGATACCCAGAGTACGACTGGGTAGTCTAAGTGGGTGGGGAGCAAGGGGAACCCAAAGACTTCAACTCTAGGACCACACCATCTACCCCAGGCAGTCACTGCCCTATTCAGAGAACACCGTAATGGTTGACATTTAGGATAGTCTTGAATCGAAAGCAATTTAAATTGTGATTGTTTCCTTTTGACAAGGAAAAATGAATAATTAGATAGCTTACAAACGTTTCCACCAAAAGAAGTTAAATGATGGCTTTCCGTGAAAAGAAATCAAATCCTAAATAATCCAGGAAAATCTCTGTTCTAATGTGGTCTCTGTCCTTAGATTGAGACCCCCCGCAAATCAGAATCTGTATTTCTTCAGTTTTTGGTATACCTGCTTTTAACATGGGGAATGCAGGGGGAGAGGGAACACAAACACACACACAAGCGCACGCACACACACACACACACACACACACTCAACTCCCTGAATCAATGAATTGTTCAATTAATAACAAAAGCTCTATTATTTCATTTGTTTAATTGGTAATTTTTTTCATACCTTATTTAATATTTGCCTGAATTGTTAGAACATTAGGAATTTTTTCTCAACGTGGAATTTTGCTCTTATCATTTGGGGTAACTGTCTTTCTACCCCCATAATTTTATGATTAGGAGAAAAAGCACGGTAGAAGATGAATAATTATATTTTAAAATTAAGATCAGTATACATAAGGTTCTATATATCTATTTTAAAAATACTGCAAAGAGTTCTTCAAATTATTAGTGTGTCTTATATTACTCTGAAAGGGGGCTTGGAAACCAGTGTTTTGGTTTTTATGTCAGATGGACTTACATCTTACGTAGGTGTTATAAACTTTTTAGAGAGGGGTCAAGAGCAGTAAACAAATTTGGGAAAAATACTAATTATTTTTATATTTTCAATAATAAGGCAACTCTGAGGCAGACAAAAATTATATAAAAACAGAAATTAATGGTTACCTCTCACAATGCTGTGTTTAAAATGTTTTGCCCATGGATTTATGCTTATCAGAGGTATAATACCTAGCCTTTCTACTTATTTAAAATATGGCTTAATTTAAAATGTCTAAAGATAGCCAAAATAAATTCTTAAGGTTTTATTCATTTGTACTTTAATTTACCAAACCATTCTGTTTCTCAGCCACTATGTCTATGTGGTTTGTTTGGACACTGAAGTTTTTATCCCCCACTAACAGAAATCCAGGCTTTTATTTGTTGTTAAGTAAGCACTAGTCTTCAGACAGATATCACTTTAAATATGAGTCACAGAAAAATTTCACTTTAATATTATGTCAAGAAATGAAAATATATTTCACAAGGCATCTTACACATCAGCTATTTGTATATCAGGTCAGAATTCAGATAATGTTTATTTCTCTCATCGGTACCAGTAAAAATGGTTCCCATTTCCTTGCATTTTCTTAAGGCTCAAGCTGCTATGAGAATTGTAACTTTGGTGCACTTTCCATAAACCAATTAACCACGGTCGTTTATCTGTTCACAAGAATGAGCAGGAGTGCAGAAGTGGAGGGAAGAGGCACCCACACGTAGAGAAGGATGGAAGAGGGTTAACAGGCAGGCAGATTTGTAGGCACAGAATGATCCGCTCTCACCCCTAATGAGCAGAATCAGGCAGCTTTAATTCATGTTTTGTGGGGGTTTTTGTCCCTGAACCACAAAAGGGAATACAGGCTCCTGTTTAGGGGAGGGTTAGATTAGTCCTATCTGGTCAAAGGGAACAATACTGACATGTTAGTTGATCAGAAAGATGTTTTCACACTGTTTCTCATAGATAGTCCCTGGAGACAACTTTCTTTCTCTCTCTCTCTCTCTCTGCCTGTCTCTCTCTCTTTTTTTAATTACCAAGCATGACATTCATGGTTATTTCTTCTTTCCACCCAGTTGACTACAAAGGGGCCAGCTCTTCAGCCCCTTGTTGGCCAGGCCTGGGGGAGGAAGTGACAGAAGGCTGGCCTTATTTACCTTAGCGGCTTCCCGTGTAATCTGGTTAATCTTGTGGCTAATGGGAGGACACCACGGGTCCCCACACACTGTGCTCCACAAGGAGGGCTCATTCATATTTAATACAATAGAGTGTTTAAGTCATTCCACGCTTTGTGGAGAAGATTGGCTTTCTTTGTGTGCCTTCTCCTGAGAAGCCTTCCCAGCTCGTCCTCTTTCAGACAGGCATATGTTCCAGCTCCTGCCTGCCGCAGCTGCACAAGGACAGAGCAGGCTTCTTTTTATCTCTCTCTCTTTTTTAAGCCAATGAATTGATGACTGCAGTGTGAAATGTGGGTTGAAATGGTCCCCTCCTCCCCCGCCCCACCCCAAGGATGCATAGATTAGCCTTTTGCTATTCTAATATCTCACAACAAGACATCTCAAGAGGAAGCAGGGCTCGTGTCCCTCAAGTGTGCCATTGTGAGGACAACAATCTGTTGAGCACAAAAGAAAAATAAATAAATAAAAGCAGGTGACACGTTGACCTTGTTCCTTTAATATTATCTGTGTATGGCGCGCCCCAAGCAGGGTTCTGGAGAAAAGAATAAACGGGGGTGCTTGGGTGGTGGGGAACGTTCTTACCCCATACAGAATGTTTAAACAATCCCATTGGAAAGAGAATCTCATGAAAACACGGCCACTTGGTCCTTGGATTTGATTTTAGGGAGCGGAAAAAAAATGAGGTCTCATTAGTCCTAATGGGTTAGATAATGGATACACAGATTCTGTCACAGCACACTGGATAAATTGACATTTTTGAGAATAATAGAAATTAATGACTTTTGATTTCTAAAGTACAGATGGTAATGTTCTTAATTCTTATTTTCTTTTTCAAATCTGGTTCAAATTTTAAAGTAACTGAAATACTGTCAGACTCTGCCTTCAATCTTTCAGTCACTTCAATGACACTGATTAAGAAAAATAAGGCATCACTCATATTTCTATTGTAGACTAGTTTAGTCCCTAGTTTGATATTAAAGATGGACTTTCAAAGGCAAAAGATGAATTTTAACATGTTTTCTCCCAAATCTTTGGAAGTTCCCAAAGACTTAAAGTTCTGAAATCTTTCATAAGCTGATATGTATCTGAAGTCCTTTAGCTATAAGTGTTTGATATAGCAAAGTTTTTAAAAGTAGTGCCATGTTGAAGGGTGTTTCTGTTTAGAATAGCAACAAGAATCCTGAGTTAAGGAGCTTACATTTGCAGCTGCAGTGGTTTAGATCCAACCAAACAAATAATGTAATCTGCTGAAGTGATGACATATAAAGTAATAGTAACAACTATATACATATGGATAAGCCTCACTCTCAGATTAATGAAAGGTGAAAAATTATTCACTACTGGACTATGTAACCAAAGAAGATAACGACATTAATTTTTAAAATGATAAAAGAGTTTCTCTGGTCTACAACCAGGTTGATGTGATGCAGCCCAAAGCAAAGGATTTAGACTGGCTGATCGGTCCCATTTCTTGTAGCCTTATTTAATAATAATACATACTGCCACTCTGGCAAGGAAAAATGGTACAAGCGACCCACATAGCTTTATGTGTACTTGGGCTCTTGTCATATGAATTCATTTTTTAACTTGCTGGTGTTGGAAAACAAATTGCTTAAAACATTACGGAGTGCATTTATATTGGTCATTAAAAGGATAACCTTTACAAACTAGCAAATGCTGCAAAAGGGTTTTACAGTTGCTTTGGCTGAGCCAATAAACCACATGTGAAACCTGCTTGTATTTTCTACTTATGTAAGGCGCTGTTGCCTCTTAGAGTCAGCATAGGATGTAATGTACAAAATACAGCCACTTTTATTATTGTTTAATGTTCATACACAAAACTAGGCTAAGTGGCAAAAAAGAAAGCTTGGTGCTTACTCTGTATTTCCTTACAATATGATTTTTATTTAAGTGGTTAGGGAAAAAACAAATATTTAAAAATCAAATGAGAGAAGTTAAAATGAAGAAAGTATGCTTCCAAATGTAATGTATCAAAAAGAAAAAAAGCTTGGAGTAGGTACTGACTGAAAAAAATTATCTACAAATATCAGAAAAGGAAAAATGGAGAAAAGAAGGAAATTCAATCAGAAGAATAGTCTTCAATCTCTTCAATTAACTTTATTTACTCAAATATAAGAAACCAAAGTGAACCAAAACCTTAATTAAAGCTTATTCTTGCAAACCTCTGCCCAGCCCCCGCATTACCCCCACCTCCCCAGCTGAGAGGTTTCATCTCCTTACCCTCTACTTCATTAGAGCCTAACAATCCATTATCCACTTCCTAATCCTCCACTTCTCCAAGGAGTCAGGTTATTAGAGGACTTGAAGGGTGCTGTCATTGTGATGGAGCTATGAATTGATCACTAAGATGACAACTGGTGACAAGTGCTGTTTATTAGACTGCTACTTTGCCTCTTAATTACAACTGATTAGCCTGCCTGTTGGAGGTGGAAACAGAAGAATTAACTGCTTTTGTTCTTGTCATCTACTACATTACACTATAGCTTTGATTTCCCTTTCAATATGACAGTATTTCTCTTTATCGAGATCACAATAAGAATCCTTGTATTCCAAAATGAAAACTTTTATTAAAATTTGTTTCCAAAACATTTAATCTTAACTGTGAATTTGATAATTTGTTCACATGCCCTCAGTTTAGTTATTAACTGGGATTTATTTACATGTTTATTTTTCTCAATCTTAGTTCCAAGGAGGTGAGTAAAGTTTTGGGGTGGGGAATTTTATTATCTGTACTTTGGTTGTTTTCTACTGAAAGAGGGGGAAATTGTAACTTCTATGTTCTTTCATTCTCTCATCAATATTTTAAGACCTAATAGTATGCCTACAAAATAATTACAATTTTTATTCATTCAGTTATACCTGAGGTTAGCATGGGACACATGAGTTTCTTAATCTATCCTCTAAATCTTTAATTTGCACAAAGAGGAGTTTTAAATATTAAAAGGTTTTGTTTACAAAACAGAATCCACCCTAATTAAACGATTTTTGTTTGTCTTTTTTCCTCACTGAACTTCTTGATTTTCAAAGTTTTCTTTGAACTGTAGTTTTAGCCCTTCTCATATTGATCAAGTCCTGAAAGAAACTATTTTTCCAGCACTCAACAATCTCAGAGTTTGCCATAGCCAACTGAAATAGTTACTTGGTTTAAAACAGAGCAGTACTCTAGCCAGGTTCTGGTTTAGTAGTTAAAAATTACTTCTTTTGTTGAGAACTAAATAACTTGATTTTTCACTTACAGTGAATGTTAACAATCCTAATTTTTAAAATTTGCGTATTTCAAATGTACATGTAAGAATAGCAGGCATATCAGTGGGAACTCAAATACTCTAGACTTTTTTTCTTTATTTTAGAATCAAACCACAATGGGTTTTTAAAAAATTCTATATTCCCCCTCCCTTTGTATTCACTTACTCTTGTTTCAGCTCAAATCAAAAAAATAAAAAAAGAAGAATTGTAGCCTGAAGGAGAATGGAGAGAGCTGGTTTCATGACCAGAATCAAGGAGGAAAGCTTGCCTGATCATCCTCAGAACACCATGAGATCCTTGAAACAGTACAATCTCTTTTGATTATAAAATATGTATTCTGCACAGATCAAAATGGTGAAGGGAGCTGAGATATCTCAACAAGCAACATTTTTAAAAATTATGATAATTTTTGTATTAACTAATTTTTTATGACAAATGTTATGAAATCATCAGATGTTAAAGCTGAAAGAGGCATTGAAATCAGATGAACCCTTCAGAGAGAAAAGAGCCTTAAAAATTAATAAACATATATGAAGTCACACAGAGATCCAGCATTAGTCTCAGACAAGTGATTTTAATCTTTATGTTTTCCTTATCATTATTACTATTTCATTCATTATCATAACACTTTAAAGTTTTTGAAACACAGAAAAACCAATCCACTGCTCAGTTTCCAATCAATAAATCATTAAATTATAAAGTTCATATACAACATAGTAGAATTTATGTCAGTTTTTAAAATATTAAACCAACTATAGTTCCAATCAATGTAATTAAACTAATAATTATTGAGACCATATAGAAGTACAATTAAAGTGAATTATCATGTCTGGTTGTCTCACTTATATTCTGGTTTGACCACTTACTAACTTAAGTGACAGTTTTTGATCTGTAAAATAGAAATACTAGTAGCTATTTCCTCATATTGCTGATGTAAAGGTTAAAAGAAATAATATGTTTCAGGCAGTTAGATGAGTGCCTAACACAACTCTACCTAATATTATACTTAATGATAAAGAAATAAAAGCTTTCCTCCTGAGGTCAGGACAAGGACAGAGATGTCTTCTCTCACCACTTCTATTCAATGGTGTACCGTTACGAGCAGGGAATCCAGAGGGGTCTGCAGCAACTTGATTGCCTCCTCAGATGAAAGAATTCAGGCAAGGGGCAGAAGTAGTTTTAAGGCAGAGGGAGAAACTAAGGCAAGTTTTAGAACAGGAGTGAAAGTTTATGAAAGAGCTTCAGGCAGGAACAAAAGGAAGCAAAGTAGACTTGGAAGAGAGCCAAGTGCGTGACTTGAGAGATCCAACTGCCCTGTCTGGCCCTTGACTTGGGGTTTTATACATTGGCATGGTTCCAGGGTTTGTATTTCTTTTCTTCTGATTCTGTTCTTGGAGCAAGCTGTCCATATGCACAGTGGCCTGTCAGCACTTGAGAGGGGCCACATGCACAGTGTGTTTACTGAAGTTGTGCACATGCTCAACTTACCAGTGTTCTTAGAGGAAGGTCATATACTGGTTAAACGCCACCATTTTGCCTCTTAGTGAACATGCTTGAGCCTGCTCGCCCAACTCCTGAAACCTTGTGGGGAAGCTGTTGATCACCAACTTGAGGTGCTTTCTATCTATCTATTGGGAGATTGCCCTTCCCTGGTCTGGCTGCAACGGATTATTATTTTAGAGAGACAGTTAACAACTGCCTGACCATCACCTGATGGTCACCTGACATTCCTGGGAGGGGCTTTCTTTTTTTCTGCTCATGTCTGCCCCACTACTTACTTTAAAAGTATGGGAAGTTCTAGTCAAGGTAATTATTAAATAAAAAGAAATAAAAGGCATTTATATTAGAAAGAAAGAAAACAATCCCATTCACAATAGCAATCAAAAGAATAACATACTAAAAATTCGGTTTAATTAAAGAAGCGCAATACATGTGTGCTAAAGACTACAAAACGTTGTTAAGAGAAATTACAGAAAATCTAAATAAAGATGGAATGAAATCCTGTGTTCATGGATTGGAAAACTTAACATTGTTAACATGGCAATACTCCCAAAATTACTCTACAGGTTCAACACCATCCCATCAATATTTGCCTCTTTTGCAGTAATTGAAAAGTTGATTCTAAAATTCATATAGAAATTCAAAAGACTCCAAGTAGCCAAAACCATCTTTAAAAAGAATAACCCAGTTAAAGAAGTTACACTTCCCAAATTCAAAACTTATCATAAAACTATAGTAATCAAGACAATGTGGTATTAGAAAAAAATGGAAATATCTATCAATGAAATAGAATTGAGATTCCAGAAATAAACCCTTACACTTGTTGTCAATTGATTTTTCAACTGATTCTAAGACCATTTGATGAAGAAATAATTACAGTTTTCAACAAGTACTACTGGGACAATTCATTGTTCATATGCAAATAAATAAACTTTGACCCTTAATTCAACCATACAAATAGTTAAGTCAAAATGAATTATATCAGATCTTAATGATAAAACTTCTAGGAGAAAACACAAAAATGTTCATGTTCTTGGGTTAGGCAAAATGTTATTAGCTATGACACCAAAATATGAGAAACTCTTTAAAGACTACTTGGACTTTATTAAAATTCAAACCTTTTGTGCTACAAAGGTCAAAATTATGAAAATTAAAACACAAGCTATAGATTGAGATAATATATTTGCAAAACATTTGTACAATAAGGAACCTACATCCAGAATATAGAAATAATTATTTCAACTAGTAAGAAGACAGACGATTTCATTTTAAAAATGGAGAAATGATTAGGAAAGACATTTATCCAAAAACTATGCAAATGGTCAATAAGCACATGAAAAGATGCTGAACATCATTAGTCACAGGGAAATGCAAACCAAAGCTATGATGAGATACCACTTCAAATGCACCAGGATAGCGATAATCAAAAAAACATTAACAAGTGTTGGCAAGGATGTAGAGAAATCAGAACTCTCATACATTGGTAGTGAGAATTAAAAATGGTACAGCCACTTTAGAAAATAGCTTGGCAGTTTCTCAAAATGTTAAAATGAGTTACCACATGATCCAGCAATTCTTCTCTTAGCTATCTATTCAACAATGATGAAAAAGTGCGTCTGCACCAAGACATGACTGTTCATGGTAGCACTGTTTATAATATCCAATGAGTAAAAGCAATCCAGATATCCATCAACTGATGGGTGGATAAATGAACATAGTACATCCACCCAAAGGAGTACTAATTGTCTATACAAAGAATGAAGTACTAAAACATGCCACAACATTAGATGATTCTTAAAAGCATTATGCTGAGTAAAAGAAGCCAAAATTTAAAAGAGGAGGAAACTAATAGTGAACTTGGTGCTGCCCAGGAGTGTCCTGAGAAACCTACAGAAATTGTCCCATCCACTGTCCCATCCGCAGTCAACAACAGTGCATCGAGGTGAAGGAGACTTCTGGGAACTCAGCCAGGTAACATTTTAATAGAGTTACATAATTTTCTCTTTGCATTTCACACCACCCTAGCAACCTGCTGCTTATGACAACCAAATGTGATTACAAGAAGAGACTGTACTGCATATGCAAACATCATCTACTAGTCCTTTAGTCTGATCTCCTTTTCATTTTAAACTAATAAATTGGGATCTTAGATTATACTTGTAGGTTTTATGAATTTCAGTTAGTGTAAATCTAGTCACTTATTCCTGAGGTATTGAAAAGAACACATGTCTGGTTCAGCAAAGCTGAGGTTTATGTCCTGGATTGTGTTGAATTCACGGAAGTACATGTCACTTTGTGAGCTCTGAGTGAAAATTCAGTTTCCCTCATATGTGATTTCGCATTCTGTATGCTAGATGTCTTTAGAATCAAAACATTTCTAAAAGTTTGTCTCTCAGATGATTCTCTTGCCAAAAAAGACTTTTAGATTGTCTGTTTCCCAAATTCCACTTTGTTCATATTTGCGTACCTTCTTCATCCCTCCCTCCCCATTTATCTCCTTTTAATACATGGAATAGGAGAAAGGATGCTAAACTGAGAATCATGAGACTTAGATCTCCTTCTGATCTCATAGCTCAGAAAATGACTTGACTGTAGCACAGTCTTTATGAATCTTAGTTATTTCATAATTAATATGAGAAATAAGATTAATGAGTGATTCCCAAACCTGTGGTATATCCGATTTTTCAGTAGAACTTTAACAGATCGGTAAATGATTGAAAAATAGATAATAAAGTTTGAAATAAATTTAGAGGGATAGATTTATGTATACATACATAGATATATACAGGTATATGCATATGATAGACATAGATCTATAGATATAGACACATATATCGCCTACCATTGTCCAGGCATGCTAAATAAATCTCTGAGAATAGGGCCCAGGGATCTATGTTTAAGAGAGTTCCCTAGTTGCTTCTTATGATCAGCCAAATCTGAGAAGCCCTGAACTTGATGATTTCCCAGGTCCCTTCTGTTCTTAAATTCTGTCCTTTTGTTTTATTAATATTTTTAAACAAAACTATTTTTAGATGGGACTTGTAAAAGACCTGGTCTCTCATTGACTTCTTTTCCTTTTATCAGCCTGTTTCCCCGAGTGTCCCACCATCGGGATGGCATATAAAACAAATTCACTAGGTGACCCTCACATTCCAAATTCCACTCCTTCCTCTTCTGCTGATGTAAGGGTCCTTATCTCAGTGTTTCTCCTTATTTAAATTACAGTGACAACCCTTTAGGTTATCCTCTTGCTTGCACAATTAACAGACTGCAGCTGTACAAAATGCTGACATGGGCATTCTGCTGTAGTATCCTATAGAACACACACGTAACTCCACTTTTGCTTTATTAAACTGCTTCCCAATCAGATTGCAATTTTTGCTTCTAGGCTTTTGAAGCCTGCCAAGCTCTTCCGAATCCATTTTCTCTGATGTGCTAGCACCTATTGCAACTCAGGTGGCCGGACAGCCAGTGGATGCTGATTTTTATTCTGAAGACTTATAGACCAAGTCTATATTCTTGATTGTATACATTCCCCAATAGGGGGGGGGTGTGCATAACATTGAAAATTCAGAGGTAATCCCTAAGTCTTCTGCTAATTCTTGCCTACCAAATTAGCATAGCTAATTTGCATATTGTCCCCTATAATCACTTTCTTAACTCCTGTCTACCCTCTGGTGTGGTGGAGGTGCTAATGAGCGGAGAAATGAGTTAGACATAGGAAGTACAAGGCATCAAGAAACATGATAATTAGTCCCTGTTTTACTTCTCATTTAAGACAGCAAAAATACTCAATTATAGTCAACAAATATTCATTCAGCACCTACCATTGTTCAGAACTGTGCTCAGCGCTGACCAGTTACACAGGGAAATTAAACATATTGCATTCTCTACCCTAAAGGGCTAGTCAATCTAGTATACAGAATAAGACTCAGAAACTGATGTTTCTAATCTAAAATATAATGTAAGCATTTCTCAGCTCCTTACTGCCTAAATTTCTTTGCCAGAGTTTAGCTAATTGAGTTATATAAGCACATCTCCCCAACAAATGTTTGCAATCTAAGTGTGTCAGTACACACTAATGTACTCAGTGGTAGAGCCAATACAGAATGGTTCCATTTGCAGCTTTTGTTCACAGTGCAGTCTTGTCTGTTGTATTAACAGAGACTGGAAAACATCAGGCATGATAATTCTGCCTTTAGAAATTTGGACAAACTTGGGGGCTCTAAAAATGATGGTCAGTAGTTTCCCCTGGGGTCTGCTCACATACACAGAACCAGAATTGCCAAGCTCAGATGTATGCCTCAAAGTTTTGAGCAAGTTATAAAATGTATTTCTGTTACAATGAATGGGCATATTGTTATTATTATTAACATCATATGATAGAGACTAAAATGTCAAGGTTATAGCACAATATCAACAGTAATGATAAAAAACAAAGATTGTGAGTTTTCATGTGGGAATTTTACCACTTGAATATATTAGAAAGGAAAAAGAATACAGCCAGTGTTTCTACTCTAATAGTAACACAGTATTTGTGGAAAAACAAGTAACTTGTTTATTAAACACGGGTGCTTTTAAAGTCATCATAAGACATTTTTGTGCTACAGTAGGGATTGAACTAAAATTATTAACTCATATTTATTGCTTAAATTAATCTCCTCAAAAGAGCCAACAAAAATCTTAATATTCAAAAGTGTGCAACAATGCGAAAAAATGGACAACTTCTGGAAAAAGACAGACATTAAAGATATATATATGAATGACTATCTCAAGCCAAGTTTTAAAGTAAAACAAATATAATAGTTTGTCCCCATCCTTAAGCTGGCTTATAAAGACCCTTAATCAAGCTAGACCTGTACTCCATGAAATATGTCAATTACCACGAGTGTCTTTCTTGGTGTCCTGGATTTATAAGGGTGTCCTTCTACTAATAGTGTTCTTGGATTACTCACTAAGATGAAAAATACGATTTTTACCCACATTAGGAGTTTTGATGCAGCTTCAGCAAGTCCGTGGAGTCCATTACCAAGTTGTTTTTATTTGCACTTCATCGTGGGAATCCTACTGTGCTCCTACTTTTACTATTCAAGCGTATTTACCTTTGCTTATTTCTGAGACCAGGAGTGATATATCAAAATTTGCATCCTCTTTAGAATTGCTTTGATAACACTTCTTCATTCTCATCAGATTCCACTAATTGGGATAGCTATGAGTATGTCCCCTGGTTAGCATAACCTATGTTAAATATTGAGAGAAAAACACTACCACACATTTCTTTCTCCGAGTTGTAGAAGCAGACCAAATACGTTCTCCTGAGTAGACTTGGAGAAGTCACCATTGATGACTTCATTGTGTCATTCAACAAACATGTTGTACTTGTGCTCTGCATGAGATGATCGCTCAGGTGATCCGGATGTAGCGATGAAGAGAACAGGCAGGTTTCAGGTCTCACAAAGCTTAGAGTCTAATGGGTAGAGCCATCCACGCTGGCTCCATTTCAGAGTCTTCAGATTTGGATGCCCATGAATTCCTACTGGGCTCTGGGTAATTCATTCACCTCACGCCCTCTTTAGCAAGTCCTTTCCCCCGGCCCCATCCAAAGCCACTATAATGCCAAACATTCTCCTAAAAGGTTCAGTGCAAAACAACTATTTAGCTCTCCACCTCTAGTACTATCCCTTTTCGGTGTCCAAAAAGCTGAAATCCACATTGTATACCTACAGGGAAATGCAGAAAGATACTGAAAGGTGCATCCCTGTTTACATGTCCAATGCATATTATATGCAATCCCACACACTCACTAAAAACAAAATTGCTCCTTCACCGAGTAATTCAAAGCAGCTGAAGAAACAGATTTCAGAATATTTGTTGATTTGTTTTTGTAATACTCAACGGAAAGAGTTTTCTTGATGCCTTCCCTGAGTTTCATGAAAATGGAGATGTAGTCATTATCCTGTAAACAATTCTTTCATATAGTGTACCTGAGGATTAAAGCTTATTTCCCCCCAGATTCAATAATTCCTACTTAAACAGCTTTTCTATACACCTATGCTCACAAAACTTATTTTTCACTGTAGGTACATATGCCAAAGAAAATTTTCTTAGCATAGACATTAAAAAAAATTTCTTTGTAAGAATTTCTCACCCAGGAAGAGAATCCATGTTCCCAGTGGCCTGTGTTCCAACGGCACTTTTCTGTTCAGTTCTAAATGCTTAGTCACTTTTCTCACTGTCTGCAGCCACCTAATACACCTCAGCTGGGCAGAGGAGACCTGAACTGTATATTCTGCTTTGGGACTGGTTTAGTGTGTGGGCTGAGGATTACCTCATAGGTCTCCATGCATCCAAGGGGATAGTCTGTTTTCAGAACATTGCGAAACTCCGCTCTGAACATCCACTGTTAACTTGAATTTGCAGAACACATAAAATTTGACCCACTATTCAGATCTTTGTTTACTCAGTTTGTTAGTTGTCTTTCTTCTTTTTTTGTTTATTCAGATCTCTTATATGATGTTTTTTGTTTGTTTTGTTTCTGTGGGTTGAAAGTGGAGAGCTTCGAATGTTCTTCCATTTGTTTGTATCCTCTTTTATTTCATTGAGCAGTGGTTTGTAGTTCTCCTTGAAGAGGTCCTTCACATCCCTTGTAAGTTGGATTCCTAGGTATTTTATTCTCTTTGAAGCAATTGTGAATGGGAGTTCACTCATGATTTGGCTGTCTGTTTGTCTGTTATTGGTGTACAAGAATGCTTGTGATTTTTGTACATTGATTTTGTATCCTGAGACTTTGCTGAAGTTGCTAACCAGCTTAAGGAGATTTTGGGCTGAGACAATGGGGTTTTCTAGATATACAATCATGTCATCTGCAAACAGGGACAATTTGACTTCCATTCCATGCTCATGGGTTGGAAGAATCAATATCGTGAAAATGGCCGTACTGCCCAAGGTAATTTATAGATTCAATGCCATCCCCATCAAGCTACCAATGACTTTCTTCACAGAATTGGAAAAAACTACTTTAAAGTTCATATGGAACCAAAAAAGAGCCCACATCGCCAAGTCAATCCTAAGCCAAAAGAACAAAGCTGGAGGCATCACGCTACCTGACTTCAAACTATACTACAAGGCTACAGTAATCAAAACAGCTTGGTACTGGTACCACAACAGAGACATAGATCAATGGAACAGAACAGAGCCCTCAGAAATGATGCCGCATAGCTACAACTATCTGATCTTTGACAAACCTGACAAAAACAAGAAATGGGGAAAGGATTCCCTATTTAATAAATGGTGCTGGGAAAACTGGCTAGCCATATGTAGAAAGCTGCAACTGGATCCCTTCCTTACACCTTATACAAAAATTAATTCAAGATGGATTAAAGACTTAAATGTTAGACCTAAAACCATTAAAATCCTACAAGAAAACCTAGGCAATACCATTTAGGACATAGGTGTGGGCAAGGACTTCATGTCTAAAACACCAAAAGCAATGGCAACAAAAGCCAAAATTGACAAATGGGATTTGATTAAACTAAAGAGCTTCTGCACAGCAAAAGAAACTACCATCAGAGTGAACAGGCAACCTACAGAATGGGAGAAAATTTTTGCAACCTACTCATCTGACAAGGGCTAATATCCAGAATCTACAATGAACTCAAACAAATTTACAAGAAAAAAACAAACAACCCCATCAAAAAGTGGGCAAAGGACATGAACAGACACTTCTCAAAAGAAGACATTTATGCAGCCAAAAAACACATGAAGAAATGCTCATCATCACTGGCCATCAGAGAAATGCAAATCAAAACCACAGTGAGATACCATCTCACACCAGTTAGAATGGCCATCATTAAAAAATCAGGAAACAACAGGTGCTGGAGAGGATGTGGAGAAATAGGAACACTTTTACACTGTTGGTGGGACTGTAAACTAGTTCAACCATTGTGGAAGTCAGTGTGGCGATTCCTCAGGGATCTCAAACTAGAAATACCATTTGACCCAGCCATCCCATTACTGGGTATATACCCAAAGGACTATAAATCATGCTGCTATAAAGACACATGCACACGTATGTTTATTGCGGCACTATTCACAATAGCAAAGAGTTGGAACCAACCCAAATGTCCAACAAAAATAGACTGGATTAAGAAAATGTGGCACATATACACCATGGAATACTATGCAGCCATAAAAAATGATGAGTTTGTGTCCTTTGTAGAGACATGGATGAAACTGGAAAACATCATTCTCAGTAAACTATCGCAAGGACAAAAAACCAAACACCGCATGTTCTCACTCATAGGTGGGAATTGAACAATGAGAACTCATGGACACAGGAAGGGGAACATCACACTCCGGGGACTGTTGTGGGGTGGGGGGAGGGGGGAGGGACAGCATTAGGAGATATACCTAATGCTAAATGACGAGTTAATGGGTGCAGGAAATCAACATGGCACATGGATACATATGTAACAAACCTGCACATTGTGCACATGTACCCTAAAACCTAAAGTATAATAAAAAATATATATATATAAAAAAAAAAAGAAAGTGGAGAGCTTCATTTCACTGTACATACATGGACTAGAGTCTTTCATGCCCATTGGACTCCACAGTGACTCCAGGGAGACATTTAAAGTGTGAAAAGCAAACCTTGTTCACTTTACCTCGACAAATGTAAATGGCTTTATGGAGAGGGGCAAAGAACATTGTCCTATATTGAGGAAACAGGAGGTAGAAAAATAAGTTTAAAAAAAGAGAGGAGAGACGTTTCAGAAAAAAAAAAAAGATTACCTTCCAGTTCTAGAAGAAAATACTCTTAATTTGATTACCCACTCTTATGGTAAGATCAGACTATTCTCAGACTCTACTTCTGAGTGGTCAAATCAACATAAACATATCCTGCTGCTTAATGAGTGGATTTTTAGCATCATGCAAATTGAATATTTCGTATTCCCCCAAATCAGGATTTCTCTCTTAAAGGACAGCAGTTTTGATGCGTAAAGCTTGGAAAGTTCTGGTGAGATTGATGTTGCAGCTCAGAACTCTGACGTTTAGATTAAAGTAACATAGAAATGAATCTTGTATTTGACATTTAAAAGGGAGGCTTTTCTACTGCCCGTGGTTTGCTAAATCATACCAAAAGGAACTTCCATGACAGAAAGGCTTGAGAAATCACTTCCATTCATTCTGTATTTTCCCACATTATGGCCAATGAATTGAGACTCAGAGTTATTACATGTTTGGTGTCACAGCAACATACAAACTAGTGAAGCAATTCACGAATACTAACAATCATTTCCTTTTATGGATAAAATGGCAAAATTTGATTTGCCAACCACATCCACTGGGATCTTTAAGAAAGCATAACATTTGAAATGGTTCTCTTCCTTCTTCCTGAATATGTACTCTTTTTTGAGAAACAGGACAGGTAGTAGGTAGGTAGGTATGCAGGTAGTAGGTAGGTGTACTACTAAAATCTGAATGTTTACAAAAGAATTTCAATAGTTTAATGGAGTGTTTCAGATAAATAGAACTTTTATGGTCTTTATTCTGAAATACTACAATATATCAGCTTCATAGTTATGTTTAAAAATTCTTATACATTCAAGATCAATTAATATATAAGTCCAACATGTTTATTAAATCTACTAACATGATTTTCAAAATTTTAGAGTGGAAAACTGTAAAATTGTTTTCCACAAAAAAAAATATGTAATCAAATGCACAAAATACGTTTTTCAAATGTCACGGATTTGAATTTCCAATAATGATGTATAGATTAGAGCAGATCTTTAAAGCACGGTTATTTATCCTTGACTAGGTTATACAAGAGTCTTCTTGTATTTATAAATGCTTTATTTCGTATCTTTTTTCTAGAGAGTCATACCTATAATTCAGTTGTCAGTATAATATGATGTTCTTTACCAAACACTATAGAAAGCATAAATGTTATAGATGTGTGTATGCATATGTGTGTGTATATATATGTTCATATAAATATATAAAATTGGAACTGCACCTGGAAAGATTGATTGCATGTTTAACACAGCTTTACAGCAACGAGATGAAAATACGTCGGTAAAATATGCTCACCTAGGCGCTTTCTCTTGGGTTCACCTATGTTTTATGAATTGAAACCTCTTTGCCATCTCCTTCAATATATGCAGGAGCTCTGGCCGGGCGTGGTGGCTCACGCCTATAATCCCAGCACTTCAGGAGACTGAGGCAGGCAGATCATGAGGTCAGGAGTTTGAGACCAGCCCGGCCAATATGGTGAAACCCCATCTGTACTAAAAAATATAAAAATTAGCCGGGCATGGTGGCGCGCGCCTGTAGTCCCACCTACTCAGGAGGCTGAGGCAGGAGAATAGCTTGAACCCAGGAAGCGGAGGTTTTAGCGAGCCAAGATCACACCACTGCACTCCAGCCTGGGTGACAGAGTGAGACTTCATCTCAAAAACAAAACAAACAAACAAAATGTGTGTGTGTGTGTGTGTGTGTGTGTGTGTGTGTGTGTGTGTGTATACACACATATATATGCAGGAGCTTCTAATTCCAGACCATTTTCCCTGTGTCCTCTTGTCATGCCTAACTTATTCATTCACTTCATGAATAGGAAGAAAACCCATTGTCCTAAAGCACTTTTATTTTTTAAAGTCAAACTCCTTTTTGCCTTTTTTAAATAAACATCTTACCACCTCCATAAAATATGTAACTCTCTTCTATGAAAAAGAGCATACCATTAACGAGATATATACTAGGGACCAGTACGTAGTAGTCACTATGTTAAGTGCTGAATGTTCAGAGAAGAAAAGTCACATAATCCCTTTTCTAATGAGTGCACAACCTCAAGAAGAGTCTGGCACCTAAACCATCTAAGAGAAGGGCAAGCACTAGAAGAAAGGGAGGCACGGTGTGCTGTAGGGCTCATTGCCAACTTGTTGACTCTGAAGATTACTAAAAAATCACTGGAAGAGATCAGATATGAGCCGATTTGGAAGGATGGATGGTAAGTGGAGTAATAGGGGATAGTGGTTAAGGGAGGGGAGTTCCAAATAGAGGGGAGAGAGAGAACAAAATTTCAGAACTGTAGCACCATATGGCATGTTCTGGGAGCTAAGAGTAGATCTATATCCTTGCAGAAGAAGACTGAGAAGGAGTAAGAATTTAATGCTGAATAGGTGGGATGGGCTCGGATAATAAACGGTCTTGCATGATAAGCTACGATTTTAGGGAATCCTACCAAAAGAAAGAAAAAGAGAGAGAGAGACAGAGAGAGAGAGAGAGAGAGAGAGGGACAGAGAGAGAGAGAGAGAAGGAGCAGTCATTAAATAATGGAAATATAATCATAGAATCTCGACTAGCTTATTGTGAAACTCATTTTTAAAACTTTAATAAAATCCATCAATTTGTTGTAGAATTCCTTGAGCCAGTATCTTGCCCCAATTTTCCTCTTACCATTTGTTTTCTTTTTTTTGCTGAAGCCCTTTGTTGTATCCACCACTATTAAGCTTATTTAAAGTTTATCCTCGCCTTTCATCACTACATTTAACTTATACTAATTTGAACATTTACATATCAAAGTCCAGAAAGTAAATGATCAATTTATTCAGCAAATAATTCCATTGTATTTCCAATGTCTAAATGTCAGATTAGATTATATTAATTTTTGAGTAGAAGAAATATAAGTTTATCCATTCCTTGGAATATCTTGATTGCTTAGGGTATTACGGAAACCTTCAGTAAGGCGTTTTTTAGAAGGGTTCTTTAGCATATAAACAACAATATAACTTTAGAAAATTACCCTCCAGCCTGACGCAGCTATCTTTAATTGTCCGTATTGCCTTTGCCTATTTGTTCCCATCCTCCCCTCATTCATAACTATAAATCTACATGCTGATTTTTAATCTGAAAGTTTATCCTGGTTTTTCTATGTTGCTACACAGACTTTGTATTTAATGGACATCTGCTTATTATCATGGCAGGGTGGGTTTTCTGGAGACAGACACTGAGAGTTTGGAGTGCAAGATGTGGGTTTGAGATTAACATCTGTAAAGGGGAGAGGAGGGGACAGGGCTGCATGTGGGGAAAGCTAAACAGTGAAGGAGGCGTAATAGCATGTCTCCAACTCTGCAAGGAACTCTGGAGTGAGTACTAACTGTCCAAATGCCCCATTCTGGGCCCAAAGGGCTAGGCCCGTCCACTTTCACTCTGTATAATCATCCGATTTGGGTTGCTTTGGGCAGGGCATGACCTCAGGAAAGTGGGTTCCTTGATGCTGAAGCCGACCGTGAATGAACTGTCACTGGAGACTGCGTACTGTCCAGACTCCCTGAAGGCGGGCAGTAGATCCCCAAGTCCACCACATTCATTCATCTTTGATTGCTTATGGCAGAAACGAAAGTCAAGCTGGCTAAAATTCTATCGTAGATCCAGGAATAGCTAGACACATGTGCTCAATGGACAATGAGAGGAATTAATATTTCCTTTTCATTTCTGCGTTGACTTTGTTCTTGGGTAGGTTCTTCCTTCCTACTGACAAATGTGGCTACCAACATCCAGAGCTGACAGAGCACACTGCTATGTGAAGGTTTTCAGCAAATTTCCAGGGATTGACACTGTTTCAGCAAAGGGTCTACCCTAGGAATTTAGGGACATGATTGGAAAGCTGTGAAGGCTGATTATTCATTAAAAGATTGAGATGCTATTGCTCAAAGAAGACAGAAGGGATGTCGGACAAGCAAAAACTATAATTCTTTATTTTCCTTGACACAGTCATAGGTCTAAGGGGTAAGCAGCTGAGTTAAGCTAGGCCAATCAAAACATACTTCCTGAAATTAGAAACTAGGCAGAGATATTGTCACTGAGTGTTGTTAGAACTGAATTATCTGAAGGTAGCTTCTTAAAGGAGTTTTATTTCTGTAATTATTTTCAAATCAATTTTACCATCCTGGCTCTACATTTTTAGAACCTTAGTCAAGCTCTTTATCTGAAAAATGTGAAGAGTAATGGGACATAGAAATAGAAATGTTTTTAAACTTGAAAGACTTAATATACATAAGTAAGCACAAATCCTGACATTTTGTAAGGAATCAGTAATGTACGCTGTTATTGTTATTACTAGTAGCAGTATAGAACATCTATTAATCAAAGAGCTATCATGGTCTAAATAGCATGCTAGACACTATGCAAATTACAAACACAAATCAAACATAAGTTTTATGCTTAAGGAGATTCCAGTCTGGAGAAAGGGATAATTAATATATGTTAATTATATACAGTATATTTTACAGCCCGTTTGGAAAAATAGACTTTGAATATCTAGCCCCTATAGAGGTAATTTTGCATTATATCACTGCATATTAATAAATCAGATGATTATAAATATATATATACACGCACGTAAACATATGTATGCATATAATGTATGTGTGTTTATGATAGGCCAAGATAAAGAAAAGAGGAGAAAATATTTTAAACCATTTGAATAGCTTCTAAAGTTTATATATATTTGTGTAACATAAACCATGACTGAATTTGGTATGCCAACTTCCTGAACCAAAATATATCAGAATATATTAATCACAGTAGGAAGCTATGCCTGCTACATATAATTTTAGCCAATGGCTTAATATCTGTTCTGAGTTTAATTACTTCAAAGTGTCAATATTTTAATTCAGAAGATTAAACAGAAGACAATTCTTAAAGTGTCTATTTTTAACTCACTGATACCATACCCCTACCTGACTTTAAATATATTGGGGTTTTTCCTTTATTATAAATAGAGTGCTTTATTGCCAAGATACGACCAGGTTAGAAGTTAGTTGAAATTTCCCCAGGGCAGAGATTATATGTTCATCTGTGTATGCTTGACAGCGCCTAGTATGTAAAGGTCTTCATACACTTATATCATTTTTTAAGTGAAGCAATAAGTGCCTGTCAAGATCATCAGGAACACAGGTATAGTCCCTGACCCAGTACTTTTCTTTTCTTTTCTTTTCTTTTTTTTTTTTTGAGATGGAGTTTCGCTCTCGTTGCCCAGGCTGGAGTGCAATGGCACAGTCTCCGCCCACTGCAACCTCTGACTCCCAGGTTCAAGCGATTCTCCTGCCTCAGCTTCCCACATGGCTGGGATTATAGGCACAAGCTACCACGCCCAGCTGATTTTTGTATTTTTAGTAGAGATGGTGTTTCACCATGTTAGCCAGGCTGGCCTCGAACTCCTGACCTCAGGAGATCCACCCGTCTCAGCCTCCCAAAGTGGGGGATTACAGGGGTGAGCCACCGTACTGGGCCAACCCAGTACTTTTCTCTAAACTCTTCGCTAGTAGTCTTCAGTGAGATAGGAGCTTATGCTGGAATATAAATCGACTATGTCATAGACACGCTGTTTGGTTCGGCTAACATTTTCTTCGCAAGACTTTCTGAATGAAGAAAGAAATGCACTAATTTACAATGTTAGTTCACCACAGACTGTTTACTGACCTGCTATTTCAAGGAGCATTGGTATAGCGTCTATGGTCCAAGCGGCTAAAACATGGTATCACAAGCAAACCTTAATGCAGAATTTTCTATCTTCAAACATTTGGGTGGCAAGGGAAGTAGCTGGAGATCATTTAAAAAAAATATTTGAAAGTGAAGTGTTTTTCATTACATTCATTTTTGTAGGGTGTATATTATGCTGGTTTCTGTATGAAAATTCAATTAATTTATAAGTTTACTTGTTATAAATTTGTCTTATTCACCATCTGTGCCCTGTACAAATAAGCAAGAAAAATATTCTAAGTTCTTATCCAAAATAAATGTTTTATTTTTCCAGTGTTTTATATATAACCAGGAGGCCTGGATTGTGAGGCTAGTGAAATATCAGCAGTAGGGTCATGGAGTAAGGTCAAGATGGGCTGGGACTGGAGACCTTGGTCAATCTCTAGGGTCTTCTACTCAAGAAGGAACATTCAGTTCAACATACTATATCCAAAATGACATGGAAAAATCGTTGAACAACAGAAAAAATATACACATTTACTACAGATGTGAATGGTGCTTCCAACAATTGTGCCGAGCACAATCTGTATAATTTTATGTGGCGGTCCTGAGCTCTATGGGTCAGTAGATGGGTCATAGACACTATACCAAGACATACCTAAGGATGTCCAATCAAATGTTTGAGTGTAATAGCAAAACTGTAGATGCTTGAAAATGTCAAGGGTCAAGATGGACAGCGATGCCTTACCTCTAGTTGACAAATCTGCTGAAGAATAGGGCTATAATTAATGGCTACTACTATAAAAAGTAGAATCCAACCCTCAAGGGAAATTGGGGCTTACAAAAGAAACCATTTTTTAGAGTTCTAGCCAAATTGACTAGAATTTGTGATAAAAGTAATGTCTTTAAAGGATAAGTGGTGCAACAATAAGAACCAGGAAAATCTATCCCTCCGTGGCCTTCAGATTGGGCAGAGATCCTTGTACATACACCATATATTAATGAGAATTACAGCAGGGGTAATATTCAAAATATATTTAATAAACAGCATAGTGTGGTTATCGGCCAATCAGAATAAATGTTGCCTATAGCTGGGAAAACAGGGTTGAGAGGATCTTGCTATGCTAAGAGTTAACTCTCTAGTTGCTGCATTATGCTGATGAAAACAGCCCAGTTGTCCCATAGAAATGATATTTATGGGTTTTGTGAATAAATACAGAAATTGACCCTCCTGGTCTTAAAACTCGAAACTTACATTTGTCTCATCCGAGTTCCTTCCACAGAAAAATGACCCTCAGGCAAGGGACTGAAACTCCTCAGATCACTGCACCCAGACAATGAGACGCCAGCCCCCTCATCCATCATGGTGGCTTCCTTGCCCCTCCCGAATTCCTGTTTTCCCACCTTCCCAGCTATATAAACCCCCCAGTTTTAGTCCATCAAGTAGAGATGGATTTGAGTCTGATCCCCCATTCTCCCGGTTGACGTCCCTCTAATAAAAGCGCTCTTCCCTGGCAGTACTCCTCTCAGTGATTGGCTTTCTGTGCAGTGAGCAACAGGATCTAGACTGTACCCTGGCATTTTGGTAACACAGAGATTAGGGCACTAGTCCACAAATATGGCTGCATATTGGAATCAACTGTGAATTGTTTTTTGAATGCTGATACTATTCTTAGAGATTTTCATTAATTGTTCTTGAGGGGGTGGCCTAGATATAGGGATTTTTTAAGTTACTGGATTATTCTAGTGTATTTGTCTAGTACATTTGTCACCCGTCTTTGTTTTATAATTGAGGTTACATGCATTGTCTTATGGTTGGCATTTTATTTCATAAAATAGTGTGGAAAGGTTTAATCGCTGTAAAATATTGACACTATTTATGAAGCAATTTTTCTTTCTTTCTTAAAGATTTTTAGTCAACAGAATAAAGTGTGAGAATCACTGATTTAGCATTCAGGCAATGAGAAGACCAAGAATGAATCAGTACGCACCCTTCTCTCCTACACACATTAGTGTATAAAACCTATGTTATCAACAACTTAAAAAATAGCTCACTTCAGTTTCAATGGTTTAAATTTTCAGGAAAATGGATCATAGTAGATTTCATATTCCCTTATCATCCAAATTCCCTTAGCAATGTCCATCTTCCAAGTTCTAGTCAATGTCAAATATTTGTCACCATCTTTGTTTTGTAATCGAGGTTATATGCATTGTCTTATGGTCGGCATTTTATTTCATAAAATAGTGTGGAAAGGTTTAATCACTGTAAAATATTGACAGCATTTATGAAGCAATTTTTCTTTCTTTCTTAAAGATTTTTAGTCAGCAGAAAATCCTTTCAACCTGGCTCTCCTCTCCTGGAAGAAATCATGCATGGAAATTCCTTTTTTACATGCTTTCATTGAAACCCAAATCAGTATCTGAAACGTGTTCTATACTAGAGCAGGTTGTGCTTCAAGCTTTGTCTTGGCAAGATACAGAAATTAAAGTCATGGGCCAATTTTTGAATTAACATGAAAATTCTTTTTTATGTGCATATGAAAACATGTCTTTGAAACATCTTGCCAAAGGCTTCTTCATCTTCTGGTTGTTATATAGAAACATGGTCATCCCAAAGGGGCAGAAAAAAAAAACCCAACTGTGTTCCACCTTAATCAGATTCACAATCATGTCCTAATGTAATTTGTCCTAATCCATTTCAGAGGAAGACAACCATTTATGATTCCCAGAGATGTGTGGGAATAAATGTGGCTATATGGAAATTCCCTGGGTGTTCTGTATACTATATTTACTAGTTCATAAAAAAGCTAATTACATTTCTGAAAAGAAGGCTTTACAGATGCAATGTATATTCTAAATACAAAACCCTACTCTGTCACCCCACAGTCATATGGTCCTTATCTGTTTGCCATATACAAACTGTATTCTGGATTACAGTAACTTAGTTTATAATAAAAAGCACATACATTACTGTATTAGCCTAATCGTATATGTCAATGTTTGAGAGACAGTCCTATTTTTAGTTTTACTGGGAAAAAAATAGGTAACACTTAGCATAGTAAGTAACAAATTACCCTGTAGTAAAACAGAAAATGATTGGTTCCTGATTTTTTCCCCAATGTCTTGGAAGATAAATACGTTAAGTGGCTTGTTAAAAAACCCAGCATAATTTTGTTTCTGAGATGCTATTGTAGAGAATGCTTCTGAGGGTATTGAATCTACAAGTTTATTCTGCAATGAAATCCTTTTTCATGGATTTTATTGTTCATTATAAGCATGTTTTTACAAAAGCAATGTTTTCTATAAACAGAACTGGTAATAGATGACACATTACTGAAGCAAGCCAGAAATGTAAATAATCAAACGGTTTTTATTTACTTTTCTGCAATAATCATGAAATCATACTGACCTAACATTTTACCATTTGTTTATTTATTTTTCATGTGATATTTTTTTTCTTTAGTGCCTTTCAATGGTCATTTGTAGCTAAATGAACTCTGCTTTGCTCTCTTGGGCTATAGGAACTCTATCGTTTCACTTAGTCAATAATGCGGTTTCAAAGGCCATAGAGTACTCCTTATGGAAGTTTTGGGGATAGCAAAATTGCTCACGGTTGTCAGGGAAAGCGATCTTTGAGGACATCTAGGAATCTGATCTTCCCTCAAAACTAGGACAAATCATGAGTAAACTGATTGACAAACATGATCATTTGTAATTGAATTAAAACAAAGTAACATCTAAATTTAAATAACAAAGCCTCTCTAGGCCATGAATAGAGAGATATTCAGCTATTTAACTTTTTAATGTTTGACCATACCTCTGGTCAACGTTAAAGCTTAAGTATCAGGTCCCCGACTCTCTAAATACTTGGCAAATGAACATCACCTGCTCCTCTTTCCCACTGCTACTTGCTCCACCAAAGAAATACCTTAATCCTTCATCTAGTATTCTTCCCTCCATCTTCTTCCTTCCTCTCAAGAGTCCCCAATGACTTCTTGAGAGATAATTATGCCTGTAGCTCAGGGACTTAAAGTAATCACCAGGCTTGGCATGAAAGAATGCTGGAATGCAAACTGAAGTGTGAAGCAACAAAGATTCAGTGCAGATATTATGAAAAGGGAATGCATTATAGCAATTACTCAGTTGGCCTGATTTCTGCCAGCCTACAGGATACAGCAAGGAGGCCAAAGCATAAACACCACCTAGTATTAGTCATCATGACTCATTGACATTTGGTGTTCCGGACCCAGTAGAAGTCTTTGCATAAAGATCTGGAAGTTTTGATAACAAAGCTTCTAGAAAAGAAAAACAAAGTTCATAGACTTTTTGGCTTTTATTCAGTATAACATCAACTTCTCCCTGTGTCTCCCTTTCAAGTTGGAGGTTACAGTACGGAGCTGTGTTTAGAGAAGCTTAATCATAAAATATCATGTAAAGTTGTGAAGTGCTGCTAGAGTGAACAGTTAGCTCGTTTAATGAGAGTCCGTTGCAACTGACAATGAGGTTGAGAGTGTGATTGCTGCTTGGGCTGCAGGCACTCACGCTGTCACAGTCTATAACCCGAATCCCCACCAGCCACCTATTAATGCTTGATTTTTATCACAGGGGATGAAGAAAATAGCACAGAATCATAAACATAACTTGAGAAAATTCTAAGTGTATGCTGAAATAAGAGTAGCACTGTCACATCACAAATGTAGCCTGCATCATCAAAAAGACATGACAAGGAGGAAAGGGGGAAAACTATACATGTTTTGGAAGAAAGTTCTAGTTTTCCTAGAACTGGCCTCATTTGCTTCAAACGGTCCTAGTGTATGTGATTTTCCTGAAGTCATTATTAATTTCACTCTAAAATTGAACCAGTCTGCACAATGAATTATACAGTCTCATTCTCACTTTATCCAATTTGACATGACTCAGAAGTGTGAGAAAGCAGATTTATGTAGAGCATCTTTGATGTATCTTGTGTTTCACATGTGCTACATAAAGAATCTGTATTAACTGTATTATTTAAACAAAGTAAAGCAATACATTCTATTGGATGGTGTCAATACACAGCGATGAAGGTGCTTAATTACATAAAGGATCATTACTTTTAATAATCATGTAAGTATTTTAATCCTGATTTTAGTAGTTTTCCAGCAATTTTTCATAAGTTACTGGAAAAGGATTCTTAGAAGTGAAACTTACAGAATTAAAAAAAAAATTCTAAACTCCAGATGAGCCAAACTGTTTCACTTATTCTGACCCCTAACATCCACACAGCTGAATGGAGATAACCAAAATTATCCGATGAACTGTCCCGTGTCCCAGTTGGTAGCTTAAGGCACTGAATAATGGAATCCATTGAGTGCTAAATACATCAATTATCTATTATAATTGTTATAATAATTCTGTTATAATTGTTCTGAACACTGGCAACTTTAATTAAGGAACAAGGTTGTAGTATTGGATAATGTTATGAGCTAAAAGACAATTGTTTCTAGTTTTCTTTTCTATAATTTTTTTGTGCCAGACATATTCATGCATTTCACTCAAGATGATTTCCTTAGACAAGGAATTTAAGCCAGGCTTATTCATGGCAGCCAAATGTGACCATGCTATGCCCTCTTCTCACATACTACCAATTGTGGCAGCAGAATGGATTCTGAAACAATCTGCATTGATTGTTAGACTAGATAAAATGTTCATCTTAAGTGAAGTTAGGGACACATATTTTGGGAAGCTTTAGGGGACAGAAACTGAAGCACTAAATAATTATTTTAATCAACACTGCTGCTCATAAGAGCAGCTAATAAACCATGTGAAGCAACAGTGTGAACTACTTTTTTTTTCTTCCTAACAATTCATTTTGGGACCCACATGCCTAGATTATGGCAACAGCTGTTTTGGAACTAGCTTTGTTTGTTTAATCAAATGTATTTGCACTTTCAGTCTTCTCTGGGTGATGGTTATTTATTATTATTATTAAATGATATTAGCATGATCTGGGGCCATAAAGCATCCAATTTAATTGCATATGTTTTTTGAAATTTGAAACAGGATTGGTAACCTGTTGCCACTTTTTTCCTTTCATTTAGGGCATAAATCACTAGAGAACAACCGAAGTAGTTCGCTTTGATTTTATTTAGTGCTTTGGTTCCTAACCCATAAGGGAAGTGACTGAGATTCAAACATTTTTTTTCAATTAATTTGATTTCGAAACTTGCAGGAAGCTGTCACAATGATTCAAAACTGTTTTCTCTAAAACAGTAAGTGTAATCTTTGATACAACTGGGCCAATTAGTCGCATTGTAAAATAAGTGCAGGAATAGAAAATTCGGTCAGCTGAATGGTCCAATGGTGACAATAAAATGCTGTGCATTTATATTTCCAAATACTTACTGTAGTAATTGCCACAAAAATGAGTCCTATGAAATGAACCCGAGGGTTCCCTGAGTAATAATTTATTTCACTTACTACATATGGATACTGACTAAGGCAGCCTCACTTTGCACTTTCAAGGAAGAGGAAAGATCCAGAACTGTCTCTAAAACACTTTTGATACAAATTTGGCCAATGAAATAATTGGGCACTCAATTAGGCAGTAAAAGACTTACTCCAATTTAGAAACAAACTGACTGATGTGACCAAGTAAAATAATGGACCTCACGGTACCACAAACATGAAAGTCAAATCTAAATTATTCAAGCAACTATAACTTGATTACATCAGTTTTAATCACTTGATCTTTCAGCCCCGAAACACAGCTTTTTAAATACTACTTTATATTTCTTGTATACAGTAGTCATCCTTTTCTATGTATGCTGTGTAGGTCCAGGATACTTTTATCAATAGAACATGATAGCTATTTATGTCTATATTTCATCATTTACATATGATTCATTTACTCATGAAATGTTTATTAAGGATCTGCTCTATGCTAGCCTCATTCTAAGGACTGAGGATAAAATTATGGGCTGGATAAACAAAGGCCCTACATACTGAAGATAAACAGCCAAGCAAATAGTAACAATAACTTAAAAAGGACTATGATAATAGAAGTCAAGTTCACATTGGGAGCGTGAAGGGGCATCTCACCTAGTCTGGGGTGTGTGTGTGTGTGTGTGTGTGTGTGTGTGTGTGTGTGTGTGTGTATGTTTGTGGTGAGGTTGGTTAGAGGAGGCTTTCTGGAGGAAATGACATTAGAGACTTGAAGGAACGCACCAGGGAATGAAAGCGACTCAGAGCAGCCCCTGCATGCAGCTCCTCAATTAATTGTTCTTCCTGGATATGGTCCTCCCTCATTCCAGAGTTTCCAGTGAGAACTTCAGAATGTAGTGAAAACCTAGTCTCCTTAGGCCAGATCCCAACTTGGTATAGGTATGTTCGCCTGCCGTGTTAATGTTGTTGTTTTATAACTGCATTAGTCAACAACATTTAGAGATTAAAACATTTCCCTTCAAAATCCACACTTTGGGCTTCTCTTGCAAAAACATAAAAAAGGAAGCTCTGGCAATAGTGATCTTGGCTTCCTGGGTAGCAGTTAATCCCTTGGAGCAAATAGGACTCTCCTGCACACCACAATCCCTTCATTCTTTGCTAACCCTCAGTATGAATGACTGGCTCTAATATTTCATACTTCACCTCCTCAACTTCGCTCACTTAGGTCACTTTCCTGGCATCTATAGACGTTTCGGCTTGTAACTTAGGCTTAATGCTACACCAGGTTTTAAGTAAAAGAAACACCTGATATTTCATAGCCTTTTGGGTGTTGAGTTAACCTGATCCTTCACTGCAGGGTGTATGTGTGTGGATATAGCCCACAGATGTTTAATTCACATTACCAATATATAAGAAACATCACCCTGGATATTTTTTTTACTGGTTCTGTTTTTCTTGTTCATACCTTGCCCACGTATTTACAGGCAATTTTGTTATTGTTCTCAATTCAACTGCACATAATTGCTTAAACAAGACACACATTCAAATATACAAAGTGTCATTTTTTAAGTAAAGGGATATGCATGAACTCTAAAGAAAATAAGATTTTATAAAGAATTTAAAACATACTCAAGCCTCAAATATTTGTACTTTGTGAATGATCCTTTAAGCCTGTCTAGGCAAGCAAGTTCATTGAGGAAGTTTTTTGAGGCGGATAGTAGAAACACTCATGTTTGAATGTTCAAATGAACAATATGGAAGGACATCGTGAAATGAACAATTCGGTAAAGGCATCTGGACAACACCTAGGGGCAGATGCACATACAACAGAGAAAAATAATAATATAGCAGCCTTAATGGACTCAATTACTGTGCAGTACACGCTTTAGTGTCTTCTTGGACCCCCTTAAACCGTGTATTAAACATTTGGAATTAAATTGAGGCTCATGGGGTCTGAGAGAGGCATGTTTCAAGTTTGTTTTTCCTTGATTGTTTAATACAAGAAGAATAAGTGAGGCTACTGGAGGGAGAACAACAATTTCTTACAAGCTAGGAATTCTGAATTCCTGACACGAAGCTAGTCCTGCTTAAATTATCATGAAAGACATTTGACTGGACTTGGGCATGAAGCATTATGTACTGCTAAGAAAGAGTGAATGAGGGGCAAAGAGGAGTGACTTGGGATTGGGGTGGGGGAACTGACCTTCCAGCAGAATGAGGGTCAGGGGAGCTCACACGGTGAGAAGGGCAGAGAAGTGAAGAAAGAAGGAGGCCAAATCTGCAGTCATTAGACTGGATATGGTTGACTGTCACTCAGCACCCGTTTCTAGCCCATTCCTGTGTTCCTCCCTGCACTATAGAGCTGGAAAGTTAAAGACTGCATTTCCTACACTTTCTTACAGGTAGGGTTCTAGAGAGGAATTAGGTCTCTCCAATCTGATGTGCCTTCAGAAGATCTAGAAGGTAAATGAGACGGAAGCTATCTTCTTTTTTTTTTTTCAATTATACTTTATGTTTTAGGGTACATGTGCACAACGTGCAGCTTTCTTGATACTGATTCTGACACACAAAGGAAGGTCCTGGAATGTGAGGGTCAAGGGACTTTTGCAAAGGCCAGCCTCAGCATTCTGGTGGCTCCCTGGTCCCTGAATTGCACCTGTTTGCTCTCAACTGCGTAGTTCTAAAGTTGCCTTCATGTTCCCTGCTCTGTCGTTGTCCCCAATTATTCCTTTAAACCCATTTTACTTGAAATACCTAGAGTACTCTCTATTTTCTGCACCGAATGTTGACTAATACAGTCCTAGTTCCAGAATTTGAAGCTAGCAGATGGAACCCATCCAACTGGAGAGACATTGATAGAGGAATCAGGATGGCTTTGTTATGGTTTGGGAAGATCTATCTGTAAACAGCATAATCCAGGCTTTTAGCTTAGAGGAGGCTTCTGGGGAAAGGGTTGGAAGAAGTTGGGTGCAGCCCCAAATAAACAGTCAAATATTGGAAGTTGTGCCAAGGCAACACATAGGAGCTAAGAAAAATTATAAAGAAAAGTTAGACTAAAGCATTATTCCATTGGTTGGACAAATAATGAGTTAGCAGTAGGGTAAAAGAAATTTTATAAGTGATAAGCTTAAAAAAAAAAAAATCCCAGGCTCTAGAGTGTAGTGGGCAGAAGGATAAAGACAACTAAAGAAAACCATTGTGTAATGGCTAGACTCTGGATCCCATCTAGAGACATGACTCTAGAGAAGTGAATGACAGCAGACCTGACAATAACAGGACTGGCTCAAGAACTAGTACAGTACTGATGTTATAAGTAGGAAAAGCAATCCAGGGAACTGAATCCTAAACACTTACAATCTGCCCTGTTACCGTGATGAGTCTGCAGAGACAATGTATGCATGCTGGATACTATACAGACAGGTAGGATGGGGATAGGCAAAGTAACAAGTTAAGGGGATGTGGAAAGAAGATGCACACTAGAAAAGGCTGCAAGAAATGGGCAGAGGAAAGTATGGGGGAATATGCCTGTCACTTTTATTTCAAGAGAATCATTCAAGTGTATACCCAGCAGTTGAATAAAAGACTACAAAACTGAGTGATTTTACTCCTTGCAACAAGAGAGAGGGCCCTCTCAGTGATCTATAAAGAACTGCAGAAAATATATTTTAAAACATTTTAGAGTACAGGTCTCACTCTGTCACCCAGGCTAGAGTGCAGTGGCACAATCATAGCTCACTGCAACCTCAAACTCCTCTAGAGACTGGGCATTGCTATACTGCTCAGGCTGGTCTCGAACTCTTGGAGTCAAGTGATCCTCCCTTTTTGGCCTCTCGAAGTGCTGAGATTACAGTTGTGGGCCACTGTACTTGCCTGTAGAAAGTATTTTATAAAGGGAGTCAGCACAATATTCGTTTGCCTCACATTTTTATTCCGATATTCTTCTCATATTACTCTCAAGTTTAATAATTTATTATGTTGGGAAAATACACCAAAAACATTTCAAGCACTGGGCATAGGCAGATTAAAACTTCAAACAGAGGTAGCATAATGTGAGTAAAAGATCTGGATAGGAAAACTAACCTCCAGAAATTGTCATTAACCATTGTCATTAATCACTGTCATTGATATTTGGACAATTGATTTTTTCTGGCTCCAAAATTTCTGATAGATAAGGAAGAGAGTTGGGTCATGTCATCTTCAGGAGCAAATAAAGATTGATGTAAAATTATGTGCTCCAAATTTCTTTTTAAATGAGAAAAAATAAATCCAAGAAAATACCCATTTCTGGCAATGATGCTGAGAAACTCACTCATATGTTGTGCTTGGTGATGTAAATTTGTTCAAGCTTTTTGGGAATAATGTATGGTATGTTCTAGGAGCCTTAAAAATGTATCATTGAATACATGATGCTATATTTTGAAACGTACTTTAAGAAAATAATTTTTAAAACATGGGAACACTAGATGACAAAAGTATCCATCACATTATTTTCAGTATTATAGAATCACACAGCTTAAATATTAAAAATAAGATACTTAGGTCAATATAATAAGTTTAAAGGAGTGTTATTTAGAGATTAAAATTATCTTTCAAAGACACTGTAGAAACATAGAATTGTGTATACTGCAATATTAAATAAAAAGGCAAATACAAAATTAAATATATACAATAACTTTGTAAAAAATGGCCACAAAAAGTTTTCTAGGAAAAAAAAGTTTTATAATCTTATCTTCCTATTGAACTTAAATATCCTAGTTTAAAAGCAGCACCTCCACCATCAAACAAGATCTCTAGAGGAGGCCGGACATGATGGCTCATGCTTGTCATCCTAGCACTTTGGGAGGCCATGGTGGGCAGATCACCTGAGGTCAGGGATTTGAGACTAGCCTGGCCAACATGGCGAAACCCTGTCTCTACTTAAAATACAAAAACTAACCGGACATGGTGGTGCTTGCCTGCAATCCCAGCTACTCGGGAGGCTGAGGTGCTTGAACCCAGGAGGCCAAGGTTGCAGTGAGCCGAGATTGTGCCACTGCACTCCAGCCTGGGCAACAGAGAGAGACTCTGTCTCAAAAAAAAAAAAAAAAAAAAAAGAAAAGAAAAAAAAATCTCCCGAGGAGAACATCCCTGGGCTAGGCCCACTGATGTCTTATTCTTCTCACTGTGCATCCTTCATTAATGAAAGAAGTGTCCCCAGGGCCCTTCCCGTTGAATATAGCTGGCTGGTGGGTTTGCTAACCTTGCTTAGTTGATCCAATCTATGATGCCCACCTAGTCGAGCTTTCTATTCCCTTCTTATTGCCAGGCACTTTCAACTTCACCTCATTTACTACAGGGCAGTGTCATCACCAGTCCTTCAAGCAGCTATTCCATCAATGAATTATACAGGCTCAGATATCCTTGCCAGCAGGTTAAATCTGATGCTACTAAAAAATACACAATGATAACAACCACTCCTCTATCCAGCCTTGTATTTTGGGTCTCCTGGGTCAACACCTTTATTCATTCTCATATGTACTCTCTCTGTCCCTGTTAGTTCATATTGACCAGGACCCGTGATGAATTTGGTGAATACTCCATTTCTTCCCATCCCATGCAAAAAGGGTACCTTCCCACTAAAGCCATGCTGCAAACAGATCCTAGTTATTGGACTAGAAATAATAAGAGGAGAAGGGGCAAGTTGTGAAGAGAAAGATAATTTATTTTGTGAGGCATCTGCTTTATGTGAACTCTCTGTAGACACTCTAGGCACAGGGAGGCTGTTCTTTCTTAGTAGGCAGAAGGTGTCATTTCTTTCACCTTGGAGGATTCAGGTGATTTCTGGGGATACAGGTTCTCATGTGCATGACCTAATTGTCTTTATCTTGGGTCTCAGAGTCCCTTTCCTTCCCTATTAGACCCAACTTTAACATGGACAACTTGCTGGAGCTGTAAACTGAGTATCCTTGTTAACGCCACAATCATATTGATCTAATTTTAGGCCTAACTTCATTATAGTCTTGCCTCTAAGTGCAGGAGATGAGGGTCTCTTTAACCCTACCACGGAGGTCTTCTGACTTTCACAGTGTATTCTTTTTTTTTTTTTTTTTTTGAGACGGAGTCTCGCTCCGTCACCAGGCTGGGGTGCAGTGGTGCGATCTTGGCTCACTGCAACCTCTGCTTCCCAGGTTCAAGCAATTCTCCTGCCTCAGCCTCCTGAGTTGCTGGGATTACAGGCGTGTGCCACCACGCCCAGCTAGTTTTTCTATTTTTAGTAGAGACGGGGTTTCACCATGTTGGTCAGGCTGGTCTCCATCTCGTGACCTCGTGATCCACTCACTTCGGCCTCCCAAAGTGCTGGGATTACAGGCATGAGCCACCGTGCCCGGCCCACAGTGTATTCTAAGGTGATACCTGGATGAGCCTATCATTATCTTTATCAAGATTTTTATAGCAACTAGAAAAACTCAAGAAACTCCATAATTCTTATAATAACCATTTGTCACCCTATTTTTCAAGCATCAGTGCTTCTCTTCCACCTGTATTCTATCATATTCCAGCACAGGCAAGAGTTAGTAATTGACACCCAAGGGTTATCACCACCCTACTTATCACCAGGAGAAGGCACTTGCTGCCATCATTTTTCAGAATGCGATCACAGTGGTCTGCTTTCCAGGGTATTAATTGCATGAGTTTAGATTCCCCCAAAGGCAGATGCTAAGACAAGATTTTGGCCCATGTGTTTCTTTGAGAGGTGGACAGGAAGCACAATGCAGTAGTGAAAAGGAGAGGAAGGGAATGAGGTAAGAATAAGGGGGTTAACACTATGGGGAACTTAGTGGGAAGCTCAGCCCCACCAAAGACTGTCTCAGAGGTGAAGTAGAACATATCTTAATATCTCAGACTTATCCCACTGAAGTGCAAAGAAGCTGGCATACTTATTCACCAACTCCCATTTCTTATTGTTGAGGACCGTTCCTGGGACATTAACTCCCTGGTACTTCTGATTGCTTCCACTGCTGGATAATTCTTGGAGGCAGAATAATGCAGAAAGCCACTGGCCTTGAATATGACCATCTGCAATTGTTTTTGTGGGTGAACGAAAAGGATATGGGTGGAGTAATAAACATATCTGTTATAGTTAGGGAACGTCTCCAATGAAGAAACATTATAGTCTCATTTAACTCATATTTATGAGCACTCTGGGGTGCTTCACAGTATTTAACACCGTAGAAATTGCTTAGCGATGGACTAAAAACATATGACATAATCCTAGGAACCCCTGCAAGACCATTCTTTGAGAAATGAACAACATTAAGAAGGTATCTGAATTGCAGCTCTGAATCGCTCTCAAGATGTGAGGATGGTCTGTTGCTCAGACACCATATAATTGCTGAGAAATGTATGAGCTGGAAAAAGGTAAGTAGGTAAGCAACAAAGAATGAATGAAAGTAAACAAAAGGAAGCATTTCAATATACTGCTTAGACTTCTACTCTCTAATACAGACATCTTTAGCATATGCATGTATTTATACGTGTGTTTATGTCAAATATATAAAATATACACGCATAGATAATGCATATCTATATCATAAAATCTTATATATATGTGCATTTGTGTACTTAAAAAAATTAACTTTGCATGCTTTTTGTTAGATTATAACATCTTATTTAAGACTCAAAGCCAACATGTGATCTTAACTGTGTCTCCTGAAGATTTATGAACTACATAAGGAAATTAACTGAATGGATAGATAGACACACAGATAGATACATAGATACATAGATAGACAGCTAGATAAATAGATGATAGATAGGCAGAAGGTCTATAGTTATAGATCACTAAAATATAGAAAGGTGTTATGGCAGGTCAAAAGATAGGGTACATGGATTTTAAAGGATCATGTAAGTCTTTATTAAGATTGCATTTAAGCTGAGCCTTAAACAACAATTAGAACTTGGGTATGCAGAGAGGGGAGGAAATGGGGAGCAGCTACAGATTAGACAGTCCACGTGGAGGAAACTGCTTCAGCAATAAGTTCAAATAATATACCAACTAAAATAATAATAATAACAAGAAGCTTTGTATTTCAGAATTTATTGTCTTAGGAATTACTGCACAAAATCGGAGCTGAAGTATGTCCTATGGTAAAATGCCCACCTCTAGTGTTTCTCTGCATCTAGGACTAGGACAAGTTAACAGATAATGTGTATAATTTCACATAATTACAGTAAAAGGTTAGTGCTGGTGAAATGGCCACAAGGGGTATTAAAATAACAAACGGCTAAGGGATGCTTCTTTGCTCCTTCTTCCTGGTGCACCCTGTTAGCTAATGGGGTAAAAAACCAGGAACAAAATGTTGTCCTTTGCTGGTTCTCCCCTCTTTGGCTGATTTCCCCTTTGACCTTTTGGGGTTCAGGCTGTTTCCAGACTTCATTTGCACACTCTTTTCTCCTCCTTCCCTGGCTTAGCACTCAGTGTTTCCACAGCAGATTAATGACAGCTAATAATATCTGATATATCTGGACATTGCCACATAATGAGTTGCAGTCCCACTGGGTCCCAGAAGTGTCACCACTAACAAATTCGCCAGACCTGCACATAATTAGCATGTAAAGGGAGTGATCGTGCAGTAAATCTGTAGGGGAAGATGGATAGCCCAGGAGAGAAAATATAAGGGGAGAAAAATCCCTTCTTATCATGCCTTACTAAATATATGTTTCTTGGCAAGAATATTTTCTTTATAACAAACTGTGGACAGGTTACCTTAACAGTAACATTATTCCTTTCATGGCTGATAGGCAGAATTTCATTATGTCACTGCTAATGTTTCAATATTTCTGCAAAATGTCACCCTATGTAAATTAGGAGAGGTTAGGGTTTCCTTTGCAGTTTTCTTTAAAGATGCACGACCCCCTTTTCATTGTGGCCTGGTGCTCACTTCTCTCCTCTTTGACAGGCTAGAATTTAGTGAAGAGACCTATAGAAACTTTGCCCTTAGCTTACAAAAGCTAAATGAAATGGTATATATACTCAGAGACAGTGCCTGGAAAACTACAAATGGAATTTATACTAGAAAGCAAAAATAAAAACAGAGAAGGAATCCAGAAACCACAGTGTGTGTAGTATGATTACCAACTTGGAGGCATGTTTCGCACATGATACTGAGCATTTAGACCCACATGGTAATTTTAGGATTTGTCTCTTGCAATCAGAACAAAAATGGAAATGTTTCTGATTGTGTTCAGTGGGGCATGAGAGCTTTGCCCTGATCCTTCAAACCCAACACAGTAATCCACGCCAGAATAAGGCCTGCTACTTGAAAGAAAACCCCCCAAAAAATGACTATGAAAATAAACCTGTCGAGGGGAACACTTCCGAAATGTGGATGAACCCTTTTCCTGCGACAGTTAGGAAACTGAGCCAGAGAGCCCAGGTGAAAGTAAGAAGTTTTAACAACCAAGCCAGAAAAAGAGCGTTCACGCACTGGGCCTTGGGCAGACATGCTGTGGAGGCTGTTTACCTCTCTTTGACCTTTGACTTGTGATGTGTGGCCAGTGCCGGCCTCCTATTTTGTACCTCACAATTCTTCCAATAAACATAGGGATTGGGGGAGGAGGATCATTCCTTGAAGCAGGATTTTGAGAAGTTAGTCCCGGATGCTCAGGGCAATCTAGTAGACAGTCAGCGCTTGCAGCCTGATAATTACCCTGTAAGGTGATCAATAAAAACCCTGAGGGCAAAGACTCTTCTTCACCCCTCAATTCACTGCACTCAGGTTTCTGCCCCTCAATGCCCCTGAAAAGTGACATTGGTGACCTCCAAAACCGTCCCTTGTAGGTCTTTTTATATTTGAATGGTCTATGTCTTCAATGGGCAATTCCGTTCACACACATGATCTCCAATGTCCTTACACCGGCTGATTCCTAAATGCACGCTCCCAAGACCCGTTCAACCAGTGCTCTACCGAGCAACTACTCCTAAATGGCCCAAAAGCTTTCTAGTCTTCATATGTCTAAAATTCAACTTCTGTGTCAGCCAACACAGCCCAACCTCAACTCTCTCTTCCTATATTGAAAAATGTGATGGTGTCGCAACTCATCCAGTGTCCAAAGGCCTTCAAGGAGTCATTCTTCCCTCACCCTCCTATTCAGTGATGCAATTTTCTTAAATGCCTTTCATATTCACCCCGTTTTCTTTGAGTCTTCACTTCTTTACGCTTTATTTATCTCCTAGATTATAGAACACATGCTGGCAGGTCCTCTGATTCAAGTCTTATCTTTTCCCATCCTGCTACCAGAATGATCCTTCTAAAACACAAATGCAACCACATTACTCATTTCTTGTAAGCCCTCCAATGAGTCCCCATTGCTAAAATAATCAAGGTCAAATCCCTAAATTCCTTAAAGTAGCAGACACAATCCTTTGCCTGGCTTCTGACTGACTGCCTTGCTTGCTTTATCTTGCTTGTTTGCTTGTTTTTGTTGTCAGATGTAGCATCTCAGTCCTACATCTGCATCTGCATTTTAAGAAGATTCCCAAGTGTTTTGAATTCACATTTAAAATCTGAGAAGCACTGATCTAGCACACTGGTTCTCAAGCCTGACTACATGTGAACTCACCTGAGAAGCTTTTAAAACTTATGATATCTGAGTCCCATTCCCAGAGATTCTAATTGAAAGTTTTGTTAGATATGACATCACAAACTTGATTACCAAGGACAAGAAAAAATAATTGATACAACTGAATTTTATCAAAGCTAAAATTTTTTGGCATTTGAAAGACGCTATAAAGAGAATGAATAAAGGTGGTATTTCTACCTTCATCAGATGAAAAGGTGATCAACATCATTATTTATTAGAGAAATGCAAGTTAAAACCCTGATAAGATACCACTGTACCACTATTAGAATGATTAAAAGTAAAAAATACACATTTCACCAACTGTTGGCATGGATGTGGAAGAACCAGAATGTTTGTATATGGCTGGTGGAAATATAAAATGCTGCCACGATTATGCAAACAGTTCAGCAATTTCTTAAAATATTAAGCATACACCTACTATGAGACACAGCCATTCTGCTTCTAGGTATTTACTCAAGAGAAAAGGAAATGCATGTACCTTCAAAGAGTCATACATGGAGGATCATAGTAGCTTTATTTGTAATAGTTCAAAACTAAGGAAAACAAAACAAAACAAAATGTCAATCAGATGAAAGGATAAACAAGTTGTGGTATCTATGGAACACTACACAGCACTGAAAAAGAATGGACCATTGGTACAAACAACATAAATGGATCTCAAAGTAATCATGCTGAGTGAAATAAGCCAAACAAAAAAGAGTGTACCATATGATATCACTTATGTAAAACTTTAGAAAATCAAAACTAATATATTGTGATATAAAGCAGATCGGTGGTTGCTTGGTGATGGGAAACAAAGAGAGCTGGGAGAGCCTACAGAGACCTGATTAAACTTTTTTGGGGGTATCACCCAAAAGCTTCACCCACATCTAGTGAAGCTAGATGTTCACTAGCTTGATTCTGAGGATGGTTTGAACAGGGTACACATGTGTCAAAACTTACTAAATTTGCACACTTTAAATATGTGCATTGTCCTGCACATCAATTACATCTCAGTAAAGCTGTTAAATCAGTGCTCATGGGCCGGGCGAGGTGGCTCACACCTGAAATCCCAGCACTTTGGGAGGCCGAGGAGAGCAGATCATGAGGTCAGGAGATGGAGACCATCCTGGCCAACATGGTGAAACCCCGCCTCTATTGAAATCACACAAAAAAATTAGCTGGGTATGGTGGCACGCACCTGTAGTCCCAGCTACTTGAGAGGCTGAGGCAGGAGAATTGCTTGAACCCAGGAGGTGGAGGTTGCAGTGAGCCAAGATCACACCACTGCACTCCAGCCTGGCGAAAGAGTGAGACTCCATTTAAAAAAAAAAAAAAAAAAGAGTGCTCATGTTACAGCCTAGAAAAATTAAATCAGCTATATCTTTTGCTCTAAGTATACATTGTTTTCCAGCAATACAAAAATACGTATTACATGTCTCCTTGAGTTTCTGTCTAGGAAACTGCCCACGGGTCAAGATTTCAATCAGTTGTCACTCCCTATGTGAAGTCTTCCCAGGTCCTCCTTTAGTAGCTTGAATGGTTCTGTTCCTTATACCCTCCTGTATTTCTAACAGTTAAGCCACTTTATTAAGACGTTCATACATCTGCATTTGGTATTAGATAATGATCTTTTTGTGGAACAGACTTAGAATGATTCACGTAGGAATCAACATTTGCCAAGTGCTAAAAAATGTCAGTGCACAGAAAGAACTCGGTGACTTTGGCCTGGGCTACCGCATCTGTGAGTAAATAAACTCCAGTTATGTCAAAGGACAAAGAGTTGGTGGGTCAGTTTCAGGATACCATAGGGTCCCCTAAGTATTGGTGGTCATTAAGAAGACACAGTTTGTTGTGTTTTTTAGGCAGCCTTCTTGCCTCAAAAATCAGTAAGATAACTAAATAATAGAGATTACTTATAGAGTAGTAGACTGTGTAAGGACTTTTGTCTTTAGCTCAGTTCCCTATTCACTGTTCTTGAATAAATGAATACTGGCATAGGCAGCCTTTATAATAAAAAGGTTCCCTATGTACCGTAATGTCTATATTTCTCCTATTTGTGAAGCTGAATGCCCTCCTTAGTTTTCTCTGCATATTTAAGTTTCAAGCATCTTTCAAGACTCAAGCCAAAGTCTACCTAGTCCATAAAGCCTCCCTCGGCCAGATATGGTGGCTCACACCTGTAATCCCAGCACCATAGGAGGCCAAGGTCGGCAGATCACCTGAGACTGGGAGCTTGAGACCAGCCTAGCCAACATGGTGAAACCCTGCCTCTACTAAAAATACAAAAAATTAGCTGGGCGTGGTGGCACGCACCTAGAGTCCCAGCAACTTAGGAGACTGAGGTGGGAGAATCACTTGAGTCCGGGAGGCTGAGGTTGCAGTGAGCTGAGATTGCTCTTCAGCCTGGATGACAGAGCAAGACTCAGTCTCAAAAAAAAAAAAAAAAAAAAAAAAAAACCTCTCTCTCTACTGCTGCCCATAATGATTTTCTTACTACTCTTGATTCTTTGGAGTAATAATTAATGTATAGCTTGATATTTATAAGCCAATTTTTTGAAAAAAGTTAACCAGTCATACATGACAATAAATGATTCCTTTAGCAAGAAGGTTGAAAGCAATTTGAGATCAGGAAGTATGCATTACTGCATCTTCTGTCAAACCATGATGGCATCAACTGCAATGCCCTGCACATAGTGTTTTTGGGGAAATTTAAAATTTCCTTGCTGGTTTCTTAATTACATATTCAAATAAATAAGCTGCTTAAAAATATTCAAAAGAGACAAAGACTGATGAAAAAGTCTGGATTAAAAAGCTATTCATTTTCTTATAATAAACAGATAGATATATAAACAAGTTAGTAAGTGCATCAGTTATAAGGTGAAATCACCCTTCTTTGACTCTCAGTTTAAGAAAATAGCCAGGCGCGGTGGCTCATGCCTGTAATCCCAGCACTTTGGGAGGCTGAGGCAGCCGGATCACCTAAGGTCGGGAGTTCGAGACCAGCCTGACCAACATGGTGAAACCCCGTCTCTACTAAAAATACAAAAATTAGCCGTGCGTGGTGGCTGGCACCTGTAGTCCCAGCTACACGGGAGGCTGAGGCAGGAGAATTGCTTGAACCTGGGAGGCAGAGGTTGCAGTGAGCCGAGATGGCGTCATTGCACTCCAGCCTAGGTGACAGAGCGAGACTTCATCTCAAAAAAAAAAAAAAAAAAAAGAAAAGAAAATAGGCAAGTATCCATCATATTCTTTCTGGTGGAGAAGAGAAACATTCATAGGAACTTCATAAACTAGAAAAATTCTTAAATCTTGAAAGTGTTTCAAATTATTTGTAAAGTATTACCTCTTATCTGGTCTCTGTTGCCTAGGCAGGAGTGCAGTGGCACGGTCTTGGCTCACCATAACCTCTGCCTCCCAGGCTCAAGCAATTCTCCTGCCTCAGCCTCCCAAGTAGCTGGGATTACAGGCACATGCCACTACCGCCTGGGTAATTTTTTGTATTTCTAGTGGAGACAGGGTTACACCATGTCGGCCAGGCTGGTCTTGAACTCCTGACCTCAAATTATCTACCCACCTCGGCTTCCCAAAGTGCTGGGATTACAGGCGTGAGCCACCGAACCTGGCCCTTTGTGATTATTTTCTAATAAAAATAGCCACCATTCATTGAATACTTATTTGTGCCAAACGCTGTAATAACCACTATGCATTTCTAAGCTTATTTATTCCTCGCACAATCCTATGGGAAGACTTCTATTACTATTCCCATTTCTCAGGAGGCATATTTATACTTGCAGGCTGAATTTGAATCAGTTTACCCATACTTGCTCTTTTTTTTTTCATTATTTCCTATTCAGCTAGATTTGTAAGTTAGAAATTTGGGGTTGAACTTGACAGTCCCTTCTACCTCATACCTTACCCAAATTAATCCATTGCAAAATCTTGTCACTTTTATTTTCTGTTTTCAATATCTCTCAAGAACAGACATTCCTCTCCAGGCCCCCACAACCCCACGGGAGCCAGGCTGCCGCCGTGTCTCATCTGGATTGCTTTCCCCTACATCTGTTGGTATGCACTCCTTACTTCCAATCAGTTCTCAAAGCTGCATCCAAAGAAGTTTTTTTTCCCCTCCAATCATATATTTGTTGATGAAAAGGCAAATTCAAATGTTCGTAAAATATTTGAAGAGACTTATTCTGCGCCATGTATGAGTGATGACCAGTCTGTGACACAGCCCCAGGAGATCCTGGGAACATGTCCCCAGATGGTTGGGATACAGCATGGTTTTCTACATTTTAGGGAGCTATAAAACATCAATCAACACATGAACGATGTACATTTATTTGGTCCAGAAAGTTAGGACAATTTGAAGGGGTTGGAGAGCTGGGGCTTCTGGGTCATAGGTGCATTCAGAGGTTTTCTGATTGGCAATTGGTTGAAAGAATTATTATCTGAAGGCCTAGAATCAACAGAAAGGAAGGTCTGAGTTAACATAAGGGGTTGTAGAGACCTCAGTTTGTCATGCAGATGAAACCTTCAGGCAGCAGGCTTCAGAGCTCTTATCAGACCCAAAAAGGTGGGAGACTCTTAGTTAATCCTCTCCTGAATCAGGAAAAACACCTGGAATGAGAAGGGAATTCTCTGCAGAATATAGATTTTCCCTATAAGAGACAACCTTGCAGGACCATTTCAAAATTTGTCAAAGAAATGTATTTTGGGTTAAAATACTTTGATTTCTTTCAGGTCCTGCTAGGTGTCATGTTGGTATCTTAGTGCTACAAAGAGTTTGCTTTGTCGGTCTTAATGTCCGCTTTAATGTTAAGATTGGTCGGCTTCCTTCCAAAGGGTGGAGGGTATAATGAGGCATGTCTGGCCACTCATTCTCATCGTGGCTTGAACTAGTTTCAAGTTTACTATAGCATGCCCTTGGCCCAGAGGAGGGGTCCATTCAGTTAGTTAGGGAGCTTAGAATTTTATTTTTGGTTTATAAATATGACAACATACCCCTTCTCTAACCTAGAGATGAAAGTTTGGAATGGGAAAAATATCTAGCTGCTTTCATGAAGTTCATTATTTTCATCATGATCATTACTATGGCCTCAAGAAAACTATATTACATAGATCATTTTGAAGCAAAAAAACAAACAAACAAACAAAAAACCAAACACTGCTATTCATCTTAGCATATGAGTTAAAAATTCCCATGATTGGATGGGCATGGAGGGTCATGCCTGTAATCCTGACCCTTTGGGAGGCTGAGGCAGGTAGATCACCTGAGATCAGGAGTTGAAGACCAGCTGGCCAACCTGGTGAAACCCCATCTCTACTAAAAACACAAAAATTGGCCAGGCGTGGTGGCACGAGCCTGTAATCCCAGCTACCAGGGAGGCTGAGGCAGGAGAATCGCTTGAACCCGGGAGGCAGAGATTGCAGTGAACAGAGATCTCGCCACTGTACTCCAGCCTGAGCAACAAGAGTGAAACTTGGTCTAAAAAAACAAAAAACCATGATTGAGGACAACTGAGTCCTCACTCATGGTAAAAAACAAGTGTTTTTTAAACACTTAGGACACATCAGCTCTTAATGCACAAAGTCTTCTCAATAATCATCTAAGACAAGTCCTTAATCCTATTTTGCAGGTGAGGCCGCAGTAGTTCTGCCTTGTTAAAGAACTTGTCTCTGATCACATAGCTAGCAAGTGGCAGAACTCAAGTAGAACCCAGAATGCCACTCAGTCTGGAGTCTGAATTCTAGATCACTATATGCATGGTCCTCAGCCCCACCTGACTCTGCATTCTGTTTAATAATAGATAATGTGAAATCCCTGCTTTATCATCATGAAATAAAATTTATAGATAAGTTGTCAAAAATGAAATTAAAATTAGTATTAGCTGTGAGTGAAATGTAAAAAAACAATACAAGGAAAACATTGACAATAAAACAATGTGCACATGGTTATGTAAATGTTCGGGCACAAGCTCGCTAGAAGATGGAACAAGGAAGTCAGACATTTGCCGCTGAAATTCCCTAAACATGACAGCTTTAAATAAGAATGACACAGACGGGCTTTATTGGTAGCGTTATGGTCAGTGATGTATATTCTAAAACAGTGAGAAAAACCTTGGTACTTTTCCAAATGAAACAAAGTGACCTCCTTTCTCAATTTTTGGGGCAAATGTGTTCCAAGAAACTTCAGTGTAAGTTAAAACTGAGTAAAAGCAACAACAGCACCAATTTTTGGTTCATGTGTTACCCAAATTAGGATCTGGTTTCAGATAAACAGATGATCATCTACAGGAATTTTCAGCAAGACAAACGGAAGTCATGGGATACACAGGCACGTCCTTCTAGGGCTAGACCCAATCACGCTGTGTCTTTGTAACTAAATCCTCTTGCTTCTGCTCATGAAGCCCTACAGGTTGAGTATCCCTTATCTGAAATGCTTGGGACCAGAAGTGTTTCAAATTTCAGATATTTTCAGACTTGGGATGCTCAACCATGTCAGCATCACTCCAATCATTGTGACAGCCAATAACTCCCCCACAAATATCCTAAATGTCCTGGGGCAATGCCACCTCCATAGTCACTCTCCTATGACCTCATGAAGCATTTGTCCCTCTTGATAAAAAATAATCAAATTTCTTACTTTTAACTCAGAACCACAGGCTCATCAATCATACAAACAGTATTGTATTATTTAAAATCATGATCATCTATTGTACAAATAGGACTAAGAAGGGATTCAAGTTTAACTAGAAACTGATATTATTAATACAAGAAAATGTACCTCTTATTCAGAGACCACTGCTACCTTTTACCGTCTAAGCAGCCTCTTTGGAAAAGAGTAAAGTCTAATACTCAACAGGCATACACAGCTTATAGAGACAGACAAGTTACTTAGAACTTTCAAAATGTTTTATGTTTTCTATTAAATATAGTTTTTGAGTAAATATATAACGTTGAAAGGTTGATTATACGAGGGTGCTCTGCCACGCTTGACTGAATCAGTATCACTTGGTTTGGTCCACAGAAAATTTCTTTTAGCAAAGTCATTCTTTCACAGATCATGTCTCTTTATATTTCCTAGCATGAAAAGCCATGTATCCATTGCTTTGAAAAATGATGTTGTCTATTGTTTCTGTTTTATATTTATAAGCATGTGTATGTTTATGTATGTATACTTCTACATCCATGTATAGCAAAACAAACTATGTAAATAATTGTGATTTTAGTGTATAGTGAAGAAATGTCAAAAACTTTATATAATCATCTTGAAGTAGAAAAGGCGGCCGGACGCGGTGGCTCACGCCTGTAATCCCAGCACTTTGGGAGGCCAAGGCGGGCCATTCTTGACACCATCCTGGCTAACACGGTGAAACCTTGTCTCTATTAAAAATACAAAAACAAAATTAGCCAGGCGTGGTGGCGGGCGCTTGTAGTCCCAGCTACTTGGGAGGCTGAGGCAGGAGAATGGCGTGAACCCAGGAGGCGGCGCTTGCAGTGAGCCGAGATCACGCCACTGCACTCCAGCCTGGGCGAGAGAGCGAGATTCCATCTCAGAAAAAACATAAAAAATAGCCAGGTAGGATGCATCTCTGGACAGGGTTGAATGATGGGGTTGAAACCGGGAAGAGGCAGGGAAAGCAGCTTTATAAGACACGCCCACCAGCGCCATGACAATTGACGATTGCCAAAGCAACACCAGGAAATTACCACCCCTTGCAATGGCAACACCCAGAAATTAGCGTCTATTTTCTGGCTATTTCTGAATAACCTTCCCCTTAATTAGCGTGTCATTAAAAACGGGTATGACTGCAAAAACTGCTCCTAGGCTGCTACTCTCAGCGCACTGCCTGTGGTGTAGCCCTGCTCTGCAGGAGCAGTCATGGAGCTATAACACTGCCATCCCCTCAGTAAAGCTGTTTTCTTTTGTACCTGGTTCCCTCTTGAATCCCTTCCCAGTGAAGCCAAGACCTGCCCTGAATCAGCTTCATTTGATCCACACAACAGTCCTAAAACGTGAATATTAGTAACCTCCTGCTACCAACGAGAAACTGATACTCAGAGAAGATACGCAGTTCCTTCAAGTCCTTCAGCCAGGACACAGGCAAACCACCGTTCCAAGCCAGCTATGGCTGGCTTTGCAGCATGTGGCTTTTCCATTAGGCTTCACAAATAAATTTAATAAGGTCAATTGGACTAGGGATACTAATTCATCTCACCAAAGGTAAATTAGAAGAAATAGAACTCTTACAGTGGACCTTGAAACTCATGAAAGCACACCTGCTTGGATAATGTTCAACCACCCACCTCAAACTACCTGTAACGTACCTCTGAAGAACCAGAATGCCCCAAGCAAACAATTTTCAAACCAGTATTCTAGAGCTCAAAAGAGAAGCTAAGATCAATGATCTTATCTTTGGAAGTAAAAAAAATAAGCTCTTCACTTGTTAGAACTTTAAAAACTATAGTTATAAAGACTTTAAAATACAGAAAAAAACCCATTTAATAGAAAACATTAGGATTCCAACTTACATGTATTCAATGATTAAAAAAATACAAACTCATAGAAAGAAGAAGGATAAAAAGGTAAAACTCAAAGTGCCAGTGTTTATGTTTCAAAAACTAGAGTAGTGTTAGTATCTATTACGTTCCATCCTCTCTTTACACTTTAAACTGACTTACATCTCATAGGGGTGCTCAGAAATTGGTGCTATTTTGTTCATTTTGCAGATCCAGAATTTAAGACAAGGCTAGTTGTTTGTACAAATATTACACAATGTAACAGAACTAGGGCATAAATCCAATTCTGCCACCCAAAAGTCTGTGCTCAAAATAACTTGAATTGTGGGCAACTGTCTTTCCCTTCACTATTGTCTTGTATTTAAAGGAGATTATATTATATTTCTAATAAAAAATGACTTATAACAATGGGTTTATTTTAGATAAAATAAAAAAAGAAACTCTGCATCCCATAACTGACTTGCAGGTGTGAATTACTTAGGTTCTATATGAAATGCAAAATAGAAGAGCATACATTCATCCATTGAATTTGTTTCATGGAGAAAATTTAGTTTAGTTAATTCTTGACAAAAAGTAGAATTGAAAAGAAACACCCGTTCATAGGTTGGCTAATAAGAAAACCATTTTTTACAAGTGCTAATTAATTAATGCAAGGTAGTTAGATAGTGCCTAGCACATCATAAGTGCTTATAAGTGTACTTTGCTATGACTGATTATAATTATATAATGGGAGCTCAATCAGTGGTTCTTGTTTTGAGGATGACTTTTCTGTGGTTGAACAGTTGTTGCCTATTTCTTCCCATCTGAAGAAACCATCTGTGTCCTAAATAAAACAATGATCCTTTAACAGATCCCAAATAGTTTTAAGCTCAAGTGATAAACTCATGGGAAAATTATAAGTCCAAAAGTTTAATTTGTATTCTATAGACAAAATGACTGATTGGCAGAATATTTTGCAGAATTTTGGCAAGTAGCAAATTCTTTGAAAAGAATTTCAAGATGGTTATGCCATCACATGGTTCTTAAAATACAAATGCACACAAGTGGGTCTTTCTTCTGGTAAAAGCCACACATAAGAAATAGACATATGATAATATGCTTGGAATGTGACCTTACAGTAAAAATGCCTTCTTTTTATCACCAGCTTGTAATTTTGAAAACAAAATGCACCATTTCACAACAGGAAACCACTGGGGATGATGAGGAGCATAAAATATGTTCAAACAAATTAAGCTTGTTTAATATGTTTTGACTCTTCCATTTTTGTTTTCTCCTCTTGAAGTACATGCTTTTTGTTTGTAGCTGTTGCACGGGAATAAAAGAGTGCCTTATGTGCGTGAGAGACCTGTCATATGATTACCTGGAGGAAATTAAAATGATGCACAATGTAATAAGGCAAATGGAATGTCGAGCAATTATTCAAGAAATCTGATTGGCCAACGTACAGGGTAGTAATTCCTTAGACATTCCATTCTCAGAGAGATCTTGTACTTCCCACAGAGATGTGAAAAAATCCCCTTGCCTACAGAACCGCCACGGGAAGTCAATGCAAATCAGTGTACTTCCTCTTGCTCTGCATAAAGGAACCTGAAGGGCAAAGAACATGTGTCACAAAAGCACCGTGGGAGCGTGTCATTATTACTACTAATAAGAATAAATGGAAACTTTGCATACATAAACAAATCCTAAGAGGTATATATTTTTCCTTAGCTTTTAAAATCAATGGGATCAGGGCATTTTCTTGGGATTAATCTACTGGGGTTTTTTGCTACTTTGAAATGAACAAAGTTGAGTCAGTCATTAATCCCCAAGAAATTCTGTGCCTCTCTGTCACTGGACTGACGTGTGGATTGTTGCTCCCCTTTGGACTCAAACAAGGTGCTCCAAAAACTCTAGCCTGATCACAGAATTAAAAAACAAAACAAAATTAAAAAAAGAAAAAAAAAGCAAAGGTACTCCCAGCTTCTGGGGTTATATCGTGGAGTTCAGAACCTAAATAAAATTTACTAAGTACAATTTTATATTAAGAACCTTTCAGGGCTTCTAGTAGCTGCAATTCCAACATTTTGTGAAGAGTAGATTTGCAGCTGCCAACCTGCCCGGGCACCTTTTGCTTCAGTAGGCAGTAGAATAACTCTCAGAGGATCAAAAGCAAACGCATTATGTGGCTTTTTGCCAAATGTGTATTCACTGCCAGGCATCAACCCTCACCTGGGGGAAAAAGAAATCTCTATTATGGAAGAGTATATCACCAGTAGCAACTGTTCTCACAGAGGTGGACATACACGGGTGTGAGTATTGACTCATCAGAATACAGGTGTGGTGGGAGAACAATTATAATTCAGGTAATAGCTAAATGTGAATTTTAATGAGGACATTCAATAGTCATTAAATATGGCATTAGACATGGGGATTAAAGGTTGGTGTTTCTATGCGAACACTGCATGAGTTATTTTAGTTCCAATTATTAGAAGAATAACTAGAATTAATAGATGTATCTGTACTAGTAAAATTATTTAGTTTTTTTTGATAATTCTTTGAATCCATTTGCCAGAGGCGTTTGAACCAAAACAACTCCATCTTGAATAGGGGCTAGGTAAAATGAGCCTGAGACCTACTGGGCTTCAATCTCAGACGGTTAAGGTATTCTAAGTCACAGGATGAGATAGCAGGTCGGCACCAGATACAGGTTATAAAGACCTTGCTGATAAAACAGGTTTGCAATAAAGGAGCCGGCCAAATCCCACCAAAACCAAGATGGCGATGAGAGTGACCTCTGGTCATCTTCGCTGCTACACTCCCACCAGCCCCATGACAGTTTACAAATGCCATAGCTGCATTAGGAAGTTACCCTATATGGTCTAAAATGGGGAGGCATGAATAATTCACCCCTTGTTTAACATTTAATTAAGAAATAACCATAAAAGTGGGCAACTAGCAGCAGCACTCGGGGCTGCCCTGCGTATGGAGTAACCATTCTTTCTTCCTTTACTTTCTTGGCAAACTGGCTTTCACTTTACTGTATGGATTCACCTCGAATTCTTTCTTGTGAAAGATCCAAGAACTCTCTCTTGGGGTCTGGATTGGGACACCTTTCCAGTAACACATTTATTAAAGATTAGTGAATTTGCATTTGTACTATTTTTCTGTTACATTGATGGAATAACTAATTTGGTTGTTAAAAGTTTCTAACTATAAAACGGTTTACATGAAGGAACTCACCTTGGAATCTGTGATTCTCCTCCCCAAACCCCATGAACCTTTCTCTCATGAGAGTTTTTTCTTTTGAACTAAAGTGCCCAGACACAAGTTCCCGCAAGAGGTCAAACACTAATAATGAGAATAGATGCAAAAGCTGAGGTCATAGACTGATTATTTTTTACATACCATTACTAAAAATGACAGTTTTGAAAGGGTTTCACCTGTTGTTTTCTTTATCGTTCAGGGTACACCTACCAAAGGCAGGAAAATATAAAAATTATTGCGTTTCCTCAAAGACAATGTGGCAAAGAAGAAAGGAGATTTTCTTTTTTCTTTTCTTTTTTTTTTTTCTTTTTGAGATGGAGTTTTGCTCTTGTTACCCAGGCTGGAGTGCAATGGTGCGATTTTGGCTCACCACAATCTCCTCCTTCCAGGTTTAAGCGATTCTCCTGCCTCAGCCTCCTGAGTAGCTGGGATTAAAAGCACGTGCCACTACATATGGCTAATTTTTTTTTTTTTTTTTTTTTTTTTGTATTTTTAGTAGAGAAGGGGTTTCTCCGTGTTGGTCAGGCTGGTCTCAAACTCCCGACCTCAGGTGATCTGCCTGCCTTGGCCTCCCAAAGAGCTGGGATTACAGGCGTGAGCCACTGCACCCGCCCAGCCAGAAAGTAGATTTTCTGTGAAAGTAATTCACCTACCCCACACTCTATTTCCTACCTGTAGGATCTCTCTTGATTTTAGTTATATGCTCTAAAGACTTACTGATAGTACTAGCTTGGACTTCTTTGGCATTTTATAGTTTTCAAACACTTTCTTATGTAATCTCAAATATCCTCATCCCCATTTTTCTAATGAGGAAACAATAATGAGGGAAAACTAGAAAACTCCCTAACATCTAAAAAAGTGAAAGGTGATTAGTTAGATGTACAGCATACGTCAGGTGAAAGTTTTTCCTGTAATTTTCTCATTAGACCAGGCTCCTTCTCTCACCTTTGGGAAGATAATAGTGCAGGACCCAGGCTTTTAGGAACTTTCCTCCTACTCCAAATCTTGTGATGGAGGTAGAAAAGAGGAACAGCTTCGTTAAAGGTTGAGGAAAAGAAAAATTGTTCAATGTTTTATGCATTTTCAGAAACAACTGGAAGCAGACAATTGGGAGGGTTATGTGAGACAAAAACAATAGACTTAAATTGACCTACAACTTGAAAAGAACTTAACAATTGTTCTAAAACCATAGTTATTACTAAAAGAACTTGAATATATACTTCCCCTGTTTTTTTTCCTTATTTTCCCATTGTATTAATCAATGATATCAACAACCACCTGATTCTCAGGATAGAGATATTCATATTTTCTTCAATATTCATATTTCCTCTTCTTCTGCTCCTGTTTATTGTACTTGGTCAGTTACCATGTGTCTTAATCCATTCAGACTCCTATAAGAAACACCATAGACTGAGTGGCTTATAAACCACAAAAATTCATTGCTCACAGTTCTAGAGGCTGGGAAGTCTAAGACCAAGGAACTGGCAGATTCAGTGTCTGGTGAGGGTCTGTTTCCTAGATCATAGATGCTACCTTCTTGCTGTGCCCTTACACTGTGGAGGAAGGAAGGCAGATCTCTAGGGTCTCTTTATTAAGGGCACTAATCCTATTCAGGAGGGCTCCACCTCCATGACCTAATCACCTCTTAATGACCCCACCTCCTAACAGACTTGCACTGGGGATTAGCAAAATAGGAATTTTAGAAGAAGAAAAATATTCAGGCTGTAGCACCAGGCTTTGCTATTTCTTGTCACTTATCCCTCTGACTTTGGAGACCCATTAGCAATATCCAGGATTAATCCTTCAGTATTTGCCATCTGAACAACTGAGGTAATCGTCCTGTGCATTCGATGCTTCAAGTCTCCCACCAGTCACTTTCCTAAAGTCCAGGTCAAACCATGACGTGATGTGGGAACTATCATGGCATGGTTTGACCTAGGGCAGTGGTTTCCAAATGAGAGTGCATCAGAAGCAACAGGAGATCTCGTTAACACAGATTTCTTGGCCCAACCCCCAGAGTTTCTGATTTAATTGGTCTGAGTGGGAGCCTAAGAACTTGCATTTCTAACAAGTTCTCAAGTGATGCTAATGGTACTGGTCCCAAGACCACACCAGGAGAACTATTTACCTTGAAAACTACATCCTAATCCCCAACCCCAATTGACATTTTAAGCCTCAGCCCTCACTAATTCATAATTAATATAATGGAGCCTAGTAGGGTACTTTCCATTTGTGTGATACGTCATACAATTTAACACGGTAACAACGCTTATTTAGATGGCTCCAGAGTCAGATGTCTAGGATTCTAGAGCTGCCTCTAGCCTCTAACAGCAGTGTGACCTTGAGTGGTTTATTCATTAGTTTTTATCTGAGCTTTCTCAACTGCACAAAAGAGATAATAGTACGGACCGACCTAAAATGAGAATCAGTACTCAGTGCCTTGTAAGCATTCAATTAGCGCTGGCTGCTATTATTATTTATATTTGAGATGCCTTTTAGATGCCAAGCCTTGAGCCATTTTCCTTCAGATGTTTTAGTTCTAATTCTTACCATACTTCTGTAATGTAGGTGCTGCTTCCCCCATTTTAATAGGGAAAGCTCACAGAAGTTAAAATTATATCTAATTTATCGAAACCATCATTCTCAGCAAACTATCGCAAGGACAAAAAACCAAACACCGCATGTTCTCACTCATAGGTGGGAATTGAACAATGAGAACAAATGGACACAGGAAGGGGAACATCTCACACCAGGGCCTATTGTGGGGTGGGGGCATGGGGGAGGGATAGCATTAGGAGATATACCTAGTGTTAAATGACGAGTTAATGGGTGCAGCACACCAACATGGCACATGGATACATATGTAACTAACCTGCACATTGTGCACATGTACCCTAAAACTTAAAGTATAAAAAAAAAAAAAGATGTGTCTTTTTCATGAATCTTGTTGACCATTTTCTATCTTTGATCTTGGCATTCCCCCATTTTTCATTCCTCATAATTCTGTACATCACAAGATCAATCAAGTAGAATTCTTCAATTTGGGCATTCCCTGAATAGTGCTTTGCTGCACTTCTGCTATAGCATGCCTTCACTCTGTCTCGGTGCCCTGTCTAGCCAAACCAGTATATAAGAAACTTTCTGGCAGCTTCATTTCCTGGGAAACCTTCCACCTCTTACAGTGACTAAATGAGGATTCTGCTTAGCATCAGTTCTCAAATGCTTGATGACTTTGAAAACTAAATTATAACAAAAATACAAATTAAAACTAAGCTTTATATGGACTCTCCATTCACAGTTTTGATTCTGATAACCTGAGATGAAATTAACAGTGAAATTTTTTAAATGGCTAAATTCTGCTAAGTCATTTAACTCGGACGTATCTAGTAGAATTCAGCCAATTCAAAATCAGCCATTGTGTCAGTGAGGGTTTATTTATCCCTTCCTCAATCTCTGTGTATGGCTAGCTAAAGTGAAAGCAAAGTGAAGTTAATCCCCAAAACAGCAATCTCTATTTCTAGTCTAGATATCAAAGATGAATACATATGTAAAAGTAAAAAATTATTGCCCGTAATTTTTTGGATGTATCTGTTGAAAGTATTTGTTGGACAGTTGTAAGCATTTCTCTTGTTTCTAAGTAGCAATAGATACATAATTTCTTCATATTTACTGCTTTAGGATACATGCTTTAAAAACAAAATTTTTGATTTTGAAAATTTTCAAGTTATTATATCTAAAGAACTAGTTCAGAGTTCACATCTCTCAAAACACATATATCTGTATATATATTAAATATATATCTGTATATATGTATAATATATATCTGGATATATGTGTTATATATCTATATATGGATAATATATATCTGCACAATACATATCTGCATAATATCTGTATATATATACATATATATATGTAATATACCTCTGCTTTTCTATCCTAAACTCTAATTTAAGTCTTTGCAGAAACTCAGATGTCTTTACCATGGGATTTATTTCTTGTTTTTAAGATGTACAATATAAACGTTATCTAGGATTTTGTTTTCTTAAGTTTTTGCTTACTTTCCACTGACTAAATTATCAGTCAATATTTTCTACATCCTTAATAGTAAGGAGTTCCTATGATAAAATCAATAAATAGCACACCCAGAACTTGTGCATTATGAAAAAAATAATATATAGGATCTTGTATCCCAATTAGGTGGAACAAATATGTTGCAATTTGTAATTATTGTAGCTATTACCATTCTTTTTAATGAATCCATTCTCAAATTAAAGTTCTCTTTGGTTTATTCACAGTATTGTAAGGACTGTTATAAAAAATGAGCAAGGCTTTCAACATTTATAATAAAAGCTGAATGACTAAACAGACCTACATTTTTTTTATTTGCATTAATGAGTTCATCCCCAAATATATATGCAATAATATATAAAATTAAGTTATAAATGTAGGGATGTGCTCCAAGTCACCAAGAAAATCTGCATGCAAATGCATAATAATCACAAATCTACAATATTACAATATTAAAAAATACCCACAATTAAATTATCATGTGGAAATAATCATAATGTTATTGGAAACTCAATTATTGTGGCAACCCTTGTCGGGGAATTAGCAGAGTATGGCAAAGGCAAGTCAGACCTGAATTCATCAAATATATATTATCACAATATTACATGTTCACTTCGATTCCATGCAAAGACAAACATCCTCTCTCTCACTAGTATCTGCTCAATGCATTTGTATTATTCATGAACAACTCTGTGATCTATTATACATACAAAACTGATTGTACGCTTCTTGCCGCAGGCTACAATGCAGAGACACAGAATTAATTTTATTATATACACATGCATGATAATTGTGAAGGATTCGGTCAAATACCAAACTCTGCTCCTGTGCTCCATTATTCCACTTTCCAAAAAAACAAAAAACAAAAAAAAATAAAGGTCTAAGGTCAGCAGCAATTTCTCTTCATGACAGTGAAACTCTGTCATTTAGAGTAGAAAGTTCCTGGATATTAATGAGCCCTGAATTGTGAAGAATTGTCCACACTCCTTTCTACCAAAGCAAGCAAATAAGTTCATTATTGATACCATAAAACTTGAGTTGAAGTGATATAACTATTAGGAATATTTGGGAATTGCTGGTTGTAGTTACCTTGTGTCTGGGCAGTTCTCCTGCAGGGGTGACTGGGTGAGATTTTAAGATCCTTACCAACATATAGCAGGATTTAAAGGTAACATCAGTTTGCAACTTCAAGGGTGGTTCGTCCTTCCCTCTTTGACCACTTCCTCCCTTGTGCTAATATGAAATATTTCTGTTTCCTTTCCTCAATCGTAAATTCCATGAAGTCCTTGTTTACTTTTGAGTTTTTCATCTTTCTGTCCCTAATGCCTTGCAGAGTGCTACGGACATACAGGAAAATAAATATTTATTTCATAAGTTCAAGATATTCCAGTACTGCTGTCCATCATAATCTTATTTTTTGAATGGTCTCTGCTGGCACTGCCCAACAGAAACATAATGTAAGCCACAAGTGAAATTTTAAATTTTCTGGTGCCTAGGCTAAAAAAAAAAAAGGTTAAAAAAAAAAAGGTAATGTTAATCTCTTTTTTTTTCTCAGATGGAGTCTTGCTCTATCGCCCAGGCTGAAGTGATCTCGGCTCACTGCAGCATCTGCCTTCCTGGTTCCAGCAATTCTTCTGCCTCAGCCTCCTGGGTAGCTGGAATTACAGGCCTGTGCTACCGCACCCAGCTATTTTTTAGTAGAGACAGGGTTTCACCATGTTGGCCAGGCTGGTCTCGAACTCCTGACCTCAGGTGTTCCGCCCGCCTTGGCCTCCTAAAGTGCTGGGATGACAGGTGTGAGCCACAGTGCCTGGCCAGTAATGTTAATCTAATGATATTTTATTTAATCCATTATATTTAAATTATTACCCATTCAATACATACTCAATATGAAAAATTATGAGTGAGATAATTTACTTCAAAATTTTCTGTGTATTTTATATTGATTAATACAAGCATATATCAGTTAAGACTAGTCACATTTAATTGTTCGGTATCCACATGTGGCTAGTGGCTACCATATTGGACTATGCAAGCCTATTATCTGGTTAATGCACTGAAGCTAACCAGTTAAGCCAGTTTATGTGTGTGTATTCAAGATGAGCTGATTAGCTACTGCTTTCACTTTTCAGCTGAATTTCTACATGTCATATAAGTATAGCCTCAGGATCAGATAACTTTTTTCTCTAATTAGAGCAAATAAAAATAAGAAATCACTTTAAACTGTTTGAAAAGGTATTACTTTGTTTTTGTTATAGGTGATTCTTCTAGAAATGGTGGATGAGAATTGCCAGTCTTACACACACTAGACCCCACTTACATTATTTGAGTAAAAGGTGTATATGAAACAAATTGTATCAGAGCAAGTGAACCTAATTTGCAGTCAGACGAATCTAGAGCTAAATGACATCTCTGCCTGTTGGGCCATTTAGTATATATTTCTGAGCCCCAAGATCTTAATCTATCAAATGTAATAATATCTAGTTATTGGGTATGTTGTGAGAATTAAATGAGATACAATATGCTTAGTACAATATCCGCCATGTGTTAGGCACTCAATAAATGTTAACTATTATTATTTTTTCATCATTGTTTTTATGATTACTTAAAACTCCCACTCGAGTCACCTAATTCTTTCCATGTAGGTCTTCATAAAAATTAGAATTTAAAAACCAGTCCTTCTGGTTCCCAACTGGAGAGACAAACTATGGCAAACTGAGTAAACTCCGTGTGGAAAATCATCCAAGCACCACATGCAGACTCTCACTTAAATGCTTTTTTTATGTTGAAGATGTTTCCCTCTCTACGTACAGACTGGGCAATACAATCAATAGTTTTTAGGGGATCCTTTTCAGTATTTTTATTGATCAGGACCATGATAAAGAAAGATCTGTTTGAGGCTAGTGAATAGAAAGTCCTCTGCTTCACTGAAGTTTCTTTGATAACACAGAGAGGCTTTGGACAAAAGTTTAGGAGCATTCCATTTAAAACACGCATGTCCTGTTTTCCTGTCATATTGAAGTTACCATATACATTCAAGTATTCCTTTTTGTTTTAGTGTAGAAGCACAATGAACATGCTCTGCACATTTCTAATGCAGTGACAATGGGTATGTTTTCTGCCTCTTCACCTAGTGTCACATATACCGAATAGATAGCTATTGACTGACTTTAGAAATCTAGCTTTCAGTTTTCCCAGCGCCATTTATTAAATAGGGAATCCTTTCCCCATTTCTTGTTTTTGTCAGGTTTGTCAAAGATCAGATAGTTGTAGATATGTGGCATTATTTATGAGGGCTCTATTCTGTTCCATTGGTCTATATTTCTGTTTTGGTACCAGTACCATGCTGTTTTGGTTACTGTAGCCTTGTAGTATAGTTTGAAGTCAGGTAGTGTGATGCCTCCAGCTTTGTTCTTTTGGCTTAGGATTGACTTGGCAAAATTGGATCCCTTCCTTACACCTTATACAAAAATTAATTCAAGCTGTATTAAAGACTTAAATGTTAGACCTAAAACCATAAAAACCCTAGAAGAAAACCTAGGCAATACCATTCAGGACATAGGCATGGGCAAGGACTTCACATCTAAAATACCAAAAGCAGTGGCAACAAAAGCCAAAATTGACAAATGGGATCTAATTAGACTAAAGAGCTTCTGCACAGCAAAAGAAACTACCATCAGAGTGAACAGACAACCTACAGAATGGGAGAAAATTTTTGCAATCTACTCATCTGACAAAGGGCTAATATCCAGAATCTATAAAGAACTCAAACAAATTTACAAGAAAAAAACAAACAACCCCATCAACAAGTGGGCAAAGGAGATGAACAGACACTTCTCAAAAGAAGACATTTATGCAGCCAAAAGACACATGAAAAAATGCTCATCATCACTGGCCATCAGAGAAACGCAAATCAAAACCGCAATGAGATACCATCTCACACCAGTTAGAATGGCGATCATTAAAAAGTCAGGAAACAACAAGTGCTGGAGAGGATGTGGAGAAATAGGAACACTTTTACACTGTTGGTGGGACTGTAAACTAGTTCAACCATTGTGGATATCAGTGTGGCAATTCTTCGAGGACCTAGAACTAGAAATACCATTTGACCCAGCCATCCCATTACTGGGTATATACCCAAAGGATTATAAATCATGCTGCTATAAAGACACATGCACATGTATGTTTATTGCGGCACTATTCACAATAGCAAAGACTTGGAATCAACCCAAATGTCCAACAATGATAGACTGGATTAAGAAAATGTGGCACATATACACTGTGGAATACTATGCAGCCATAAACAAGGATGAGTTCATGTCCTTTGTAGGGACATGGATGAAGCTGGAAACCATCATTCTCAGCAAACTATTGCAAGGACAAAAAAATAAACACCTCATGTTCTCACTCATAGGTGGGAATTGAACAATGAGAACACATGGACACAGGAAGGGGAACATCACACACTGGGGCCTGTTTTGGGGAGGGGGGAGGGATAGCATTAGGAGATATACCTAATGTAAATGACAAGTTAATGGGTACAGCACACCAACGTGGCACATGTATACATATGTAACAAACCTGCACGTTGTGCACATGTACCCTAAAACTTAGAGTATAATTTTAAAAAATGAATAAATAAATAACTAAAAAGAAATCTAGCTTTCAAAAGCAGATGACTGCATGAGTATTTCTTGGAAATATTAATAGAGAATTTCAAAATGCCAAAGGCTTATAAAAATGTCTTTAAAATAGTTTGTTCAAATGAGACATCTTTATAACTTATTTCAGCTCCTTTAGAGTGAACCTGACACCATTTCCCCTCTTAAATTTTTGGCTCTCATATTACCAAAGAAAGTGGGCATTTGACAAACAAATGTGCAGGAATAGCAGGTGAGAAGGGCATAAGATCATGTTCAAATCTGTTTAAAATTAGACATTCAGTGTTGTAGAGTCAAAACTATGTTCTCCTGTGTTTCTTACATGGGCACATACTTCATGGGTTTAATCATGGTTTGCTGTAGAGCATTTATAACACTTTCTGTGAAGCACTGTTGATACAATGAAGCTTTTTCCAACAAGTAACAGCATGATGGTGGCAAAGGTGAGGCTCTGGGAGGAAATTTTAGGAGTTCATCCTTAGAATTTGTTAGCTCCATAGCTTCCTGAAAAGCTTAGTTAGTGCTTCTCTAACTTTCCACAAACTTTGCAGACCCTGCTAATTTATTTTTTGTTGTTGTTTTCTTTTAACTGGTTCTCCATATCCATGGAATTTAGCAGCTTGCCTTCCTTCCTTCCTCTCTTTCTCTCTTCTTCTTTTTTTTTTTTTTTTTTTTTTTTTTTTGAGACAGAGTATCGCTCAGTTGCCCAGGCTGGAGTGCAGTGGTGCAATCTCAGCTCACTGCAACCTCTGCTTCCTGGGTATAAGCAATTCTCCTGTCTCAGCCTCCCAAGTAGCTGGGATTACAGGCACATGCCACCATGCCCAGATAATTTTTGTAATTTTTTAGTAGAGGTGGGGTTTCACCATGATGGCCAGGCTGGTCTCGAACCCTGACCTCAAGTGATCTGCCCGTCTGAGCCTCACATGTACTGGGATTTCATGCATGAGCCACTGCGCCTGGCCAAAAAAAAGTTTCTAATAGCTAAACTAAAAAAAGTTTTTAAAAAGAGATACATCTCTCGTCTATATGATATATGAGAGAAACACGAGATATATATGTATATATGAGATACATATTATATATACACATGTATGTGTGTGTATAAACATATGTATATATACATATATGTATCTCACATATACGTATGTATCTCCTACACATATGTGTACACATATGTACATATGTGTGTGCATGTATGTGTGTGTGTATGAAACTAACAGCATCCTGCCATATAGCTAGTGGTAACAGAGAAGAAATTTTAAATGCACTTTTATTGTTGGCCTGAGTTTTCTCTTTTCTCCTGGAAGTCTAGGCCAGCATTGTCCATATGAAATGAAATGTGAGTCACTAGTATGAGCTATCCGTGTAATTACAAATTTTCTAATAGTTAAACTAAAAATCGTTTTAAAAAATTAAGGTGAAATTAATTTTTCGGTTTTTTTTTTTTTTTTTTTTTTTCATTTTTTTGAGCCAGGGTCTCATTCTGTCACCCAGGCTGGAGTGCAGTGGCACATTCATGGCTTACTGCAGCCTTGACCTCCCAGTCTCAAGTGATCTTCCCCCTTCAGCCTCACACCTCCTAGTAGATGGGACAGGTGAGCACCACCACACCCGGCTACTTTTTAATCATGGCTTTTATTTAACCAAATATATCTTAAATCTTATCATTGCAAGAGGAAAGCAATATAAAAAAAATTAATAAGATACTTTACACCTCTTATTGTACTAAGTCTTTACAACCCTGTGTGTGTTTTTCCCTTACAGCACTTCCCATCGCAGAGTAGTCACATTCAAGTGCTTCTTAGCACACATGCCTGGCTGGTGGCTACCACACTAGACCCACAGTTCTAACCCAACTCTTTGGCCTTTCTTAGCCTGAACTGCAGAATACTGCTACTAACAAACGAAACAAAGCTCTGCCCCCACAAAGCCCTGCTGCTGAATGCTGACTGACATTTGAACAAAGAAAATGTCCTTATATTTAAGCATCAGAACTATTACTTTTCTAATACCTCGCAACCCTTGGGTCACTTCAGGCCATTTCTCATGATTTGCATTAGGTGTTCTTTGAGACACAACATTAATCCAGTAATAATTAAAATGATATACTGTACTATTAACATTCTCAGATCTTTAAAGCAAAGTGATCTATGCCTGCAGCACTGCCCAGGCTGGCTAATTAAACAGCATACAGTTGTAAATGGCTATTGTAAGCAGTTCCCTACTTAAAAATACAGCTCTGGGAAGTGCAGTTTATAGTGACAGGGGCCCTTCCAGGATTGATCAGCTTTAAACAGAGGCCGCACATAGCAGATTTTACTTGAGAGGCTGCTATCTTGCTTTGCTGCCAATGTGAGGCTTTGGTTTTAATCCGGGCTCCTGTTGAATGACGGGCCCTGGGCTGTGTAAGCTGGACACCCTGTGGGGGCTGAGGTTGCAGGATGGATCTTCCCCTTGCTCTTTCTCATGTGAGTCAGCATTCCTGGGACACGTAGCCAACCATCCCAACAAGAGGAACACTGGCTCCACTCCACCCAGCAACCTCTAATCTGCCGTGATGGGACCTAGAGCCAAGGGATTTGGGTGTGTAAACTCAAAAAGACTTGGCTCCATTCGCTCTCTTTCTTTCTGCAACGATTAGAACTGAATTATTTGCTTCTTGTTTTCCTTTTTCCCACTTGTTCCACCATTCATATCTAAGTGAGTAACTTCTCAAGTATTTCTACACTAATGTTTCCTGGTTCTAAACAGCAAGTGATAATTGAGTGGTCTTAATCCCTTGAAATGGAACTGAAAATCTGGAGGTAGTTACATCAGCAAAGAGGGAGTGGCAGCCTTTTTTGTACATTTCACTTCCTTTCAGGACCTCCCAAGGAAGACCTCAGATAAACTTTTTCAGTCCTAGGTAAAGCCTGAAAGTCAACTGAGTACAGCTGCCATTTTTATTTCACCTTCTTCTTTCCACCTGCCAATCACCCAGCAGTGATCTTTAAGTCATCAGACATCGTTGTGCCTACCTCAAAGGTGTGTACAGTGGTGTATACAGTGCCTGGCACAGAGATAGACTCAATGAGTGACTGAATGAATGAATGAGCGAGTAAGTGATTAAGTGAACTCACATTACTAGCAACTCAAAGTCACACTTTCTGGTGATCTCTCCTGAGTCTTAAAGTTGAATTTTGATATTTCAAATATTATATAAAAAGTGCTTTTAAAAACCCCCAAAACTACTAGGTTATAGAAGGTAGGTTGTCCTGTGTTACTACTTCTGCTCTTCCTCAAGGTTCCCAATATTACAGTCAATAAAAATATGTTTTCTTAGCTCAAGTATTAGGTGGAATTAAGAAAAAAAAGTACTGCTATATTAGAAAAGGAATTAGATTTGTGATTCAAAGATAAAATTACTGAAGATGAAATCTGAGTATGTGCTCTAAATAATTATTCCTCTAGGTATCCAGGTATTCAGAAATTCTATTTTTAACATCTGTCTGAATAAGTAGGGGGTTTGAGTTATCCCCATGATTTTCAATCCATATAATTATAATTTACATTTACCTAGAGTTTCTATTTAATCTGAATATAACACATACCCCTCTCCAGAGTATGACTCAGTGGACAATATACTAAACCTTTGGAGTATTCAAGAGCATATCTTTCTAATGCCTCAACTTGCCCAAAGGAAGCATGAGCTGATCACCAAACAGATGCCCTGCAGTAATTAGATTTAAACCCGGGCTCCTGTTGAATGACGGAGGTTTACCACAGGTTTAAACCCCATCTGTATTTTATAAATACATTCTGGACAATCCCTTTTGATCAGAATGGGTCTAATTGCAATAGCTGAAACTGTCAGAACTGTCAGGGAGGCCACATTCAAATATTGGAGGATATGGTCAAATCTAGAACAGACATTGTTTGTAGGTTATTCCCCTAGAATAGGTGGCTTTCCCTGCCAGCTACATTGTATACTTTAGCAAAGAATTGTGAGGTTCTAGTTGGGCTTCAGCCTAATACAGACTGAGATTGTTGTATAAACTGTGACTTATAATAGAAGTAAAGAGGTGAAGATGATTTCACTTATATGTGGAACCAAAAAAAGTTGAACTCATACAAGCAGAGTAGAAAAGTGGTGGTCAGAGGGGCTGGGAAGTGGAAGGAATGGGAAGATGTTGGTTAAAGGGTACAGAATTTCAGTTAAATAGGAAGATTAAGTTCTGGAGATCTGTTATACAGCATGGACTACTGTTAATAACAAGGCATTGATACCTGAAAATTGCTAAGACAGTAGATGTTAAATGTTCTCACCAAAAAAAGAAATGACAAGTATGTGACATCATACTTAACTTTATGAATATGTTAACTTTATTTAATCATTTCACAGTTTGTTTGTGTGTGTGTGTATGTGTGCATGTATATATCAAAACCACTTGTACACCACAAATATATATAATTTTCATTTGATCAATTAAAAAATAAAAGTGTAAATAAAAACTGCTGAAGAATAAGGAGACAAAGAAATAGCATTTACGGAGTAGGGTGAAAAAGCACTGAGAAATCAATTTTTTCATTAGAATCTTCTCTAGGATACTTTGAGCATGGCGTTAAGTCCATTTTGCAGGACTCACAAGACTGTTTTATATATAGTATCAAAATATATACATAAAATGGGGTTAAAACAATGTCCAAATATTCAAGTCATAAGCACATAGCTTCTATTTTTTGGCATTAGGCAAACTTTTTATATAAAATCGATTAGGCAAGTGACCAAATAAATAGATGACTTTTCAAAGTAACTATTTTGACCTAATATAAACATAGGGCATCCAAAATGAAGCAGAATATGGGCATCACGGTGTTCTATTGTAAGGTATTTCCTGATTGGAGTGATATTTGAAACTATATAAGTAAAACAGTTAATTGTATTCTAGATATCACCTCCCCTAATTTATAAGTAATAGCATTTATTTAGACTGGTTTTAAACTGTTATTCTTTTTTATGCAATTAGTTTTTACACAGGACATAAATAAAATTAGCATCTATACCATTAGGTATCTTAAGGAAAATGCTGAACTGCAATTTTCTTTGTTTCTTGGATGAAACAAAAATCTATATATATATACACACACACATATATATACATATATACACACACATATACATATACATACTGTGATTAGTATAATTAGTTGTGTGCGCAGTCACAGGAATGTGGAAATTTTCTTACCATTATTTAATTATCTACATTTCTGATGATATTCATTGATCTACCTGTATCCATTCTTACTTCAATCTATTCTCTTTTAAATATCATCAAGTATATGACATTCAGATTATGCTAACTTTACTAACTCTAAGTTCTTACAAAGATGATTAATTTCTTCTGCATGAAAATTTTAGCCTCTAAATGTCGACTAAACCCATGTGGACATATATTTCCAATGATGACTAAATGCAGTGATATATTTTATCTAAACAGAAGTTCAAAATAACTTCTATATCCCATAGCCCTTACCATCAGTCTTAGTAAAAGCAGATCAATAGAAAACAGTATAGCAGAACAGCAAACATAAATACTGAAACCTTATTTGTAGATGTTTGCTATAAATGTAATACCCACTGGACACAGGGAGAGATACTGAAAATAGCTTTCTTCTGTAATAAGTACGCTGCTCCTTGGGAGAAAGGGAAACTGCATTATGAGATTAAGATCAACACAATGAAGTTACATTCTAAGGGTCTCATACACCCAAGTTTATGTTGAGGAGGAAAATGTCCTTTTGATAATTGAACTAAAAATCTAATGGACATGATGGATGCTTGATTTTATCCAAATGGCATGAAAGCATCCTAGGAATTCCATACAGAATTCAGTTAACTATTTTATGAAGGTGGGAGAAAAAATTGGAATAAAAATTGAATTTCAAAAAATTGAAATTGAAATGTGAAGTGAATTGATCAGCTACTGTTTGAGTCCGTTTTGCATTGCTATAAAGGAATCCCTGAGACTGAGTAATTTATAATGAGGTTTATTTGGCTCACAGTTCTGCAGACCATACAAGCATGGCACCAGCATCTGCTTGGCTTCTGATGAGGCTTAAGTAACTTACAATCATGGTAGAAGACAAAGGGGGAGCCAGCATATCACATGACGAGAGAAGAAGCAAAAGGGAGATGCCAGGCTCTTTAAACGACCAGCTCTCCCGTGAAAGAACAGAGCGAGAACTCACTTATTACTTTGAGGACAGCACCAAGCCATTCACGAGGGATCCTCCCCCATGACCCAAACACCTCCCACAAGGACCTACCTCCAACATTGGAGGTCACATTTCAGTGTGAGATTTGGAGGGGACAAATATTCAAACCATATCAGCTATTTTGGAAACATGTAGCTCAGAACATTATGGTGATTGGATTATAACATTTCGGCTCAAATATAAAACATGGGCTACTATGAAATCCAGGCATATCACCATATAAACAGAAGTCTCATCTTGATTTCAAAGATTTTTTTCCTGCATTAGTAGCCCATTATTGTTCTGTATGTGTCTCAACCCTTTGTCTTCATGTGTCAAATTTACAACGTTGCTAAGAATATGAGTCACATCCTTAAATACCACATATTCATGAAAAAATCCTCGGAAAGTAAGTCATTCAATGAACTATTGGGGGAAATTTTTAAACTTAATAAAGAATACATTTTTAACAGGATAACTTGTCTCTCTTCGGACTGCCATGATTCTATCTCACAGACTTCCACAGGAGATATCAAAGATTTTAGCTGAATAAATAAACAAAAGACAAGACAGATAAACTGACTTCTCCGGCCCAAGATAGTGGCCTGTGTAACAATTTGGTCTTGGAGGCCTGATGTGAAAACCTCTTGCAGCCTCTAGGTAATGATGACTTCATTCCTGTCTCCCCCATAGCCATTCTCAGCCTCTCATCTTGTGGGCTTTCCCTATGCACTGCACATAATCGGCAAATCAGTGGGGTTTTCCATTTCTGTCTCTTCTTCATAATTTTTTTCCCCTTTACTAATCTATTCAGTTCTCCAGCCCACTCACGTGATTTTGCATGATAAAGGTACAACAGGGAGACTATTAAAATAGCAGCAAATACTTTCTTTAAGCCAGGTGTATGTCATGTTTTGATACGTATTGTCTCTCTTGATTATCACCACAACCATCCCAGGTAACTATTATTATTTTCTTATTAATCCCATTTTACATGTATAAATGTTACACCAAAGAAACATAACTTGAAGGATAATCAAAGAAGGATTTTATTTTGATCTTTCATGTGTATTACATGGGGCTTGTTTTTCCCCTATGCTTGGATGCAATTTTTGACAAGTCCTCTGGGTTTTCTGCTTACAGGCAAATAATGAAATCAGTTTCCGCTCAGCGATTAAAAAGATCATCTCCACATAATGGTACCATCCTCACATTTAATAAGTAAGGGCTTCTTGCCATTGTCCAGCCCAGGCCTGTCTAGTAAGAGGGCTGGTTACTCTCCCCTCCCCTGCCTTATACATTACCTCCTCTTCTCCATCCCACCGAGCTTGGTTTCGGACCCTCCAGGATGGGAGAGAGGGAGAAGTTTGGGCAGAAGGGAAAAGAGCAAAACGTCTTATTAGATTAATATTGTTGGGAAATTGCGTTGGTTCTTGTTGAACTTGGCAGATATTTTATGTGACTCTTTTGTGGGTCATTTCTAGTGCCTCCTCTTACATTGTTAAGGATTCGTCTTCAGCAATTACGTTAATTTATGCAAATACAGCTCTTCCTGTAGGTCACATGGTCACAGTGTCCCTAAGGGTCTAGATCAGTGGCCTTGCCTGTGTACACAGCCCCGTAGAATCTCAGGCCTACTGTCCTCATAATATTTATTACACAACATTTGAATTTAGTGTTCTTTGTTCATTAGAAAGCTCTCTCCAACACAATCTAAGATAATCTCAGCCCAGCTCTTTCATGTATGCAGCCACATCTGGGACAAGGAGTAGAATTCACAGGACCCAAGGCACAATCCAAAAATTATCTTCAGCTTTTTTTTTTTTTTTTTTTTAGTGTCAGAGCTAGATGGTCAGAAAAGTGCTGCAAAACTGGTTTTCCCACGTTTTTTGCTTTGGTATGTGCCATTTATTGACTGGAAACACCACTAAAATTGTTCTTCGTTAACATTCTATTATTCTTTAAAACATCATGAAAAAGGTAATAAAGATTAAGTAGTTTTAAAAGTGACAATACATTTTCTAGCTTTTGTCTGATCAAAGAGAACTGTCATTTTGAAACAGGATTCACTCCTGGAAAATTATCAGTGTTTTGCACTGTCGTTTTTCTAATTCAAAACAAAACAAAAACCTTCTAACATGTTATATCTTTAAAGCACTGGAAAGATGACATTTCATATCAGTAACAAACTGGACTAAACAGTAGTCAGTACTGGCATTCATGAAACAAAAAGACATAGCCTATTGGAGGTTAAGCTGTACTATCATTCACAATGGATGAGAGTCCCCATCAGCTCAGTCAACTATAATCCCAAATGTAATTTTTTTCTTGCAAATATTTTTATAAAAAATTGGAACACATTAGTACATTTCTTAGAACATAACCGAAAAAAAATGACAAAACTCTGACTGGTTTCTAACATCCTGGAAAAATATAGGCATTGCTTCGTTAATGTTGTGTTTGTGTCACAAGACAGATTGAATATCCTGAGCCTCGGCAAATGATCTACACGTGAGTGTATGTGAGTGTGTGTGTGTGTGTTGTGTTGGGTGTGCATATCTACTTGTCATATGAAAACTGGCAACATACCCACCAGCAATTTGTGTCAATCTAAAAATGAAGAACAGAATAAAAGTGTAGACAAGAGAAACATGACTATCTAGAAATTAGGTGGGCAGATCAAGCTTCAAATGCCTTCCTTGCTTCAAACATATGCACGCGGCAGATAAAAAAAAAAAAAAAACGAGAAAAACTAAGAGGACATAGCCAGAATCAAAAATACAATAAATATCTCTGTTGCCAGAAAGAGAGCAGAAACATAAAATGGTAAGGGGCAAGAAATGAAAAGTTGAATGCAAGTCATGGCAATTGAGAGTTTGTCCGAAGGAAAATGGAGACTAAACTTCAAATAGAATTGAAAAGAAGAAGAAAAAAGCCTCCTCACAATTTGAAACCTGAAAGCAAGACAAAAAGTCATCACTAATCTCTGTCTGCAGCCATGACTCTTGGAACATCATACGTCAAGAAACCAAGTGCAGATTTTCAACCAGGAGCTGAGTCAGGCTGCCCTCTGAGCTCATTCCCGAGATATGTGATCTCCCAGCCTGGCTTTGAGTCAGGAAAGCTGGTTCCGTGACTTGACCTGATTCTGGATTAGGCTATACATACAAACAGAAAATAGTTGGACAGGGAGGGCTTAGCACAGAGAGGGGGAGTAAAGGCTGTGGGATGGTTCCACTCATTGCCAGCATATACACCAAATTTCTAAGGCATGTGAATAAGAAAGTGAATAAAGTAAGTTAAAACCACTTGGAATAAAAATGTGTTATAGGTTAAATGAATTGTATAAATGAGTCTGACCAGGCTTTTGATATATGTATTAAATGTTCAAAAGGAAAATATGAATTCTACTTATTTTTTAAAAATTGTAAAACAAAGCCAGTCACAAGTAAATCAAGAACAGGTAAAGATAATAATAACATAGTTTGAAATATAGAAAATTAAACTTTAAAATAACAAAATAATAGCAAGAGCTATCAATAAGAGCATATTTTATGCCAGATAATTTTCTAAATGTTTTGCATGAATTAGTATGTTACTACAACTTAACGAGGTAGATACTATTATTATCTGCATTTAAAAGTGAAAACAACTCACTTTGGGAGGCTGAGGTTGGCGGATCATGAGGTCAGGAAATCAAGACCATCCTGGCTACCATGGTGAAACCCCATCTCTACTAAAAATACAAAAAATTAGCCAGGCGTGGTGGCGGCAGCCTGTAGTCCCGGCTACTCGGGAGGCTGAGGCAGGAGAATGGCCTGAACCATGGAGGTGGAGCTTGCAGTGAGCCGAGATCACGTCACTGCACTCCAGCCTGGGCGACAGAGTGAGACTCCATCTCAAAAAAAAAAGAAAGAAAACAACTGAGGTACAGTGATGAAGTTACTTATCCAAGGCCATACACCTAGAATGTGGAAGAGTAGTCTGGCTCTAGCATTCATAGAATATTACATTCAAACAAGAAAAAAGGCAGGACAGACCATAGTTTATAGACGGCAGAAGTGAGAATTATTGAATTCCGAAAGATTCCAACGAGAGCTCAGGACAGAGCTAAACAGTCAAAATTTTAAAAAGCGGGAGAAGAGAAAGTAGAAGATCAGTTGAGAGCTTCCAACCTTTGTCTTATAAGAGAACTAGAAGAGAGGCCAGGGGCAGTGGCTCACGCCTGTAATCCCAGCACTTTGGGAGGTGGAGGCGGGAGGATCACGAGGTCAGGAGATCCAGACCATCCTGGCTAACACAGTGAAACCCCGTCTCTACTAAAAAAAAAAAAAAAGCCGGGCGCGGTGGCTCACGCTTGTAATCCCAGCACTTTGGGAGGCCGAGGTGGGCGGATCACGAGGTCAGGAGATCGAGACCACGGTGATAACCCCTTCTCTACTAAAAATACAAAAAAATTAGCCGGGCGTGGTGGCGGGCGCCTGTAGTCCCAGCTACTTGGAGAGGCTGAGGCAGGAGAATGGCGTGAACCCGGCAGGCGGAGCTTGCAGTGAGCCGAGATTGCGCCACTGCACTCCAGCCTGGGCGACAGAGCGAGACTCCGTCTCAAAAAAAAAATAAAAATAAAAATAAAAATAAAAGAACTAGAAGAGAGTGTACAGAATGGTAACGAGGCAATACTTCTAAAAGGAACTGCTGAGTTTTTTTTTTTCAGTATTTAAGAAATATATAAGGTCTTAAGAACACGAGGCTATTGTAAGTACCCAACAGAAAATAAATAACTAAATCTGTATATAGACATGCTGTAGCAAAACTGCAGAACATAAGCAAAAGAAAAACATATTAATATTCTAAAGCAATCAGGGAGAAATTTTACCTACATTAAGAGGACAATGAGAATCAATATCACTCTTGTCAGCAACAAGAGAAGTCATGCATTAAGCAGTAATACCTTAAAAATTCACAGAAAAACAAATAAGTTTTTAACTTTGAAAACCATTTTAAAATCAGACAAATTGCAATTACCAGATGGAAAAAATTGACATTTTAAGATGTTTGCCTAGAGGTCAGATGTGCCAGGCTGGGCCTGAGACGTAAGAACTAGTTTCAGTGGGATTCTACCCAAACTGTACATGGTAGATCATTCTTACAATCACCGGGATCATTCTTACAATCATTGTCCTTGAAAGCCCAGAAGTCTACACTGTCACCTGGAATTCACCTGGAGTTTTTTCATACAACTCCTTACCCAGTTCTTTAAGTAGCCATTTACATGTTTTGTCTTCTGATTTGAGCAGATAGAAATCTAACCTCATCTAGGTTGCAGCTGATTTTCTTCATCACTTGAAAGTTTCAGCTTATATTTTTATACACTGATTTCAGAGTTTATGCTCATTTTCTTGTTTTTTTTTTTCTTCTTTTTAATTGTTTTGTTTTGTTTCTGTTTCTTAACTTTTCAATGTTGGTTAATTTCTTTATATGTAGGGTCATTTGGGTTATAGTAAGAAATGTTTTTCCTGCAAGGTTGCTAGTTATCCCTTGATAATTTTTTTCACCATTGTGTGATGGAGAAATGTAAGCTCATGATTATTTTCTTGTGGTATGAACACTTATGAGCTCTACCATCTTAAAACATGTGTAAATGTGCGATACTTTATCACTGACTCTAGGTACAATGCTGTACAGCAGATCTCTAGAGCTTACTCATCTTGCTTAACTCAAACTTCAGCCCCATTGATTATTAATTCCCCATCCCGCGCATCGTGTCCCAGCCCCTGGCTACCACCATTCAATTTCTTTGATTCTGTAAAGTTCACTTTTTTATATATCCCACATAAGTGGAATCGTTCAGTATTTGTCATTCTGTGACTGGCTTATTTCAGTTAGCACAATGTCCTCAAGATTCATCTGTGTGTAGCATGAGTCAGAATTTCCTTCCTTTTTGAGGCTTAATAATATTCCATTGTATGTATACACATTTCCTTTACGCATTCATCTTTTGATGGACATTTAGTCTGTTTCCATGTCTCAGCTATTGTGAATCATGCCACAATGAATATGAAGGGATTAACATCTATTTGGGATCCTGATTTCTATCTGTCTGATTTTAAAATGTGTTCTTTTAAACTTAGCTAAATAAATTTACAACTCTGGGAACCTTTAGAATTAAGTACAGAAGTCATAGAGTATGAAAACTCTTATTAATATTTTTATATTCACTTTAAGATAATTTGTGTTTACTGTTTAAAATGTTTATCATGTCTTTAAAATGTGGCATATTAAGTCTTGTGACTTTAAGGTCTTAGGTGTGGGAAAATTTTGCAAGTTTATAAACACTATTGCAATGCTTTAGCTAATGTGTTTTTCTACATTTATATGTTTAATTTATTAGCTTTATAAGAGTTACTAAAGTGTTCAGAAAGTTTTGTTGCGTTAAAAATCTTCACTTTTGGACATTTGAAAGCTAAAATGTTGAGTATTTTAAACTTACGCATAAAAATTTGATCTTTAAGGCAACTTAAAAATCTGCTTATTAATGAAACAAATTGTTTAGAGAAATTTAATCTGTTCAAATTAAATTAATCAAATTTTAATCCAAAAACAAGTAAAAGAAAATGTTACTTTTATGAGAAAAATACTTAACTTTAAAATAAAATGGCAAAGTATGTAAGTTAAACTTAAAGGTTTAAATAAACCAGGTTTTATATAAATGTATAACTTCAATAAATCAAATGTTAGTTCTAGAAAAGAAAGCTATTCAAGATGAACTATCATATAAACATAAGAGCAGCTTTCTTTCTCTTCTTTCTTATCTTTCTTGAAAAAGTCAGTCCTAAAGACATTAGATGGGACCAAACAACACAGGTATCCACACCATGTGTGGGGTAAGAGACAGAAAAGGAAGAGGGTACACAGGTATCAGAATCTGCGCAGAATAAGGAGAGGGTGGACACGAGGGTTAGGAGCAGCCCGGGATAAGGTACCAGTATCCTAGCAGGGGGGGCAGACTCAACTGACACGGGATGTCAGAGGCCAAGCAGAGTAAGTAGGATGCCCACGTGGAGAAGTAAGTGGGCTTGGGGTGTCTGTGCCTAGCAGGTTGAGGATGGTATCTGAGTCAGGAGGGGGCAGTGATACCTGTAAGAAATTTATTACATTGAGGTGGATTAAACAAGAAAGTAAATTTATTGATTCTACTGGAAGCCATGTTTCTCACTATTAAAGAGAGTTCTAAATATGGAAAGAGAAGGCAAAGATGAACCTCATGGTTAGGCTTGGAATGGGCCCTATACTCATGGCTTTCTAGGTAAACTGGTAAGTAAAGGTATTTTTCAGTTCTCTATGTCATGGTTTGATCAGAGAAACAGAAGTACCAAGAGTCATATGGAATAAAGAATTTATTATAGAGATGATGCAATCATGGGTTCTGGTTATACAATTTACATATGGTTTTTACTTCTGCCTCTGTTGCTGGGCCAGGAGTCAGCAGAACAGGCAGTCAGGAAAGAAACATGATTGTGAAGTGGGGACAGCAAGGGAAAATTGGAACCCCGGGGTTTGAACCTATGCTGGTGTCCCACTGCTTGCAACGCTGATGAGGAGGTGCTTTGTAGGAGAAACTGATGCCCATTGTCACAAAACCAAACATGTACCTGGCACAGTTCCAACAGGAGCTGGAGAAGCTGTGCATTCTCCTGCTGGCTCATGTCAACCAGATGAGAAAGCAAATTTGTGAGAATGTTCACAAGCTACAACAGCACCTGACAGGACACTGACCTTTCAATCATAAACGTGGCTGCTACTTCCCGTTTGCCCTCCACATTTCACCCAGCTTTCTCTTGTGGCCAATTCTAGCTCAGAATCATACCGGCAAAGGAATCTGGGAATCAAAGTTCAAGCTTAGCTAAGGTGAAACAATACAAAGCTGCCACAATCATAAAATTTTTAAAAAGTCACATTATATGAAGAAAGATGACAGATACCACTTTAGCCAAGTGATCGTTGTGATCATCTGTAATGGGATAAATCTAGATTATGTAATGCCTGATAAGATGCAATGAGAATACAGTATCTCTCCCATAATATTTTGTCAAAGCTTTGTAACCTGAATCTACTCTAGGGTACATCAGACAAACCCAAATTAAGTGACATTCTTCAAAATAACTGGTCTATAAGACTAAAAAGTGTGAAAAACATAAAAGTCCAGGAAAGCACCCAGAACTATTCCAAATTGAAGGAGGCTTAAAAGTGTGACAACTGAATGCTATTGATGATTCTGAACTGATTTTTTTTCCTATAAGGAACATTTTTCTGATAATTAGGAAAACTGGAATGGAACGCTGAGGTTTAGTGGTAATATATCTGTTTACTTTCTGATTTTGATGACTGACTGTGGTCATTCATGTAGGAAAATGTCTGTTTATAAAAATAAACATTAAAGTGTTGAGGCATCCGGTTGGCTATATGCTGTCAAATGGTTCAGGAAAACAATCCTTGGCACTATACTTTTGCAAATTTTTAGTAAACTCAGAAGTATTTCTAAGTTAAATTAATAAATGAAAGGAAAAAAAAGCAGAGTAGTAATAAACATAGGAAACATTTATTGCATGTTTGCCATATGCCAAACACTGTCCTAAACCCATTTTATGTACTATCTAAATTTCATTTTCCCTTATGACTTAGAAATGATCATTATTACATGCTTACACTAAGATGCAGAATAAGTAACATCCCAGTATCATATAGCTAGTAATTACGGAGACAGATCTGAGTTCAATTTATCATCACAGACTACTGATAGTTTTCATATAAAATGACTAAGAGGAATTACCACAATCATATTCTGAGAAAAGAATGTGATCAGGATAAAAGGGAATATAAGTGTGGGATAAAAGAAACACTGAATACAGAAATGAATAGAATAAATTGATAAATCTAAAGAAAAGCAATTAAAAGTGTTTAAAATAGCAACATTGTTTTTGATTTGGAGACTTTTCAACATATGATTAAAGAGTATCAAGGTACTTCTGATCTTAACAACAAAATTAAAAAGTTGAAAACCCAAAGGTTTTATAAAAAATTGATAGTTAAACATGAATATTAAAATAAGTGAACCCTTAAAATCAAGGAAATACAATCTACAGCTTTGGAAATGGGAAATGAAAAGAATAATTAAAAATTGTTAATTTTAAAAAGGGAAGAGAACGAGCAATGAGAAAAGAAAATGTTAATGAGCAATTGAATAAATAATGGTAAAAATAAGTCCAGATCTATTTATCATACAATAAAAGTAAATGTGTTAAAGTAATGTATTGAATGACAAAGGCTTGTAATAAATTTTAAATCCTAGCTCACTATGCCTGTTAGGAAAAATATACCTAAAATAAACCTACACAAAGTCTGAAAATAAAAGAATAAAAAGAGAAAAAAACAGATAAATTCCAAACAAAAGATATATGATATGGAAAAATTATAACAGGACAAAGGAATTTATAGAAAAGGAATTGATTGTAATAGAATATAGATAATAATTATAAATAAAGAACTAATATATCTAAAAATTATAATGATTATCATCTAGGGATAGTCATAGTCTAGTAACATAAAAGCATAGGTTCAAAATATAAAGCAAAAGTGACAAAATAACTCTCAATCATAGTGAGAAACTTTAACACACATTTCTCAGAAATTACAGTTCAAATACATTAAAAAATTGATAAAAAACAAGAAATTTGAGCAATGTAATCAGTACATTTAATCGTGTGATATATATATTAAACAAATATAAATATTTATCTTTTTCTAGTACACATAAGACATTTATGAAATTAATCATGTATTAGGCCATAGTGGAATCTCAATACATTTCAAATAACTGTCATACAATATATGATTAATTTTAAACACAAAAGTTTAAAAATAATTTAAATGTCCATGACATTTGAAAACTTTCAAAAGGACTTCTAATCAACTTATGGGTTAATCTCAAGGAATACAGTATATTTTGAACTGAACAAGAGTGAAGGAGAAGTATAGCTGAGCTTTACAGAGAAAGTGTAGTTTAGGGTTTATTGTATACCTTGAACATCTTTATGTTTTTTAAAAGAGACAGACTGAAAATGGGGGAGTGACATATTGAGAAAGCTGTGAAATAATGAAAGATGGACCTAAAGCAAGTAGAAAGAATAAAATTTTTTAAGTGCTAACAAAAAATGAAAAACACAAAATCCATAGAAGTAGTTGCCTATATTTTTGAAAAAGAAGTAATAAAACATACAAATTTCAAGCATGATTAATAAACAAAACAAAAAGGAAAAGTCACAACACAAAAGGCAACTAGTAAGTTAGATTCAGTAGATAGTTTTTAAAAGTATGCCAATAAATATAATAAATTTGATTCCAAATTAGATAAGGAAAAAGAAAAATATATAGGCCATCCGCTTGTGTGAAGATACATGAAGAAATCCTAAATACATTATTAGCAAATCAAAGTCTTCAGTGGTGGAAAATAGAAATACTGCAGTTGAATAAAGTTTATTACAATAGATAAAATGAGGAGGGGGGAGGAAGGTGAGGTTCAAAAATCCACCTGTTTGGTACCACGCTCACTACCTGGGTAACAAAATCATTTGCACCGAACTTCAGTGACACACAGTCTACCCATGTAACAAAACTGCACTTGTACTCTCCAGTGTAAAATAGAAGTTGAAAAGAAAAAAAAAGACATAATTTCCAAATTAATCTCTAAATTAAACTGAAGTCAATAAAATACCAAAAAGCTTCTGTTTAAAATAAGATGGTGACAGAAGATGAAAATGGCCCAAAAAAAAAAAAAAAAAAAAGACACCACTGGAGAACGGCAAGATGGGAGAAATTTGTGACGACAAGTAAGATATACTTGCAAGTACTATATTGTTAGCTCAATTACTAAACAAGGATAAAACAGAAACTACAAAAACAGACAACTGTACATATGTATTTACATATATGCATATATAAGTTTATAGTATATATGTGTGTATATATATGTTCTATATACATATATGTGTGTATATATATGTTCTATATACATATATGTATGTATATATATGTTCTATACACATATATATGCATGCATGTATATACACAGTACATACATATACATATATACTATATTTATACATATACATATATAGTATACTGTACATTGCACTTACATATATACTAATGTGTACATATATATGTATTTATGTGTCTGTGCTCTGTTCCAGTGGTTTAAGTGTCTATATGTGTGTATGTGTGTGTGTATTTAAATATATAGATGTCTATCTCCCATGACAGAAGTAAAATTATAAATTAATATGGAGATAATGGCTGATGCACTTAATAGTAATACAAATACTTTTTAATCTGTAGGAAAAAAAATTAGATTTCAAATTCATATCCTGCACAAAAATGTGTGGATTTATAGCTTAAATACAAAGACAAAGTTTACATTCCTAGAAGGAAATATAGAAGAATATGTTAATAAATTAAGGGTTAAGGAATAATTTCTTAGGGACCCTAAAATACAGGCCATGAAGAAGAAACCTAGAAAAGTTATTAAATTAAAATTAAGATTTTAAAAATATATAAAATATATACATATATGTTCTGTATATGTATTCAAACATCTATACATATAAACAGGGTAAAATATTAACAAACAATCTAAGTAAAATGTGCAGATGTGTTCTTTATACTATTTTTATTCTTAAAACATTTCTGTATGTTTGAGATCATTGTCAAGTAAAAGTATTTTAAAAGACAATATAAGGAGACTAAAAATAGTAGCTACAGACTAAAGAAGAAAAACAATCTAGGGCACAAGGAAAAGATTATCTAGAATATATACGGAAATGTAATAAATCACTAAGAGAAAGAATCCAACATAAAAATAAGCAAAGCATGTGAACAGGCAATTCATAGGACAGAAACATTAAATGATCATTAAACATATGAAAAGATGATTAATTCCACTAATCAAAAAGGAATTGCAAATTAAAGTGAGATACCTTGTGTTTTTATCCAAGTGATAAAAAGTTAAATATTTTGAAAAAAGAAAGCTAAGAGTGTTGAAAAAATGGAAGTCTCATGTGCTTCTGGTGGAAGAATAAATTGGTACAACCACAGTGGGGAACAATGTGTAGTACGTGTATGTAGGAGTCAAGTTATTATTGACAGCAGAATGTCCCAGACACTGTTGAAAGGGGGAAATACTTTCTTTGAAAATGAAATGCTGCCTATCTGGGTTGACCTGCTGGGGCTAGTTTCAGAGACTGGCTGTTTTCTGCACCCTTTCTTACAAAATAGTCCTAGCACTACAGATGCTCTCAACCACTGCCTCAGCGCTGAAGCTACACATCAGCTAGATCTACATCAGATAATGAGATGGAAGCCAATGACTCAGCAAGCCAGTTGGTTGTTTCCAAATATACACACCTTTGTTTTCCAGAGTAAAGTTTTACACAAAATGATTTCAACACATGGGATGGCAGAATATCAAAACAACTCCGACAGTGACATTTGGCTAAAGTGATGAGAGGTGGGATTTTAATGTGCAAGCTTGATTAAAATAATAAGTTTCATCATTGCTACTTTGTTTTGATAATTTAAGTGTAAGTGAAAAACAGCAGAAGATATTGTTTCTTTGGAAGTATCTCTCATGACTCAATGCTTTAAATGCTCTGACTCCTTGAAGTTTTCCCTTTGTGACAATTTCTCACTCTAACAGGCAAAGCATTTTTTGAGTTTTTGCAACAGCCCTCACACAGAAACTTACCCCTATTCCTGTTAAAAAATGTTTGTTGTTGAATATTGCAGTTCTCACGTATATCTTTTTCATGTCCACTAATGCCTGAGTTTGCTTTTAGGTATGCTTCTCCGGGGATAATTTTATTAAAATGAATTTATATGAAGTGTTACGTCATTATTTGCTACTCATTTGAGTCAATCATTCCTTTCAACCACAGATTTTATTGAGTGCCAACAAGGTGACTTGCTGTGACCCCAGTGCTGGATACAATAACAGCCAACATTTACTGAGCATTTATTATGTGGCAGGCATTGTTCTGACAGTTTTATGTGAATTACCTCATTCATTCTTTCCAAGAAATCTATGAGGTAGACAGTATTATCCCATTTTACAGGTTAGAAAACAGATGCAAAAGGAGGTTGAATCATTTGTTTCAGGTCACTCGGCTAGCAAGTAGTAGATCCGAGCTTTAAACATGGACAGGCTGGCTTTAGAGAATATACTTCTAGCTACTAAGTGATTTTGCCTCTTCTAAAAAGCAAATCTATTTTATGTCATCAATATCAAAAAGCAAAAGTAGGCATGGTAGATTTTGCAACATAGTATGTAATAATTTTAACAAGTGTGCCATTTTCATAGTTACAGTTAAGCAAAATTATTGAACCCATTGCTTCCCTTTAACCTTTTTTGAGTTCAATGTAGAAAAAAAATGGCATTGGAGATTAATGTTTAAAGGTCAGACTTGTGGGTCTTGACAATTACTAAGTTGTGGAGGTTTCAAAATGTGGAGGATGCGGAGTCAAGATATTCTAAGGAAAGAAACTGGCTGAGGTTTAGACAGTTGAGCAAATGCATCAGGGAAGCAGGCAGCCCCGAACCAGGCATAGTGAGGTTCTGGCATAGTGTCAAATGTTGAGTTTCAGTAACTGGTCACTTTTCTCAGTCCTTGCTTTCTACGTCCGTTCCTTTAGGATTCGGGTCTTGCTTCTGATCCCAGTTCTTGCAGGGACTACTGTATGGTTGTTCAAGGGTCATTTACCTCATTTGTTTTACCTCATGTTATCCTCATAGTTTTCAATGGTAAGAAGCAAAGATGATGTTCATTTTTCGGAAGAGTACACTGGCTTTCAGAAGTATTATGAAACTTACCCAATATATCATCATTAAACAAAGGCGGGACTTAGAGCACAGCCCTGTAACCTAGGACTCTGGACTATCTCTAGAGGGCCCATCTAATCATTCCATCTTTAAAGGAAAACATAAAACCTACTTTGGCACAGCTCCCTTCTTAACTCTGGACCTTGGACTGTCCTTGAGTGCTCAGATCTCAGCTTCCTGTGTTACTGTCAAGATTGAAATTAAATTGCCACAGCCAATAACGTAACCCTATACCCTCCCTAATCGTCTAGATTAGAGGAGTCTCCTGTGTACACAGCCCCGTAGAATCTCATGCCTACTGCCGTCATAACATTTATCAGAAGGCATTTTAATTAATTGTTCTTTTTTTCTTTTTCTTTTTTTTTTGAGACTGAGCCTCGCTCTATCGCCTAGGCTGGAGTGCAATGATGTGATCTTGCCTCACTGCAACCTCAGCCTCCTGGGTTCAAGCGATTCTCCTGCCTCAGCCTCCTGAGTAGCTGAGATCACATGCCTGGCTACCTTTTTTTTTTTTTTTCCTGTATTTTTAGTAGAGACGGGATTTCACAGTGTTGGTCAGGCTGCTCTTGAACTCCTGACCTCAAGTGAACTGCCCGACTTGGCCTCCCAAAGTGCTGGGATTACAGGTGTGAGCCACCACGCCCGGCCAATTGTTCTTTTTTATGTGTCTTCATCCTGAACTATAGTTCTTTAAGGGCACAGATGATGACAATAATGATTTATTTTTTAATTTTATTTTTATTCCCAGTGCATAGTAGAGCTCCTGGCATAGACAAGTTGCTCACTAAATATTTAGGGGGAAAATCTATCATTTTACGTTTGACAACGACTCTCACAATATTATTATATTTGACCTTCAGCATATGATGAACAGCTCTCATTCCTCTTGAACTTGTGACTGGCAGTGGTATACAAGGAGGGGCAGTTCACAGCGGAATATACGAGAATGTTTGGCAAGATCGGTCCGAGCATCTGAGTGCCTCTAGATTGTTAAGAGACGGAGAACTAAAACAAATGTTTCAGTACTAGTGGGTTAAAACGATCCTCTTCAAATTGTGTGTAAAGTGCAATGCTGCGTGATGTAGTGTTGGTATTTGCAATTTTTTATAAGAATTCAGAAAAAAATACTTCATGCAGAGAAGTGTTTAAATGATTCCTATAATGTCTCTATACATTTTCACCAAAAGCTGACAGCTTTAACATTTAAATAAAGTAATTGACACACATAATAAATAAAATGAAATGTAGAGAGAGCATATTGCTGTTGCCTAATAAAGAATATTGCGAATAAAAAGCAATTTTTTTTTAAAGAAGGAAATAATGTAGACCCAGAGTTTAACACAGTAGCAGAGATGACAACAATAGTAACTCCTCTTATTTAGTAAATAGTTAACACACACTTTTAAACTTAAAACTATTTACAATGTTTACTTGGTGGTTACTTAAAGCAAAAATAACCTAAAATAACTAGTAGTTATTTAAAATATATGAGAATTTAATATCGAAATAGAGTATTTTTATAGAAAACGTTTTGTTAGATTTTGCATATGATCGAAGGAAGAACTCTCCTCCAAATTCCCCCACCAAAAGTTTTTTTGTGTTTTGCTTTTTGTTTTTTTGAGACAGAGTTTCACTCTTGTTGCCCAGACTGGAGTGCAGTGGGTTGATCTCGATTCACTGCAACCTCCGACTCCTGGGCTCAAGCCATTCCCGTGCCTCTGCCTCCGGAGTAGCTGGGACTACAGGCACCCGCCACCAAAGCCCGGCTAATTTTTGTCTTACTAGTAGAGACGGGGCTTCACCATGTTCACCAGGCTGGTCTCAAACTCCTGACCTCAAGTGATCTGCCCACTTTGGTCTCCCAAATACTGGGATTACAGGTGTGAGCCACCACACCCAGCCCAAAAGTTTATTATTGATAGATATCTTGAAGAAAATCAGGACTAAAGCATTTTGATTTGGACAGTCAACTATCTGTACAGTGTGTGCACAGCATTCTTTGTTACATTGTCTATCTGCTTGGTGTGCATGTGTGCTCACGCATGTGAGTGTATGTGTGCATGTGTATGTGTGTGGGAGTATGTTTTTATTTTACAGTGAGTGCGCCAAGAATTTCCTGTCGGTGCCAGCACACAGCAAAAGGCGGTTGGAAATGATGAAAGTTTTATTTGAAAGCTAACTCAGTCATTCATTAAGCTGTGCCCATTATAAATTATTCAGCCTCTCTGGACCTCAATTTCCCCATTTATAAAATGGGAAAATATAACAATTAGTAATAGTACATATAGAGTACATATAATACATAGTATACCATATATACATAATAAATTATAGCTGTGGATATTATCATTGTTATTTTTATTCAGTTATATTTGGCTAACTGCTCAGCAATACTTGGGCTATACTCTTAGCCCTGCCTTTATTAATCCTAAATATTAAAGATTAGACTTGACATACTTTAGTTCCAAGATCTGTGACCTTCTGCACTACCTATATCATAGTCACCAACAATAATTATTTACTGGAATGGTTAGATAGTGCTTTGTGTTTGCAGATTGCTTTCCAGCATTTAAAACCCTTTAGTCTTACAGCAACTCTGTGGTGTTGATGTCACCTTGACCATTTTGCTTATTAGGAAGTTAAGGCCTGGGGAAGTTAAAAAAAAACAAACCTGCCATCATTTGGTCAGCGCTGGAGCAGGGATCAAACACAGGTTTGGGACTATAAAGCTCTACCCTTCCCATCATTCTCTATGTTGGTCTCTAAGCCAACAACAGGCTGGGTACTATGTTGTGCAGACAGAATGTATTATTCAAAGTAGAATATATTGGTGGGGAATGGAGTGCTATTACTAATTATCCTGAGACAAGAAGAGCAAGTCAGGCCAAGCAGGATATAGGATCACACTGGTCAGAATATAAAAACAAGGAGTATCTTCAAACTCCAGCTTCCTTAGCAAATAACTTGGGAGTTAGAATATAACTACAAACAACAAAAACTTTAAGTAGCTTAGAAGATGCATGTAAGTGATAGCAGTCATAGCTATTCAGACAAGAAAAATATATGCCTTAGGTAGAGGGATATGCTTTACTCATTTCTAAGATCCTCGTACTTGGTAAAGTGCTTTGAACATAGTAGAAATTCGTTAAATGTTTATTAAATTGAGTCAGACTTCTTTGAGTTGAAGTGTTCAGAGAAAATGAGGGAGGGAAAATTATAGCTGAGGTTTATGTAAAGTCTTTTCCATTGGCTCATGGTGGCAATAAGCTTGCGATTTATGTGACCTTCCCTAAATAAGTCACTAGTGTGATTCTGGAAATATTATTGTGCATTAAAGCTACAAAGCACAATGCTTACTAAGTTATGATTAACCACATTGTGGGGAATGACTGGGGACAAAAAAGGCAGAGATAAGGAGATTCATTTCCTGTTTAAGCAAGAAATATCTTTCAAAAAATTTTTGTTTTTTGAGACGAATCTCGCTCTGTCGCCCAGGCTGGAATGCAGTGATGAGATTTCGGCTCACTGCAACCTTGCCTCCTGGGTTCAAGCAATTCTCCTGCTTCAGCCTCATGTGTAGCTGGGATTACAGGCATGTGCCACCATGACCAGCTAATTTTTTTTTTTTTTTTGTATTTTTAGTAGAGACAGGGTTTGCCATGTTGGCTAGGCTAGTCTCAAACTCCTGACTTCAGGTGATATGGCCTTCTCAGCCTCCCAAAATGCTAGGAATACAGGCATGAGCCACCATGCCCGGCTCCTTATAAATATTATTAACCTAAAAATAATTGACTGATTTCATTAATCTTGGTAGAATAGGTTCTACGATTGAACCTATTCTAATAGGTTGCATTCAATCTAAATGCCCCACACTGAATCCTTGAGTAAGCATAACTACAATGTTTTGAGGATGCTAATTCATATAAAGTCTTTCCTTTTACATGCAACTCATTACTGATGTCATCCCTAGGTAGATGAGTCATGGTGTGCGCAATAATACAATACTGTTCTGTGTTTCTGGTGAGAACAACTAGAATTTATTTTGACGTGGGAGTTGTCACACTTCATAAAATCTCTTCGAATGAATTCAAAATGATATGTATAGAATCGGTGGGCGTGTCAGTCTGGTGGAAAAATAAATCTGAGTGACACACTTGGCTTCCTGGTTGTTTAAGACATACATCCTTCAATTTACTGGGCTGCACAGATTGGGTCTGGGAGTATGTGCAAGAAGATCCATGAGGTATTAAGACTGGTGGATGAGGAACTAATTCTGACATCTGCGGCCAGTGTCAACCACCTCTCACTGAACCCTCCCTCGCCCTGCTGCTTTGATTGTAGTCTGCAGTGATTCTCCCCAGAAGAAGAGCTTTTGGCATTAGAAGGGAAGTGTGATGTAGTGACTACAAGTATGCACTGGAATCAAGGATGCTGACTTTCAGGTCATCTGTGCCACTGACTAAATGGAAGTCCTTGGTCAAGTCACAGACCTTTTCTGGGCTTCTGGTCTTCATCTTCAAAATTAATGCTTGGTATAAAGCATGCCTAAGGCTCTTCATGTCCCTAATGACATTTCCTTATCCACTTTCTGCAAATATTTGCCATCTTTCTCTGAGCTAAGTGGCATCAGAAGGTACATGAGTGCACTCATCCTCACGGCTGGCTAGTAAAGTCAAGAAAATCCACCATCACTGCAAAATTTTTCAAAACAAAGGCTTCTTCTCAGTTTTTACCCCTCCTTCTAAACTTTATTGTATGAAACTTTGCCCCAGTCCTTTTCTGATTTTTAACCAACCTCAGTTGTCCAAAAACCAAGATGCTGGTAGTTTTCAAAGGTCTAGAGGATTGGAGAATTGTTAAGTAAAAAGTCAATTTCATTAACTGCAATTTTCTGTATCTTTACTTAAGAAAATGCTTGTGTTAATTGACTAGAAAAGTTCTGCTCATACATTAAAATTTATTAAGAGAAGGCTGCATAATTGTTAAGTGACCACAAAGATTCCAAAGGCTAAGGTGGGAAGTTTTCTCAACTGCCCCCTCCAGTAGGAGTGAAGAATTATAACATTTTACTAACCAGTCTGTCCAACGAACTGTGGCTGGAAGATCAGACACATACACGTAAATACCTTTCGAGAGGAGAGAGAACAGCGAGGACTGCATGTTCCAACTGAACCAAAACACATGCAGATGTAGAATGACCCATTCAGCTGAGGATAAGATGGAAACACCTCAAACACCAAGACGATCATAGGAAAGGGCACCCAGCCATGCCTTGGCTATGGCTAATAGATTTCCTGTTAATGATTAAGTCAGAGGAATCCATGGAGTGCATGGCCTCAGTGGCTTCTCAAATCCCAGAATGAAGCATTTGCAGGTGACTTGAAGGTCTGTTAATGATCACTGAAGGTAAAAGCTGCTTGTTGATAGTTCCCTACTTTTTCTTGTGAAATTACTTAGCTCCTCTGGGATAACTGTATAGAACTTTAGATAAAAATATTAAAATTCTATTTAGATGTACAATGTTTTAATGCAAATTTTTAACCATAAAACCAACCGCTCCATTCAGTTAAATTAATAGAATTACAAAAAAGATGTAATGATAGCAATTAAGTCTTGAAAATGCAAATTTTATAGTCAAGGACAATTACCTCATTTATAGTATATTGGAATGGTGCCAGATGAAGGTAATTTAGATCTTCCCAGCTCACAGTTACATCATGATGGATATCTTCATTTTATTAGTTCAACAAAGATGGGTGAGAAGTTAGACAATGCATAAAAAAAACTAAAGAGTATTTGACCTTTAGTATAACTAGAACCAGAATTCATTCACTAATTTATCAAGTATCTAATGAGTACCAATTATCTAAAATATTAGTGATATATTTTGTATGCCTTAGAGAAAAAAAAAGTCTTTATTTTTCACATCTAGAAAACACTGGTTTGTAGAGAGATCAGATTTCTTCAAAACCAGGCCAGGGTTTTGGTGCTTGGTGAATATATTTACGTGCAATGCTGATGACCTAATTTTGTATTGATTGGAGTGATACCAAGTCTCCCTGCAAAAGAACAGTGGGTTTTTCACTAATTATCTTCTCTTTTATTTGAGCCTGCTTCAAGTAATTGTTGGTGTCTTCAAATCATGCAGCTGTGAAAGCTGGACTACCTAAATGATTACTTTTGTCATTTTAAGATTTTACTATGTACTATCTTATGTTCCATATTTTCACATTATCATCTTGGCTGCAGTTCATTTGTACAACATCCAGAAGTTTATCATTTCCATATTACAGGAAGACAAGGAACTTTACAAAAATTTTTTAAATAGAGAGATTTAATAATAAGAATGTAGGCTTTTCAAACTTCTAATTCTATATTGTCTTAATGCAAATTTTCTGCTTATGTTCATAAAAAAAAATCTGCATTGCTCATGATCTCCCCTTTTGCCCTCTAGAGGGCACTAGATCACACTCCTGATGGTAAAAGGAGTTAAATTGAAGCCCTACTTGCTGATGTTAAAATTTCCCCTTGAGTCATTACCTTTGGAGAGAAAATTTCTCCTGTCTAAAGGAACCAGTGACTATGAGGAGCAGGCAGTTCGCTTCTTGCCACGTTTTTCCTAAACAGAGGGAAAGCAATGCGCTTAGGGGGTTTTGAAGACTGACTGCCCAAGTTCAAACATGGCTCAGGCACTTCCTGAATATGTAATGTTGGGCAAATTATTTGTTTCTGTGCCTCAGTTTCCTCATCTGTAATATGGGGATAATAATACCTACTCCACAGTGTAGCTGTGAAGATTTTAAAAAATAATAATGTGTATAAAGCAGTTGGAGAACAGATACAGCCTATAGCAAGCACTATTAGTATTAGGGGTTTTTTTCAATATTTTATAGCAAGCACTATTAGTATTAGTTTTTTTAATACCTTTTTTTTGGAACATAATCCCCAATAATGATTCTGCGCTACTGCCCCTGGATTTCTTCCTTAGTCCCATGACTCAAATGGGCCTCTATTAGGACCATCTAAGAGAGAGATGCAATTCCCTTACAAGATTCAATATTGGCTTAGCGTACTTTTAAGGAGGCTGATGCCTTTGATTATTGAAATGTCAAAACAGAAAGTAAAACTCTTCAAAGTCAGGATGACATAACTTTGTAGTTTTGCTTTCTTGCTCACTTTTGGATAATAAGCCCCAAACCAAAATATCAAGAGTTTATTGTAATGAAAGGCCATAGAAACACATACTAGATAAATGAATATACAGAATAGATATATGGCCCTTCTTTAGTCTATGGAAAATATTTTATTTTTGTTGAATGCCATATATAGTAAGAGTCATTAGGATTTTTTTCCCCTAGAACTTACATAGCAGCTATAACAGCCAATAATGCTTTTGAAATTCAACCTTTGTTTCTAGTGGTGATGTCTAAGTCTTTGTAGATTTACTGTCTTGGTTCATTCAGCTAGTAGCAGAACGAGAGTTTTCACAAAATATCCACCTGGGTCATGGTGGCGGTAGTGGTAATCCTCTATCTTCTTTCTCTCCCTGATATTTATATGTATTTATTTATTAGGGTAAGTTTTCTAATGTATAAAAATGTAATGTAAGAAATGATTATAAATCTTTGGCTATATACATGTTCAAATAGATATTTAAAATTAGTTGTCCCTGATCCTCTCAACATAGATATTAATTCATCAATAAGTCAACTGATAGTTTGTGCCATAACCTCTAATAGATCTGGCTTTGCCCTGGAAGCCCATGCAGGCTAAAATCAGCAGCCAACCCTTTGCCTGGATTGTACTTCTAAAAGAGTTAGATTTTGAAGTGACTTATAAGCATTTTAAATATATTTGTGTTGATGTACACAACTGGTTTGGTCATTATTAATGAACGAATCGACTAAATAATGTATTAGATAATCAGTTGGTGGAGCCTAATAATAGTATCAGCTCTAGATGTGAGTATCTCTTGGCATTCCTGTAGTCTGATCTATGAATGGTATGCTACACATCAATCTTTACACACCCATTCAGAATAAATAAGCAAGATGAAAGGAGATTCACATATTCTTTGTAATAGATAAGTCTCATGAGGTAATAGCTCTATGATGGTTAATACACCCTATTCTCATAGCATTATGATAGACCCTAAAACTTAATTGTCCTGTTCAAAAGAGAAATAATGCAATGTTCCTACTTAAAATGGTTTCTTATGCAAAGGCATAAAATTTCTGGCATTAGAGAAAACAAAAGTTTGTCTGGTACTCTAGCTGCTGTGTCTCAGTTGTAAAAATCTCGTCTGTGATCTTAATAGGATATTGATTAGTTTGGAAGCTATACAAAGCTGAATTGCATTTCTTGGTGGAGTACAAAAGGTCACTGTTTGATTACTCAACACCTTTTCAAATACAAGAAATGCTATTTAAAAGTATGCTTGAATGATTGGGTTGTACTATAAGAGGGAAATGGGGGAAATGGTACTAATGAGAGGTGACAGCGTGCTGGCAGTCCTCACAGCCCTCACTCGCTCTCGGTGCCTCCTCTGCCTGGCCTCCCACTTTGGCGGCACTTGAGGAGCCCTTCAGCCCACCACTGAACTGTGGGAGCCCCTTTCTGGGCTGGCCAAGGCCAGAGCCAGCTCCCTCAGCTTGCAGGGAGGTGTGGAGGGAGAGGCGCGAGCGGGAACCGGGGCTGTGCGTGGCGCTTGCGGGCCAGCTGGAGTTCTGGGTGGGCGTGGGCTTGGCGGGCCCTGCACTCCCAGCAGCTGGCCGGCCCTGCCACCCCGGGCAATGAGGGGCTTAGCACCCGGGCTAGCGGCTGCAGAGGGTGTACTGGGTCCCCCAGCAGTGCCAGCCCACCGGCGCTGAGCTCGATTTCTCGCCGGGCTTAGCTGCCTTCCTGCGGGGCAGGGCTCAGGATGTGCAGCCCGCCATGCCTGAGCCTCCCACTCCCTCCTGGGCTCCTGTGTGGCCCCAGCCTCCCCGAGGAGCGCCGCCCCCTGCTCCACGACACCCAGTCCCATCGACCACCCAAGGGCTGAGGAGTGCGGGCCCATGGTGCGGGACTGGCAGGCAATTCCACCTGCAGCCCCAGTGTGGGATCCACTGGGTGAAGCCAGCTGGGCTCTTGAGTCTGGTGGAGACGTGGAGAACCTTTATGTCTCGCTCAGGGATTGTAAATACACCAATCAGCACCCTGTGTCTAGCTCAGGGTCTGTGAATGCACCAATCAACACTCTGTATCTAGCTGCTCTGGTGGGGCCTTGGAGAACCTTTATGTCTAGCTCGGGAATTGTAAATACACCAATCGGCACTCTGTATCTAGCTCAAGGTTTGTAAACACACCAATCAGCACCCTGCATCTAGCTCAGGGTTTGTGAATGCACCAATCCACACTCTGTATCTAGCTACTCTGGTGGGGCCTTGGAGAACCTTTGGGTCCACACTGTGTATCTAGTTAATCTAGTGGGGACGTGGAGAACCTTTGTGTCTAGCTCAGGGATTGTAAACACACCAGTCAGCGCCCAGTCAAAACAGACCACTCGGCTCTACCAATCAGCAGGATGTGGGTGGGGCCAGATAAGAGAATAAAAGCAGGCTGCCGCAGCCAGCCATGGCAACCCACTGGGGTCCCCTTCCACACTGTGGAATCTTTCCTCTTTAGCTCTTTGTAATAAATCTTGCTACTGCTCACTCTGGGTCCACACTGCTTTTATGAGCTGTAAGACTCACCGCAAAGGTCTGCAGCTTCACTCCTGAAGCCAGCGAGACCACGAGCACACTGAGAGGAATGAACAACTCCAGATGCGCCGCCTTAACAGCTGTAACACTCACTGCGAAGGTCTGCAGCTTCACTCCTGAGCCAGCGAGACCATGAACCCACCAGAAGGAAGAAACTGCGAACACGTCTGAACATCAGAAGGAACAAACTCTGGACACGCTGCCTTTAAGAACTGTAACACTCACCGCGAGGGTCCGCGGCTTCATTCTTGAAGTCAGTGAGACCAAGAACCCACCAATTCCGGACACACTACTTTCATAAAGGTAGTTAGATGTTAAATTCTTATATCATTTTCTATTCAGGTATATTTAACATTCTGTACTATTTTATATACTAGAACATAAACCATGAAATTAAATTGTAACTGCAATTTTACGTGTTATCCATGTGATATCTAACTTACAAGACAGATAATTCACTTGTTTTTAGGTATTAACTGAGTTTGTCACTACAGCCATCTTATATTTAATAGCATTTATTTTCTGTGATCATAAATGTAAGTTACTTTATATTATAGAAAACGTAAAAAATACAGAACTATATAAAGAAGATAACAAATTACCAATAATTCTGATATCTGATTAACTTTCCTCTTTTTATTTATAAAACAATATAAAATCTTATATGTTTGCTACAAGTTATAAATTTAGGATCATTTTATAATAGTTTTAATGATAATTTTCCCCTTTTAACTGGGAATGCACTTTTAGGAATAGTAAATATTCTTGAAAAAATAGTTCTTAATAACTGCATATTATTCTAAATTATGGATACACCATAAAATATTTAACCTGTTAGTTTGTGCTTATAAATACCTCCGAACTCTCCTGTTTACGTGACCTATAGTTTTGTTAAGAGCCACGTATGATGGACATCGGCATCATCCTCTCTGATCCCGTTACTTTCTCCTTACATTGCCAGTGATTTCCTTCACTCACTTCCTCTTTTGGCATTACAGGTTTCTTTCTAATCACTGGCACACATGCCCAAGCCCAGCGCTCACTATTTGCTCAAACAAGGATCCACCTTTGATAGATTGAATAATCTCAATCTGGTTTGGCAAAATAAAGAAACCTTACTGAGTCTATTGCAAGGACTTGCTAACAGCATCCCAATCCATCGTTAGAACTCAAACCATATTTACCAAATGTCTTAGGATGTTCTTGCATTGCTATAAAGAAATACCTGAGGCATGGTCACTTATGAAGAGAATGGTTTAATTGGCTTACATTCATACAGGCTGTACGAGTATAGCACCAACATCTGCTCTGCTTCCAGTGAGAGCCTCAGTAACCTTCCAATCACAGTGGAAGCTGAAGGGAGACCAGGCATGTCACATGGCAGGAGAGGGAGCAAGAGAGAGAGGTGGGAGGTGCCACACACGTTTCAACAACCAGATGTCATGAAAACTGACTCACCACAAAGGGCATGGTGCTAACGCATTCATGAGAAATATGCCCCCATGATCCAATCACCTCTTACTTGGCCCACCTCCAACAGTGGGGATTACATTTCAACATGTGATTTGGTGGGGACACAGATCCAAACCATATCATCAAATATATTGATGGCTGAATGACAAGGGGCAGGTCGGAGAAGATAGAAAGCAGTGCATGTAGAGAGAGTGGAGAATTTGAGTAGCAGATTAGGAAGACAGAAGAAAAACAGGCGATATAAAAATAGAAAGAATACCACAGGAATGGGCAGAGGAAACAGAAGTAGGGTGGAATACATGAGAACACGGTGGAGGATTTGGGTGTCAGAAAAGAAGCAGTGTGGAAATTAATTGATACTCTGCACTACAGCCACATTCTATGCCATGGGCAACACAGCAAAAGTATCATTCATAATTGGTACTCTCTGGCTTGTGTAACCACCCACTGAGACAAAAGAGACTGCTTTCATATCAATTATTTTGCTTAGGGTACTGATATCATGATATATCTATTTATGTACATTTGATCCTTATGCACCTTTCAGATGTTGATAGATGTGTAGCATCTGGAATTGGAAGGTGATGGACATGCTCTGTGTGCCAATCAGAATCTCCTCGAGCACTGGATTCAGGTCTGAAGTCAGACTTTTTAAGAGGGAAGTAGACACTGGAGGAGATGTACCCTGGAGGATGGTCAGCACAGTGAAGGGACCTAAAATACAATCACCCACAGACAGGTAAAAAGAAAGCTTGGAGAGGGCATGATTCTACAGTTCCTAATAGGTGACTACTTTTGAAGGCATGCCAAGCAGAAGAGGAGCAGGCTGGCTCTGTTTGACCTTAAGGAGAAGAGATGTGGAAACAATACAGGCTTTTCAGGAAGACAGATTTTGTTTTGTTCAAGGAAAACCTCATAAGCAGTGGAAATGCTTGAATTTGTGATTGGTTCATCTTTGAGGAAGTGAGACCTTCCAAATTGGAGGTGTTCAAATACACCTTAGAGAACAATTGGTGGGGATTTTGTTGCAGAGAATCAAATACCTGCTATTCGGTGGAGATAGATTATCTTTAAGGTCTCTGCCAGCTTTTTGATACTGTAATTTTATGCAGATCTCTGTCTAGATGGAGCAGAGAAAGCAAATGCAAATTTGTATTTATGTGGCCAAAATTGCTTTAACAAAAGTTATATATTGAAACCATTTTAGTTTTAATACCATCAAAAATTTTACTTTGATCTTTCATAAGAAAACACCTGTAACAACTGTAATGTTTTTTTCCATGTCACTTATGTTTTTAGTCTGAATATAACGCATGGTTTTCTGAATCTCGCTTTCTTGTTTTTGTTTTGTTTTTTATTTTTTGAGACAAGGTCTGGCTCTGTCACCCTGGTTGGAGTGCAGTGATGCGATCTCGGCTCACTGCAACCTCCATCTCCCAGGCTCAAGGGAGTCTTGTGCCTCAGCCTCCCGAATAGCTGAGATTACAGGCATGTGCCACCACACCTGGCTAATTTTTGTATTTTTAGTAGAGACAGGGTTTCACCATGTTGGTCAGGCTGGTCTTGAACACCTGGCCTCTTGTGATCTGCCCCGCTCGGGCTCCCAAAGTGCTGAAATTACAGGCGTGAGCCACAGCACCCGGCCAGAAATCTTACTTTGTAAGTGCTAAGATACATGATTGAAAATATCCCTACCCTTGAGTCACTTATATACATAATGCATTTAAGTCATGAAAAGGCCTGCAAAGACTGCTTTGGAAGCACATAGAGTTAGAACTAATGGAGCCCAAAAGAGGAAGGGAGTTTATAGTGGACCTGTCCCACAGTTGGGTCTTAAAAGCATGAGTAAAAGCTTGGTGAGTGAAAAAAAGTGGAGGACTAAAGAAAGTTCCAGGAAGCAAGAAGAGTATGCAGAAGAGAAGCTGTAGAGTGTTTGCAAGTCTCTACAAATAGGTTAGCAGAGCTGAAACTTACATTGGAGGTATGGCAGAAGAGAGTGAGATATAGTCAGGTAGAGGAAGGCCTTTATGCTAGTCTAAGAAACTTGAATTTTATACTTTATGTACCCGGAAGCCATTGACATGAATAAGGGAGATTTGACTTTAGTTCAAACACTGATATTTGATATATACATTTAAATGAACCAAGAATGTAGTCAAAGAAACCCAATAGGAGGCTACCGCAATAGCTTCAAGAAAGATCTTAAAAGCCCAAATTGGGTAGTGGTAATCTGTATGAAGAGAATGTGAAAGGATTAAATATGTTTAATATAAAATCTTGGTCACTAACTTTATTAAGCAGTGGAGAGATGTAGGAGTCAGTGATGACTCCAGATTTCTTATTTGGGTGACCTTGTTAGATCCACCAATTGAGACGGGGAGCGTAAGACTAAGAACACGTTTTGGGGAAGGAAATGGATTTATTCAATTTTGGACTCACTAACTTTAGAGTGCTTTGGAGCCCTTTAAGTAGTTATGTCAGGCAGGAAGCTGGATACGAAGATTTATATCTCAAGAGAATGATTCTGCTTGAAGGTATAAATCACGTTTTATCTACATATAAATAATAGCTAAAGCCATGAGTTTGTCCAGGGAGAAAAAAAAAGGAGAGAAAAAAATAAAGGAAAAAGAAGTGGGCTGAGGGAGAAATCAAAGAAATCTCATGGTAAAAAATGGCCAAGAAGAAAAAACTCACAAAGGAATAAGAGAAAGAGTGGTGGAAGAAATTGAAGAATAAACAAAAAATCTGATATAGAATCAAGGGAATAGTTTCAAGGAGGGCTAATCTACAGTGGTAAGTGAAATTGACAGTCTAGCAAGTAAAGAGCTAAAAGTGCCATTGAATCTGAGAATTCAATGGTTGCCTTAAGGAGACTGGTTTGTATGGATTAGCAGCTAGAAGAAACATTGCTGTGCTGACTATTAGATGAGAAACAACAAATTAAAGCCCTTAGTTGTAGAATTCCTCCTCCTCTGTCCATGGTTGAGAGGTTTCTATGAGAAAAAGAGCAGAGAAGGGGCACAGCTAGAAGGAAATCCAAGGTCAATGGAACAGTGGTGTTTGTATTACTTTGCTTTTTGTTTTAGAATGGGGAGTATTTTAGCATGTCTCTGGATCCTAAAAAATAAGATCTAGCAGAGCAAGAAGAGTGAAATCAAGGAAAAGATACATGACAACATACAGAAGATGGCATTGGCTTTGAAGAGCAGAAGGGAAACCACACTTTCTCCAACTCCTGGGCTCTATGTTCTTATTCAGCTTACTCATTACAGGTAGATTTGCACATGTGTGTTGATGTGTGTGTTGATAAAGTACTTATTTTTTCCTTTGGCAATGATCTGGGACTGAATAAAAAGTTCAAGTTTATCACTTTCCAAAATTCTTAGCTATAAATCTTCAGATTCAGGGATTTTTAAAAATCTCATTTTTTTTAAAGTAAGACATTAAAAACAACTCTAAAGATAAGTTCTATCTTTTCATCAGTATTAAATATTTTTTGTCAACTGCATAAAATCCCTGTGCCTTACTCCTTTTACTTATAGAGCAGTGAAGCTGCAAAATCTTGCTTCCAAGATTAATTATACAACAAATGTGGGTTCACATACAATAAACATGTACAGTGGCATGAATAATAAAGTTAACCAGAAAAACTTTCTTGCAGTGAATGGACTCCTTCCATTGTTACTATAAACGTCTGTACTGTAAGGACAGAATGCTGAGTTTATAATCACAAATTTGAGAACATTCTTTTTAAAAAGGATTGAAATACAAGTTTTATGAAAATTGAAAATAATGGCTCTATGTAGAAAACTGGATATGCGGAATAAAATGGAATCTGGACTTCTACAATATGATGTTTTTAATTATGCAAGTAATATGTGTATTTATTTTTATAATAGCTTTCCGTTTACAAACAGCCCCCACCAATTCATGTGTATACTCAAACTCATTAAAAACCAATGACTTTCATTCCTTATTTCATTTTCACTGAGTCCTTTCTGGTTACACCATTAGGCTGATGTAATGATTTTATCTATAAAATGGTATAGTGGTCTATGACTTTCTATTACCATTTCTCCCTTCTTCGTGTTTCCATGTAACCCTTTTTTTCTTAAAATCTTTTGGCTAGAGGAATCCACTGGTTTGGCAGAATTTCTTTTTAAACAGTTGCAAATACTTAAACCATTTGTAGAATTAGATACCCCTATACAATGGTGTATACTTTTTATTTTCATGTACATGTGTGGAAGTCAGTTCACCTTAGAAGAAAATAGTGGGTACCTGTGAGGGACGCCCCAAGCCGCTATGAAATCAAGATACGCAGCTGCATCCTCATGTCTGAAGGTGCTCTGCTCCCTTCACAGCTTCTGTAAAGTGTTCGCCAGATCTCTTTCTTTAAACTACTTTATTTTTATTTTTATTTTCTTTGAGACAGAGTCTTGCTCTGTCACCCAGGCTGGAGTGCAGTGGTCCGATCTTAACTCACTGCAGCCTCTGCCTCCTGGGTTCATGCAATTCTCCTGCCTCAGCCTCCTGAGTAGCGGGGACTACAAATGTGCACCACCATGCCCAACTAATTTTTGTTTTTAGTAGAGATGTGGTTTCGCCATGTTGGCCAGGCTGATCTAGAACTCCTGGCCTCATGTGATTTGCCCACCTCAGCCTCCCAAAGTGCTGGGATTATAGGTGTGAGCCACTGCACCCAGGTGCTTTAAACTGCCTTTACATGTTGATCCTATTTGTGAGAACAAAGACACTAACCTAGCCACAACTAAATACAACTAAATAAAGACATTTTGCAAATAATTTGATAAGGAAGAGGCTGTATAATTATTATATAATAAAAACCGTTTTATTTTATATATTTATGTGATTGAGATAACCCTGCAATTTGGACAACTTTTTTCCTTTTAGTTTAATTATTTTCAAAATATCCCTTCAGTAAAGGATACAGTAAACACTACTAACTTTTTCTGACCAGCCACAGCAATTTGCCCATCTTTTTATTGTGGTGTTACCATATTATATAATAAATAATGTTTAAAAGCTTATCTTTTTGTCTGGACCATGAAATCCTCAGGAACAGGGGTTGTGTTTTACTCATATTTGTCTATTCATTGATTAACTAAATGGACCACATTTAACCACCCCCTCCCCATCTCCTTCAGAGTCCAATTTAAGACTAGACAAGCTAGACAATGTAGAGTCCTGAGAGCTGAGAGTAGATGAGGCTATGGAATGACCAGCAACAGCCAGAGAGAAACTGAGCCAGAGTGTAAGGGTCAACTATGTTCAAGCATATATGAGAGTTAAAGCTAGATGGAAACCAGATCTATTTTTTAATTGCACTGAGTAAGTCTGGAGTCAATAACAGGAGCTGAAATAAGAGGACAAAAATCACCCTTAATCTAATGGGCACAACCTATTCAGCCCAGTGAATATAAAGCAGGCAGAAAAACGTGTAAAGGGGAAACAGGCCTAGCCTCGCTGCCTACATCTTGCCCTTGAACATCGGACTCCAAGTTCTTCAGTTTTGGGACTCAGACTGGCTCTCCTTGCTCCTCAGCTTGCAGACAGCCTATTGTGGGACCTTGTGACCATATAAGTTAATACTTAATAAAGTCCTATATATATATATATATATGTGTGTGTGTGTGTGTGCATGTGTGTGTGTGTGTGTGTGTGTGTATACATATATCCTATTAGTTTTCTCCCTCTAAGAGAACCCTAATACAGATTTTGGTACCAGGAGTGGGGTCCAGAACAGTGGAAGGCTCTGCAGTAGGTCCAGGCTGCTGTGTAGGCTGTTCTGCCACTTGGGCCATATGACCAAGCCGATTCAATGGTGCTTGAGGTGTCAGTGGCAGATAGGGATGCTGTTTGGAGCCTTTGGCAGGCTCCCATAGATGAATCAGAGCAGAGACCTCTAGGAGTTTGGAGGAAGGCCATATCATCTTCTGAAGATAACTACTCTCCTTTTGAGAGACAGCTCTTGGCCTGTTACTGGGCTTTGGTGGAAACTAAACATTTGACTATGGGTCATCAAGTCACCATGCAACCTGAACTGCCTATCATGAACTGTTTATACCATTAGGCTGATGTAATGATTTTCTCTATAAAATGGTACTTCTATGGGTGCTTTCTGACCCATCTAGTCATCAAATGGGTTGTGTAGAGCAGCATTCCCTCATCAAAAGGAAGTGGTATATATGTGATCAGTCTTGAGCAGGTCCTGAAGGAACAAGTAAGTTACATGGGGAAGTGGCTCAAATGCCCATGGTCTCCACTGCTGCCACCCTGCCTTCTCTCCCCAAGCCTGCACTGATGGCCTCATGGGGAGTTCCCTATGATCAGTTGACAAAGCAAGAGAAGACTAGGGCCTGGTTCACAGATGGTTCTGCATGATATGCAGGCACCACCCAAAAGTGGACAGCTGTAGCACTACAGCCCCTTTCTAGGACATCCCCAAAGGACAGCAGTGAAGGGAAATCTTCCCAGTGGGCAGAACTTCAAGCAGTGTACCTGGTTGTGCACTTTGCATGGAAGGAGAAATGGCCAGATGTAGGATTATATACTGATTCATGGGCTGTAGCCAATGGTTTGGCTGGATGGTCAGGGACTTGGAAGAAGCAGGATTGGAAAATTGGCGACAAAGAAATTTGGGGAAGAGGTATGTGGATGGACCTCTCTGACTTGTCAAAAACTGTGAAGATATTTGTATCTCATGTTAGTGCTCAGCAACAGGTGACCTCAGCAGAGGAGGAGTTTAATAATCAAGTCAGTAGGGTGACCTGTTCTGTGGACACCACTCAGCCTCTTTCCCCAGCCACCTCTGTCATCACCCAATGGGCCCATGAACAAAGTGGCCATAGTAGCAGGGATGGAGGTTACTCATGGGCTCAGCAACATGGACTCCCACTCACCAAGGCTGACCTGGCTATGGCCACTGCTGAGTGCCCAATTTGCCGGCAGCAGAGACCAACACTGAGCCCTAGATATGGCATCATTCCTCGGGGTGATCAGCCAGCTACCTGGTGGCAGGTTGATTATATTTGACCTCTTACATCATGGAAAGGGCAGAAGTTTGTCCTCACTGTAATAGACACTTACTCCAGATAGAGGTTTGCCTATCATGCACACAATGCTTCTGCCAAGACTACCATCCATGGACTCATAGAATGCCTTACCCATTGTTATGGTATTCCACACAGCATTGCATCTGACCAAAGCGTTCACTTTAGGCTAAAGAAGTGCAGCAGTGGGCTCATGCTTATGAAATTCACTGGTCTTACATGTTTCCCATCATCCTGAAGCAGCTGGATTGATAGAACAGTGGAATGGCCTTTTGAAGTCACAATTACAATGCCAACTAGGTAACAACACTTTGCAGGGCTGGTGCAAAGATGTCCAGAAGGCCATGTATTCTCTGAATCAGCATCCAATATATGGTACTGTTTCTCTCATAGCCAGGATTCACAGGTCCAGGAATCTAGGGGTGGAAGTGGAAGTTGCACCATTCACCATCACCCCTAGTGATCCACTAGCAAAATTTTTGCTACTTGTTCCTGTGACATTACATTCTGCTAGCCTAGGGGTCTTAGTTCCAGACATAGGAATGCTGCCACTGGGAGACACAACAACGATTTCATTAAACTGGAAGTTAAGATTCCAACCTGGACAGTTTGGGCTCCTCTTACCTTTAAATCAACAGGCTAAGAAGGGAGTTACAATGTTGGCTGGGGTGATTGACATGGACTATCAAGATGAAACCAGTGTACTACTCCACAATGGAGGTAAGAAGAGTACAGGCCCTGTGGCTTTGCAAGGTACAGACTCCTCCCAACTGCTTTCACAGGCTAGCACTGAGCATCTGCAGCTATTCCAGGTGCATGGTGCAAGCTATCAGTGGCTCTACCTCCACCGCCTTCTGGAGGATGGTAGCCCTCTACTCACAGCTCCACTAGGCAGTGCCCCAGTGAGGACTCTGTGTGGAGGCACTGATCCCGCATTTCCCTTTTGCACTGTCCTAGCAGAAGTTCTTTATAAGGGCTCTGCCCGTGCAGCAAACTTCTGTCTGGACATCCAGGCATTTACATACATCTGAAATCTAGGTGGGGGTTCCCAAACCTCAATTCTTGTCTTCTGTGTACCTGCAGAACCAAGACTATGTGGAAGCCAGCAAGGCTGGGGCTTGCACCCTCTGAAACAATGGCCTGTGATGTACCTTGGCCCCTTTTAGCCAAGGCTGCAGAGCCTGGGGCACAGGGCACCAAGTCCCATGGCTGCAAACAACAGGGGTGCCCTGGACCTGGCCCAGGAAATTATTTTTCCCTCACAGGCATCCTGGCCTGTGATGGGAGGGGCTGCCATGAAGGTCTCTGACATGCCCTGGAGACATTTTCCCCATTGTCTTGGAGATTAACATTTGGCTCCTTGTTACTTATGCAAATTTCTGCAGCCAGCTTGAATTTCTCCCCAGAAAATATTTTTTTCTTTTCTACTGCATTGTCAGGCTGCAAATTTTCCAAACTTTTATGCTATTGAATGCTTTACTGCTTAGAAATTTCCTCCACCATATACCCTAAATCATCTCTCTCAAGTTCAAAGTTTCACAGATCTCTGGGGCAAGGGCAAAATGCCACCAGTATCTTGGCTAAAATATAGCAAGAGTGACCTTTACTCCAGTTCTCAACAAACTCCTCAGCTCCATGTGAGACCACCTCAGCCTGGAGTGTATGGACAGCAAAGTCCAGGTGAATGGTCAAAGCCATTCACCAAGTCTTTAGGAAGTTCCAAGCTTTCCCACATCTTTCTGTCTTCTTCTGAACCCTCCAAATTCTTTCAACCTCTGCTGTTACCCAGTTCCAAAGTTGCTTCCACATTTTGGGGTGTCTTTAGAACAGTGTCCCACTCTCTGTAGCACCAATTTACTGTATTAGCCGATTCTCATGCTGCTGACACATGATTTTTCTTGGCCATCTTGTCAACCAAGAATCTCCAGAGCCAGCAATGACCCACTGCTGCCTGGGACTCACTTTGCCCCAGGCCTGCTGCTGCAGGAGCCTCACCCACTCAGCTCAACTGTGTAATAACTTGTACCTGTCTTTGGCAGTGCCCAAGCCCTTGTCCCATGTCCAAGAAGAATGAGGATACACTGACAATTCAGTGGGTGAGGATTGGTGGAGAAGAATTTTATTGAGTGATGGAATAGCTCTCAGTGGAGAGAGGATGCAGAGGGTGGTTTATATCCCAGTGTGGCCAAGTCCAGAGCTTTTTATGGGCTCAGAGTAGGGGAGTGTGTGCTGATTGGTTTGTGAATATGCAAAAAAAGCTTAACGTGAAGATACCACTTAAAGGTGGGCATGACAGTGTAGAAAACCAATTAGAAAAGGATAGGTATCTGCACAATAGGTGAAGGGTGGGGACCAATCAGAGGAAAGTACATGAAATGGGAAGACAGGTTCTCAATCTGGTCTATGGATCTACCAGGACTTGTAGCTAGGCTTTAAATTGTCTTAGGCTTGAAGGTGGGGTTTCACTGGTTACCCGCCCCTGTCTGCCTAGGCATTTGCCTACCTCCTGCTGCTATCACTGCTATGAATAACTACCCAAGACTGGATAATTTACAAAGGAAAGAGGTGTAATTGACTCACAGTTCTGCACAGCTGGGGAGACCTCAGGAAACTGACAATCATGGCAGAAAGGGAAGCAAACACATCACATGGCAACAGTAGACAGTAGTTCTGAGCAAAGGGGGTAAAGCCCCTTATAAAACCACCAGATCTCATGAGAACTTACTATCAGGAGAAGAGCATGGGAGTAATCACCCTCATGATTCAATTACCTCTCACCTGGTCTCCACCATGACACATGGGGATTATGGGAACTACAGTTCAAGATGAGATTTGTGGGGGGGACAGAGTCAAACCATATCACACATGTATGTGCATGTGCCTGCACACACAGACACACACACACACACACAGAGGAAAATATTGACATGAAGGAAGCTATGATTCCCTGCTTATATTAATATACATAAAACCCATTGGCACAATTTATGGGGCCTTCAATGCTATTCCTTGTCTGATCCAAGTCCAGGACACCTCTAGCTTTATTAATGATAATGATGATCATTATTTTCATTATCATTATTGACTGATAATAGCAGTGACTAGAGATAAGCCTGTTTGCCCAAGAAGCCATGGAAAATTATGTATAAACCTAATAATATTCAACATTGACTTGGAAAGAAGTGCCTTGCCGACAATAAGGGATGATATAGTTATGAATTTGACTTGAAAAGTCATTAACAAATATATACATTCTATGAGTAGGCAAATATTCCCAAAGCATCATCATTCAGAGGCAGTGCAATTATTGTTCTGAGGCATGAGAAGGCAGCCAGAGAACTGATGTCATTCTCCCTGTCACTTTCTCAGGAAGGTTAAACAGCATTCTATGAGCTCTTCTCGGCTGATTTATTAAAGGTTTTTTGGAGAAAACGGTGGGAATTCAGGACCCACTGGAATAATGGGTGGGAGAATTTGCAGAATAAGATTGCATCCCACACAGAGGCACAGAGAGCAGAGGTTAAGAATGAAAAGAACAGACAAAAGATCTCACCTGAAAGGAATGATGACAATGGGTAAGGAGTGGGCTATTTCATATAAAGTTAAAATGTCATGTTTTTATTATACCAAGGAAATAAACTAATACAGACAGCTGACTACAGATGTTTATAATTAGCACAGTACTTGGCTCTCAGTTTCCTGGATTCTGCCCCATTCTAAATAAACCTGGATTGTTTTCATTCTCATTAGCATCATAGAACTCATTCATATTGAAGAGCCTATTAAGACACTCAGATACATGTTACTTCTAGATCTTGTATCTTCTAAGCCATTTGCACAGAGTGAGGATTTGATGTTCCCTAACTAGGTAATAGGATTACTATATTATGAAATGGTCCTTTTGGGACAATCCTTATGCAGTTTCCTGTTTCCTGTCAGGATGGTTTAACCTATACAGTGAAAAGAAGGGTTGCAGCAGGTTTAAATATTTAAAGTAAAGCTTATTTGACCTGCATAAAGTCATTGCTACCTGCAGCAGAGAAAGCATAAGTCAGACTCCATTTTTTTACCTGAGAAACCTTGAAGAGCTGCTTTTGTCACTTGTTTGTATTATTTTTAAATGCCTTCCAAGTTTATAAAGTCTTGGAAAACATAACGTTTATGTACGGAGAGGACTCTGAGCAGGGCGTCTCATCCTTCTCTTGTTTGCTGGGCCTGGCTTTTCAGTCTTCTTGCAGGACTTTAATGAGCAGGGAATTATTCACAATTAATGACAGCCAATCACTACAGTGGGGAATATATACTTATAAAATGATGACAAATAGCCACACCATGTGATCAGAGTATACAAATTACACCATAAGCAGAAAGTAGTTATGGTTGATTGGAGCAATTAAATGTTTTCTTTTTTAAAAAACTCCAGTGAGAATATTTTAGAAAATGGCTTTTTAATCATCTGTAGAACTGTTAAAATTATTGTCTCCTAATAGTTGTAAAGTACGCCATGTTTAGAATTAACTGTAATCCCTTTGCATAGCCATGGGATTCTTCCCCCAGAAACCTGTTTACTTGAAACTTATTTTTAATCACAGACTTAACATCAACTCATTCCCATTCTGAAGGAAATGCCAATAATTTTCTAAGATTAGAAAAGAAGACACTGGGCTTCCATGAATGAGTAAGAACTACGCAGTCTGCATAGCCAGATTAGGGAAAACAAAATTCTAAACAAATATGCTTGTTATCTTGCAGTTGGACTCTCCCCACCAGATCAGAACTTGGTCAGGTGCTGGAAGGCGTCCTAATGACCTCCGAAAAAGTAACTAGGTTACTCTCCAGGGCCACTATGGAATGGGAGCCAAGGAAGCCACCTGGTTTCACTGAGAATGGATTGTGGAACCTGGGAAACCTGTGAGAAAAGGAGGCTAATGAAGAGAAGATGTTCACATTGACTTCTGTTTTTTTTTTTTCTTTCTTTCTTTGTTGGGGAGTGGGAAGAAGACAGGGCAGGAAATGCTAAGGCCATTAACAGGTAGGGCCAAGGGGAAATCTGTTGTCTCACTAGGGCCCAGGGAAAATGTCTGACCTCTACAGAGATTGGGCCATTTCATCTTTTCTACTCAGCTTTGCGATTTGGGAAAGCTTAGGGAATGTGCCTGAATGGATCCCATAGCCTTGGAGGAATGTCAGGAGACACTGAGAAGCGGAACATAGCTAGGCAATAGGTACACATGCCCGGTAAGTACCTAGTAGGAGAGAGGGAAAGCACCCAGGGGATGCAGATTGGATTCTGACCCTGGATGTGCCAGTCCCATGGACATTCAGACACAATGATCAGGGTTTTGCAAAAGTGCTGGGTATCTTCATTCACAAAGGCAGGCACACATACAGCAATATTTTTATCTCAACCATGTCAGCAATATCTTTTTCATAGCAACGGGCTGATAAGCTTGGATACTATTTACTTTTTTGTTGGTTTTATAAGTTAAAATTTGAGAAACTTTTTATGACAATATGTATTTTTTCTTGCAGAGCTTGGCAGTCTCCCTGAAAATGCTGAATGAAGAAATTTGACTTGTGAATACAAACATGTGCTACAGGATTTTATATTAGAATTTTGGCCAAAACAGACAATTGCCTTCTGAAGTACCCAGTTTAGTCAAGTATCTAATAAAAGCTTGATTTTTTTGGGGGACATACTAAGTGATAGGCACAGTGTTTTACTTGTGCTAACACATTTAACCTCTGCAACAACTGTTTTCACAATAGCTTACAAAATAAGAAAACTAAGGCTCAGAGAGATAAAATGAGTTGGTTGTGATTAAAAAATCAAATATTAGATAGCACCTAGATGGAAACAAGTTCTATCTGATTATAATATCAAATTTGTAATAAGAAGATATTTCTTCTGGCTTGATATAATAATATCTTTTTTATTTAGGGGTAAAATATTACCACAGATGTAAAATATAAGGGGAAAAAGACACCTAACCTACTTTTACATTAACAGTGCACTCAAAAAAATTTCATTGTCTTACCATTATAATAGTTTTTTTAAAAATTATACAATTGTTATTTAAACTAGGGTAATATGCTTTTCTAGATCTTTCATATATATCAACCATATTGATTCAACTTTATAGTCCCTTTTAATGTGAATTTTCATAATTTCATTTACCTCTCATGGCACCACTGTAGTGATTGTCTTATTCATTTATTTAATTAGAGTGGTACTAACAGAAGAATCTCACTTCTGTTTAAAAACATATCTCGGCCGGGCACAGTGGCTCACGCCTGTAATCCCAGCCCTGTGGGAGGCCAAGGCAGGTGGATCACCTGAGATCAGGGGTTCCAGACCAGCCTGGCCAACATGGTGAAACCTCGTCTCTACTAAAAATACAAAAGTTAACCAGGTGTGGTGGCAGGCGCCTGTAATCCCAGCTACTTGGAAGGCTGAGGCAGGAGAATCGCTTGAACCCAGGAGGTGGAGGTTGCAGTGAGCCGAGAATCCTCCATTGCACTCTAGCTTGGGTGACAAAAGTGAAACTCTGCCTCAAAAAAAAAAAAAACAAAAAACATGTCTCATCTTGATTATGTGGAAATGTACACACTTTCCCCAGATTCCATTTCTTGAATGTTATCTATATGTTCACAAGAAGATAAAGCTTCTCAGATACCCTTGGACACACAGCCACTCCCTCCCCACCAACCCCTACCTGAAGTAACACAGCTTCTGGGGAAAATCTATAGTGGGGGTTCATCATAAATGATCTTTCTTCCTAGATTTTCAGGTACTGCTTTCCTTGTCTAGGCAATAGGGCTTGAAGAGATGTGTTTGTTGTAGAGTTAACAACCTTTTTCAGATGCATGAAAAGAAGCTGTTTATTTCACCCAAGATATGTCAGTATATAATCACCTTAGGAAAGCCAATTTACCTTATGGAATGAAAATCAAATTTCATGGCTTAAAATTCACACGGTGCTGTCTGTAAAGACTAGGCAGTAAGGATTCTAGCCAACTGCTATAGATTACACAGACTTGTTCCTTATCCCTGTGATGGTTCCTTTACCTTTCAGCATCCTTATAGCCTGCAGGTTTCTAAATTGAGCCTGGGTCTTCATATTATATATAAATAGTAAGGCATCCATTTAGCCAGATTCAAGTGGTCTATGGCTTGAGGCAGAATGAGAAAAATTTCCAGAACAAATAACTTCTACCATACTGAATAAAGATACTTGATCAAATTAACTAAAGGTAATTCTGTTATCCGCTGAAAACCCGGGTATCTAAACCCGGGAGAGGTCCTGCTGCTAAGACGCCAAAACTTGAAATTTATAAAACAGCAAATGACTACATATTCTGTAGATCCACAGCTCTATTTCCCAGTTCTCATTTACATATTTAATTGTTTCCAGTAAGACCTCTTTGCAGCAGAAATAGAAAGACAACGTGTGTGAGTGCACTGATGCGTGGCATCATCTGAAATCCACACAGGATCTTTGTTTACCTGCTGTGCTCAATTTCAGTACACATTTCTATGATTAATTTTGTTTTTCCTCAGTACATCAAACTGTTCTAAGTCATTTGTGTCTGGCATTTTATGCTGTAGATTAAAGTGGACTATTGATTCCTAAGAATCGAGCTGTCTTTGAATCTGAATTCTAGATGATCACAGAGGACCACAGACCTGTTGCTTCACCTGGGATTCACACTCACTTACACCCAAGCCCAGAGTCCCTCAAGAGAATTCAGGGAATCTGTGAACCTGGATGGGAAAGATTACTTGCTTTTTTTCTAGTAACTAATGGAAATTTTTAGCATTTCCTTTCATTCTTAATATGGCCAGAAAACATGGTAGTATAATCAGTACTCACAATTTTGTCACCAGAAGAAATCTCAGGTGTTTGTCATATCGCATTATTGCACATATCCTCGAATATGACTTCTGTCCATCACTCATCACCCCTCTGTCATTGTGGTAGTTATTAGATCCACCGCATGATCTCATTAAGGCAGTGTGTGCATTACTCTACAAATTCCTTTACATTTTGGTAACTTTAATACAATCCGTTTCCTTTGTACTCTTTTAAGTATTTTATTTTGTACATTTAAAAATATTATTCTGGCCAGGTGCGTTGACTCACGCCTGTAATCCCAGCACTTTGGGAGGCCGAGGCGGGCAGATCACCTGAGGCCAGGAGTTTGAGACCAGCCTGGCCAACATGGCGAAACCCTCCTCTACTAAAAATACAAAAAATTAACCAGGCTTAGTGGCAGGCACCTGTATTCCCAGCTACTTGAGAGGCTGAGGCGAGAGTATCACTTGAACCTGGGAGGCGGAGGCTGCAGTGAGCCTAGATAGCGCCATTGTACTCCAGCCTGGACAACAAGAGTGAAACTCTGTCAAAAAAAATAAATAACGTTCTGCAAGTAGATCTATAGACGTCAACAGATTGCCGAAGAAATCTGTGACTCAAGAGGAGTTAAAAACCTTTACTCCAGGTTACATAAAAAATTTACGTCACTATAAAGTTTTAGTATCAAAATGGAAAAAATATTTTCCCTTTCTATTCTGCATAGCTTTTAGCACATCAGGGCTTCATTAAAACTCATTACTAAACCTCTATTTTTTCCATAGGATATCTTCATATTTCTATAAAATGTTTCTGTAAACATTTTATGAGAACTAGTTGAGCACCCAGTATGTGTTTGCTCTCAAGCAAAGGGCTGAGGAAAATGCAAAAGTAATGTAATTCATGGTCTCTGCTCTCAAAGACACTGCAATCAAGCTGAGTGGACCAGGCTATGACTGACAAAACAACTGGAGAAGAACCATGTTCAAAATACTCAGGTGCTAACGGTAAGTGCAAAGAAGAGTTCAGAAAAATTAAAAGACATTTGAACGGATGCTGGACGCTGCAAAAGCTTGCCTGGAGCGCTGAGGCTTGTGCTGGGAACTAAGGAATGGAGAGAATTCAGTAGCCAGAGGAGACAGAGCCCTCAGAACAGGATAAAGACAACGGTCAGAGGTTGGATAGGAATAGTCATACTCTGTATCCTCATCCTGCTTTATTTTTCTTCATAGCTCTTAAAACAACCAGGTATACTTGTATCTAATCATAATATGTCTCCAGCTGAGATGTATGATCAGGAACTTTGTTTCCCTCACAGGCGTAGGCACAACACAAAGGAATAGTGCTGCCTGGCACATAGTAGATGCTTGATAAACATTTGTTGAAGGAAGAAATGAGCAAGAAAAAATGAGAGAAGAAGAGACAAAGAGAAAGAGGGAAGATATGACAAAGAGAGGGAGGTGGTGAATGTGTGGGCTGAGAAAACTGAAGAGAACAGTCTGAATAGAGCAAGGCATGTGTGCTAGAGAAGGTGAAAACACAAACGGAGTGGTTAATACTAACAACACTCATAAGAGAAGTAATCTCTACAACCAGTAACCAGGAGCTAATCTAAGTAAAGGAGCTATAAGGCATTCTGTGTAATGAGCTCGTTTAGATCAAAGTACCTAATTTAGGCCTGAAAACATAGCAGGGACTCAAGAAATGTCAGCTATTCCTTCTTGCTATTTACATGTTTAAGTTTTAAAGCTAGATAGCTCAAGCCTCACTTTAATTGTAAAAATGTTTCATGACATTTGTTTATAAATTCTTTAAAAAATTGAGATAAAAGTCCTTTACTCTAGAAAATCTTTGCCATATAGAGTCTTCATATCTGGCTTATTCTGTTAGGTTGCACACTGGTTTATAGAGTTTCTTAGGTTCCTACAGTGGCTCGTGAGACACTTTATTGACCACTTACAAAGACATTAAGACCCAGGCATAATATTTAGGTCTTCTTAAGGTGAGAAATTCAATTTGATAAAATGTTGGAGTTGTAGAACTCTTGGATATTATCCAGTCCAATCCCTTAAATTAAGACAAACAAAAATTTAGAGAGACTACTGTTTATCTAACTAGAACGTAACTTCCCTGGTTCACAGAACTGCTTTTTCTGTCACATTCTCTGCCAGTAGTATCTTGAGTAAACTTTCACCAATGTTACCTCAAAGTGTCACTATTTTAGCTACTCATTTAAGTGCCTGGCACGTATACTGTAAATGTTCAATTAATATTTTTAAATGAAAGAAAGAAGAAAGAAGGAGGAATAAATAAATGGATTACCTTTACCATTTTTTGGTGTCAGATCATCCATCAATTCTACTATAGAATTTGTCATCTCTCATGCAGGTGCTTGTAATCACAGGAGCCAGCAGTAACTTTTTCACACATTATAAGGAAGAGAATTTTATTATTTCATTTTTGAATTTAAAGAGCTTAAAAGTTAAACTTTATAAATATGTATCATTAAACCCCTCTTATAATTAAGAAATAGAAGGAATAGAGTGAAAATGAATAATGGTTTGGTATAAAAGAGAGGTCATATAATTTGAAATTTAAAAGATTTAAATGCATGTACTAGCTCCATTTATTTTACCCCATTCTCCCCAGTTCTGTTACCATAGAAAAGGCACAATGCTAATGTGTTCACTACCTGTGACATAGAGTTGTTTTGAGGCTCGAATGAGCTAATGCTTGGGGAAGTATTTAAAGCGGGGTATGCCACACATAGGAAGAGTAGTTGTTGTTGCTTCCCATAATTTCCCAAGGTACCAAATAATGACCCTGGGCTATGTATAAAGATTAACCTTGTATCTGGCAGAATTACATAAATAATTGTCATTTGCTAGACTCTGGGACACTGACCTAAAGTTAATTATTTGTATTGTTCTCTAATAGGGACTTAACATCTCACCCAAGTCACCTTTCTGGTCTCTTGATGAACTATATAAGGGAAATTATTAACGATGGCAAGAGAAAACAGTTTATAATTAATTCTAAAACTTGAAAACTTTGACCAAAAGCAAAATTCCAATATGTGAGTATAAGGGAGTTGCAAACCTATGATATTCTTCAAGGAGAGCATGCGTTATGTTTTATCTGTTACTATTTCATCATCTCCAGTCCTGACAATGCAGGATTTGGGACTTGAAAACCAACACAGGGCAAGATGTGTGGATAGGAATTGTCTGTAAATGCCAACATCTTAAACTACTCTATCAGAAGAAGCCACAGCATCTCAGTCCAGCTTCTACCTTTCATCATGTCAACTCTTTACGCAAGTGCCCGGGCGCGCATGCGCATGTGTGGGAAACGCTTTGGAAAAATTTACAACTGCCGGTCCTCTGATGAATGAAAGCATTAGAATAGCAGATGTAGAGCATGGAGTTAGAAAATGAAAAGCTAAGCAGTGCCTTGGAGCACCAGGAAATCGGACCAACATGGTGAAAGCCATCAAGGTGCCTGGGCTATGAATGTTTTAATGTGCAGTAAAGCACTTTGATAGCTGCCTTGAAAAAAAAAAAAAAAAAAAGGAAAGAAAGAAAGAAAAAAAAAACTTGTAATGTTTGCGAGAGTTTCCCGAAATCCTCACTGAAATAACTCCAGCAGCTAACAAATGGGGAAAGGACCAGTCGCCATCACTGGTGTGGATAGAGGCGCTAAACGTCTGTGGCAAATAGCACCGTAAGTGTGAGGTGTCAGGTGCAGTGCGGGGCCACAGCACAGACCAGGAGCGAACCCAGAGGCGGCTGCTCTTCTCTTGGGGTCACGGACCATCCAGAAACAACCCTTTCTCTACCTCAACCTTCTTTAATGTTGCCGGAGACTTTCGCCCTCGAAGCTCAGATATTCTTCAGTTCTGACCCCTCAATCTGCAACTTTGGCTTTCACAAGTAACCTGTTATACAAGATAGAAAAGCGGAATTCCTGTGTCTGCCCATAAAATGCTTGTCTTACATTTAGAGAAGACTTCACCCAAGATCCTGAAGAGAGAAAGGATAGTTTCTTTCTGATAGTATAGGTCCCTGGGTGCGACAGAGGAAATAGAGATACAGTGCTCTCCACGGCTCAGACATCATTCCTTATATAAGGGAGCAGCCGCTTCTGCTCAGAAGATCTATTAGTTTCTCCCTGTTTGCCAGTTCAAACTGTGTCCTCACTTAAGGGGAGCTTGCTCGTAAGTTAGTATTATTGTTCACTTAGGCAATTAGCTAAGTAAATGGAAATGGAAATCTATCATTACTTCTAGGGAGGATATTACTCGAACTCCAAACATGAATGGTGTAGAACCTTTATGTCTAGAGAATAACACATATATAGTCTTACGTAGCCATTTGACCCACATACCAATGAAAGGACCAGTTATTAAGGAGGTGAATGTCTCAAGGCTTTGCTATATTTTAATGAAGTTGACTCTGTCCGTAATCTAACCACATTTTTCTTCCAATGCATGGATTAGAACATAAAGATATGTAAACTAATTCTTATTTCTTAGGAAGGTAAATATTTAAAAAGAACCCAAGCCATTTTCTCGGTATTTTTTGAAAAGCACATGCTGTTAAAATTCAAGACTATAACTTTAATGCTTCATCCCGTAGGTTTGTTACAAAGCTATTAATTTGCTATCATGTTTTGGGGGAACTTGTCAAGTTCTAATTTTTTCTTCTTTCTCCCGTATCTGCAAAGTATGCACACATTTGAATTATGACTTTCCTACAGGAACTAACAGCTGTATGTGCAAATCATGCATATAAATCAATTACCAAGGCCTATGTACTATAAATGCACCCATTAATTAAGCAATGTCAGATGCTATGAACCATGAAGTTCATTACATCTTTAGCATTCAAAACCAAGGATTATTTGAAGAAGAAATACTAAGTTTACCTAATAGTTAATGAAATTAAGCCCGGTTGTTGCCAACATTCTTATTTTATGCCTAATTCAGTGTTTAAATGTTTATGAATAAAACACTAACTGCTGAAAGCAGATATGTTGAAATGTAATTACTGGTAAGTTATAACGCACTTGAGGACTCATTATACCAGACTTGGGAGTTTTAAGATCACCAGTGTAACACACTCTCCAAAAACAGTTTTTATGGGCTAAAAGCTGGAAAGACATAAATGCTGTTGAATTTGTCCTGGCTGAGTGGAAATTTTGATGATCGTGGCGGTATGATTTATGAGTATAACATTTTCCAGTCATTATGTGGTTGCATTTCAGCATTGTGACATGATTTGCATATGTGAATATCCCAGCAAATTAGCTTCTGATGACTGCTGCATCTGCCTGGATAAAGAAGCCCTTATCTTAAAACCAATGCAGCTGCTACTACTACATAAAAAAAAAAAAAAAAACCCCGCTTGGAACAGAAATGTTCAGTCCTGCTTCCCTTTGAAATCTATAGTCAGGGACTTGACACACATGGGTTCAATTTCAGGGATAAATACATGCTTGAAATGACTACGTTTACACATCTGTAGACATTTTAACATCCCTTAAGTTGTCTGCCTCACAAAGACTTCCTGGATGGTTCAGAGAAGCCTGACACCTTTTCCCACACCCCTTTGTCTGGGCTTGGAAGTCCCATGGCTCTCTTGCGGTCTGCCCCCAGTAAATTGCTTCTCCTAGCCTCCTATATATAAACCGTACTTACTTGCGACCTAAAGTATCCTAACTTGTGTTGACATATCCTTATGTGTGTGTTTTCTGTGGGTCTACATGTGTGATACCTGTATTCCTAGCCGTTACTCTAAGAACTGTTTACCTCTGTGAGTTAAATAAAATGCTGTTCCTCAATTACAGAATCGTAAAATATTTTATTTCACACATAAGTTTGAGTTTTCTAAGTCTTGCATTTCACAAACACAATCAGATAGTTTTACACTGAGATGGTTTCAATCACCCAGAAGAAGCTAAGGACACAAACAATTTTGGGAAATAAAGTATACCGAAAAGTGATTTGGTAAGTTTTTCTTCCCTGTTTTATTGGTTAGTGTGGCTGTCTTTAGGCTTTAAATACCTTACTATTTCTTCTCCCTCTTGGTACCATTATGCATATTGTTAATGTTTTCCAGACAGAAGCTTCACCCTTTCCTTATTTTTGTTCTCCAAGAATATATTTTAAGTAATTTTGGTTTTTTCATTTTTAACATTGTTTATAAATGTTTGCTCGCTCTTGGCTTTACCAATTTTGCTTTAATTCTTAGAAGCTTGCATCATACTGTTTCATCACTCTTGGTATAGTATCTCTACTTTCTAGAAACGTCCTTTAACATCTGAACCTATCACAGAATCTTGATATGTACGTAGAATGATTTTAACAGTGTCTCCAATTTTATGTCGTGAGATGTACTTCAAGCTGTAGAAATATTAGTTGATTTAAAGTGTCCCACTATTTTTGAGTTTCACCCCTTTCAGGGTTTCTGCCAACAGAATTATATTTAATTTTAATCTGAGAATTTTAAAATCTACTTTCAAAAAATTGGGTAACATGTTGACTCAACCCATCATTAAACTCATTTCTTCTTCTTCTTCTTTTTTTTTTTTAACTTTGAGATGGAGTCTCGCTCTGTGCCAGGCTGGAGTGCAGTGGCGTGATCTCGGCTCACTGCAACCTCCACCTCCTGGGTTCAAGTGATTCTCCTGCCTCAGCCTCCTGAGTAGCTGGGACTACAGGTGCATGCCACCAAGCCCAGCTAATTTTTGTGTTCTTAGTAGAGACGGGGTTTCACCATGTTGGCCAGGATGGTCTCAATCTCTTGACCTCTTGATCCACCCACCTCGGCCTCCCAAAGTGCTGGGATTAGACATGAGCCACCGCGCCCAGCCATTTATTCTAAATTCCAGAAGAAATTGAGGAACATGTTGACTCAACCCGTCATTAAACACATTTATTCTTAATTCCAGAGAACAATCACGTTTTCCCCGTGATTCTCATTTCCTCTGTGTCACTTCCCAGTCTTTTTTTTTCATGGAAGAAATTCAAACAGGCCACAGTTGTTGTATTCTTTCTACATTTATAGACAATCAATATACAGTAAAGGCAATTGAGAATTTATTAGATGCTCACAGTCTTACGATTCTTGAAGTTGGGTTGAAGTGTATCAGCATATCTTTAGGCCCATCTGGTAATTAGAAAGCAGATTCCAGATCCTCTTTCTGCCTGCATGATTAATCTTGATCCTCACAGTGTCATCAGTTCTTTTCTCCCATTTTGTGTCATCCTAATCATCTTAGGCTCCATTCACCTGAATGCAGTCTGGCATGTAATCCCTGTAAGCAGGCATGTCAAACGGGAATGAAAGACAACGTAGGGAAAACCACTAGAGGGATGTATTAACAATGTGACTATTGCTACAAGGCGCTGGTGTTTAATCCTGCAAGGACCTACTGAAGAGACTTAAAATGTGCCTCAAAACTGTCTGCCTGGAGATGAAAGAAGGATGCATTTATCTATCATGCTTCCTTTTTTTCAAGGGATGCTCCCAGATAGTAACTTTTTAAACCTCTACGATTCAGTTACATGACTGCCTAGCTAGTTCCTATAGAGGTCCCTTACGATGGTACAAAGAAGATCCAAGGAGGGGACCCAGGAAGAGATACATGGTGCTGGTGGATGGTGAGGCCCTATCTCATTGCCCCTGCACAAAGTTGGTTGAAGTCTATCTGGAACTGGTCATGTCCACTGTGGCTGGAGTAAAAGCTAAAGCTAAGGAGATATTGAAATGGTGTCTGAAAGCTATCAGATATAGTCTATATCTTGTTCACTGAGATCAACTCATGCCATACAGTAAGTCCAATCAATCACAGACTCATTTTTAAGGGTAGGTCTGCTATAATTTCTGCAATGTCTTAGTACAAACAGCTATAGTCCTGGCTGCTGCAGCTGGTCTTAACACCATCATACTTAACCATCTCCCTCTTCCCTGATTCCTTCATGTTTCCCCTCATGATTGGTCAGCATTTTAATCTAAGTGTTAAGCAGGTGTACTGGTTACCAACTTGTTTGAGTCTTATGGAGAACACCCCCACACACAAATTACATGAAGCACATTTATTATTTAGAAGCAGGTAGCAAGGAACAATAGAAGGCTAATATTCCTTGTGAGCTGATTCCCCACAGCTCAGGAAAGCTGCCTGGGGAGGATGGAGTCTTATTTATAAAGGGTCTGAGGGCTTCCAGAAAGCAGCCTGTCCAGGGACTTATAGCCCAGGGGTCATAGGGATTGCTGGGCTAATGCAGTGAAAGATATCTTGTTTCTAGGGTAGCTGGGGGAGAAATGTGAACAGAGTCTAGGTTGTTCTGGCCAGTCCTATACTATCTTAGGATATTGCATTTCCAGCACATTCCACAGTTAATTTTACGCCTGTAATCCCGGCACTTTGGGAGGGCGAGGCAGGTGAATTGAGGTCAGGAGTTCGAGACCAGCCTGGCCAACATGGCAAAACCTTATCTCTACTAAAAATACAAATATTGGTTGGGAGTGGTGGCATGCGCCTGTACTCCCAGCTACTTTACTATATATACTATATACTATATATATAATATACAATATATACTATAATATATAGTATATATAATATATAATATAATATATAGTATATATAATATATAATATAGTATATAAGGATATACTATATATATACTATATAAAAATATATACTATATATTATACTCATACTTGGTGTTCCAATAAAATTGTATGAAATATATAAAATACATAATATACTCATACTTGGTGTTCCAATACAATGATTTTCTACTACTTCTACAGAGCTCAAAAGCATGGCTTTCCAACTCTGGTATACATAATAATCCTTTGAGGGAGTTTGTGAGAAGTTCCTGAGCCCCATTCTCCAAGGTTTTATTAGTTCATTCGGTTTGCATTCTGAGAAGTGCTTCACATGCTTCTGATGAAGGTTAATTTCAGCCTCATCTTGTTTTTAGAAACACTGTCTATGAGAATAATACAACTAGTGCCAAGCGATATCATGCTGTAATCTTCTGATCAGTCACTTGATAACTGATTTTTGCTTTTTCCCTTTCTTCCAGAATCTTTATATATCTAGGTTACTAGTTCCTTCTAATCTGGGATACACCAACTTCTTTCATATATAGAAGGCACAAAAATAACTTTGGGGCTTTTAAAATTTTCCCTAGATTGAGCTTACATTTTCAGCATACATCATTAGTGATATTCAGAGTCTTGAAAACCACCAAAAATAGGCAGAAAACAATAACTACAAGTATTTCACGAGGAAACATGCAGGAGAATTGATTGAAAAAAAAAAAAAAAAACATTAAAAAGCGGCTAGATCCCCATATCTTCTCTCCCACCCAATCCACCCACCATCTACCCTCCACCATCTTTTCTCTCATGGCAACATGCACTGAAAATTGCTGCTGAACCATTTAATAGCAACAATGATTATTATTATTGCTAGGTTGCAAACATTCCCCACTACCTGGCCATGGCTATCAGTCACTCTTCTACTTCAATCACATTCCTTCTGTATCCTCTCAAACCTCTCATGTTTTATAGAGGGACAAGTCACATATTAAAAAACAATTCTTCATTCTCAGCATATGTTATACATGGTCTTTGCTCTCGGATAAAACCTTTTGTTACAACTCTTTCTTCCAAGAGCTGAAGTTTGATTACCAGAAGTATCAAGGAATGATGTTATTAGTTTCTGTTTGAGATTAAAAGAATGTCTATTTTTAAAGTAGGGTGACCAAGTAATTTATTGTCCAAACTGCAAAGGCATAGAGAGTCAAAAAACACTATTAAAAATTGTACCAGCCGGTGCAATGGCTCACGCCTGTAATCCCAGCACTTTGGGAGGCTGAAGCTGGCAGATTGCTTGAGCTCAGGAGTTCGAGACCAGCCGGGCAACACAGTGAAATCCCATCTCTACCAAAAATACAAAAAATTAGCTGCCTGTGGTGGTGCACTTCTGTAATCTCACCTACTTGAGGGGCTGAGGTGGGAGGATCTCTTGAGCCCAGGAGGTCAACACTGCATAGAGCTGAGATTGTGCCACTACACTCCAGCCTGCGTGACAAAGTGAGACCCTGTCTCACACACACACAAAAGAAATTGTACCATCATCACAGGTATAAACTGAGACTGTTTCAGGCAAACCAGAATGCATGTTCACCTAGTGGTAAAAGAAAACAACAAATTCGAAATGAGAAAATGTGAAATTCAACTATAAACTTGTTCCATTATGTTAATGAGAAGGCATCAATTAAAAAGCCTAAATAAAGGCTAAATTTTTCAAAGTATTTTCTTTTCTATAAGTGAAAATATCAGAGAAAGGCAGGACTGTCACCATCAGAAACATGTTCTTCTAGATAAAGATACTCAAACACATGTCAAATCTTTTACCAATAATGGAGATTGGATGAGTGTTCATTGTAGTCTACAAGTGACAGATTTACTGTAAATTCTTGCATGTTGAAAATACCAGAAGAAGAAAAATTGGTGAAATAAGCTACGTTAAACCCATCACATGATTCTGTCTGCAACTAAAATCTAGAGAATTTGGAAATGTAAGATTATTTAGAATATTCACACCAAACGTTATCTCTCCAACTATTTAAACATATTGAAGTATAAGATAATGATTCATTTTATTAAGTGGCAACAACCTCTATGGTCATCAAACTGAACTACTTTATTATTATTATGGAATATAGAGTTTTTTAACAATTAAATTTTATATTTGTATCACTAATTGGTTGTGGTTATAGAATTAGCTTTTCCACATAACCTACTAGACATTGTAGAAAGTGTCATTGAACATCTATAATATTACAAATAATTCAATTAGAAAAATAATGAGGAGAAATTTAAAAATAATTATCAACATTTTCCACTTCCTTAAATATAATTTTAGAGGCTAAGTTTAACGGATACTTGTCACCAGTATTTTTGGTGTCAGTATTCTTATGTCAATAATCTGATATTCTGCCATATTTTGTTTTAATATTATTCTATTTTTCTCTTATTTCTATGTTTTGCTATAAGAAATATATTTTCTAAAGGCTTTAGTTTTCTCTTGTAAATTAAAACATTTATGCACATTTTAATGTTTTACCAGAATAAATGATACCTGTGTTTAGGACAAAATATCCAGAATTCTTTTACTTCTTTACCCTCATGACACATGCAACTTTTTTTTCTAAGAATGATAATGAAAGGCTATATTTATTTTCTAGGAAATGTGTTTATGTTTATGATACACCAATATAGCCTCAAAATTTGGCAGTCTGCTTTAAATATATACCTATATAACCGCAACATATGCGTGGATATAGACATACATCTTTTGAGTTATGAACTAAAACACAAGATGTACACCTGCCACCGTCTTTAATTCCAGCTCCTCAGAGGCAATCACTTTTATTCAACTATTTCAGTTAATATGCTTATAATTCTGTTACTTGATTATTCAGTTTTAGCTATTATCACAATGAGATACCATCTCACACCAGTTAGAATGGCCATCATTAAAAAGTCAGGAAACAACAGGTGCTGGAGAGGATGTGGAGAAGTAGGAACGCATTCACACTGTTGGTGGGAGTGTAAACTAGTTCAACCATTGTGGAAGACAGTGTGGCAATTCCCCAAGGATCTAGAACTAGAAATACCATTTGACCCAGTGATCACATTACTGGGTATATACCCAAAGTATTATAAATCATGCTACTATAAAGACACATGCACATGTATGTTTATTGCGGTGCTATTCACAATAGCAAAGACTTGGAACCAACCCAAATGTCCATCAATGACAGACTGGATTAAGAAAACCTGGCATATATACACCATGTAATACTATGCAGCCATAAAAAAGGATGAGTTCATGTCCTTTGTAGGGACATGGATGAAGCCGGAAACCATCATTCTCAGCAAACTATCACAAGGACAGAAAACCAAACACCGCATATTCTCACTCACAGATGGGAACTGGACAATGAGAACACTTGGACACAGGGCAGGGAACATCACACACTGGGGCCTGGCATGGGGTGGGGGGATGGGGGAGGGATAACATTAGGAGAAATACCTAATGTAAATGATGAGTTAATAATGGGTGCAGCACACCAACATGGCACATGTATACCTATGTAACAAACCTGCACGTTGTGCACCTGTACCCTAGAACTTAAAGTATATATAAAAAAAGGTTTTAGCTATTATCTGTTATTTCTTTTTTTAAAAAAAAGATCAGGCTTTTTACGGCCACACACACACAAACATACACACAAACACATACATTTTCCCTCTCTCCTCTGACTCTTAAAGCAATTGAAATACACATTTTTGTTCGGTCAGTATTTATCACTTACATTAGTATATAACATTGTGCATATTATACATAGTACACTGTCCTGCAGTGAACCAATACATTATAATTATCTTTTTGTGTAAAACTTTTTCATTTCAGAGGAGGCAATATGGTCTTTTCCTTTATATTCCTCTATGTCTCTACCACTTATCCATCTTTAGTTACTCTTTGAGTAACTAAATCTCCTTCAGGTACATTTAAAGATTAGAAGTTTTTTCAGTGTTACTTTTTAAAAATTGGGTGTTTCTCATTGGAATCTCCTTACTTCAATTCACCTCTGGATTGACTGCTCTCCAAGCCTCCGTTATTTTCATTAGGGTTTCTTTTTCACCTCTCTGTTAGATCCCATCTATGGTATTTTCATGTTTCCTAACATTTCTTTAATCCGTTCACCCCTTTTTCCCTTTTCCTGTAATTTCTGAGATGATCACTTAATTTCATCTTTCACTTTACCACTTCAGATTTCAGCAGTATTCAAAGTGTTGTTTATTGTCTCCATTATAAATATTTAAATTGGGGCCAGGCACGGTGACTCAAACCTGCAATCCCAGCACTTTGGGAAGCCAAGGTGGGTGGATCACTTGAGGTCAGGAGTTCAAGACCAGCCTGGCCAACATGGTGAAACTCCCATCTCTACGAAAAATACAAAAATTAACCAGGCATGGTGGCGGGTGCCTGTAATCCCAGCTACTAAGGAGGCTGAGGCAGGAGAATCACTTGAACCTGGAGGCGGAGGTTGCAGTGAGCCAAGATAAGACCCTGTCTCAAAAAAAAAAAAAAATGAAAAATTTAAATTGTAAATGATATTTACACCTTAAGTTTTTCAATCTTTATGGTTACCTGTTTTTGTATTATAGAAGTAATAATTATATTGATTTTCTTTTTTTCTGGCAATAACTGTTTCTTAGAAATCAATTCCTTTTATTCATCAACTAAGTCCTCTTCATTAGGACTGTAGTGCCTCCCAAATGCTTGGTGCTGTTTCTCATATTATCACGCGTATGTAGAAAGACCTGTGTTATGTACTTTATGGGAGATAAAATGGGTTATCTCAGAGTTAGAGAATCTCTGCTCTAACCTTCTAGGAACATTTTAAATGACACTAAACCAATGTTTCCCTATAGCAGACCTGGGCCTACTAACACATTCAGGAACTGTTGGGAGTGGCAGAAGCCATAGTCATTTGCAGCCTAGGAAGCTGCAGTTATGCAAGTGTCCTTGTCATATGTGACAAGGCAGCCAGAAGCTACCCAGGAGAAGGCCTGTGTTCCTTGAATGACTCAACCATTCCCTCTTATGAGACAGCTGTAGTAATGACTCCATTACTCATTAGCATGGCTTTCCCTCCAGAGCGACACTGAGATCTTTGGCATGGCTGTGCCGCTGTTGCTGTCTTTGGCACATCTTTGAGGTAGAGGAGGAAGCAAAACATGGTCCAGAACCATTTTTACCTTCAGCTCTGTGAGTTAAAGGACTTCCCAGTCCTTTCCTTCTTGCCTCACCCCATTATATTTTTACAGGAATTCCTCTAAGTTATCAGCATGGGCTGTTACCTTAGCAGATGTAAGTGCTGACATAAGCCTTTTTCCACATTTCTTTTTTATTCCTTTTTTTTTTTTTGAGATAGAATCTTGCTCTGTTGCCCAGGCTGGAGTGCAGTGGTACAATCTTGGCTCACTGCAACCTCTGCCCCCCAGGTTCAAGCAATTCCCCTGCCTCAGCCCACTGAGTAGCTGGGATTACAGGCACACGCCACAATATCTGGGTAATTTTTTTTGTATTTTTAGTAGAGATGGGATTTCACCATGTTGGCCAGGCTGGTCTTGAACTCCTGACCTCAAGTGATCTACCTGCTATGGCCTCCCAAAGTGCTGGGATTACAAATGTGAGTCACCGCGCCTGGCTTTCCCACATTTCTACATCCAAATTATTTTCACAGAGAGCTGCAAGAAGGATAATTTAGACATGTGGACTTATTTGTGCCCATTCCTAATGGAAACCTAAAATAATTTCTATGGCAAGTATTCAGCTTAAAGTGGGTTTGAGTAGTGAGCAGATAAATTTATGGGAAGAGGGATAAGCAACAACATTTTAAACTGGCTGAGATTACTGTGTGATTTTTAAGGAAAGTATTCCTGTTCACTTTGGTGAATAAGGAAGACTAAAATTACAAAGTGTGTGTGGTTATCAACATGAGGATGCATTTTTGTTGAGCCAAAATAGCTCAGTCCATTGAAGACTTCTATCCATAGAGCCAAAAGTCACTGACAAGGCAATGAAAACTTGAGAGGCTTCACTTGTTTTTGAAGAGTTTGCAATAAAGGAGATAAAGAGAATTTTAGTAATTAACAATGGAATCCTTAAAATGATCCAAAACATATAAGTTATTTTAGCAGTCTGCAGGATAAACTTTCAATTGTCATCCCATAAACTATTTTCTAAAGGTTGAAGAAAGGATTACAGCATTGCCATTGGTAGGTTATGTTTTCAATTCATCCAGAAAGAACTATATTGAGAATTGCTCTAAATCAACATTTGGCAAGAAATGTGGCCCATTAATCATAACAGGCTCCAAATGGTTTTGATGGCAAAACATTTGAGATGTTTAATCAGGTTACTTACTTGAGGAAGAATTATTAAGTTCCTGACTGTTAGTCGAGTGCCTACAGTCTGTCGTAGTTGTTAATGGTTCTGGTGCTATAAATCTAAGAGAATTAGACTTAACCATCACCTGGAAACTGCTTCTGAGAACTTCCTTACTAAAGTCATACCATGGAAAATTATGACCCAAATCCCCCACCATTACCATTTCTAACAGTCAAGCTCAGAATCTTTAGAAACTTCTAATAGGTTTTGAATTTCAATATGATAATATTATTCATTTTCAATTGGGCCATGCCAGGCTTACTTTTTGCAATTTAGCAGTAGGTAACCATACATGAATTGGAAGACTGCTATCCGTAATTGCCCTAAATGCTCAATCTCTGCTTAAGTAAGACAGGCATTCTATTTTGTAGTCAACTGATTTTACTCAGTATTTCAGAGAAGGTTTCCTTCACTATCTTGCTTAGGATTTTTTTTGGGGTAAATAAAATTTTTTTATGAAATATCAAAAAAACTTCCTTGATAAAATATTACGGGAAAACACTACTTAAAATGCTAACATAAACAATCTATCATTAGAATATACATTCTCAATAAATGTTTAATCTAAAAATTATGTTTATTTTTCATAAGCAAGAAATTTATATACTTTCCCTGGAAGAATACCATCATTAATCCAACAGAGGTTTTCAACCAGTGATTAGACCACCATAGGTACTGAGCTAAATTTCTGTTAGAGTAGGGATTGAACGGAGTGGGGTGGTCCAGGTATCAGCAGCCATCAGTCACTTGTGAGAGAAGTAGTGAGTGTCCTGATGCCAACTCAGCTTGTGCTGTGAGTCTTGGCTGCCCATATTAGTTTTCTGGGGCTGTCACAACAAAATGCCACCAACTGAGTAGCATAAGCAGCAGAAATTATCTCACAATTCTGGAGTCCAGGAGTCCAGGATGAAGATGTTGACAGTAGGCTTCTTCTGTCATCAGAGGGCCACGAGAGAATCTGTCATCCTTTTCTCATAGCCTCTGGCAGTTTGCTGCAATGCTTGGCATTCCTTGGCTTATAGAAACTCTGCTTTCAGGTTCACAGGGCATTCTTCCTGCACATGTGTCTCTGAATTTTCCTCTTTTTATAAGGACACCAGTCCTCTTAGAGTAAGAGCCTTTCCTACTACACTGTAACCCATATTAATGTTACATCTGCAATGACCCTATTTCCAAAGAGTCATATTCTGAGGTACCAAGGGTTAGAACTTCCACATATAAATTTTGGTGGGACACAATTCAACTCATAATACTGCCCCCCAAGTTCATCCTGTGAACTTGGGCAGGTCACTTCATTCTAAGTCTCAGCTTCCTTGTTGGTAAATATAGTAAAACTAATAGTACCAATGTCATTGGCATATTTAAGAATTTATCTAGGCCATACACCCACAAGGTAACTAAGTATATCTCAGCCATTACTAATGGTAGTAGCATAATATATTAGGTCTATAATTTGATTTCCACAAGTTTCCACATTATATTTAATCTTACTTTAATTTCTTATCTCTGTGGGCAAATGTATATAAACTTTAAAAATAAGAAAATACTGCTATTCAAGTATACAGAAAAAACAATAATAAGTAATTGTTAATGGCTATTGCCTTTTTAAAAAGCATTCTGGGCCAGGCGCAGTGGCTCACACCTGTAATTCTAGCAATTTGGGAGGCTGAGGCAGGCAGATCACGAGGTCAGGAGATCAAGACCATCCTGGCCAACATGGTGAAACCCTGTCTCTACTAAAATACAAAAAATTAGGCAGGCATGGTGGCATGCACCTGTAGCCCCAGCTATTCTGGAGGCTGAGACAGGGGAATCACTTGAACCTGAGAGGCGGAGATTGCAGTGAGCCAAGATCGTGCCACTGCACTCAAGCCTGGTGTCAGAGTGAGGCTCCGTCACTGCCCGCACCGCCACCCCGCCAAAAAAAATAGCATTCTGGATATGCCTCTACATCTTTAGGTAGTGATATAGGTGATTCAGCCATAACATTTCATCTGTGATATACACTGAAAACTCTTAATTGCTTAAAGTGACAGAGTATTCACAGATATATATTTTCCATTGCATATTTAACTGGAAGAAATGTTGTACACAGTAAATATTAAAGTTAAAAATAGGATTAAATAGACTGGAGTTTACCCTGTTAAAAGGTATATACTTTTTATATTTTTAAACATGATAAATATTTTGTGATATTTCCTGAAAATAGCATGCCAACAAGAGTACAGTTATTTAACAGAAATAGTTATCCTACTATGACATGAGAGGCCTCATTAGGTTTTTTTTTTTATAATTAGCTATAACTGCATCAAAAATTATTAGCTATAATGAAACAAAGGGTCTCTGGAAAGTGAACCCACATGAATACTTATTGTGAGTAAATTAAATTGAAAAAGCCTTGATGAAGCAATATACACCTAATTTCACATAAAAAATGCTGATTTCTCCCTGAAGAACAACTACAGATTCCATTAAAATATGAATATTTCATATAAATATCAATTAATCAAAAATGTATTTATATGGTGTCCCTGACTGGAATAAAAAGCATATAAGACCAGGCACAGTGGCCCACGCCTGTAATCCCAGCACACTGGGAGGCCCAGGTGAGCAGATCATTTGAGCCCAGGAGTTCGAAACAAGCCTGGACAACATGGTGAAACCTCATCTCTGTAAAAAATATAAAAAATTAGCCAGGCATAGTGGTACATGCCTGTGGTCCCAGCTACTCAGGAGGCTGAGGTGAGGGGATTGCTTGAGCCCAGGAGTTCGAGGTTGCAACGACCCCTTACCAACCTGGGCAACAGAAAGAGACCCTGTCTCAAAAAAAAAAAAAAAAAAAAAAAAACCATAAAATTTCACATATTAAAAAGCCAGGTGAAAAGATAGTGATGCCATACCTCAAAACAACAATCAAATTTTCATAAACCTAAGTTAAACAGGTTCCTCATATAAAATATGACCTTTTTGGAGAATTCTCTTCTCTTTTTAAAGTCTTACAAATATTTTCTTCATATTACAATTGGATACATATATTCTAAAACATTTGGGAAATTGTTAAGCTTCATGTTTTGAAAGGGGGCTTTGGCTAAGAAGCATGGAATGGAAAGGAAAGAGGGAAGTAGAAAAAGAAATGCGTGAAGTGATAGTAACAGAAGCACATGCTTCCCAGCGTGCATGCCAATAGGCTGGAGAAGTGCCTTCTTAATAAGCATTCCAAGCACACTTTGGCATATGTGTTTCGACAATAACATCCCTGGGGATGGGTCTTCAGGGAAGTTTCCAAATACATTTCAGACCTAATTTTCATTACGCATTCACAAGATACCCTGCGTGGTGATGAGATACCTGCAAGCAAATAGTGAGAAGGATTTGTGTAATATAAATATGTGATGGATCTGCCCTCCCTAGGTCCCTAAGCCGAGCACTCTAGTAATAGTGGCCATGGCTCTGCAGTGATCCCCTGCCCCACAGTGACAGCGTGCTATCCCCTCTACTAGCTACAGGTGGTGCATTCTTCTCTACTTCTGCTTGCAAGGTAAACAGAGTAACTCTCCAAGATCAAAAAGTATTTAATTTAAAATCTGCTTATTTGAAACTGTGCCTAAAGTTTGGTCAGCACTATAAGAATTATTGAGTAAATTTGAGCCTACTCAAAACCAATCTGGACTTGGTCATACTGTGAATGAAGGGCAGAAAGCCAAAAGACATGGGAAGAGAACTCTGCATTATTTCATCGATCTTGATATAGTCTTATCCAATACCAAATTTACCAGGTCATTACACTAGATTGTTTTCTGTTTTGCTATGTCCATGAAATCCGCACCAAAGAAAACATTTCTATGGATGCCTCACTGATCCGTTGGTCAACTGACAGCCATTAGAATTTAGGTGCATTAATTTACAACTGCTATTCAACAGATACGTATTGCATTTTTGTCACATATCTTGACTCTTCAAATGATTATAACTACTTGAAAGTAGAAATCTTGCCTTACACATATCTGTAATTTCACATTGCAATTCTTGGAATGTAGTATGTGGCTTATAACTATTGTAAATTTAAATGACTGACCAAAATAAGTATAGTCAGGGTATTAGTTGATGCAACCCATGGGGTCCAATCAGTTTTAGCGCAGAATTGTTAAATGAAGTTAGTGTAATAAAGATTAAGCCTGTTTAGCATTTCTCATCATTTCACACTAGGAGTACATTTGAAACAATTCTTCTAAATTATTTTTCTTTAAAGAAATCAAGATTAACATAAGTGGAAACAGTGACAAGCTAACAGCCCCTGACGGGCAGCAAAGTGACTGTCACTTTGCCAAGCCTTTTTACTAACATAGAAGGTGTTTTCTTTTACCATCATGAAAGTGTGGCTTTCCTGTTAAGTTTGATGTGTACAACTGGAAAAAAAAAAAGAAACCTGGCCTGAGACGTTAGAATAAAGTCTTTACTGCTCATTTGCCAGCATTCCTTGCCTCATTTAAGGGGGACCTATTGAAAAAGAAACTGAACTCAAATGATTTTCAGATGTGAATGGATTTCCTGGTAGTCAGTCACCTGGTCTAGGGACCAGTCACACTTCCTTGGCAATCTTTTTAATGCTGCTAAAGCACCATGCTTTAATGATCATGGTCTTCCGGGTCATCCTACAGCATTTGCCTTTGTTCAGGTCAATCGAATCAGTCATATTAACTCCTTGCAATGCACAGGTACTAAATGAATCTTCTCTTGAAGGAGAAATGTTATCTGTGTGCTATGAAAGGAAATGTTAGATTAGTGGAATCCCAGGGTTAGAAAGGAACTCAAGGGTCATTTATTTTTAGTCGACATTTCAGTTGTGGAGCCCCGTCCCCTACATAATATTTATATTGGCCAAGTCTGCATGAGGTATGGATTAGAACACTTTTAATGATATCATTTATGTTTCTGTGTAGAAAACAGAAGTATTTTTCAGCTCTCATGGTCTATTGGTATTTTCCATGCCATAGTCCGTGAAATGCACCTTGATTTAAATTTGGCCCTGAAACCTTGGAAGAGGGCCTAAATGGAGCCAAGAAGGTGAGAGGCTTTGCTCCCTGCAAGGCTCTGAGCATAGCACATTTCCTAATGGTGTAGAAGCTCTTGATTAAGAAGGAGAAACTGATACCAATTCCGTCTTATCCTCTGGTGTGACTCGAGCAGTTCAAAGAGGCTACCATGACCTTGGAATCTCTGTCCCATTCAAACTGCAAGGCTCAAAATTCCACCATTAGAGAACTTTTCATTTTGTCAAACTGTAGCCTTTCATGTTTTTCTTTATAAAACTTAATCACTATAGAAAGGTATAATATATAAAGTTGCTAAAATGTATCTTTTTAATAAGATTTTTCTACTCAGATATTTCTACTGAAATAACTGGCCCTAGCAATATGTATACAATCAGAACAAAATAAACTAAAGGAGAGAAGAGGAATCTGGGGAGAGAAGGTGTCTGAAACAGTCACTAGTGAATGGAAACTTCAGCACTGCAAGGCCAGCCTGGTCTCCAGTATCCACTGTGAGCTGCCTGACAGCCTTGAGCAAGTCCTGCTCCTGCATCCTGGTTGTTATAAACCAAGGGCCCAGATCATGTCGGACCCAGCAGCTGCTGCTTAATTGCTTAATTGTTTTTACCATCCTGTGGAACAAAACGACATTATAGCTTCAGACAATAGTAAGTGGAATGTGTAATTCCTGCTGATCACAGAGTCTCAGACATTGGTGGGACCTAGACCTGGCCTGTGTCTTTTGCTGGACTTCAATCTCTACAGTCTCAGAGAGTAAGTTTTCATAAAGCACCTGCCATGTGCCAGGCACCAGGTGGAGCTGGGGTCAGATTCCTGAAAAACAGAAGAGGATGCTGCTCTCATGAGGCTTAGAGCCTAGAGAAGGAGGGGGTGTTCAGTTAGGCACAGACAGCCCATCCCAAGGGTCCCCTTCCCCATTCTTCCACCAACAAGAATGAGGAGGGCAACCTGGGAGAAGGACAGGAGATCAAAGAGACTACTGCAGGTGGAGGGAATGGAATGTCAGGGCCTGAGGGAGAAAAGGCAAAGATGTTCTTGAAAAAACTCTAAGAGCCACAGAGGACTAGAGCAGAGGGAGTCACTGGCAATAGCATGAGGAATGAAGCTGGAGACCCAGATCATGGTGTACTTTGTGTAGGAGGGATTTGAGACCTTAGCTTAAATGTAATATCATGGCTGTTGAATGATGTTCAGCTGGCTGGTGTCAAGATTAGAATTCTTTTCTTTTTTTTTTTTTAAGTGTCACTCTGGAGGCAAGTTAGAAACTGAATTGAGTAGGGCATGAGAAGAGGCAGAAAAGGAGAGAAGAAATTGGATTCATTACCAAGGAGGATATTAATGGCCTAAACTGAGGAATCGACATTAGTAATAAAATAAAACTCATTTGAACATTTGAAACATTGACATGGTTTACAGTGCAGAGAAGAAGAAATGCTGTCAGGATGAAGCCAAAGACTGAATAACTGGATAGAGGGTAGAACCATATACTTAGCAGGGAAGGGGAAAGGCAGCTTTCGAGCAGGAGGTCAGAACCCATGAATTACAATGAGGTATTCATTCAAGAGGATGTACTGTGTGAACATTTGGCTTTAAAAGATCTGGGGTTAAAAGAGTGATCTGGGCCCCAAGTAAACATTTGAGAGAAGGTACATGGATGGCATTTGAAGTAACTGGGAAGGACAAGGTCCCTTAGGGAGTTTGCATAGAGCAGCAAAAGGAGAGTCCACCAAACCAAGTCTCATGAACTTTGACATTTAATGACTGAGTTGACACGGGAAAGAAACAGCAGAGGGGTAAGAGAAAAAAGAAGATCATGAATACCTGATGTTAAAGTAATTTAGAAGCCAATGTGTCTGCAAATGGTGGATGGTCATCTGTTCAGAATGCTGTGGTGAGATTAAATTGAAGACTGAGGTGTTTATCGGATTTAGTGACATGGAAGTCACTGGTGAATTTAGCAAGGTATGGCTAAATAGCAGCTATATGAAAATTTCAAACTCTAAAGGAATACTGGAGATCGTTTTATCTTCAGACTCTTTTGATGAATGTAGAAACAGGTTCAGACCATTCAAGTAAATTATTCCAAGGTCACAGCCATTTAATAACAGAGCTTGGGCCAAGATCCTCTCCCACAGCTCTTTCCATCAAAGGTCACTGATACTTTGTTATCCTGAGATATCAACTTGAATTTTTAATTAAAATAGGCTTACTCATTGCTTAAAACAATAATAGGGTTCAATTCTTTAGAACAATAAAACTTTCGTTTACTCCAAATATTGATGGGAGTTAGTAAACTGGGGAGCTTCAATGCAAAGACTCCAGAAATGCTCTGTGTCAAAGGCTCCACCAATGACAATCAGAGATGTGCAGTCTAGGAACTGTAGTGTGAGGCATACAGAAGACATCTTTTATTTTGACATTTTAAAAAAGCGACCAAATGGCTTGGTTAAAATTACAAACACACCGTAAAACGTCATGTTAAGACAAAACAGAAACAAAAAACTCCAAACATCATCTTACAGTGGCATACCAGAAAGTATTTGAAAACGGTTACATGCCATTACTTTTTCACTTTGGTAAGATGAAAACAACACGATTTTTTTTTTCATGTGTTAACAATGTACTCTCTCAGGCTAAGACCTTGTATTCCAAGTCGAAGCCTAGGGCAACATTTTTACAGCTGAATTATAAATCCCTGAAAATAGAGATGTATAAGGGAAATTCTAGAAAACCATATCTAATAGATCTATACTAGATCTCCTTTAATGAAAGGAGCTCTGAAATTTTCTTCTGCATACCTTTGGTAGTAAGATTAAATGATAAAAAATTCAGATGAACAATTTAAGATATAACCCTTTTTTGATACCAGTATATATTATAGGAATCATTCACATTGCAAACAAAAAGAAAAGAATCTGTTACAGCTGGGTACAAGAACGTAAGATATAAAAAATTCTTTGGGGAAATGATGGGTTATTAAGGTATGGACTATAATATCATCGTCAATCTATAAAACTTTTACAACCTAGTCTTATTTGCACAGAGATTACATCCCCAAAGCTCAGTGCCAAACACACATGTTAATAAGCTCACAACTTTTAATTAAGCAATATGTAAAAGTAGATTCCCATTAAGCTGTGATTTGTGGGCTAGTTCATTACAGTGGGCCCCAACCACCAGACACATATTCAATACAAATCAAGCAGTCTGCATATTATCCAGCTTTAATGTGAACCTACCAGTGATGTTTTATTGCCAGCTCAGAAGAACAGTTCATAGAAGGTATTTTTCCCCAAAAGACTAGGACAGAGATCAAAACCTAATGACCCCATGGTGCTTGCTTAATGAAATGACTCATCTGCATTGTTTATTTGCATAACACAATAATTACTCATACAGTTAATTATCATACATCTGATTATCTGACCTGAGGGGTTAGAGTTTTTATTGTCATAAACCCATAGAGGGCAGCCCTGGAAGTTTTTTTTTGGGTAGTTGAGGCAAGATTAAATTCTCTTTTATTTCAGTTTGGTTGAGAAGGAAAGTGTTACGGAATTAATGGTCTGGGGAAAACTGGCTAAGTGAAAAGAAAATGAGGCTGCATCTTTCCTCCATAAGGTAAATTCTGCAGGAATTAGGGTGTTAATTCTAAAATATAGAACCATGGAATAGTGGGGAAAGAATATGACTTCATTTCATGAAGGAGAACATTTTCAGGGTAGATAAATGGCCAAGATGGATGAAAAGTTGATATATTTGACTATATAGACAACTAAAAAGTCTCTACATAAAATGCAATCATCATGCCTTCAAAAAATTAAATGACATAATATCCTGAGTAAAAATATTTGAATTAAATCAATATTTAATCAATAACCCAATGTATTCTTTGAATAAATATTTATTCAACAATCATTGTACGCTGGGCATTTTATTTTAATGTATATTATCTTATATATTTATACAGACAACTTTTTTCAAAACATTAAATTCTTATATTTTGCTTATGCTTTGTTTTAGGCTTTCTATTCAGTTCAACTGGTTTGTCTACTTATGTCTGTGCCCATAAAGTATTTTAATAATTAATGCAGTTTTTAAATACATTTAAAATTTTGTTTGCTAAGTACTTCTTCACTCTTCTTTCTCTTTCATTTATTATTTGTGCACTATATGGTTATTGTAAAAGTATTAAAAGATGTAGATACACAGAAAAGAAAATCACCTTAAATACCAACAGATAACCAGTGTTAACACTTTAGTATCTATTTCTCCATTATTTTAATGCAAATCTATACATATGTCTGCATACATGTAGAGAAACTTTTATGAATATATATTTAGATTTTGAATAAGAATCTACCTAGTTTATTTAAAACACATTACAGATATATTTCCAAGTCAATTATTAAACTGTGTCAAAAACAATGCTATGTACTAGCAAACATTCAGCAAACTATGACTAGTAGGCTAAATCCAGCTCGCCACGTGTTAATAAAGTTTTATCAGAACACAGCTATGCCCATTCCTTTATATATTGTCTGGCCTTTTGTGCTATAACAAGAGAGTTGAGGAATTGTGACAGGCCCATAACTCTTGTAAAACCTAAAATATTATTTGGCCGTTTACAGAAACAAATATAGACCACTACACTAAACCGTTTCTTTTTAGGGAGACTATATTCCTGCCGCACCCCATGTTTGGGACCATACGACTGAGCCCTGGCCAGTGAGATGTGGGTGGAATTGATATAGCACTTCTGGGTCTTAACATAAAAATGCCTTATATTTTAACCTCTTCTTTATCTGTGGTCATATTCCACTTCTGATTCTTAATGCTATATGTTTGCAACATTTTTCTTTGTCAATATTACCAGAAGAAGAAATCAATATTGTTCTATCAATTTAAAAATCATAAATATTAATTTATATCCTTATTTTTCAGTTGATTTTCAGCTTTTGAAGGTTTATTCTTTTTTATATTTTTTTCCCTAAATTCTTGACTTTTGTTTTTAAATAATAAATATATTACAGCATTGGCCACATCTCATAAGTTTTCACAAATAGCATTCTAATTGCTTCATTATCATTAATTTCTTAATAGCTTATGATTGCAATTTTTATTTCCGCTTTGGCCCACAAGTATGAGGAATCAGGTTGATGAACATACTGAGATTTCAAACCATACTACGAGGCTACAGTAACCAAAACAGCATGGTACTGGTACAAAAACAGAGATATAAACCAATGGAACAGAACAGAGCCCTCAGAAATAATACCACACATCTATAACCATCTGATCTTTGACAAACCTGACAAAAACAAGCAATGGGGAAAGGATTCCCTATTTAATAAATGGTACTGGGAAAACTGGCTAGCCATATGTAGAAAGCTGAAACTGGATCCCTTCCTTACACCTTACACAAAAATTAATTCAAGATGGATTAAAGACTTAAATGTTAGACCTAAAACCATAAAAACTCTAGAAGAAAACCTAGGCAATACCATTCAGGACATAGGCATGGGCAAGGACTTCACGTCTAAAACACCAAAAGCAATGGCAACAAAAGCCAAAATTGACAAGTGGGATCTAATTAAACTAAAGAGCTTCTGCACAGCAAAAGAAACTACCATCAGAGTGAACAGGCAACCTACAGAATGGGAGAAAACTTCTGCAATCTACCCATCTGACAAAGGGCTAATAATACCCAGAATCTACAATGAACTCAAACAAAATTTACAAAGAAAAACAAACAACCCCATCAAAAAGTGAGCAAAGGAGATAAACAGGCACTTCTCAAAAGAAGACATTTATGCAGCCAAAAGACACATGAAAAAATGCTTATCATCACTGGCCATCAGAGAAATGCAAATCAAAACCACAATGAGATACCATCTCATACCAGTTAAAATGGCGATCATTAAAAAGTTAGGAAACAACAGGTGCTGGAGAGGATGTGAAGAAATAGGAACACTTTTACACTGTTGGTGGGACTGTAAACTAGTTCAACCATTGTGGAAGTCAGTGTGGCGATTCCTCAGGGATCTATAACTAGAAATACCATTTGACCCAGCCATCCCATTACTGGGTATATACCCAAAGGATTATAAATCATGCTGCTGTAAAGACACATGCACACGTGTGTTTATTGCAGCACTATTCACAATAGCAAAGACTTGGAACCAACCCAAATGTCCAACAATGATAGACTGGATTAAGCAAATGTGGTACATATACACCACAGAATACTACGCAGCCATAAAAAATGATGAGTTCAGCTTTGTAGGGACATGGATGAAGCTGGAAACCATCATGCTCAGCAAACTATCGCAAGGACAAAAAACCAAACACCTCATGTTCTCACTCATAGGTGGGAATTGAACAATGAGAACACATGGACACAGGAAGGGGAGCATCACACACTGAGGACTGTTGTGGGGTGGGGGGAGGGGGGAGGGACAGCATTAGGAGATATGCCTAATGCTAAATGACGAGTTAATGGGTGCAGCACACCAACATGGCACACATATACCTGTATAACAAACCTGCACGTCGTGCACATGTACCCGAAAACTTAAAGTATAATTAAAAAATAGAAATAGAAAATTGTTTCTCACAGTTCTGAAGACTCTCAAGTTGAAGATCAAGTTGCCAGCATCTGGTGAGGGCCTTCTTGCTGAATCTTCACGTCAGAAAGGCAAAAGGAACGAACATTGTGACCTCACTGGCCAGAAGAGTGGAAGAGCCAAGCCGACTGATTACTGTATGAAGCTTCTTTTATAAAGACCTTAATCCCACTCACCAGGGAGCAGCACTAATGGGCTTTCACCTGTTAAAGGCCCTACCTTCTAATACTATCATTGGCAACACCTGAATTTTGAAGGCAACACATTCAAACTGTAGCATCATCTCTTCTAATAAATGAGATCACTAATGAATGAAGAGAGAAAAGAGAACCAAGGACTGAGTCCTAGAGCACTTCAACGTTACTTCTGACCTCACTGGCCAGAAGAGTAGAAGAGCTAAGCCAACTACTTACTGCATGAAGCTTCTTTTATAAAGACCTTAATCACACTCACCAGGGAGCAGCACTAATGAGCTTTCACCTGTTAAAGGCCCTACCTTCTAACACTATCATTGGCAACACCTGAATTTTGAAGGCAACACATTCAAACTGTAGCATCATCTCTTCTAATAAATGAGATCACTAATGAATGAAGAGAGAAAAGAGAACCAAGGACTGAGTCCTAGAGCACTTCAACGTTAAGAAGTAGAAGGAAAAAGAAGAATATAGCAAAGGTAACTGAGAACTGCAACCATATAGGAGGAAAACTAAGAGAGTGTTGTCCTGGTAGCCAAGTGAAGAAATGCACCAAGAATAAGTGAGTGCTAAATTATGTCAAACATTTCTATGAAATCAAGTAGACTGAGTATTGAGAATTGATTATTAGATTTAGAACCTTGGGAAGGGTCATTGTGGGACTTGGTAGGAACAATCTCCATAGAGAACAGGTGTGAAATCCTGATGAGCTGGGTTGCAGTAAGCATGGGAGGAGGGGAGTTAGAGTCAGCAAGAATGGACAACTCTTCCAAAGAGTCTTTTTACAAAGGGGAACAGAGAAATGAGAGATGATGGGGAAAATAGGGTCAAGGAGAGTAGTTTCTGTTCCAAGATGGAGAAATAATAACAAATTTGTATTATCAAATGGAGAGTGAAAAAATAATAAGGTAGAAAGGAGAGAAAAGAATTGATGGAGTCAAGAAAGTGATCTAACATCTAGTGGAAAGATCAATTTTAGAAAAATGCATGGAGCCTTCCCCTGAAGTGAAAGCCAAAATGCAGCACCCATGGGTGCAGATACTGGTAGGTAGGTTCACAGCATGACAGGAAATTGTGGGGTTCCCTCCTGATTATTTCAGTTTTCCCAAGGAAGTAGAAATCCAGCTTTTTACTTGAGAGTGAGGCTAGGGAAAGATGTGTTTCAAGTTTGGAAAGAGACAATGAAATGCAACAGTCAGATAGGGGAAGAGTGAATGAAATAAGAAAATATATGATTCCCGGGAACTGCTAAAGGCCGTTTGAGATCTATAGTCACACATTTAGAGTAAGGATTGGTCAGTAGCAATGTCTGTTTTACTCCAGCTGCATTTAATTGCATGGGTGTAGACACAAATTAGGCACAGGTGAGTCCCACTAGGGCCGCGGTCTCTTCAAGTGATACAAGGAAATGAGAGATGAGCTGCAGGTGTAAGCTCCTAAGGAGTGATGATGTTGGATGACTGTGAAAGTTAAGCTGGTTGAGAAGGAAAAAAAACAAAAAGGGACAAACCAGGGGAAAAGTGATAGACATGCAATTGACATGATTTGACTTTCTGCAGCATCAAATCTGCACTTGCAGGCCTCTGAGATGTCTTATAACTTTGCATTGTTAGTTTTAGTTTCTCATTTTTAGTTGTCATTAATCTTTTGTTCTCCATTCACTTTTCTTTTTATTTCATCCTGTTACATTTTTATCTAAGCTGGTCCACTACTTAACAGCTTTCTGTTTCTATTTCATAGGAGTTCTGTCTTCTAAAATGTTCCAGTGTGCCAATTTTGGACATCTCTCTTCGCAGATAATGTTAACAAATATAATAGCTTTCAGTTCCATAGGTGACACCACATATACTTTCCTAATTTCTTCAGTGGATTTAGTGCTTAGAATTACATTTGCTGTCTCAGGACTGATTATAAGAGTACCATGAGCTCAGAGTAGAGAATGTGGAACATATAGAAAGAAAATAAACTTATAAAATGTATAATATCAGAACTCACAAATGGCTACTATCAATATATCTGTATGTGTTTTTTCAAATTTTTAAACATAATATATTTTTTATAATTAAGACCATAGTAAATGCATCTTACCTTTTTCACCCCACATTATATTTTGAATATTTCCTCATGTAATTCTTTATTATTTGAAAATGAAACTTTAATGAATACACAATATTACAACATACCTGTTCTGTGTATATTTATAAACTTCTTTACTTTTTATTATAAAACATTTTAAATTTATTCACAAGTAGTAAAAAAATAGTAGCCAATGAACTCTCACTTATCCATTACTTAGGTCCAGTGTTCCTCTTTATGCTGTGTTCTCTTCGTTCTCATTCTTCCCATGTTGCCAAAAAATCTTTCTTAGTAGTGTGCAGTTTAACCATAGGATGTCCCTGGTTCATCCATGACCTACGTTTAATGGAGTCTGACACTAGCATGAGAAAGACAATAAATCAATGAATCAGCAATGCTTTCCAGGAAAAAATAACCTAAATGGGTTACTATATAATCAAAGTGGCATTTCAAATATCAGGGAAAAAATAAACTATTTGATACACTATGTTAAAACAATAAAGAAAAACTACAGATTAAACTACATAAAAATTGAGAACTTCTATATGCCAAAATATATATATATATATATATATATTTTTTTTTTTTTTTTTTTGAGACGGAGTCTCGCTCTTTCACCCAGGCTGGAGTGCAGTGGCGCGATCTCGGCTCACTGCCGGCTCCGCCCCCTGGGGTTCACGCCATTCTCCTGCCTCAGCCTCCCGCGTAGCTGGGACTACAGGCGCCTGCCACCTCGCCTGGCTAATTTTTTGTATTTTTAGTAGAGACGGGGTTTCACCGTGTTAGCCAGGATGGTCTCGATCTCCTGACCTTGTGATCCGCCCACCTCGGCCTCCCAAAGTGCTGGGATTACAGGCGTGAGCCACCGCGCCCGGCCCCAAAATATATATTAAAGCAAATGAAATACTTGGCAATCTTGGGATAATTTGGTGACATATGTGACAAAGCTTTTGCTGCACTTAATATATAAAGAGCCACTACAATTCAATAAGAAAAAGTGAGTTCCAACAGTAAAACTATAAATTTTCATTGATCTTGTAAAATAAGCATCATTTCTGATAAAATATTTTCACCTTTTCAATAAGAAAATATTTTTACAATTAATGTCCATTAGTAGCAAAATCTGGAGAAAGAAGAGCTTAACTCAACTAACATTTATGGTTAAAGTAGAAATTGGTATAATATTTCTGAAGTAAAATTGGTATACACTGGAATTTTAAATGAGCTACCAATTTATTTAATAATCTTACTTATAGAAGGCCAGGCGCTGTGGCTCATGCCTGTAATCCCAGCACTTTGGGAGGCTGAGGTGGGAGGATCATGAGGTCAGGAGATCGAGACCATCCTGGCTAACACGGTGAAACCCGTCTCTAATAAAAATACAAAAAATTAGCCGGGCGTGGTGGCAGACGCCTGTAGTCCCAGCTTCTCTGGAGGCTGAGGCAGGAGAATGGCATGAACTGGAGAGGCGGAGCTTGCAGCGAGCCAAGATTGTGCCACTGCACTCCAGCATAGGCATCACAGTGAGACTCCGTCTCAATCATCATCATCATCATCATCATCATCATCTTACTTATACAAATATATTATTTCTTTCCTCTGTTTTTTTTCTTTATTTCCATCCTTCCATCATTTTTTCTTCCCTACTACTCTCTTTATTATTTATTTATTTTTTCTTCTTCTTAAGCTCATTAATTTGCCTAGCTAATCACAGTAGCTAACAAATTTCTTTCATCCTTCATGGTATTCCTCACAACCACCCCGTGAAATGGACACTGGTAAAACCCCACTGGAGTGATTGGGTGCAACTACTTCAGATACTGTCATGGAGACAATTGAGAAAATGATGCTACCTTCTCACATTGAGTATAGAATTAGTGGAACAACAAAATCAGGGCAACGAAATCCATTAACAGAAAGACTGAACTGAAAGTATCAAGTCAGCTTTAAAGAGAAAGAACACTTGGTGCATTCACTCATAATGATCTGTGAACCCTGGTGCACAGTTTTTAAGCCCCCTATAAATCCTCTTCCTGACTGTGGAGCTCTCACATTCCGTGTGGTCAACATGGGACCAGGTGAGCTCTAGTGTCAGATAGATAGTCTTTCTCCTGGGGTGGAGTGGACAGAGTCATCAGCTATTCAGACATACTCTCCAATTGTGCACTCTTGAACCAGGTATACATGCCTAATTACATCACCGGATTAGCAAATACCACTTGAGGACTTTCAGTAAGGTTGAGTGACTTGTATGAGTCACATAATTACTAAGCTATAGGGCAGGATTTTATCCTAGATCTAACTCCGGAGCCCCAGATCTTAACCACTGTGCTGTACTATCTTATTCATTTCTTTATTCATTTATTCACCTATTTATCATACAATTCCTGAGCTCCTAGCTTGACCCAGACATTGGGGTGTTTATCCTTGAGGAATTTATACCATTTTAGGAGAGAATTTCTGCTCCTTCCAAGGTCTCAATAAATTAAGGAATCAATAAGAGAACAGCCTTTCCATTCTAATCTATCAAATGTCCAAGATCAAGCAAATTCTCCATTCAGCGGATCCCAGTGTTCATGCCACAGACCAGTGTATCAGTGCATATTATATATATCTGGTCCTATTTAAAGCATTTCAGGCACTGGTAGAGTATGTAAGAAAACAATACTTTTTTGTGTGAAGTAAAGGAACTTTTTCTGGATCCCTAGAGGCAGAACCTAGCATCACCTACTTCAACCCTGAGTATATCTCTTCTCCCCATCCCCTAACTCCTCACCAGTGACAAAAGAGAAAATCTATATAAAATGCACTGTATTCAAAGAAAAAAATGTGTTTTTTAAAAAGATTAGGTTTACCTTATTTCACTCAATCACCAGCTATTTACGACTTATTATTTGCCAGACTCTTCACTGTTATACTAAGCAAGTTCTTAGGAGAATCTCCAAATTGGTAGTAGGTATTTTCAAACTATTGGAAGAATTCCCCAGTTGTAAGAGTTCTCATCTGAAAGGACAATTTTCCCATCTCTAGAGGTGATTAAGATTGAGCTAGGTGGCCAACTAGAAGTGATGTAGTGAAACAGATTTGTGCTTCACATAGATGGCTGGCCGGACCCAAAGAACTTGTGAGTATGTACATGCTTATATATGTGCATGGGTGTGTGTGTGTGTGTGTGTGTGTATATAGTGTGTATATATATGTGTATAGGTATGTGTAAACGTATGTGTATATGTATATAGAGCACGCGCGCATGTGTGTATGCATTGTTAGTGACTAAAATATATAGGAAAGACCATTTTGGAGACATCTTGAATAAGCACTTATAAAACAGAAATGCCACAGTGCCATAAAAGGTTTTCCTTCTGCTTATCCAAGCATTATCAGTTGATTTATTTAATAAAACTGAGGACCCAGATAGACTGGAAATACAGCTTCCAATAGAATGTTCTCATGCTGTGATTACTGAAGTGATAAGTAATTTGCTTTTAATGCTAGCAACATACCACTTAGCATCATACTTAACTGAAGGATGAAAATCACTCATTTTTCATCCACTTGCTTAACTGACACTTAAAATAATCTGTTGTCACTGAACTTAACACAAGAAATATTTACTAGATCTCACTTCTGAATTTATAGCAAGCATTGAAAATTTTAATTTCTTCTTATTTATATTTTTATCCTTAATAGAATTGCATTCCAAATGGATAATTTATTTAGACAATAAGAGCACAGTAGGTACTAGCAAAAATAATCTATTAAAAGGTTTTTTATTTACACTTTTCAAATACAATCATATTTTCTACTGTATATTACTCTGTAGGAAGAACAATGTCAGTGTGAATGACACAAGTCAATTAGCAACCAACTATAATACTAGAGATGAAGTTACCAATGAAATCACTGAGAATATACACATAAGTTTTTTGATATTGTTTTACTAATAGAGGCCTTAAAAATAATTATTAGTGTTATAAATTATCCTCAATAGACTGAAAAAGACTGGTGACTAAATTCACAGATATGTAGTCCCTCAGAAACCTGTTCTGAATTTTGAAATAATACTTTGCACTGTGCGTAAACACATGCACTCTCCTAAGGGGACATTGCACCGATGCCTCTTCCATTAGAACTCCGTTCTCACAGAGAAGCTGTTTGCAAAGACCATACCCATCTCTCCTTATCCATGGAATTATTACTCGCGGTCCATAAAGAGTCACAGAAAATGAGAGAAATTGACTATAAGAATAAAGATTCTTTTATCTGTCTCTATTTTTCTTAAGAAACTAAGCATACATGTACATCAAAAAAGTCTAAATTAAATAGATTCTTTCAATGCCAGTACATAGTGTTTACTTCAGGTGTATATTGTGTCAAATCTTATTTCAACACTGAACTGGGTGATAATACTGAGCCCTGAACCTCGAAATGGTACTTTTTAACAAAAAGAGAGAATTCATGAAAACACAGGTCAGTAAATTTCTACACACCAAACACCTATGTGTACATACATTGTTATAAAAGATTAAGACAAACTCGAGTGTTGAACCTGTTACTTAGTACGTAGTGCCCAGTGAGAGAAGTTCAATGGCAGGGAAAACAAATATAGAAAATCAATAACAGTAACAAAATAAACTCTGCAGACTTCTATTTTAGAATATTGAACTCAAGCTTCGCAATAATGTAGTAGAAGATGCCTCGGATTAGAAAATATACTGTGGCCATGGGCATTCTTCAGATGCAGAAAATATTGCTTTTCTTTACTCATCCTTCCACTGGGGCCACCAATTTCCTAAAGGAAACCCGTAAAAGGAAAAGTATCAATGGACTGATTGCTGATTTCTGCATTGCTCATTCAATTCATTCATTTAGCACATTAAACATAAATTTAAGTGAAATGTGACATATCAGTTTATTCTTTCATTCAACAAAAATATACTGAGCACTTATTAATTCAGTACAGTATTAGGAACTGGGGAGGTAACATTAAATAAAGTAGACAATGATCCCTGCCTTCGTAGGCCTTAAATTTTAGTGAGGAAATTATAAATAGAAATGACAGACCTGCAAAATTGGCAGATAATTAATTCAGTTAAGCAAACGGCAGCTAAAAATTTACTATAGTACTTTTGATTTATTGACTTGATTTAATAATTTAGTGAAACACAGCGTAAGATGCAGAAATCTACTTCTATATATACATTTGTTCCTTATCGGGGTATTTTGTGCTGATACAGGTCTATCAGATAATTTGTTTTAATACATCTAGCCCCATTTTTTCTTGGTTTCTTTGTGTGGACTTATTTCTACTGTAAACAAGAGCAGAATAAAGAACCGGCCCTGGCCGGGTGCGGTGGCTCAAGCCTGTAATCCCAGCACTTTGGGAGGCCGAGGTGGGTGGATCACGAGGTCAGGAGATCGAGACCATCCTGGCTAACACGGTGAAACCCCGTCTCTACTGAAAATACAAAAAATTAGCCGGGCGTGGTGGCGGGCGCCTGTAATCCCAGCTACTCGGGAGGCTGAGGCAGGAGAATGGCGTGAATCTGAGAGGCGGAGCTTGCAGTGAGCCGAGATATGAGATCGAGCCACTGCACTCCAGCCTGGGGGACAGAGAAAGACTCCGTCTCAAAAAAAAAAAAAAAAAAAAAAGAACCGGCCCTAATGCTATCGTTATGCCTCCTTCATGCCATCTTTCTGACATCAAATGTTTACCAAGCTCCCCTATAGTACCAAGCACTATTCCAAGTTCTGCTAATGGGAAGATACATTTTAAAAGTTACCTGTTAACAGGTAAGTCACGCTGTAATGGGAAACAAAAGTATGTAATTAGTTTTACTTAATAAATATGTTAAGTAAAAGTGGAGGTAAATATATAGTGAGCACAGATATAAGTATTAATATTTTCAAGATTGGAGGGGAGGAAAGAAGGAAGTCGGTGATAGTAACTTTTAAGTATCTGAAGGAAGATTCTAGTTGTCTGAGGTGAGCAGGTGTGATAAATAAAACTTTTTTTTTTTTTTTTGAGACGGAGTCTCGCCCAGGCTGGTGTGATCTCGGCTCACTGCAACCTCTGCCTCCCAAGTTCAAGCGATTCTCCTGCCTCAGCCTCCCGAGTTGCTGGGACTACAGGCGCCTGCCACCACGCTGGGCCAATTTGTTGTATTTTTAGTAGAAACGGGGTTTCACCATGTTAGCCAGGATGATCTTGATCTCCTGACCTTGTGATCCGCCCGCCTTGGCTTCCCAAAGTGCTGGGATTACAGGTGTGAGCCACCATGTCCGGCCGATAATTAAAACTATTATAACATGTTTGGAATATTTATCAGTTTCTGTAAAGTTAAAATCTGTTGATAGGGACACTAATGTATGTTGCTTGCTCTTCAATAATAGCCATAGAGGATAAAATGTGTTGATATTATATATGTTTGATAATTTCTGCCAACAGAGGGAACACATTGTGTAATCTTTAATGCAAACTTCTTATGTTATACTGACAATATCACAGTAGTTAGACAATGACTAAAGCTGGGAATTGAAAAATCACTAGGATTGGATGCGTTCACATGTTCTCTCATTATTGATATCTATTTTGACCCTTCTAATAAGCACTGCCTTCTGTTTGAGAGATACGGCTAAAAAAACACTTCTCATCCATCCTTAAACGTGCGGAGGAAGGTCAGGGAGCTGAGATGTCCCCTATACAGTGGACAAAAGATTCTTAATGATGCTGGACTTTTTACGACCATTCAACCCTCTTATGGTTCATTGTCACTTTGTGATTATACATCTGATACCTAATCTTCAGTTGACAGAGAGGAAAGCAAGTGAGTAAAGGGGAAAGGAAAGAGATTATATGAGGACCAGAAAGGGGGCTGTGCTACTTTGAACCCTTTAGAAAGAACTGTGATTTGGAGCAGCCCAAATCTGAGCCAGCCAGTTTGGGCTTGGTGGTTGTTATCTTGGAATACAAAAGTTAAACGACACAAATGAACTTATCTAAATAACCTGATTTTTAGAAGTTCTTATTTAAGTCTTCCATTTTTCTTTAAGTTCCTTCTAGGAAAAAAAAGTGAAATTTTTAAGCTAAATGAAGAGGAGGGGGGATTTATTTAGACTTGACTTTACCGTTTTTTAGCCATTCCTCTATTTTCCTCTTCGTGAAAGAATACCACTGTCAAATAATGTTAAAAATGGCGTCCTGTCCCTCTTCAACTTCCAGAGTAGCCAAATAGTGCTCTCTAAGCTACCAAAGATTAAGATGGTTTCTCCTCTCTCTGAAAACATATTTGCAATGACCTTGACTTCTAGGTGTTCTTTCCAATACCCACTATTGACTTTTAGTCAACTACATATTACAAGGCAGTAGGGTTGAAAAGGAAGTTGAACTTAGTCTTCTCACCATGACTTGTGCAACATGGAGCATTAGAAAAACAAGAAGAAAGAGGTAGCACTTGGTGGCTCCTTCATAGTCGATGCATTCATTTATAGTAATGAGTTAAATATTTAATCAGCAAATAAATACCTTTTTATTTTAACGGGTTCTTTTCATGTCTCTCAATTAAATGTCAAACGAGTCTCCCAGGATGCTGTCCATTTTGCTTATATGCTCCTGAATAGCTGTGATCACTTCACTGTGGACAAGCTTTAAGCCACTGATATCACCAAACACCTGAAAAGTGGTGACAAATGGCCATATATTTATTAACCATGTTTCAAAGAAATATTTAGGTGGAATAAACCACAACTGTTAATTGTTTCCTATTTTTCTATTGGAATTGTAGCTTGGAAGTCCCCTGAAATGCCTCATAGTTATTCTAATTCCACAGTATAACAGAAGCTTATCATTTAGATTTTATGGTTGAGTTTCATTTCCGACATTTCCAATAATGTTACAGCAACTCTATCCAATATCATAATATTTGTATAAATATATTTAGTAGTATAGAAAATAGGATTGTAATGAACAATTCAAATATGTTTGAAAAGTTTTTTTTTTCTAATTCTACTGAAATCTAAAATCAAAAACAAGACTGTAATTTTCTTTTTTGCCTTGAATAACTATTGTTTGATTAAATGCATAGAAATAAAAAACTGTCTGGGGAAAATAAGGAATAACATTCCTTTCAGTAGGCACTCATTGTCCCTAAGGAAGCTCTCTATATATACAAGACTAATTATACTCAAGCACAACTAACAGCCATGCCAACATCCTGCTTCCCTTGTCACACACAGTTTGGGTTTATTCCTGGACTGTTTAGAATAATCACCAATTTCACTGACTTCATACGCCTCTCCTACATCTTGAAGGTATCTAACATTTCCAAGCATTCTGCTGAACGATTATTTTCCACCAGAACTTAAGACCTCTTGTACCAAAGGCCATTCAGATGAGAAAGGCAGGAGCCACATCTATGTGAACATTGGCAGATTGAATGTATTTCTCTGGATAGCAAAGGGGACATGTGCTCACCTGACATGACTTTTTTTCTTTTTTTGGGTTGCAGAAGCCATTTTTTCTCTTTCTTTCTTTCTTTTTTTTTTTTTAATTATACTTCAAGGTCTGGGGTACATGTGCAGAACTAGAGCTACTCTTCCATCTCCTGATGAGACTATAAATCTTCAAGCCCAGCCAATCATAAAGCCTCTCTCCAGGGTGAGCAAATGGGGAAAAAGGGTACTGATGGAAATACCAGGAAAAGAAAATCTTCCAGGATAGCGAGTAGGAGGAATCATAAAAGCCTGGATCAATGTCATTTTATGAAGCAAACATTCTCAAGTATGAGCCAATGGAGATGAAAAAAAGAGAGAAGAGATTTGATAATTTTTTTTAACTCGAGTCAAAATCCCATCAGAATAGCTACAGTACTTCCCGTTTATATGACTTAATAAATATCCTTAATATCCTTTGTGATTATGCAGAAATACATTAGGTGTTTGATATATACAACTAAATAATGTTGAGGAAAATTTATCTATCCTTGGACAAGGATCGATAATACATTATGGTACTTGAAATTGTGGAGTCCTTTTCTATTACTGGCTTCCCTGTCATTCTTCTTCTTTTTTTTTTTTTTTTAAATTTGAGACAGGGTCTGGCTCTGTCACCCAGGCTGGAGTGCAGTGGCACGATATCCATTCATTGCCACTTCTGCCTCCTGGGCTTAAACAATCCTCGCATCTCAGCCTCCACAATAGCTGGGACTACAGGCAGGTGCCACCACGCCTGACTAATTTTTTGTATTTTTTGTAGAGATGGGGTCTTGCTATATTGCCCAGGCTGGTCTCAAACTCCTAGGCCCAAGCGATCTGCCCACCTCAGCCTCCCGAAGTGCTGGAATTCCAGGCGTGCCTGTCATCCTTATTAACTATCTTTTGCATTTATCCTTTATTATACACCTCCCTATTTCTTGGTATGTGATCTTTTAAAACTCAGGTTTGTTGGGAAACGTTCTGTGCACCATGGCATTTATTTAGATGCCTTCTCTTCTTTCTTATCAAGACTATCTAATAATGCAAGCCAGAGTTACAATTCTAGAGCGTTTTCCAAGGCTCTTGAAATGCCTTCCCTTTCAGATCCATCATGCCAGTTCTCTGAACTTCTGAAATGCCCTTGCGAATATTAAATTAAAGGGCACTCAGCCTTTACTGGGAGTTCCACAATGAGAAGGTCACTTTCTCCTCAGTTTTTTGTCATTTACGGTCTTTCTTTTTTGTTGAGAATTAGATTCAGAGTAACAACCTTCATCATCACTTTATTGTCTAGAAAACAAACTGTTGGGATGTCTCCTCACTCAATAGTACTTCTTTATTAATACAAATTCTTTAAAGAGTCTACAGTGCTTGGGTAAGAAGGAAGCACGAGCAAGAGTGGTTTTGTTTGCTGGAGATTTCACAAACTTTCCAATTCTCATCTGGACGAATTACCTGGAATCATTTTTTTGTGTGGTTATACATCAGCAGGGACAGGGACCAGAAGCACACAGCCTTCCAGGTTACTCCGATTTTCCTAACTTGCTCCCACACCTATAACTATTCCCCTTGTCCTCATCACAGCTGCCACCATAATGTATCAAAAATCTACTTGTAAAAAATGATTTGTATGTATACGTGGTATACATCAAATTAGCAAATTTGGCCTGATAGGTTTGGGGAAGATGAAATAAACACATAACTACCCTCAATTGTAATTCCTAAAGAAACTTATTAATTGTCATTTCTTTTTTAAAATTTTGAAACAGGGTCTTGCTCTGTCACCCAGGCTGGGGTGCAGCACAATCACAGCTCACTGCAGCCTCGACCTCCCCAGGCTCAGGTAATCCTCCCACCTCAGCCTCCCAAGTAGCTGGACTACGGGCATGCACCAACAGGCCTAGCTAATATTTTTATTCATTGTAGAGGTGGGATGTTGCCCAGGTTGGTCTTGAACTCCCGGGCTTGAGCAATCCACCCTCCTCACTCTCCCGAAGTGCTGGGGATGCAGGCGTGAGCCACTACACCCAGCAGATTGTCATTTCTAAGTTAACTCTGTGTGAAAAAGTTCATTTTCTAATCACTGCAATGTGATTATAAAGAAATCTTAGAACATTTTAAATTTGTATTAATTTGTGTAGTCATTTAAGTGATGTGTGCTAAAAATACACAAACAACATACTTGTAGTCATACTTATTTTGTATTACGGATATTACTGATTAATGGGAAGAAATGTGACTAGAAAACGAATATTACTAATGACGGAGATCTTATGACAAACTTGTATTTAAATGGGTGATGCTTAGAAAATAAACAAAAAACAAACCTAGTCATGTAGCCTCTTTCAAAGGTAGAAAAGGACAATGAAATGATGATATCCATGTGGTTTCATATTTTCAATATAGCATTATCCCATTACGTCATAGAAGTATAGTTTGGTTTGTGTGACTCTAGCCAAAAAGACTATCAAATTATTGGGTAAGCTTTCCATTCACTATAGTTTTGGTTATACCTTTGTTCATATTTCAGGAGGGCAATTCAGATACACACAGATACAAATAGATGTAGCAGATATGACATACACATACATATAAACATCCTTTTAAATTCTCATACTCTTAAAGCTAGTAATTTCACTGTCAGAATCTACCTCTGAGAAGTAATATAGGGTATTAATGAAAACTGCAGAGGAAAGAACTCCAAATTCTATCCCTCCATAACAGCAACAACAACAACAACAAAAACGGACAAAAACTCAGAATCAACTTTTTTGGAGGAAAACTATATCTGGCACTCTCTGTGGCTGAGGCTGAAGCCACTGAGGTCTTGATTAGCCATTCAGGGCCTCACCACAGTGGTGTTAGGGACTTATGATTGTGAACTAATAGAATACAAGCTTGAAACACTGCTGTGTCACTGCCAGACAGTGTGATTGGAAAATAATCTCAGCAGAGACAAACAAGTATCTTTCAGCCCATGCCAAGGCCGTGCTCAGTGGTGACACCCATAGCAGTGGAGGCAATAGCTCACATAAACTCGTCTTGTGTTTGAAGCAGGACTGGTCCTCTTTGATGTAAAGAAGCATCTGGATTTCTTAAGAAATTTTCTAGCTAAAACAGGCCTTAAGAAAGAGATAGTTAATTGGTTGCTAATAAGGGTAGGTATCTCCTCAAGTGTCAAATTGGAAAAATGAAATTTATTTATCATTGAGCTGGTGGGATGGGTCAAATCTAGCTGCCGAAAATACACAATATTCATAAAGTTTCAGTGAAAGGCCTTTATAAATATGGTTAGGGAGATAAGGAGAAAAAATAAAGTAGAAACAGAATTCTGGTAGTAAATTTTGATTTCATTTGCCCACTTAACACTAAGATGTATGTATTCATAGCACTAATTCACTGACTGCAGCAAGACATCAACATTTGGAGGCCTGATGCAACTCATGATGATTCGGAAATGAAGTGGAAGAGTCCCTCAATGAAATTCAGATTGCTACACCTGATTAAAACTACAGATTTCAAAAATAGTACTAGAAATAATACGACACTGTATAAGTTATAGGTTGAATCATCATCATTTTAGAGAAAGGATGTTTTCAATTTGAGAAAGTAAAGCACATAGGTTAATTTCCTTGAGGGGTTAATTGAACTCGGAGCTAACATCGGGATTTATTCCCTGGAATACAGGGATCTGGGTGTCGGTGGTGGTGGCTCTGTTGATCATCACAGCTGTGAAAATCATAAGCCACAGCACACAGTCCTTCCATTTTTGCAAAAGTATACTTTACTTGGTTGCAAACTATTCAATGTTCTTAAGATTAAATATCTGAATATTGCTTCTGAAAGAACAGCTGTCAGCTCAAATCTAAAGTCTAGTTTGTTTACTGGCTGTATTTTATATCCTTTAGAAAATGACACAAAATGGCAATAAAATCATTGTTAAGTATTCTACAGGGGAATATAAATGTCCTTTGGTTACAGTGTACATATCTTTATACGTAATTCTAGTTTATTTTCCCTAGAATTATGTTAAATATGTAAAAAGCCTTTTCTCATAAAGGTAAAAATGCTAGATGTTTTCAAGTTGTAATTTAGCATTAGTGTCAAGATTGCTTCAGAAAATAAGCTACTGTTACTGTTTCATTCCTTTTAAGTGTCACTCAGCATACTATATGCAATTTTGCACATAAAATAAACTTTATGATTTTATATTTGGGTTTCAGAAAATGTAAGTGGGATTAAAAATAATTTATAGGAAACAAATATTTTTAAATAACGGATGCTAAGCACCTGGATTTTTTACATTGTTTTATAATATTATTTTAAAATAATTGTTTCAAGTAATTATGGAAGAATTTGTTCCATAGACTATAATGGAGAAACTAATATTATCTATGAATTTAAAAGAGAACAATCACTATATTAGTAGATAGATAGTTCTTAGATTAACAGAATTCCAAAATGCACCAAAATATTTTCATATTTCCATTATGATACTTTATCATAACCCTAAACATAATCGTATCTTTTTATATCTACATATGTGTAGATATATATACACACATATATATAATATTGCTTTTCATTTTGCTTTTTTTGATGAGCAAATTATTTTCTACCTTATTAGACATCAGTATTGGGCAGTCTTGTCAAATGGAGTCAAGATAAAAATCACATATTCTGAAAATGCTCATCTCAAGCATTGCCTTTTGGATGCATGGATTTAAAATATATTCATAATGTAAATACTCAAAACATTTCCAAATATTAAGATAAATAAATTTAAAAAGCATGAAAATATTTTTTCACATTTAGAAGGTCACCTTTCAAGATGTCTTTTCTGAGATCCAATTCAATAATGGAAAAATATAGAGAATTAAAAGTGAACATACCTTTATTCAAGTAAAAACATTCAATCTTTATCAATTATACAATAAAGATTCCATTCTTCATTTCTACAATGTTTATGTTAGACATTTAACCATGTATTATAATTCATATGTTAAATTTTGACTGCTTCTTTGCATTTATAACTTTTAAAACATTTCTTATGATTTAGAATCCAATAAAAGTTTTCTTATTCAGTATATGATACATACATTATTTCTAATGGACACATGAACACAATAATAGAACAATTCTTTTCTACAGCTTTCAGAAGTCCTAATTATTCAGGGATTTAAAGGAAATCTAAAACACCAAAAATTATTTTATATGTAGAATATTTTTAAAAATATGTATCTTATTATTCTTTTTCATAAATATAGAAATTAAAAATATGAGACCCATACAAAGCTGGAATTATTAATGATTGATTACCTCAAAAGATAATGTAAATGAAGTATAGATAAATTTAATATTTTGTAAGATTGAACCGTAGTGCTTTTTATAGTAAAGGCCTGTAGAATCTCTAAAATATTTCTAACATCTTAAATTACAGTAAATGGGATAAAAAAAAAAGTCATGATTTTCTAAGGAAACCAAACATAGCTATAGTAAAATTCATGTAGTCACTAAAAGTTAATATTTTTGACCTTATTATTAAAATAGCTTTTAAAAGCAAATAGTTGCATTTACAAAAAATGTGTCCGAAATCTAATGTAGTCATTTAAAATTTACAGTGTGCTAGGTTTTGAAACAAACAAAACTGTGATTTTTCCTTTTCAGGTTACCAATAATACAAATAAAATGATGAACGAAGCCTGAGGTGAGAGTCTTCTTGCTTCGTTTTTGTGAAAAACTAACCATTTCACAGCGAGTTGCACTGACCCAGTTATAATGGACAAAAAATCACTTCTTTTGACACATGCATATGGGAATAATTATACTGTCAATTAATTTTTAAAGGGAGCTAAATGCCTGTGTATATATGTAAATGATTAGTAAATACGTCTAAGACTTTTCATGAGGGTGTGACAGAAAATTGTCTTACAAGTGACATTATATTCTAATACTAGTCTGATAATGGAATTCTACTTTGCTTTTGTATTCTTTTTTTTACATGTTGCTTATAACAAGATCTAAGTTTCAGATATAGCAAAATGCTGATCTTTTACAATTTAGTTAAAATAGCCCATCAATCATTCTTAGCGAAAGGAAGAGGCAAAATAGTATCAGGACCTTATTTTTTAAAAAATAGAAGTAGCAACTATGAAGTTTGAATTTGAAAATCAGAAATAAAGCATATTGGTATGCTTAACATTTTTTGCAATATTTTATGCAAATCCATAATCATTGTTATTACTTTTTTATCTTAATGTGCATTTTTGATATTATCATGTGAGCAAATGCACCCAAAGGACATACTGAATCTTCCTTTGCAGGTGTTGTGCACAAAATTTCAAGTGCTCTGGATCTGGTGAATGAAAATGTGCCTTTCTTCTATTTTGTATAAATAAATTCATTCCAATATTAAATCCAGAGCAGCCTAAAACTATGCACAGTGGGAAACACAAGGATGGCGTTTTTCTTTCCCATGTGCAATGACTTTGAACAAAAGGAAAAATTGATGGGGTCATTTTCTCCCTAAAAATATAAGATATCGTTAACAATTTAAATTAATTAGATGAATGTTGTCCATAGGCCCCAATTTTTCTGGATTTTTCTATTGATTTCTCTTCTATCTTATTGCACAACTTCTTCCTCTCAATCTTACTCTTTCTCTTTCACGCACACATATGCACTGCAAATTGGTCACTGTAAAATATAGATATGGGAAGTTCCAAATACACTAAATTATCTCTTCTGTAAGAAATCAAAATAGAAGAGTGAAAGCTAAAACATTCTCAGTTACTCGTCATGAGGTCTTGCCCTGCAATTCATCGATTCAAGGACAAAGTGTGGTTTCCGTTTCTCCATTTATTCAAAGCTTCGTGCAGCCTTGCAGGATAGTCAGTTTCATCTGCTATCTTGAGAGAAATAAAGTTAAGGTCCAGTTTCTCTACACCTGCTCTTTGCACTGTGTGGTCACTTGATTGCATGGGCAGTAGGAAAATCCAGAGCTGAGTAAAACCCATCTAAGAATAAAATTGTGTTTCGGTTTTTTCTTTTCTCCTTTCTTCTCCTGCTGCTTTCTATCAGCCAAGCACTTAACAATCACTAATTGGTTAATCTGTTATTTAGGCAAGTATTAATATTCTAATTTTGCAGACAAGGAATGAGGCTTCCTGCTGTGTATCCCCTGGCCCTGGGTAAGGAGTGCTTCAAATGGGAGATTCAAAGTAGGTGAGCCTGGTCTCCTGAGACGCAGCTGCTTGCCTAAAGCCGCGCAGGAGGGCTTCGCAGAGCCTGCGTTAGATCGCTCGGTTCCTGACTCCCAGTTCTCCGCTCAGACCACCAGGCGACACTGCCTCTAATGACAAAAACCGTTTTCCCATTCCACCCCAACTAATGCTCCAAGGACTTTCTTAATTGCAACTGATACCCTGGGATTGGGAAGCTTATTTGTGACTTGATGAATCTGCACCAATCTTGCCTGGGTTTCTAGGTTTTGTAGCACTAAAAACTTTAGGATAACTTTGTTCTTACAAAATACCTCAAGATAACACTACCTATGGAACAAAGAGACAAAGCATTGCTCTGTGGAGAGGAGCTGGAATCCATGGAGCCCAGAAAGGCTGATAAAAATAGAATTAAAGAGAGGCGCTCACAGCTTGGCCGTCCAACGACCATCTCTGACAAAAGGTGGAGGGGATTTTTACAAAGCAAAATATGTAAAACATGGTAAGAGCTGTATCTTCTTGGGTCACAAGCCTGGATGAAAAACATTATGAACACATATCTATAGGAAATATTGCTTGTAATGTAATTTCTATTTCAGACACACGAAATCTGACCTCTTTCATGCAGGAATTATTCTTTTCCAAAAGCATAGCTGTCTACGCAAATTAAACTTGAAAATAATTTGCTTCAAATCCACAATGCTAGGTGTTTACTGATGAAAAAAAGAAAATGTGAATATATGACCTATATTTCATATCAGAATTAGGAAAAGCTTAAAAATCACTCTAGTTCCAAGTAGGAGCTGTGTTAAATGCAAAAGGAACTTAGAGAACTAGGTACCCTATTTAAAAACCACCATAAAGCCTTCAAGAATAGAGTTCAGGTTATAAGGGTGAAGCAAAACCTCATTCATTTTTGTTTCATATTTGTTGCCATATCTAATTTGTAAAGAAACTAGGCCCAGACACAGCTACCTATTTCTTCCATTATCAGAATATCCTACCAAAATATGGCATCAGTCTTACAGGTATTTTTAAATGAGTCTAAGTCATTTCCTAATTCTAGGTCCCTTAATTCACTGTAGCATTGATGGTAAATATCTTCTGGTGTCTATCATGTAGCATAAATTGGAATCCAGAAATTCAATGCAATTCAATAGATATCTTTGAGCACCAACTACATACAAAGTACAGAGAAGGGAAATTCAATGATTGAAGTTAACTTTTGGGCAAGTAGGTGACTGCTTATAAACCATCATTTTAAAAAATTAAGGGATATTTCTTTAATCCAGAAAACAATCTACCCATGTGCTGGTATTCGATATTTCTTTACAACGCACACATTTTGGGAAAGATAACACAATGAGTTTTGTTTCTCACTGAGGCTGCAAAAGACCAGTTTCAAACCCCTTCCAATGTTAAGTTTTGTAGTTCGAAAGCCCATGAATAAGCCTGGCAGAACCTCTCAGAACTTAAGAAAGGGCAAAAGGAAAGTAGGAAGAGTGTTGAATAGCCAGAGAGATACCCGGAAGAAAATTCGTCTAATTCTCAATTTTCTCTGGGACTGGTATTGTTTTACGGCTCCTGCCCTCTAAGAGACACAATTTAACACTGGAAACAAATTTGGAAAGGCTAAAGAATAAAATATAATATTGTGATAAGTGCTAGAGACGGAACAAACCGGTTACATCAATTTGAAAGTACACTTCAGAGGTTTCAGAGAGCAGGGGACAGATAAAGTAAAGCCAGTTTAATACCTGCCGAAATTTCAGTTGGGCACAGGCTCCTACCAATGTCCAGCTGTTCTCCCACCATTACCATCATATAAGGCAATGGTGTGGAAAACACATGCAATAAAAGAGTCAGACGGGTCAATAACACCTGTTGCCCCACTGCTCAGTTCTTCCAGAAGTGAGTTTATTTTATTTTTAGCATAATGTTACTATTAGTACTTGAAAAAATATTTACAAATTCAGTGGATTTAATTGTGCACGATTCGTAATACTTTGCAATCTTTATTGCACCTTTTTTTTAAGAGCTAAAAGTACTTTGCAGATGTTATCTCATTAATCTGCCCCAAATCCCTATGAGCCAGGTAGTATGAGTATTCATAACCCAGTTTCCCAGAGAAGGAAATAGGCAGAGCAGTGGGGAACGACTTAGCCAAGGTTATGGAGCAAATGAAGGAGTGAGCGAATCGAAGCGTGGTGGTGATCGCTCTGTTCAGGGGACTGCAACCGCCTTACACCGGGGCTTTCTGTTCAGGCCCCAAGGCTCTGGGATCTACAAGATTATTTTGCAGCAGAAGGGCAGATCACCCTGATGTCTCTTCTTTTAGTGTTATTTCCGTGCGTGGTGTACACACACATTTGAGCACAAGCCTCTGCAAATTGGTTTAAAGATTCATCCTTGGCAGTTTTGTTCTGCAAAGGGATTTCTTAAGCAAATGTTTCAGAAATCTGAAAAGGATTATATGCAAAAGTGGCAATAGCAGCCTGAGACCCAAACTCCCAAAGTCGTACATTGGATACTGTCATAATCTGCCTCCCTGCTGCTTTGGTACAATATAGGCAATTCCCTCTCATACTACACCTCGGTCGGGGGAGAGGAGAGCCAGCTGATGGGAAATCGTTTCCGAGTAGATGTCCATGTGGCTCACTCAAGTACCCAAGCAATGTTGTGGGCTGGGATAGCAGGAGGAAGAAACTCCCAATCCGCAAGACTGGGTGCTAAACAGTTTGAAATTGCTTGAAGGTGATATTGAAAAGGATGTTTTAGGAGGACACACTTTCATCAACTTAGTAACAAAAACAACAATGGCTAAAGTTCAAAGGGAAAATGTGCTGAGAATATTAGAATCTCAATATTCTAATATTCCATAGAATATTCAAATATTCTTCCAATTATAATCAACCAGTATTGTGCCACTGTGAAGTGATGTTTGTATGCCAGTAGGACTAGGGAACCAAATGCTGTATGTATCTTTATTTTCGTTCTCCACTACTCTTTATTTCCACCAAATAATAACACTCCTTCAGAATTCACGATTCAAAGGTGATGCTAATGGGACAGACCATGAATTTGGATTCGGAGAATATAATGGAATGCGAAAGAGTTTTAAAAAACTCAAAGTCGGCCCACTGAAAGATCCTGACTTTTTAGGAGAAAGCATAACGTTAAGATCTTTGCCAAATGCTACTTGAAAATGTTTTTAAAGATTTAGGGATGGGGCACATTTCTTTATTTTTAAAGATTTTTCTCACAGGGAAAACAAAATGAAATGTTACCATCTGATTTATTTTGTGCGAGATCACTTAAGGGAAAGACCGTGCAATTCCTGAGGCATGGAGGTGTTCATGAACTCCGAGAACTATTATTCACCAACCTGCTAATGTTTACAAACATTGAGTAAAAGTTATTGCAGTCAGAATCCTCAGTTATTCTACTTGATTTGTTTCTGGCCTCTCTCGGACATAGTTATGCACAGAAACTTTTTTTTTCTATGTAGTGCCTTTGTTTAGGCAAAAACTAAACACATCTTCAAGCCCACCGTATGTTAAAAACGTAAGTTATGATATGTCTGTAAGGTAATATTGAAGCTCACGTATACATATACACATACGCACATACACACCCACACACACACACACACACACACATATATATATATGGATATGTATATTCAAGCACTACAAAATACCCAGCATTTGCATCAGATATTTTCATATATACATACCTCAACAATGGCCCACCGGGGAGGCTCAGAAAATGGCGGTACAGCTCTTGCAATGCACTGGGATAAATGGTATATACAGATACATGAGAAGTAATATCTCCTGGACCAAGTGCAGACACAGAAATTTCATTTTGATGTTGGAGGTCACAGCTGGAGACACTGGACTTAATGCCATGGCTTTTCCAGATGTAATCATACACTGCCACCTAGTGAGACACAGCCCCCCCGCCCAACCCAGCCCCCCAGCCCCAGAAATGAACAGAAAAAAATTAATTAACTTCTGTCGAGAGCACAACCGATTTTAAATGATTTTACAATAAATCTGAAAGTCTCTGCCATCTGCAGTGCTTGCACTCCGTTCCATGCATATTTTTATGGCATATATCTAAATAGTGAAGATAGACAAATCCCCGGTGTGTGCTCCATAAAGTTAATTCTACACAGATGAAGCTGTAATTGGCTTCCATATTAACCCAAAGTAGGAAGATCAAGCAGGCTGTGACAATGACAGTGTTGATTAAAAAAAAAAAATGCTTACCAATGGTTTTATGAATGGGTGTTTGTGCTTTCTCATCCGAAAGAAATCTTTGTTCTTTTTTACTTACTGGTGCTGTGCTAAGTGCTAAGTCTCTGGCATCACTGCAACAGTGGACAAGACACATCAAAGACACACTTTACAGAGGTGCACCGGGGCAGGATTTTTGTATATTTCATGTGTTTACCCACTATTTTTTCCTTTACAGCAATCCCAATTTTTGCATGTACTGGACTTTAATTTCTTGTAGGATTTTTCAGGTAACAATTTCACTGTCTAATATAATACAGTGAACCCTGTGAGGCCTTCATTAATATTAATTGAATTATAAATGTGTTCCAAAGATCTTATCCTTTTGTTTATTTAAACTATTGATGATGAAGATTAGACTGTACCACTCTAAAATTTGAGGCTGATAAGCTGTCTGGTCTCCAGATATCTTTGTTATCTTTTTCTACAACTGCTGAGCTATATAGATGCTTTCTGAAATTTCCAGTTTTCATATTCACAGATGGCAGTAGTTTCAAAAGTAGGCAGGAGAAAGTTTTCATAGATTCTTTTCTTACTGGCTCTTTTTAAGGCAGAAAACATTCGGGTGTTGCAGTGAAAATCCCATATCAAACATGTTAACTCCCCCTAAGACTTAGAAATACTTTAAGTCCTCAGAAATATGGAAAGACTTAGTAATATGAAAGAAAATTCTGGCCAGTTACTCTTTAAATCAAGTTCATAATTGACAATAAACTCCCAAGATTCTGATGACTTTTTCTTTGAAGCTGAAAAGGTATAATTAAAATTCAGACAGACGGGGGAAATAGTGTAAATATCTTGAAATGGCTTGAAGAGAAAAGATCAAGTTCTAAAATGATTAAAACAAAGGTTTTTTGAGGAACCATCCTATGAGAGGGTTTTGAGACAATGTAAACATGCTTTTGGAGCTTAACAATCCACCAAAAACTCACAGGAAGAAACTGATGTGTATTTGACTTAAAATAAGTTTGTGACGAGTGTGCAGAAGGAACCTTACCAAGGAGTTGAAGTTTGAATTGGGTCTCAGAACTTTAGTGGGATTTCAATAGGTATGAAAACAGTGACAGGTGCTTCTGGCAGAGGAGGAGCACCCGAAAGGCACTGAGAAGCAGAAGTGCACAGCAGGCCCAGGGGCCAATGAAGGGTTCAGTGGATGGGACTGAGGAGGCGTGTGAGGACAAGGACATGAGGCTGGAAAGTCAAGTGGTACTGTGAAGACCCTGGATGCTGTGCTGAGTCATTTGCTGAGGCAACTTGAAATGTAGACCAGGATGAGTTTGGAGCACAATCCATGAAAAGTGGATAATGAGACCCCACACTGGGGCAGCCGCAACTGGATTGGGGACCAAATCCATGGTTTCCTTTTCTGACATAGAATCAGCAGAGTTAAGGATGCTAGCTAGATATGAGGTATGAGTCAGAGATGCCTCAAAAGGGGCAACCAGCACGAGACACCAATGGCCAGTGATGACATTGAAATGACGCTGAAGCAAGCAGGCAGGGAAGGTTTGAGGAAGCACAGTGATTAAATTGCACTGAATATGTCTAAAAAAGAAATTTATTTTATTTTTTTGAAATTTTATTTTGAGACAGGATCTCATTCTGTTGTCCAGACTGGAGTGCAGTGGTGTGATCATGGCTCACTGCAGCCCCCACCTCCTGGGCTCAAATGATCCTCCTGCCTCAGCCTCTCAAGTAGCTGGAACCACAGACATGTGCCACCATGCCCAGCTAATTTTTGTATTCTTTGTAGAGACGGGGTCCCCAAACTAATCAGTGTTGCCCAGGCTGGTCTGAAACTCCTGAGCACAAGTAGGATTACAGGCAGGCACCATGGCACCGGCCAAAGGAGATATTTATTAAACAATGTCAAGACTAGCAACCATGGTAACATAAGTCAAATTACAGAATGAACTCTTACTCTTCATGACAGCCTGGTGAGGACATTAAGCAACACCACCCTCCCCCCGGAAGTGCATGATGACTGGCCAAACTGAGGACTCCTACCACCCTCCCTGTGCACACAGCACCAGGCCAGCTATCACAAACACCTCTCCTTCTCTCCCTTAGGGTTAGCCCATTCACTGATATTTCCCAGCCTCTGGATGTAAAATGTTTAACTTTAGGCCAAGCAGAATAAAAGAAATGAGATGGGAACAAGCATGCTGCATGCTGGGGAACCACAGAGTCTCCACTCATTACACAAAACACTGGTGAGACAGGAGTTAGGAGACAGCTTTTTGTGACCCGGATAGATGGGAGCCTCACTCCCCATCTTGGAAATGTAACATGGAACAAACCCACATCGCCACTTCCTTAGGTGGCATTTGCATGTTTAAAGGAATAGGAAGATGGACACATTTGTCCCTAAAGCATTAACTCTTACTTCAAAAGCTGATTCCTTTAAAAGTGTGAGTGACTTTGAAAATACAGGCAGCAAACTATGCAGAGCAGATTTTTAACAATAATTCTTATTCACTTAAGAATTATGTACTTCCTTCTTCCTCTCCTTTTTTTTTTTTCTTTTTTTGAGATGAAGTCTCACTCTTGTCTCCCAGGCTGGAGCGCAATAGTGCAGTCTCGGCTCACTGCAACCTCTGCCTCCCGGTTCAAGCGATTCTCCTGCCTCAGCCTCCTGAGTAGCTGGGATTACAGGCGCTCACCACCACACCCGCCTAATTTTTGTATTTTTACTAGAGATGGGGTTTCACCCAGTTGGCCAGGCTGGTCTTGAACTCCTGACCTCAGGTGATACCCACGCCTCAGCCCCCCAAAGTGTTAGGATTACAGGCATGAGCCACTGTGCCCAGTGCTTCCTCTCCTTTTTAACCTCTCCTAATCGTAGGAGAGAAAGGGTTGAATTGCCTTCTGCCCAGAGACATCTTTGACTGATGTAGTATCTTAGGAGGAAAGGTAAGGGTGGGGGATAGGCTAGAAAGTGAGGTGGCATTATTTATTATTTAGTGGCAGGCCCTAAGGTAGCAGTCGTAGTACACACACACATGCACACACACACACACACACACACACACACAAATACATTTTTAAAAATTTAAGTATATGCAGCCTGTCAGGTTAGTATTATTATTCCCATTTTATAGACAAAGAAGCTAAGACTCGGAAATGTTAAGCAACTTGCTCAAAGACACAGTTGTGTGATGATATTTACTAAGAGGTAATGTTTACTCCTGCAGCTCAGGTTTCCCTAATTTCCTGGCCTCTCTTCCCAAGTTTAACTTTCTCTTCTCCCTGGTGAATTTGAAACAAGAAAGCAGACGAACTTTCCTTGTCCCTTCTCTCTCATTCTTTTGGATTCAGGCTGCCCCAGGAAGCACCTATATTCTTTGCCTATCTCTAATGTCATTTTAACCAGAGCAGGCCCCTTTCAGAAAGAGGCTCCTTCCTTGTGAGTGATAAAGTAGCAAGCTCACTTGGCTGCTGATCTACAGCCACATCTTCCAAATAGCTTTTGCTGTTTGCAGTAATGAGGCTTTGCAGTAATGAGGCTGATATTTTTATTTCCTTTGGTCTGGTTCCTGTGTCTTCTTAATTTTGTCAAATAGCTCAGGGTGGGGAAGACAGGTATAACATACTAGCCCCCTGAGAACCCAACAGTAATCAGGCAGCTCTGATATTTGAACCCATATTGGTCTGACTCTAAAGCCCACGCATTTTTGCTTACACCATGTGGTAAAATGTTTGATCACAGAGTGTGTTACTGTGTACGCATGTGCTGCTGCAGAATGGGGATATGTCTGAACACGATCTGGGTGCTGAATTTTCTCTTTACTAAGTGTGCATATGGAAGACTCTGTGGGAAGATTTTCCTATCTTTGGTCTGGGTGGAAACTTAGCAGAAATAGAGGCAGCATTCAAATCACCTCGGACATTCCGTTCTACTAATGTCCCATGGAAGGTTCTCAAGGTCCTTGGAATTGAAGATTAACTAGGAAAGGTACTGGAATACATTTTTTTTCTCCCTTCCTTGAACCATAAGGGTCTAATACCAAAGCTATTATGGTCATTTCAGAATTTCTAGCCTTCAATTCTTAACACAGGACAGGACACCAGAAACACCTGTGAACAGCAAGGTATGTGGACCAGGTTAGATCCTACTATATTGCTGTATGAGTACACACCTTTTTTTTTTTTTTTTTTTGGAAAGAAAGGGGAGAGAGGAAGAGAGAAATTAGAGTGAGTGACCCATACAACTTCACTAAAATATTTTTTGTTTGTTTGTTTTTTGTTATTTTAGACAGAGTTTTGCTCTTGTTGCCCGGGCTGGAGTGCAATGGCATAATCTCCGCTCACTGCAACCTCTGCCTCCCGGGTTCAAGTGATTCTCCTGCCTCGGCCTCCCGAGTAGCTGGGATTACAGGTGCCTGCCACCACACTTGGCTAATTTTTTTATATTTTTAGTAGAGACGGGGTTTCACCATGTTGGCCAGGATGGTCTCGAAATTCTGACCTCAGTTGATCCATCTGCCTTGGCCTCCCAAAGTGCTGGGATTACAGGCGTGAGCCACTGCGCCTGGCCTAGAAATGGTTTAAGCTTCTGAATTAGATGCTCATACAGAAGAGGATATTTCCAGCTAGCTGCTGAGTGTTCTCACGTTGGCCATGGAAACACCCTACCCTATAAGTAAATGCTTTATATTCTGACTTACAGCCAACGACAGCCCCAAGCAATTGGGGATGGTTAGTTTTGAAAACTTTGGGAAAATCCTCCCTAGAGTGAAGAAAGTAGGGCAAGGTGAAGGAGGAGGAGGAAGAAGAAGAAGAGGAAGAAGAAGAAGAGGAAGAGGGATGTTTTATAACAGGGATGAAATCTGAAGACAGGCTAATGAGAGGACAGATACAAAGGTAGGGAGAGATGACAAAATCGCCATTTGTCTAGGTCACGTGGCTCAATTCTGAACAATTCATGGAGGTGAACATGAGTCTCTACAACTTCATTTGCTTGATTTTTTGATCTATGTCCTGAAACCTAGCTGTTGAGGAACCAGCTACTCAGCAAACTGACCTATGATATTTGATGATCAACTTAAATATTCCCTTATAACATTTCTCATTTCATTTTATTTCAGGCTATGAAGGCAATTCAAACAGAGGAAGGGAAAGATCTTCTAAGGCAAATACCAGACAACCCAGGCCTTCTTGCCTAGAGTAGGTGAGGGAGAAAAAGAAGGAAGCAGGATATGCTTTTTCTATAAACTGCATTTTCTATAGGTGTCTTTGTTTTCCATTTTCTAGTGAGTAATGGTTAACTGTTTGGCAGACTAACATCCACGGAAAAGTGGAGATCGCTTAGAATTTCTGCAAAATGATAGGCCAGAAGAGAGCTACGGTGCTGTACATAATCTGAAGTTAGCTCCATCAGTCTCTCTCCTGTCATCTAAAATCTCTTTCATTAAGCCAAACGTGCCCCTTCATTTCTGGGAGAGCCCAGTGTAAGTTAATAAATGTATTGAGACAAGTGAGTTGAGAGACTACACATACAGGACACATCTGAGGGGCTGAAGCTGACCTCCATCTGGAGGCACAAAACCTGTAAGATTCCACAAACTGCCAGACCCACGAACTGTAATCCTTAAATGAAATTCATCGTTCAGCAGAAAAACAAGTTAAGGACGGTAATTCAATGGTAGACGAAACAGGCCGGAACAGGTTCAAATGCTGCATATTTCACAACAGAGCTTAATTAAAACAGGACTATGAGGCTGTTAATTGCATTATAATAGTTCAGCATGAAATTAGGTCTGATGTGAATGTCCTTATAGTGGAGTTGTTTATGTTATTATAATTACACAGTGGTACATAGATTGACTGCATAGATACATTTTTAACAGCTCTTGAGTGGATTTCTTTTCTTTCCTCATTTAAATTTGCACTCAGTTTCCAAGTCTGGAAAGTCAGCAAGAGGGAACCAGGGTCAGGAAATTAGGTCATACTGGATGATCTGGTTGGTCTCCTGTGTATTTAAAGCTTAGAACTCCAAATAAGTTATGCCTTGATGATCGTGATTTTATTCACTATTTCTTTAGGAGCAAACAATTCATTAAAAAACTGGGTCTCAGTAAAATGGACATAAATGCTTCATTTTGTCTTAGAAAGTGATGACATCCTGTGGAATTAATGAATCCAAAAGCATGCTTATGACTGTGTCTGTGGTTCCATGGTATCATATATTCCACTATTTTAAAAAGTAAAACAAAAAAAAAACAAAAATAAAAAAAACCACCAAAGATTAGTGTCTAGTAAAAAATGCTAACTCCTGTTCACAAAATATAATAACAGACATAACAGGAATTGATTTTCCAAATGGTAAAAATGAGGGCTCTTCCTAGATCCAGCCATAGTATCCACTTTCTGGTCAAGAACTTAGCTGCTTTATATTAGAATCTTGCCTATGACCTTGACTTAAACACTGAAACCTTGGATAGCATCAGATATTTGGGAAACATATGCATATTTGATGTTTTCAATCTTCATCTTGTTATTTTGATTTCTGTGCATTCTATGTATGTCAGCAATATTGCACATTGTTGCTTTGGAATAAAAAATGCAAAAAATTAATAGAAGATGATCTACAAATAAATTAGGTAAATGAAATGATTATGCCTTGATGTTTCATTCTTTAACATAAGCATTAAGGGTATACAACAAGCACTTAAGTAAATTTGAGCCAATTTAGAGAAAGGCAATAAACTATGTTGCAATACCAGAAAGCTATACTTCTAAATAAAATTACTTGTGCTTTAGATAGAAATTATGTAATTTAGAGGAAAGTTAATGTATATCCGTATGTATTTGTACACACATTATACAGTAAGTTCCATTATCATGAATATCTCAAATTTTGGTAACCAACAATTTTACATCCTGCATCTGTTAGTGGAAATATGTGCTTTTCTTTTCTTTCTTTCTTTTTTTTTTTTTTTTTTTTTTTTGAGACAGAGTTTTGTTCTTGTTGCCCAGGCTGGAGTTCAATGGCATGGTCTCAGCTCACTGCAACCTCCACCTCCCGGGTTGAAGCGATTCTCATGCCTCAGCCTCCCAAGTAGCTGGGATCACAGACGCCCGCCACCACACCCAGCTAATTTTTTTATATTTTTAGTAGAGACCAGGTTTCACCATGTTGGCCAGGCTGGTCTCAAACTCCTGACCCCAGGTGATCCGCCTGCCTTGGCCTCCCAAAGTGCTGGGATTACAGGCGTGAGCCACCACGCCTAGCTAGAAATATGTGCTTTTCATACCACTGCTCCAAAATTCTTATGAAACCCCCTAGGAAACCACAAAGACCTTGACTTCTGGTTATGACATTTTTAAAGCTTTTAGAAATAGGAATAAATGCAAGGCATTTCATGAAAGCAGAAAGTCACAGATTTTAACAGTATTTCCAAGGCTTTTGCTTGTAAATACTCATGCAAATGTTAACAGTAGCAATGCAACTACGTATGTACATGCTATAAATTAGCTTCAGAACAAGTAGAAGCATATATTGGCTTCTTTCTGCCACTTTTCACTGCACATGTGATGCACTGACTACAAATATGAACAATGGATTAAGACGGTGAAAACAGGGCCAGGCCTGGTTGCTCATGCCTGTAATCCTAGCACTTTGGGAGGCCAAGGTGGGTGGATCACCTAAGGTGAGGAGTTCAAGACTAGCCTGGCCAACATGGTGAAACTCCGTTTCTACTAAAAATACAAAAATTATCTGGGTGTGGTGGTGGATGCCTGTAATCCCAGCTACTTGGGAGGCTGAGGCAGGAGAATCACTTGAATCTGGGAGGCAGAGGTTGCAGTGAGCCGAGATCACGCCATTGCACTTCAGCCTGAGTGACAGAGCCAGACTTTGTCTCAAAAAAAAAAAGAAGAAGAAGAAGGTGAAAACAGTCCTCCACAAATCTGAGATTAGACTGGCAAATCAGGGATATAGGAGTGAGGACAGAAAGAAGAAAAGGAGAAAAACAAAACAAAACAAAAAAACACCTCTTTACTGTAGCCACCCACTTCTGTGATAAATCTACAGGTCACCACTGCATTGCTTAAACACAAAGCAGTCGTGATGACACGGCCAGCAGTGTTTCCACTCATCTATTCCACTATTTATAGATACAGGAAAGAAAATTTTTAATTTTAAAGTCAGACTGTGTAAAACATCAATCAGGACCAGAGAACTGTGCAATATACTCAGGTCTTCAAATTTAGAAAATACTTTGTCTTTGCCCTTGAATTCTGGGAAGAAAAAAAATGAAATTTGAAGGTTATTGATTTGCTCTAATACTTTAGCACTTGGTCTGGCAGAACCAAAGAAAAATACTTGAACTTACTTAAGACAACCGATTGTGTTAGTCCAATTATCAGAAAGAAAAGAAAAATCTGGCCAGGCACAGTGGCTCATGCCTGTAATCCCAGCACTTTGGGAGGCCAAGGTCGGTGGATCACCTGAGGTCAGGAGTTCGAGATCAGCCTGGCCAACATGGTGAAACCCCATCTCTACTAAAAAAAAAAAAAAAAAAAAAAAATTAGCCAGGCATGGTGGCGGGTACCTGTAGTCTCAGCTACTCAGGAGGCTGAGGCAGGAAAATGGCATGAATCCAAGAGGCAGAGCTTGCAGTGAGCCGAGATCGCACCACTGCACTCCAGCCTGGGCGACAGAGCGAGACTCTGTCTCAAAAAAAAAAAAAAAAAAAAAATCTGACTACAATTTTTTTGTTTATTTCCAGATGGTAGACTTGCAATGTGGTGCCTAGACCTTGTCACAGCCACTAAGCCACTAAATCACTGATACAAGGAGCTTCAGATGTCTACCAGTATGAAGACTACTTACCCTTTTCTTTTTAAAATATTACTTAGCCAGCGCCTTTACCTCTGCTTTGATGTGTAAAGCACTGAAGCAGAAAGAGCTTCCTCCCTGTCTGGGAATTATTCACCTAAGAGCGTGGCCTGTTGTTCATGCTGGCGACTAATACTTGGTTCTTAGCCTATCCTTTGGTTTAATTTTCTCTAGTGGTTGGAAAATAGCAAAGCATAAGACAAGCAAAAGATGGGCAGTGGGTAAGGGAGGTTGCCTGTTTGTACGTGTGTGTACTTTACCTTATTTTCAGAATAAATTATCTCCAAGTTTAGTTGCACAAATATTTTTATATTAACAGAAATGAACAAAACTATATAACTTATGGTATAATTTTTTATACTTTAACCAAACTTATCTGAAGAACCAAGTATACAAATTGGTTGAAACTTTTGGAGGGAGAATTAGTAACAGCAAGCATGAACTCCTCAAACGCTGAGCATACTCCTACGTGAGTTTGGCAAAGGTTATCACATGAGTCTACCCCATACAACTACTTGGCTCACTCCTTTTCTTCGTGACTCTACTAAAATGCACCGTATCAGTGGAGTCTTTCCTGACTGACCTGAAGGAGTATAGCACCTTCACCCTCAGCCATACCCTATGTCTTATTTTCCCTACAACACCAACCATACTATAGATTTACTTCCTTATTATCTGTCTTTCTGCACATAAATGTCCGGTTCATGGGGAAAGAGAATAGAGCCTGGCTCATAAGAGGAGCTAAGTATGTATCTGTTGAAGTAATAAATAAATCAAATAAGTGATTTAAATGAATTCAATATTTAAGGCAATCTTTTTTTTGTTTTGTTTTGCTTGTCTCAAGCTTACCTTTGAGGTTACTGAATCAATTTATTTTGCTAACTGCAAAATTGATAGGTAAGACCCAACTGTTCTTTCATGTCAGTGTTTCTAATAATGCTCAGGCCATTCCTTCAGAACTACCATCACTCTACCAGCATCTCACAAGGCAAATTTTAAATCCCTATTTCTTAATTCAGTGAAGTTTGTTCAGCTGCTGTCTCATCACCTCACTCCACCTACACCACCCACGAGTCAAAGACTGCCAGTGTCATTACTCTCCTAGAATAATACCCCTTTGCACGCATATAAAACCTTTACTCCAGGAGTTACAATGGATTACATGATAATTAATTGCCTCATTACTCAGCCCTATGAGCAAGAGAGTATTACAGTATTTTGATTTTCTGGATGGTAAGTCTCAGAAAAAGAAAATAAAACTACATCTCTACCTTCAGTAAGAATACCAAAGGGATAAGAAACAATGAATTAAATTCATCTTCATGCAATGAGTTGATAGGGATGTTAGTGGTTAATGGCAAAAATGAGCTTATTTAATTTACCACTTAGCCAAGGCTATTTCATAGTTGTTTTTTTCACAACTATCAAACGAAATCAGAATGGCCGGTTGTGGTGGTTCATGCCTGTAATCCAAGCACTTTGGGAGTCCAAGGCAGGCGGATCACTTGAGGTCAGGAGTTTGAGACCAGTCTGGCCAATGTGGTGAAACCCCGTCTCTACTAATAATACAAAAATTAGCCGGATATGGTGGTGTGCGCCTGTAATCCCAACTACTCAGGAGGCTGAGGCAGGAGAATCACTTGAACCCAGGAGGTGGAGGTTGCAGTGAGCAGAGATCATGCCACTGCACTCTAACCTGGGCAACAAAGTGGGACTCTACATCAAAAAAAAAAAAAAAAAAAAAAAGAAAAGATATCAGTGTATTTTTGTGTGCTTAGTTTGACTAAGTCTTTTTCATTATTCAAAACTATTTTTATGTCCCTCATTCAGGCTAGATGCCATGAGAAATACAGGTTGAAGGCCAGGCACATTGGCTTACGGCTGTAATACCAGCACTTCGAGAGGGTGAGGCAGGAAGATCACTTGAGCTCAGGAATTCGAGACCAGTCTGGGCAACACAGTGAGACCTCATCTCTACTTTTTCTTTTTTTTTAAAAAAAAAAGAAAGAAATACAGGACAAAATACATTTTCTTGGCCTCCATGAAACTTATAACTTAGGGAAATGAGAAACAAATACCCATTATTATAATTTAAAGCTAGTAAGTTATAAATGCTCTATGAGAGATTTAAAATTCTAAGCATTTGAGGAAGAAAAATTCATGTCTGCAAGTGATGAAAATAGATGGCCCAGGTTAGATATCTCCTCTGGACCTGGACTGGAACTTAGAAGGGAGAGAAAAAAGGCCACACATGTGAAGATGAATATTTTTGATTAAAAAAAAAAAAGAATAAGGGAATTTGGTGTTCATATTTTAACCAAAGTTCCAGTATAGTTCCTTTCAATGAGTCTAGGTTTCCAGAATGTTTACACTTTTTGAGATTTCAAAGGATATTGTCAGGCTTCCTATTTTATGATCACACTTGGACACTGGATCCTGCCCTTTGTTTGAATGTGTTCTGTCTTTCAGCATGACATTTTCAGAGCAGAATAAGAGAAGAGAAAAGCATACAGAAAATTGATCACAGCAGTGACTATTTTGGGAAAGATTAATTAGGAATAAGAATTATAAATAATACTTATTTAGGACTCATTATGTAAAAGGCTCTCTTCAAAGCCCATTCATTCATTCATTCAACCATCCGCTCAAAACGTATTTATTGAAATCCCATTTTGTACCAGAGGAAAATGGAGACAAAGAATTAAAGCAAGGAGACAGAGTCCTTGATCTACAGCTTGAGAAGATAGATGATAAATAACTAAGTCCATCATAAGTGCTATGGAGAAGAGGGAAACGGGGCAGGAGACTAGACGGTGGGAGGGTAGAGGGCGATTTTACTGCTATTTTATTCAGAGCTTGTTTCTTATTCAGTTAAAGCCTCCCTGAAATAGAGACATTTGATCAGAGGCTTGAATAAAGGGAGGGTGTGCATCATGTACATAACTAGGGGAACATCATAGTAAGAAGAGGAAACAGCGAGTACACGGCTGACCGGGTAGACAGTCACCATCTGAGGTTTCACTTAGTGGTTTCAGTTACCCATGGTCTACTGTGGTTCAAAAACATTAAGTGACAAATTCCAGAAATAAACAGTTTATAGGTTTTAAATTGTGTACCATTCTGAGTAGCCTGATTAAATCTTGAGCCATCCTGCTCCCTCCCTACCAGATCATGAATCCTCCCTTTGTCCAGCGTCTCCATGCTGTAGAGTTACCTGCCTATGAGCCACTCAGTATTGCTGTAGGTCCTCACATTGACTGCCAAGGTATCACAATGCTAGTGTTCAAGTAAGTAACCCCCTTTTTTTTTAACTTAATCATCGCCCTTGAGTGCAAGAGTAGTGATGCTGACATATTGTTATACTTGTTCTATTTTATTATCAGTTATTGTTAATCTAATTTATAAATGAAGCTTTATCATAGGTATGTATGTATAGGAAAAAAACATAGTACATATAGGATCTGGTACCATTTACAGCTTCAGGCATCCACTGGGGGATGTACCTGTCTTGTGTTCCAGAAAAAGCAAAGAGGTCAAAAGAGCTGAAACGTGGTGAAAAAGGGAGAGATAGGAGATGAGATGAGAACTGTGTGAGCTGGGGAAGGAGCTGAGCATTCAGGGATGTGTGGGTGGCTGAAGGACTATGTGTTTTTTGATGAACATGAAGGCAGTTTGAGGTGACACATCTACAAGCCAAGAAATACCAAAGATTGCCAGGAAACCACCAGAAGCTAGGAGAGAGGCATGGGAGAGATTCTCCCTCGCTGACATCAAAAAGACCCAACCCTGCTGGCGTCACGATCTCAGACTTTCAGACTCCAAGATTGTGAGACAGTAAGCTTCTGTTGTTTAAGCCACCCAGTTGTGGCATTTTGATTTGACAGTTCCCGGAAACTAACACAGGAAATGACCCACTTATATGCATTATAGCTGAGAATGAATGAATAGTAGAGTCAAAATATGACTGCAAGATAATCTGACCCCCAGAGCCCAGGCTCCAAATCTCTGTCTCTACTACTTCTCCAAAAGACACATTTTAAAATTGTAAAATGAGAGGAAAATATTTCCAAAGTATCCCTTTCAATGAAATTAAGAACGTATATTTATTTTAAGTCATAAATATATATCCAACAGCTTTTTCTGTGCTTTCTTTATTGTTGAAGTTGAGCTACGGAGAGCAAGTGTTTGAAGAGGACTTGGCTGTAGAGAATTATCTCCTGACTCTGTTTTCGGTTAGGAAGAATAACACCCTGGGAAAGAGAATGTCTGTGTTCCCAACCTCCACCCGCTGGAAATCACTACTCTATTCTCTGCTTCTATGACCTTGACTTTTTTAGACTCCATATATAAGTGACATGATGCAGTATTTATCTTTCTGTGCCTGGCTTATTTCACTTAGCACATTGTCCTTCAGGTTCATCCACGTTGCTGCACATGACAAGATTTCCTCATTTTCTAAGACTGAATAATATCCCATCATCATATATACCACAATTTCTTTATACATTTATTCATTGATGGCTACTTAAGATGATTCAGGATCTCGGAATTTTTGTGAATGTGGAATTTTTGTGAATACTCCTGCAATCAACATGGTGATGAAGTTATCTCTTCAACATACCAATACCCAGAATTGGAATTGCTCAGTCACATGGCAGTTATATTTGTATTTTTGAGGGACCTCGATACTATTACTCATAATGGCTGTACTAATTCACATTTCCACCAACAGTGTACCAGTGTTTCCTTTTTTCTGCCTCATCACCAACGTGTATTGTCTGTCTTTTGTCTTTTTGGCAATAGCCATTCTAACAGGCATTAGGTGATTTCTCATTGTAATATTGATTTGCAATTGCCTGATGAGTGATGTTGAGTACTTTTGCATGTAACTGTTGGCCATTTGCATGTCTTCTTTTGAGCAATGTCTATTCAGGCCTGTTGCCCAATTTTAATTGCATCATTTATTTTCTTGCTATTGAGTTGTTTGAATTTCTTTTATATTTTGGATATTAACTTCTTACCAGGTATATGGTAATATGCAAATATTTTCTCCCATTTGTAGGAAGAATCAACACTCTGTTGATTGTTTCCTTTGCTGTGCAGAAACTGTTTAATTTGAGGTCATCCCATTTGTCTATTCTTCTTTTTTGTTGCCTATATGTTTGAGGTCATATCCAAAAAAATCATTGCCCAAACCAGTGTCAAGAAGCCTTTTACCTGCATTTTCTTGTGGTTGTTTTAAAGTTTCATGTCTTTAAGTCTTTAGTCCATTTTGAGTCGACTTAAAGATGTAGTGCCAGATAAATGTCCAATTTCATTCTTCTGCATGTGGATATTTAGTTTTCCTAACACTACTCAATGAAGATAATGGCCTTTCTCCATTAAATGTTCTTGGCACATTTGTTGATCAGTTTATCAGAATAGTGTGGATTTCTTTCTAGGCTTTCTATTCTATTTCTTTGGTCTATGTGTCTTTTTAAATTCCAGTGCCATTCTGTTTTGATTACTATAGCTTTACAGTATATTTTGAAATTAGGTAGTGTGATGCCTCCAGTTTTGTTCTTTGTGCTCAAGAATGCTTTGGCTTTCTGGAGTTTTTTGTAATTTCATACAAATTTTAGAATTGTTTTTTTCTATTTATATGAAAATACCATTAATGTTTTGATAGAGATTATATTGAATCTAGGTATTGGTTAGGGTAGTACGGAAATTTTAACAATATTAATTCTTCCAATCCATAAATATGGAATATATTTCTATTTTTTTGTGACTTCAACATCTTTCATCAATGTTTTGTAGCTTTCAGTGTACAGATTACCTCATTGGTTAAATTTATTTCTAAGTATTTTATCTTTTTATGCTATTGTAAATGGGATTGTCTTCTCAATTTCTTTTTTGGATAGCTCATTGTTAGTATATAGAAATGCTACTAATTTTTAAATGTTGATTTTGTATCCTGAATGTTTACTGTATTTACTAGTTCTAACAGTTTTTGGTGGAGTCTTTAGAGCTTTCTATATTACATTATCTTCTCTGCAAAGAGAAATCACTTTACTGTTCCCTTTCTGACTTGAAGCCCTCATTTCTATTCTTGCCTAATTGTTCTGGCTAGGACTTCCAGTATTATGTTTAATATAAGTGGTCAGAATGGGCATCCTTGTCCTTTACCTGTTCTTTAAGAAACATCTTTCAACTTTTCACCACTGAATGTGATGCTAGCTGTGGGCTTGTCATACATGGCTTTTATTAGAGATGTATATAATAGCTTTATTACATTGATGTATATTCTTTCTATACTTAGTTTGTTGAGTTTTTCTTATTATTATTATACTTTAAGTTTTGGGGTACATGTGCACAATGTAGAGGTTTGTTACATATGTATCCATGTGCCATGTTGGTGTGCTGCACCCATTAACTCATCATTTAGCATTAGGTATATCTCCTAATGCTCTCCCTCCCCCCTTCCCCCACCCCACAACAGTCCTCAGTGTGTGATGTTCCCCTTCCTGTGTCCATGGGTTCTCATTGTTCAATTCCCACCTATGAGTGGGAACATGCAGGGTTTGGTTTTCTGTCCTTGTGATAGTTTACTGAGAATGATGGTTTCCAGTTTCATCCATGTCCCTACAAAGGACATGAACTCATCATTTTTTATGGCTGCATAGTATTCCATGGTGTATATGTGCCACATTTTCTTAATCCAGTCTATCGTTGTTGGAAATTTGGGTTGGTTCCAAGTCTTTGCTATTGTGAATAGTGCTGCAATAAACATACATGTGCATGTGTCTTTATAGCAGCATGATTTATAGTCCTTTGGGTATATACCCAGTAATGGGATGGCTGGGTCAAATGGTATTTCTGGTTCTAGATCCCTGAGGAATTGCCACACTGACTTCCACAATGGTTGAACTAGTTTACAGTCCCACCAACAGTGTAAAAGTGTTCCTATTTCTCCACATCCTGTCCAGCACCTGTTGTTTCCTGACTTTTTAATGATGGCCATTCTAACTGGTGTGAGATGGTATCTCATTGTGGTTTTGATTTGCATTTCTCTGATGGCCAGTGATGATGAGCATTTCTTCATGTGTTTTTTGGCTGCATAAATGTCTTCTTTTGAGAAATGTCTGTTCATGTCCTTCGCCCAGTTTTTGATGGGGTTGTTTGTTTTTTTCTTGTAAATTTGTTTGAGTTCCTTGTAGATTCTGGATATTAGCCCTTTGTCAGATGAGTAGGTTGCGAAAATTTTCTCCCATTTTGTAGGTTGCCTGTTCACTCTGATGGTAGTTTCTTTTCCTGTGCAGAAGCTCTTTAGTTTAATTAGATCCCATTTGTCAATTTTGGCTTTTGTTGCCATGGCTTTTGGTGTTTTAGACATGAAGTCCTTGCCCATGCCTATGTCCTGAATCTGGATCTCTTCCTTACACCTTATACAAAAATTAATTCAAGATGGATTAAAGACTTACATGTTAGACCTAAAACCATAAAAACCCTAGAAGAAAACCTAGGCAATACCATTCAGGACATAGGAATGGGCAAAGATTTCATGTTTGTTGAGATTTTTATGAAATGATGTTAAATTTTGTCAAACGGTTTTTCTGCATCTGTTGAGATTATCATATAATGTTTATCCTTTTGTGAATGTGGCATATCACATTTATTAATTTGCATATATTGAACCATCTTTGCATCCCAGAGGTAAATCCTCCTTGATCATGGTGTATGATCCTTTTAATACTCTATTGAATTTGGTTTACGAGTATTTGGTTGAGCATTTTTGCATCTGTGCTCATTAAGCATATTGGCCTATAATTTTTATTTTTTATAGTGTCCTTAACTGGCTTTTGTATAACAGTAATGGTGGCCTTGTAAAATGAGTTTGAAAGTGTTCCCTCTTCTTCATTCCTTTGGAAGAATTTGAGAAAAATTTGTTTTAAATGTATGTTTTAAATGTTTGGTAGAATTTACCAATGAAGCCATCATGTACTGGACTTTTATTTTGTTGGAGGGGCTTGTAATTAATGATTCAATCTCCATACCGGTTATTGGTCTATTCAGACTGTTTATTTCTTCATGATTCAGTCTTGGTAGGTTGTATGTTTCCAAGAATTTATCCACTTCTTCTAGGTTATCTCATTTGCTGATGGATAGTTGTTCATAGTAATCTCATAATTCTTTGAGATTATCAACCACAATATCTTCTCTTCCGGTTATGTTATTTATTTCAATTACTTGTTATAATTTTTATTTATTTCAGTTATAATTGTATTCTCTCTTTTTTCTTAGTATAACTAAAGGTTTGTCAATTTTGTTCATCTTTCAAAAAACAAACTGTTAGTTTCACTGATCTTTTTAACTGTTTTTCTAGTTTTTATTTCATTTATTTCTCCTCAGATCTTTATTATTTTCTTCCTTCTGCTGACTTTGGGCTTAGTTTGCTCTTTTTCTAGTTCCTTGTAGTGTGAAGCTAGGTTATTTATTTGAGATCTCTCTTTTTTCTTAATGTAGTGTTTACCACAATAAATTTCACTTTCAGAATACTATTGCTGCATCCCTTAGGTTTTGGCATGTTGTGTTTCCACCTTCATTTGTCTCAAGATACTTTTTTATTTTCTTTTTTATTTCTTTTTTGACTCATTGGTTGTTCAGAAGTATGTTAATTTCCATGTATTTGTAAATTTTCCAATTTTTCTTTTGTTATTGATTTCTAGTTTTATACCATGGGGTCAGAAAAATACTTGATATGATTTCAATCTTCTTAAGCTTGAAAGACTTGCTTTGTGGCCTCTCAACTGAAGAATCATGAGGTTCATAAATTTGGAGTGGAGAGTTTTATTTCTTTTAAAGAGTTGCAGCCTGCAGGCTGGCTATTCCACAGGCTGAAAAGCACAGCTTCTGGCAGAAACCAGAAGGAGGAACTTCGAGAGAGGGAAGGGTAGAACAAGAATTTATGGTAAATGAGTTGGCTAAGTATAAATATTTAACTGGTTACAGAAAGAGCTATGGATATTTCCAAAAGGGGGACATGCACATGCATAGTAAGCAAACGTGCATGTAACAGTCCCATGTTCACTTTGGTCTGGAGACTTGAAATTTAAATACAGTAAAATTAGGCCATATTTGTCAAAAGGTGAAATGGTAAACACAGAGGCATTCTGTGTGCAGCCTCTGTAAACCAACCAGAACCAGTCCATGGTTGGTGGTCTCCTATCAAGAAGAAATGCTGGTTAGTTGTATCAAAACCACACAAAGGGAAAGGAGTCCAGCAAGTGTTTTGAAAGGGCTGCTTTCTGTTTAACCCTTAGGAAAAAATGTCTAATGGTAGTTAGTGAGAGGGGGTATAATAAGGCATGTCTAACCTCCCATCCTGTCACTATCAGGAATTCAGCTTTTAAGGTTTCCCCGTGGTCCCCTTGGCCAAGAAGGGGTTCATTCAGTCAGATGGGGGATTTAGGATTGTAGTTTTATTTCTCAGGCCTAACATATCTATTCCAGAGAATGTTTCATGTACTCTTGAAAAAAATGTGCATGCAGCTACTGTTTGATGGAATGTTCTGTATACGTCTGTTAAGTCCATTTGGTGTATAATGTTGTTCAAGTCCACTATTTGCCTGTTGATATTCTGTCTGGATGATCTATCCATTGTTGTAAGTGTGGTATTTAAGTCTCCTACAATTATTGTATTACTATTTCTCCCTTTAGTTCTGTTGATATTTGCTTTGTATATGTAGGTGCTCTAATGTTGAGTGCATATATGTTTACAATTGTATTTCAGGATTTCAGGCATTTTACAAAAAGCACTTCAAGACTCCCAGGGAGAAGTGAAACTCCAAAGGTAGACTATGTGATGACTCAGCTCTCTTCTTAGGGATGATTTCCTAATCATAGAGCAGACGGCTGGAATAAAAAAACAAACAAAAAATTGAGGTTTGATGAGTTAAGGCAGAGTCTGAGGTAGTCTATGTGGCTGGAATTTTCAGGGTAAGAAATTGGCAGTCTCAGAAGAACATGTGGAAGTTGCTCTTTCAGTCTCCATCTGAGAAGTAGACTGTCCATGTGCAAGGTGAGACTACAAAAGGCTCATCAAATAGCAGCTGCCACAAGGTCAAGAGTAGAATAAAGATCCTAGGAGCTGAACAGTGTGATGAGAAGAGCAGTGTCTTGAGAAGTTAGAGTTCTGACCTTACCAGGGTAAAGATGATATGGTTCGGCTCTGTGTCCCCACCTAAATCCCACGTCAACTTGTAATTCCTGGTGTTCAAGGAGGGGCCTGGTGGGAGGTGATTGAATCATGGGGACAGAATTCCCCCTGGCTGTTCTTGTGATAGAGTTGTCACAGGATCTGGGTATTTGAAAGTGTGTAGCCCCTTTTCCTTCACTCTCTCTCCTGCTGACCATCTGAAGATATTCTTGCTTTGCCCTTTGACTTCTGCCATGATTGTAGGTTTCTGAGGCCACTCCAGAAGTAGAAGCCTGTACAACCCAAGGAACTGTGAGTGGATTAAACCTCTTTTCTTTATAAATTTCCCAGTCTCAAGCATGTCTTTACAGCATTGGGAGAACAAACTAATAAAGAAAATTGGTACCAGGGAAATAGGATATTGCTAGAAAGATATCTGATGCTGGACGCCATGGTTGATGCCTATAATCCCAGCACTTTGGGAGGACAAGGAGGGCAGATTACCTGAGGTCAGGCCTGACCAACATGGAGAAACCCTGTCTCTATGAAAAATACAAAATTAGCCAGGTGTGGTGGCACATACCTGTAATCCCAGCTACTCGGGAGGCTGAGGCAGGAGAATTGCTTGAGCCCGGGAGGCAGAGACGGCAGTGAGCCAAGATCATGCCATTGCACTCCAGCCTGGGCAACAAGAGCAAAACTTAATCTCAAAAAAAAAAAAAAAAAAAAAAAAAGATATCTGAAAATGTGGAAGCAGATTTGGAACTGGGTAATGAGCAGAGTTTGGAACAGTTTGGAGTGCTCAGAAGCAGACAGGAAGAAGAGGGAAAGTTTGGAACTTCCTAGTGACTTGTTAAATTGTAACCAAATGCTGATAGTGATATGGACCATGAAGTACAGGCTGAAATGGTCTCAGAAGAAGATGTGGAACTTACTGGGAACTGGAGTAAAGGTCAATCTTGCCATGCTTTAGCAAGGACACTGGTGGCGTGTGCCCCTGCTCTGGGGATCTGTGGAACTTTGAACTTGAGAGAGATGATTTAGGGTATCTGGAAGAACAAATTTCTAAGCAGCAAAACATTCAAGATGTGCCCTGGCTGCTTCTAAAAGTGTACGCTAATATGTGTGCACAAAGAGAGTATCTGAAACTCGGACTTATATTTAAAAGAGAAACAGAATATAAAAGTTTGGAAAATTTGCAGCCTGACCATATATGGTAGAAAAGAAAAACCCACTTTCTGGGGAGGAGTTCAAGCCTGATGCAGACATTTGCATAAGTAAAGAGGAACTGAATGTTAACAGCCAACACAATGGGGAAAATGCCTCCAAGGCATTTCAGAGACCTTCATTGCAGCCCCTCCCATCACAGGCCTAGAGGCCTAGGAGAAATAAATGGTTTCAGGGGCCAGGCCCAGGACCCCGCTGCTCTCAGTCTCAGGAGATGATGCCCTGCATCCCAGCTGTTCCAGCTCCAGCTGTGGCTAAAAGAGGCCAAGGTGTGGCTTGGGCCATTGCTTCAGAGGGTACAAATCATAAGCCTTCATGGCTTCTGTGTGCAGAGGACAAGAGTTGAGGCTAGGAAGTTTCCACCCAGATTCCAGAGGATGTATGAAACACCTGGATGTCCAGGCAGATGTCTGCTGCAGGGGCAGAGCCCTCATGGAGAATCTCTACTGGAGCAATGCTGAGGGGAAATGTGGGCTTGGAGCCTCCACACAGAGTCCCCAGTGGGACACTGCCTAGTGGAGCAGAGAGTATAGAGGGCCACTGTGCTGTAGGCCCCAAAATGGTAGATCCATCAATAGCTTGCAGTGGGCATCTGGAAAAGCCACAGGCACTCAATGGGCCAGGTTCACATTGGAGACTGCATTTGGAGCTTGAGATCCCTCAAGTTAGAGGAGTTTAGGACATACTTTGTGTTTTCCTCAGTTTTTTTCCTAGTGAAATTTAAAACCAAAATCACAGAAGTTCAAGGTGACCATTCAAGAATTTAACTATGTGATAAAATAAGAAGAACACACACTTCATGGAAACACATTTCATGGAAAGGTAACACACTTCATGGAAACACTCTTCATGGAAGAAACACACTTCATGGAAAGGTAATTGAATTCAGAGTTTATATATCTTAAAACACATAATATGTGAAATGCAATACACGCAAAAGCAAAAATAAATAAAATGAGAAAATGAGGCATCAAGAGAAAAAGCAGTAAAAATCAACCTTGAGATTGTCCAGATATTAGATTTAGAAAACAGAGCCTTTAAAGCATCTATTGTAATTGCTTAAAGAACCAAGAAAAGCATATTCAAAGAATTTAAAAATATATATGATCCTAATGAGTAGCCTGATAAAGAATCTCAGCAGAGAAACAAAAACTACAAAAAATAACTGAATAGAAATTTCAGAAATAAAAACTACAATGACTGAAATGAAAAATTCATTGACTTGGCTTAACAACCAATTGCAGATGTTGGGAAAAAAAGGTCCAGTGATTTTGAAGACAGATCTAAAGAAATTACTCAATTTGAAGAACAGAGAAAAAATACTAAAGAAAATAAAAAAGCAAATCAGAAGCATGTAAAATATTAAATAATGCAGCATAAATGCAATTAAAATTACAGATGGAAAAGGGGGTGAGATTAGAGCTTAAAAAATATTTTAATAAATGATGACTGAAAACATCCCAACTAAGTTGGAGATCACTTCCTACAAAGCAAAGCAGCATAAAACTACAAAGAACTTTACCTAGACAAATCAGAGTCCAACAACTGAAAACCAAAGATAAATAATAGAGACTTAAATCAACCAAGGGAAAAAAGACACATTACATATAGGGGAAATGGATGTAAATGACCTCTGACTTCTCTTCAAAAACAAAAACAGACACAGGCCAGATGATAATGTAACAATATCTATCAACACAGATTTCTGGACTGTTTGTTTGATTAGTCACAGTGTGATCATAAACTGTAAATATAGATGTTATTTTTAACATTTATTTTTACGTTACTATTAATAAACTATTGATTACATTTGCTCATGCTTGCAGCTTTTCATCCTTCCTGATCTCTGGAACAGTCTTCTGCAGTAGTTATGAAAATAAAATTCTAGATCTAGATTCTTATCATTAGGGCAAGTTCTTGATTTTTTTTTTTACTTTCCTCACCAATGAAATGAAGTACATATGGTGTCTGATTTAATGATGGCTTGATTTAATGATTTTTCAACTTTACAGTGATGTGAAAGTGATATGCATTCAGTAGATGATTTAATGATGGCTTGATTTAATGATTTTTCAACTTTACAATGATGTGAAAGTGATATGCATTCAGTAGAAACTGTACTTCGTGTAGCCATACAACTATTGTTTTTCACTCCAGTACAGTATTCGATAAATTATGAGATACTCAACACTTTATTATAAAACAGTCACTGTGTTATTTTGTCAAACTGTAGGCTAATGTAAGTGTTCTGAGCACGTTAAGGTAGGCTAGGCTAAACTATGTTCAACAGGTTATGTGTTTTTAATGCATTTTTGACTCATGGTGTTTTCAATTTGGATAGGTTTATTGGACATAGCCCCATTGTAAGTCAAGGAGCATCCATATTGGACCCAATAATTTCTAAGATAATCACAATCTCTGAAATACAGTACAGTGTATCAGAGTAATGAACAAGTACTAGAATGGGAACGCACAGGAAATCCAAGATTGAGGGGTATCATATTACATGAAGTTAATATTTTCACTTTTGAATGCCTATACATCAGAAAACCATGATAAACATATTTGTAAACAGATTTTTTCCTTCACCTTCATTTTATTCTGAAAGAGTACAATGCCCTTAAGTGTACTAAAAGAACCAAAAACGTTAAGTAGGACATTTAATCCACCCATTTCCTTTGCAAGAATGAAGACAGAAAGGAGATAAAACTAATGTTCCAATTTTCACTGTAACAGATATAAGTTTTACCATAGTCTGAAAGAATTACAAGTAAAATGATAATTGACAGATAATATACTCAGATATTTTAAAAATCATTTAGTATACAGAAACTCTGAAAATACAACAGTATCCCTTGATTGATGGACGGGATAATTGAATAGAGGTTTTAAAGATATATAAATTGATTATTAAAAACTGATTTCAAAACTTGTGCATTCAAAATAATGAACTTATGAAATCGACTTACTATTTTTAGCTAAAGCGTGTTGCCATTAATTTAGCTTTTGCTAAATTAGCTAAATAGAAGGATATTTACAGATATTAAAATTGTTTATATGGAAAATGCTCAATTTAGGTTTACCAGTGATTTTTTTTTTGGTATAATATCTTGAACTCAGCCAGGAATTCACTCATGGAAAGAAATAAGCATTAGAGAAGATTAAGCTACAAATTGGCTTGAAATTTACAAACTGAGGAAGAAGATCCACTGGGGAATCAATTCACCCCCTAGAGATAATAAGAAAATAGCTGAGGAGGCTGTGCTCAGAGTGCAAGAGGCATGGCATTCTGCTCAGCCATAATTCTCATAATGGCTAAGCAGGAATCTTTAGATGGGCAGCAGCTGCAATTTTGATCCCTTGAATTTTTATCTTTCAGGCTTTTAAGTCCAAGGTCATCTAGTGGACACATAGAGTTTAATGAATACAACACTCAATTGATAAATATATTAATGAGTATATACAGGAAACAAAAGAAAAGTCTGGATTCAGAATTGTAAGTTAACATTATATTCTCAGTTACCTTAGGTAACAGTTATTGGGTTATCGGGTTGTTACAGGAACTCGTAGAGACTATGTGTTTCTATGTGCTTTCTGCCCATGAGGAAATTATTTTTTGGTAGAGATTAGGAAGTGTGGGGAAAGATCAGATAGAAGAATTACTTGAAGGAGAAATATATATAATAAGTTGGGGATAGTTGTAAGAGCTTATTATAAGGTGCATAATTTAATGTAATTATCCCAAGCGTTAACCAAGAAATATCAAGATATTAACCAATTGATAACAAGAACAGAGAAAAGGTAAATTACTCTGAAGAAAATTAACCTGATTGCTTAAAAGGTAGAAATTCTGAATATAATCAAATGATATGTCTAATGACATATCGCATATACATAAAATGCACAAAATACCCAAAGAGAAGAATAAATATCACATATTAAAGTATGTTCATTGAAAACAGGTAGTTGTCAGATGAAAATCATATATGTATTTTTCAATAAAGAAAAAAACAAAGTGGACTAACAAGGGTGAAAGTTCAAAGTTTTGGAACTAACTGGATATCAAACAAGGATTTCTCAAGGGCTAGGAAAGAGAAAGAAAGATTCAGAAAGCACACAAGTGAGAAAAGAAATGAGCATTTATATAGAGAGGAGATAGACGAGCCCAGGGAAGGCTGTCATAAAATACACATCGCATAATGCATGATGGATCAGTTCTATTATTTAACTTTCTAAAAGATGTAACAATACAGAGATATGCTAACCATCATAGTCAGCATTAATTTACAGTGGGAGAAATAATTAGAATCTCACTTTTTCTGAAAAATGGAGTGAAAATGTAAACAATGCTTCCCTCCAGGCAAGTGCTTTATCAAGTTGACAGGTGCATTTGAATTTCCATGGGTGGGGGATATAATAGGTTATTTATGTGTCATTTTAATAGAAAGACCCAACCATCAAGATGGACAGCAGACTTTATCAGTACTGCTGTTTGCAACTAATCCTCCAATTTAGTACCCCATGAAAATACCTGCAACAAAACCTGTCCATTTTTCTTTTACACTCCATTATGGAAAAATCAATATGGGTGCTATTCATCGCAAATCTCCTGCTTGGCGGGTGCCTGAGACACAGAATGTGAAAAAACCTGACACTTCAGCACTCTGTGTGGCAAAGCCCATTGCTTATGATTTTATTTTGTCACATTCTACCACCCAGAATGGCCCAGTTGGCCTAGTATATGTTCCAGAATCTAATAGAGATCAGCCAGAGACGCTGGATCTGATTACTATAAGGGCAACTCATCTGGAGTTAGTTTTAGAGCTCAGACCAGGAGCTAGCTGACTTCCAAACTAGACAGATTTAATTTTTATCTGTTTTTGTAATCAAATAGTGAATAATAACTCATAAATTCAGTAAATAATAATCCCATCAAACCATACATAAACTACACAATTACTGAATACTTCACTATTTAACCAAGTCATTGAAAACATATTCCGACTACCTATTGTCCAGGAAAGTGGTCTTTGTTTATCTTCCAAATCTCCTAGGCCAAGCTTAATATTCAAAATAAGATGTTAACTGGGAAACAATTCTACTACATCCCAAAATAAATATGTATGAACAGAATGTCATAGAGTTCATGACTGTCAACTACAAAGCCACCCGGGACTAATTATCAAAAGGCTCAAATTTCAACACCTTCCCCACAAAAGCACCTTAAAGGCAGAACGTTTATTTGATTTCTCTTTGATTTCCTCCAAATCACTAAAATTACATGTTTGCCTAGTATTTATTAGATTAATGAGTATTTAACAGAGAAAAAGTTCATACATTTATTCTTGCTATATGTTAGCAAAAGCTAGATTATAGAATAATATCCCCCAAACCCCAAACAACTCATAAGTGATTCTTAGACATCAGTCTTTTAATTGATCTAAATTTAGATCAACTGAATATACTGCATGAAGCTCTTGGCCAGATGTGACAGACTGGCTCACTCAACATATACTTCAGACACTAACCATGTGCCTTCTAGGAATACAGGAGAGGAAAACCTAAGACTGTATTTCTCAGATTCCCTCTTAGCCATGATCCGCCCTTATAAATTTCTTTCTTAAACTATCCATGGGATTTCTGTTCTCTGCAACAAGTTATCTGAGGGCTGCCCCAAGATTTTTTGCCCATTAAGTGATAAACCATCATTCCCATTTTTGAAATCATAGTTTTTTACGTCATTTTTGACTTAAAGGTTGGAATTCAAAAAATTATCAGCTCATATTATCTCCTCATTGGCAACTTCCCTTACTTTAATTACTTCCTAAAAATCAAGGTGCTATATTTTATCAGTGCCTTTCTTCCATCATAAGGTATCTACACATCTGCAAGCATTATCAGAAATAAGCTGATGTCATTTACTATTACTCATTGCCTCAATTAAATATTGCATACCCTATTGTATTCCAGGCACATTCAAAAGCATGTTATGTGAATAAGGACAGCATTGATAAAAAGAAAACTTTCTTCAAAATATGCATTATTTCCATGATGTTTGATGTTGGAGCAAAGCAAGCAGCCTCACATATACAGGCTTTTCCTATGTTGTTGTGGAGAGGAGTGATCTGGAGCATGGTCTTATGAGACCTGTTGATCACATTTGATATAGGCAGAACAGCTGTGCCAAAGGGCCAGAAGAAATTTATCAGTGCACTCTTTTTATTGGGCTCAATTCTAAGGACTATTTGCTTCCAACAATTCCTCAGGTGACAATAAAACTGATTCATTTGGAGGCAAATAAATCCTCTGATATAAACAAACTCTTTGAGAAGTGTCGCCTCTGAAACTTTTTGATATGTAGAAATGTCTCATATCATATAAACACACATATTTTTTTCAAGGGTTATATATATACTTCTAAACCATACCAAGCAATTGAGCAATTAATTGTAACTGTTATTCTGTCCTATGATTATTGGAAAGCATGTGCTCCTAAGAAAAACTAATCATTTTCATGGAACTATTTTGTTATCATTAAGTATAATACAGTGAAAATGAACACTTACTGGACTCTGACGAGAAAGATCAAGGTTTGAATGGCATTTTAGTCACTAACATTAAGCTGCCTGAGCCTAAATTTTCCCATTAGGAATATAAAAATTATAGCTTACTTTGGATGGTTATGCAAATATGAAACATGATAAAATGAGTGAAATTAAGTCTGTAGTTTTGTTTTTATTATTATCTTGGAATAATTATTCTTTTTAGAAATTAGATAATTATACTTAAGTAATTTCAAAGGGAATATGTTATTAATAATCATAAGCTTCCAAGAATATATAAACATTCAGTGCATGACATTTAAGTTAGAATTCTGTTTGCAGAATAATTTAGAGTAAATGTAACAAATATTTATAACCTGATTTTTTTTCTAGGCAGGATTCCAAAATAATCTGAGACTCATTATTTCACTGCTATTGACATGTGATTTCTTTATATTAGATCTTGGGTTTCCTTCCTTAAAGCAACTGCCACTTCTATGCACATTTCTTCTAAATATGTATCTCAAGACTGAATGTCTCATATTTTGCTTTATATTCTTAGTTGCATGCTGAATGCTGCTTTTCCTCTGTTGGAAGCTACCCACCTTGGACCTACATGAGTATGTGCAAAGATCACCAATGAATGGCTACATTCAAATTCAGTTTTAAATATATTTTTTAAAATACTGCTATATCACCATCAGCTTGGTTGCTTCCAAAATATCTGATTTTTTTTCCTTTCCCTGATTTCTCACCGCACTTAAATTCTACATTTATTTAGAACCTACTGTGTGGTAGACTTCCTAAGGACACCCTACCTCATGGTGTCTTCTTAGTTTCAGGACTTTGGCACATATAGAATGAAATGATAAACAATGCGGCCCTCTTCTATGATTTTTTAAAATTCATCCCCTTTCTCCTTTCATATGGGACCATATTTGAACTATACACTCACACATACAAGGAGAAACAATGAGAAGGAAAGCTTCATTTTAAATGCCAAATATCACTTTTGTGTTTCTCTTACTGTATATACTTAAATTCACATTGGAAATCAGATGAGTCTTTTGTCTTGGGGAAATAATTTTACTGGACCATTTGCTTATTGAAGGGAAAAGTTACGGTTCTTTTTGGAATGAAGTCCTCTAAAAACATGTGAACAAACTGCTGAGCAAAATAACATCAATTGCTGTCTTCATTGTGTCCAGTTGCATTTTCTACACTGTTTCCTGTTGGAAAATTTTCTTTATCTTTTATCTTCTTGAGTGGCATGGCAGTGAGGGGAGAGGAGATAAGCACTGCTCAGTTCCTAGTGGGAAAGAACGCTAGCATGGAGGAGCAGCAAGGAGATGTGGCCAAAGGGACACATGGGAAGGTCATGGTCTTGTGAATCTTGAAAAATAAGCTAAACTACATTAAAAAAAACTACTAATTTGCGTCAATTACCCAGGTTCATATGAGCAAACACCAGGAAATGGAGGAAAAAAAGTGTGTTTTGTCTTCTTGTCACATAGGGAGAGAAAAATGTCTCTATGTTATATTCTTACACAGATCTTTACAGAGATATTATTCATAAGCACAGGCCAAATTTAATCTTAAATTTAGATATTATTCATAAGCACAAGCTAAATTTAATCTTAAATGTAGCCACTTATGAAATCTAAAAAATAGCAGCTATACTTTAACAATTATCAAGGAATAAGAAACTGCATACAGCTCAGGTAGCAAAAGACACAGAACCAAGGAAATGGAAAGGAAGACAGAATGCCCAGTGGTTTATAAAACAAGATGACAGAACCAATTAGTAAATGGAAATTCTGGGAATAATAGAAAACAGTATAAATTCTTCTATTGAGAGAGCAGGATTCAGACTAGATTTTTAAAACTGAAATACAAGCTGCTCTCAAGGAAATAAAAAGCAATGTGAAAAGGTTAATAATAATAGCATTTTTATTTATTGAGTGCTTGCAATGTGCCAAATGCTCTTCTAATTGCTTTAACGGGATGCCCTCATCCAATATGTAAGTGGCATTATTGTCGGTTGCTGTTGATTTCTGCTCTTTCTGTCTTTTATTAAGTTATCAGAGTGACCAATAAAGTATTCTCGCTCCTGAAGACAAGACGTATTAGTCTATGGATGCTAAGTCTTAAACTTCAATAATCCTTTGCATAAGGTCAGCCTGAGAATGAAACTTTGCATAAGGCCAGCCTGAGGATGAAGCTAAGATATAGAGGAGACACAGAAGAGGAATTTCAAAGAAATGAAGCATGATGAAGAATGAAGTCAAACTCATTTGAGTTGGATTCAGCTAAATGATCCCTAACTGACTTACTCATTTAGTTAAGGAGGCACAGTCAGTATTTAAACTCTGCTAGTTTTTCTCCAAATTTGCACTTACATCTAGTATTACTATACTGAAAAAGATTCATAAAAGCATAAAAACAGTATGTGTGGAAATTCCAATTGCATACAAAATAGTCTTTGAGGTAAAAAAAAAAAAAAAATGAATCATTCCATATCCCTCAAAGGTAAAATCATGGCCCTGATTTTTAATTAGCTCTAGAATTATAAATCCAAAACTCTTACAAATATAAGAGAACCATAATGTCATCACAGTAGAACTCTTAAACACTCATTTGAGTTTTTGATATTTCAAGTGTTCAAAACAAAGACATAGGTATTTTAACACACTAATAAATAAGAATTGAATTAATGGATACTCAAAAAAAAATCAAATCGTAAATACCGCAAACAGAGGATAAACCTTTTTCTTTTTTTTCTTTGTTTTTTTTTTTTTTGAGACAGAGTCTCACTCTGTTACCCAGGCTGGAGTGCAGTGGCACAATCTCGCTCACTGCAAGCTCTGCCTCCCAGGTTCACACCATTCTCCTGCCTCAGCCTCCCAAGTAGCTGGGACTACAGGCACTCGACGCTACATCCGGCTAATTTTTTGTATTTTTAGTAGAGACGGGATTTCACCATGTTGGCCAGGATGGTCTCCATCTCCTGACCTTGTGATCCACCCGCCTCAGCCTCCCAAAGTGCTGGGATTACAGGCGTTGAGTCACCACGCCCAGCAAGCGTACATTAAGCATTTTGCAAGTGTACATTAAACATTTATAGAAATAATCATGTGTTAGACCATGAAGAAAAGCCTCAATAAAATTTTCAGTGAAAAATATACAAAACACATACATTCATAGAATACAATAAGCTAAGAATTAATCGTGTAAATTTAAGTGAAAAGCATAAAACTGTTTGGAAATTTAAAGCATAACACTACAACAACAAATAGCATCTTCTAAATCCATAGTAGGTCAGACAAGAAATCAAAACTACAATTTTAGAAAATAACAGTTGAAAAACATACAATGAAATATAATTTGTAAATACTCACAGACAGATTGATGAACACAAATGTTTTAAATGCCTAATTTAAAAATCAAGTTAGAGGCTGGGCGCACGGGCTCACACCTGTAATCTCAACACTTTGGGAGGCCAAAGTGGGCAGACCACAAGGTCGGGAGTTTGAGACCAGCCTGGCCAACATGGCAAAATCCCGTCTCTACTAAAAATACAAAAATTATCCTGGCGTGGTGGCAGGCACCTATAATTCTAGCTATTCAGGAGGCTGAGGCAGGAGAATCGCCCCAACCCCGGGGGACAGAGGTTGCAGTAAGCTGAGATCGTGCCACTGCACTACAGCCTTGGCAACAGGGTGAGACTCCATCTCAAAAAAAAAAAAAGAATCAAGTTAGAAAAAAGGACATACTTAAAGAAAATGTAAACAAATATAAAAGTAAAAATCAAATAAATAAAATTTATACATTAAACCATCAAGGACACGTGTAAACAGGACAAAAGAAGACAGATAATTCTTGTCTAATCTAGGCAAGGGAGGAAAAATAGGTAAAAATAAATGTGATTTAATTTACAAACAAGAAAGAGAATGTGTCACATGTAGTGGAAGAAGCTAAGTTCTCTACCAATTTGTGCCTACTTTCCTCTGGGTTGACAATAATAGGACCTGTTTAGTCAACTGGTACACTGGGATTGCAGAAGTCTATTTACAGAGGGAGCTGAGGAGTGTCTTCAGGAGGTACTCATGGTAGAGGAAGGCAAGGCCTTGTCCATTAACAAAGCCTTGGTCAACAGAAAGAACTGGGGATAGCATGGTCTTATTCATCCTGACTTGTCTTCAATTCCAGCCTTGTGTCAATTCAAACTGAAGTCACATGTAGTGCCTCAGGTTTATTTTGAGGGTATGTTAAATAAGTGCAATGGTCAGGGGGCCACCCCAGACATCTTGAATGAGATTCTTGTCTGCTGTTTCCTGGGTATCCTTACGAAGAGTGTAATACCAAAGAAAGTAGAAAATTACCTCTTAAATTCCAATTCCATTAATAATTTTGTGTCCTGAGGACATCAGAACTTATGAATCTGCATCAATGATTAGAGGGAATGAGCAGCAATACCAGGAGAGATGGTGTTGGCTAGTAGAAGTAGGTAGACCTAGAGGGAGATACTAGGCTTTGCAAGAGTGGTACTCAATGGAGAGGAAGAGCTGGGTGCACACCTGTCGGCCTCAGAAGGCCAAGGCAGGCAAACAACAACATCAGGTGCCATGAGTTGACAGGTCTTGTTTCTGAATACCCAGGACTTCTTGAGAGTATGCAGAAATAACTCACAGCATTGTGGGGGAGGAGGTTATAATGGCAAGAAAGTGTGTACACCAGACAAATGCAGGTCCTGAAAACGGAGATGTTTTCTATTAATGTAATGACATATAACTCTGTCCCTAAATTTGTAAGTCTTAACAAAGATGAAAATCCTCTGAGAAAATATAAATCTCCCCTAAATGAGCCAAAGAAGCAACAAGAAGAAAACTGCAATAACTAAGAAAGAAACTGAACATACTATCAAAATTATTTCAAAAAGGCTCTATACAAGAGCACTTTGTTAGTGATTACTATATAATATTTTTCAAAAATGAAATTATTCTCATAGTATTTAAATATTTCCTGGTCACAGAAAGGTAATTTTTACAGAAGTAGTATAATCATAAAATCCAAACCAAATATAGATCAAAAAGTAATGATAGCTCGGCCAGGCACGGTGGCTCACGCCTGTAATCCCAGCACTTTGGGAGGTCGAGATGGGCGGATCACGAGGTCAGGAGATCGAGACCATCCTGGCTAACACGGTGAAACCCCGTCTCTACTGAAAATACAAAAAAAAAAAAAAAAAAAAAAAAAAAAAAAAAAAAAATTAGCCGGGCGTGCTGGCGGGCGCCTGTAGTCCCAGCTACTGGGGAGGCTGAGACAGGAGAATGGCGTGAATCCGGGAGGCAGAGCTTGCAGTGAGCCGAGATCGCGCCACTGCACTCTAGCCTGGGCGAGAGAGCGGGACTCTGTCTCAAAAAAAAAAAAGTAATGATAGCTCAACCTCACTTATTACTAAGTCATATTTTAAATCTTAATCATTATTAAGGAAAGTATTTGGTAGTGTAACAAAAGAATTTTCTCCCTCAACCAAGTAGGTTTCTCTTCAAAACACAAAATTATTTCAGTATTAGTAAATATATCACCATAGTATCTACATCAATAAGTTGAAAGGAAAATATATTCTGAAACCTCAATAAAATCAAAAAAGATATTCAACAATATTCTAAAAATACCCGTCATTAAATTCTTAAGAAAAGTTGCCGGGCATGGCTCACGCCTGTAATCCCAGCACTTTGGGAGGCCAAGGTGGGGGGATCACTTGAGGTCAGGAATTTGAGACCAGCCTGGCCAACATGATGAAGCCCTGTCTCTGCTAAAAAAATACAAACACACACACACACACACACACACACACACAATTAGCTGGGCATGATGGCGGGCATCTGTAGTCCCAGCTACTCAGGAGGCTGAGGCAGGGAGAATTGCTTGAATCTAGGAGGCAGAGGTTGCAGTGAGCCGAGATCGCGCCATTGCACTCCAGCCTGGGTGACAGAGCAAGACACCATCCAAGAAAAATAAATAAATAAATGAATAAAAATAAATTCTAATAAAAGTAGAAAGAAAGGGATTCTTATTTAACATAAAAATGATTATTTACCTTAAATCAAGAGCCAACATAATTCCCTAGCAATGAAACACAGGAGACACTTCAATTTAAATTAAAGAGCAAGTAAGTGATATTTGATATCACTAGTGCTGTTTAAATGTGTTATAAAATTATGGAAAATTTCATTCAATGAGACATGAGCTGAAAAGAAGGAATAAAATCAATGGAGAATAAGAGGTGGGCAAGAATTGCCTTATTCTTCCAGAAAACTAAAGGGCATAAATAGGAAAAAAAAAAGGGTCTATTTTTACTTTAGCAGCAGAGTACAAAAAAGAAATCAGATACAACACAAACATCCTGCTAAATCAATAATTTTTCTATTTAAGAGAAAAAGCAGTTAAATGATCTAATGTAAATAAAGATTTCATTTAAAGTAAATTTAAAATAACTAGGGTGTATCTTAAAATGTATCCAACCTATATAAGGAATACAATACTATTTCCTTGAGAGACTTACAAAAGAAAATATTAATTGACTAATATGCTTGGAATACAGAATGCAAGTTATAAATGTTTTGGGGATTAATGTTCCTGAATCAGAAGATTATCTTTAAAATATATTCACAAATTAAGTTATACAGGCAGTTCTCACTCTACACAGTACTCGGTTAAATAAAACGTATGTATATGAGAGCAATATCCTTGCTTTGGTATGAATTTCAATTAACTGTGCCAAGGGAGACCTGCTTTTAGTTTTAAAGCAAATCCCATTAAAATCCCGATGACATTATTGTTTATAACCCTGACGATATGGTCCTAAAGTTCATCTAAAAGAAAAAATAGGCAAGCATATGTAATAACTTTCAAATGGCAGAACAATGGGGATAGGACTGTATGACTATATACAACAAATTAACAAGAAATATTAAAATATTACAGTCTACAAGAATTGATAATGGACATGACAAACTATTTAGCCCCCAAATAGGTCCTAGTGTGTGTAGGTTATGTATGTATATATGTTTATGTATATATGTATGTATATATGTTTATGTGTATATATATATATATACACACACACATAAAGGTGTGTGTGCATGTGTGTGTGTCTATATCTTTAATATCAGAGAGAAGTATGACTAATAGAGAAGAGATTCTTCACTGGATTCTCACGAAAACACACACCAAAATAAATTCCTAGGTATGTCAAAGTTTTAAATGTTTAAAGTAAATCTATTTTTACAAATTAGCAATGTTTTTAGACTATTTAATTTTGGAGAGGAAAAAGACTTAAGAATCATAAAAGCAATGAAATTCTGAAAGGCTTCAGAAAGAAAAACTTCAGTTACTAAGAATTAAAGCACACTTTAAAAAATCATAGTTCTTACTAAAAGGTCAGTGACAACGGAAAACATGTTTGTAACAAAAAAAAATTATAGCAACAGAAAAATAGTATAGCTGAGGTCTATAATGGTCTCTAATAAATTTTAAAAAATCACCAACACTCAAATACAAAAAAATAAGCAAGTATCATAAGTGAATAATTCACAGAAGAAATGCAAATAGGCATTAAATATGTGGAAAACTTTAGGTTCATAGCAATCAAAAATACAGATTAAGATAATAGCAACTTATTTCAAATTAGCAAAGGTGATTTTTTTAAAAAAAGAATGATGCTCAGTGCTGTCAATGTTGAGTTAGAATGTTTACTTCCCTATGCTGCTAGTGATAATATAAGCTATTGCATTTCTAGAGGGTAGTTTGACATCAGATCTTCTAGATTTTTGGATCTTTCGACTCGGTGATCATGCTTCCAAAAAACGAACCTAAGAAATGTATCACATATGTGAACTAAGAATTACCTATAAAATGTTGTTTATAATTTATAATGGCTTGAAGTTAAGAGGAAAAGTACTTATTCAATAATGAGAAATAAATTATATCACTGTTGGTACTTCCATGCAATGGACTATTATACAAATATTAACATAGTTTCATAGATCCTTTAATAATCCTGGAAAACGCTCTAGGCATATTGGAATATACATATATATTTCTAAAGATTGCCCAAATCACAAACATTCGCAATTTTCTCAATTCTGTGGAATTTTGTCTCAACTGGGTATGACTGTGATAAATACCTCTAATATTTTAAGTCCTTTCCTGGGGAAGATACACTGACATTAGCTATACCATCACGCACATGCCTTTGCTAGTTCCTTTTTCACTACAAGGCCTCTGACCATCATGCATAGAACTGTTGTCCTGTTGTCTTCTCCCTGTCAACTCTCAGCCCTCTCTTGACATTGTCTTCCTGGACTTGACACACCATCTAGGTGATGATGGCTCTCAGATTTATATCACTTTTCCAGACTTTCCCCCAAGCTACACACTTTGGATCCAACTGTCTATTTGACAACTGCACATTGACATCTATTAGGCATCTCCAATTTAAAATGGATGGAATGGAACTACTGATATAGTATGACCGAAATTTCGATGAGATTATGGATCATTTTTATTTCCTCCTGTATAGTCTTTGTATACTCTCCAACATTTCCTAGGACGAGCATGTATTACATTTAGAATCAGATATTCAGTAAACATTATTCCAAAATAAATATCTCAAGAAACAAAGGTCCTCACTTTGAGGCACATGAGCATATTTGTCTAATTTAAGAAAGAAATCCTGTTTCTTTAAATTCAAGTTTTGTGTTGGAGGCACCACTGGGAGGTTGTGCTGAATTTCCCCCATTAAGCAATTTCCTAAGGAGAAACCACCTGATCAAGCACTCACTGCACCATTTCTTCAGATTTTTAATTTCAAAACATCTCACTTGGCAGAGGCAGACCAGGGAGCCCTGTCAGTGACTGCTGGTATTTGGCAATGACAGTGGAAACACAGGAAGGAACCAAGCACAGAGCAAGCCAGCACACTTTAATCAGCTCCTAGCAGTGGAAGAGCTGAGATTTACAAGGGCCTCACACCCCTAGGTATAAGCAAAGTGACACACTCCAGTGTAGCTGTGAAGTTTTATAGCAGTGTTATCACTCAGAGAACAGAGACATAAATGCAGAGGGGCTGGAAGAAAAGCACATAATGTTTTCACACACTAAGCTTAATTTCAATATTGTTTCGTGCTCCTGGGGCTTCGTTATGAATGACTGTAAAACTCCATCGTTTTGAAAATTAGTGGATTGCAAGGAAATTGCATCTTTGATGACTCTGGTGCAATGGGTTGATATACTGGTAGCTTGGCCTCACACCAGGGCATGCTAAGTTGGCCCTAGTTTCAGGGAAAAGATCTGCAGAAAATGACAAAAGATAACAGAAAAGTTTTTTTTTTTTTTCCTTTGCATCCAACACAAACTAAATTTAAAAAGAAAAAGAAAAAACAAAACAAAGGAAGAAAAAAAAGAAATGCACAACGCCAATAATATTCTAAGGAGTTATGCCTGTAATTTAAAAGTAGCTCTAGGGTATTTCTAACTTACATGACCAGTCTGTGCTGTATGGGGATAGGGTGACACATGTAGCATTTGAACTTGACAGCATTAGACAGACAATGTTTCTATAATTCCCCCCATTTCTGAACAATTTCTTGTTGTATGATATATTGTATCTACAGCTGTTCTACATTCAGTGGCCATAAAACCATCCATTTGTGTAATCTCAGGGCAAAAAGCACCACGAAGAGAAGCAATGGGACTGGGAAAATGATCCATCTTCATTTATGCATTTGAAATTTTTCTCACTGTGATAGCCTGGTGAGGTGGATATCTTCTTTTGAAAACCACAGAGAACCAGCTGCCTCTTCCTAGTCCAACAAACATCAGTACAGACAATAACATTAAGGATTCATAATCCCACATAGAAGTACACGACATTATCCTAACTAAATTTTGTCTTTTTACATCCCCAAGACTTATTAATACATGGGATAAACAGCTATGGGAGCTCCAGCTTCCACAGTGTGTGTGATGGATATTGTATTCCAGCTGGTCAATTTGGAGGCTTTTGTCCCAGATTCGTCAAGTTCTGGTGGAAATAAACAGAATGTGAGTATCTGATTCTCATAGTTTTTCTAAGCATAGTTTTCTCATTTCTCCTTTCTTAAATGCCAAAAAGATTACTTAAATCACAAACATTATCAGTTTTCTCATTTCTATGGAATTTTATCTCAGCTGAGTATGCTTTACCTCCAGACTGTGATAAATACCTCAAATATTTTCAGTCCTTTCCTGGGGAAGATAACGCTGGCATTAGCTATATCATCATGTACCTGCCTTTGCTAGTTTCTTTTTTCTTTACAAGGCCTCTGACCATCGTCCACAGAACTGCTGTTCTGTTGTCTCCTCCCTATCAACTCTCAGGCTTCTCTTAACATTGTCTTCCTGGACTTTAAACACCGTCTAGATGATGATAACTCTCAGATTTATATCACTTTTCCAGACTTTCCCCAAGGTACAGACTTTGGATCCATCTGTCTATTTGACAACTGCACATTAACATCTATTAGGCATCTCAGATTTAACCTGGCAGGGATACAACTATTGACTTCCACCCCACCCCGCTCCTTTGAAAAGGAAGTTCTCAGGCCTTCATCATCACTGCAGCAAATGGTGAGACAACATCCACCAGTTGCTCAGACCTAACACCTGGGTGCCATTTTGCATTTCTTTTTCCTTCACATTCTAAATCCATCCAATCTATAAAAGCTAGTTCACAGAGACCCTTGGAATAGCTCTATAATTCTTTAAAAATTGCTCTCCTGTTTCTCTGCTCCTCTCCAAAGAGTCAAAAGAGATAGTTTAGAGTGTCTTCTGGTCATTGAAGCAATCTACTTCCCGGTCACTGCATGCTATGCTGAGCTCAGCAGCTGATGTAACTGACAACATGGTTCTCTGCATGGTCAGAGGTTAGTGAAGGACTGTAGATAACTCAGCCATCCCTCAACTCTTATTGATACTGGGTGACCCGTCTAAGTTTCTGCCATTATCTTTGTTCAAGCCCTGGCCTTGTGATTCTATTGAATTGTTTTCAAATTCACCTACTCTTTTCTCCGTCATCTCAATTTTATTATTGAGCCCATGGAGTACATTTTCATTTCACACAGTTTTTAGTTCTGAAATTTTGACTTGTTTCCTTTTTATAGTTCTACTTCTCTACTGAAAGTGTTTATGTTTTCATTTATTCCAGACTTTACCTTTACTTCATGAAGGATGATCAATAGATGATTTAAAGGCTCTCCAACACACGAGTCACCTGAAAGTTAGCATCTGTTGATTATGTTTTCCATAAGAATTGGTCAGATTTTCCTGGTTTTTGTATATCGAGTAACTTTGGATTGTACCCTTGACTTTTTAGATACCTCTGGAGAAGGAGGATGTTTGCTTTTTGTTTGTTTTAGCAAAACAATCAACCCAGGTAGTTCTACTTCTGCCTCATCTTTTGGTGGTGGTTCCAATGGCAGTTCAGTTCTCTTTGACATTGCTATGCTGTTTGGATCTACTGCACGCATGTGCCATCAGTTTGGACTACAATTTGGGCTTTATTGTTCACTTTCCAAAGCCTTTGCTGTTGTTCTTTGGATTTGTTCCATGCATGTACAAGTTGGTGGTGAGCTCAGAATTGTGTCAATTCATACACAATGTATCTCCCACCCCAACATACAAACACATCTGAACACCCTTTTCATGCAACAGCAAAGCCCATTTATTCTGGTTTATCTATCCAGAGCTACAGATTTTCTCTCAGGGCTTTTGAGGCCTCTTCTAGATATCTCATATACATATAATGACATAATATATAGTGTACTGACTTTAATTGCTGTGTAACAAATTACTACAAACGTAGTAGCTTAAAACAATACCCATTTTTCCTTGCAGTCTCTGTAGGACAGAAGCCCAGGCCAGTTGGGTCCTCTGCTCAGGGTCCTAACAGGCTACAATCAAGGCGTCAGCCAGACTGTGTTCATATCTGGGGCTTGACTGCGGAAGAATCCACTTCCACGTTTATTCAGGTTTTTGAAAGAATTTGGTTCCTTGTGGTTGTAAGACTGAGGTCCACGCTTTGTTCCTGGCTGTCAGCTGGACACTGCTTATATCTCCTTGAGTCCTTGCCACAGGGTCCCCTCCATAGGCAGCTCAAAACAGATTTCTTCAAGGTCAACAAAAGGATCTCTATCACTCAGAACCTCTCTTTTCACACAAGATCTGGACTCTTTACTAGGGCCCACTTAATTAGCTCAGACCCACTCAGGGCAATTTCCCATTTGATTAACCTAATTACATTTGCATAATCTCTTCACCTTTGCCATATAACAACCTAAGCATAGCAGTGACCATCCCATCACATTCACTGGTCCATTCTAAACTCAAGGGTGGGGATTACAAAGAGTGTGTGCCCCAGAAGGAGGAATTTTAATGGCTACCTTAGAATTCTGCCTACCACAGTGACATTTTGCATATGACTTCCTTCACTTAGCATAATGTTTTTGAGGCTAACTTGTCTTCTATTAGGTATCAGTAGTTCATTTCTTTTTATTGGTGAATAAAATGAATAGACTATATTTTGTTAATTACCAGTTGATGAAAATTTAAACTATTTCTATAATTTTGGCTATTATAAATAATAACTTTACAAACATTTATGTAAATATTTTTCTTTTTCTTAGGCAGATGCCCAGGGGTGGAACTTCTGGGTTGGACAATAAATTTAAAGAGAAGCAAATCTTAGCAAAGGATATAGTTCCTGGACTCATATATCCTGATTTCAAATCCTAATTCTATTCTTACTAGCTGTGTGATCTTGAGCAAGTTATCTAACCTCTATGCTTCAAGTTTCTTATCTATAATGCTTTCCTAACAGTATGACTCTGAGAACTAAATAATAATCCATGGGAAACGCACATGGCTTGACACAGAGTAGACACTGTAAACTACCATGAATACTCATTCTGAAAGCCCAGTAGGCATTCGACACATATTCGCTGATTGACTAACAGGTTGAAGATTCTTTCGCCCAAAAAATCTGTATGATATATATAGTTTCTTAATATGACTTCCAAGGAACTATGGCTCAGATTTCTTTTTCCATTTCTTAGTGACATGGCCTGTGTTTGGGGATAACTCTATGATTGTTTCCTTTGAGAAGATTTGTCAAATAACCTGACACCCTCAAAGATTTCTTGATAAACATTACCCTTTCTTTTCCCCAATAACAAACAATGAGATATTCCCATATCTGTAATGACTTTCCTGAACGGAAGTTGACACACTTATAATTTTTTTCCCACATGGGACTTTTAATATTCTGACCTCTAACATCAAATAAACCCTGAGGATTTTGTTTTTTGGTTTTGGTGTTTTTTTTTTTTTTTTTTTAACTACAGGCTGGTGGTCTGCCTGGGATATATTTTATGTGTGAGGGAAAAATAAAATTTTATTTGCTGCCTGCAGACTAAATTCTTTTAAAGAAGAAAGTTTATTGATGTTGTAAGCAACATGATGCCTCTTGGGATGAAGGATGACCTGGGCTCAAGCCACTTCCTCTGCCTTCCTCTCTTTCGTCACATTCTTTTAATTAAGAAGTCTGCTGATTGAAAGTTCATTAGCCGGCACATTTCTTAGTTTTGACAAAATAAGGTTATGTTTTAAGAAATCTAACAGGCTCATGATGTCACATTAAATAAGAACAGCTTCCCTTTTTAATGTTTCATCATTTAGGTGGCGTATTAAACCCTTAACATTTCTTCAAATTATTCCCTATGACCCAACAGTATGGTAACTGCACCTTCGTTTCTTGATTTTATGAAATATATAATTCCTACTGAAGAAAGGTCATAATAACTTACATGGTATTTCTATATCTCAAGCTTGTCATGGGATAATTTTGTTCCCAGAAAGAAAATAACTTAATTCCCCCTAAATTTAGATTATTTAGCCTATCAGTCACCATTGTCTTGTGAATCACCTCAGGAAAAAAATGTGTCTCTCGGACCAGAAAATGAACTCCATAAGGATCCTAGTTTGCCACCATCAAGGACCCTAGGAGATCATTTTCAATCCTACGGGGTTGTAAAGAGTTTCCTTTGTTTAAAAGCAAACTGGGAGTTAAAAAGCAAGGAAGTAGGAAGTTCCTAAAAATTATATGAGGTCTTAGAAGTAAAGGTGTGGTAGCTGTGTCTCCAAAGTGACATTTAATAGGGCAGGGGTTTGCCACTGAGTAAATTAGCTATGAGAGGATTATAAACTGTGGCTTGTAAGCTTGAAATTTTTTACATTTTCATCTTGTTTCTCTGTTGTTCTAAGTATTTAACAAGTTCTTTTGGAAGTTCAGGCCTACTTGAGCTACACTGAACTATTCAAGAAGAGGGGAATTTCTCCACACTTCTATTAGAGTTTGAAGGTGGAAGGCAGTCCTGCAATTTAGCTGGTAGTAGCAGCAGTAACTCAGTTGACAGCCCCAAAAAGGAAAATGACATTGAAGAGGATGCCTCTCACGTCATATGATTCAACCATATCTGGAGATCACCTTTCAATAGTAAAATCTTACAGGTTTTTTGTATGGACTAAGAAAGAATTTTTCTCATACCACCCCTCCCTAACGTAGTCTCTGATGCTTCAACCCTTACAAAACAGAATTATTATCATGTTAATGATTATCTCAACTTGTTTTCTTTTTTTCAAGATGTTTATGATTTCTATCTACTCCAATAAGACTGTATGCTTTTTGACGTTAGGGATGTGACTTAAAATTTGCTATCTTCTCACAAGGATTATCACACACTGTGTAATATACATAGTACATTTATTTTATTATTATTATTATTACTGACACTGAGGCTCGCTCTGTTGTCCAGGCTGGAGTGCAGTGGCATGATCTCAGCTCACTGCAACCTCCGCTTCCTGGATTCAAGTGATTCCCCTGCCTCAGCCTCCCAAGTAGTTGGGATTACAGGTACCTGCCACCATGCCTGGCTTAGTCAATGTTTTTTTAAAGGTAGATTGTAATCTAGATTTTTTAAAACTATTATTAATTTTTAATTTAATTGACGAGTTTAAGTTATCATATTCTACAAACTACTGAGTTTTGTCCTCATTTCTTTTGTGAAATATACCTAAATGTCATATCATGAGTTATTATCAGATTCAAATAGCTATAATGGAAAGATATAGAACAAGGAAACTTATGCCAAAAGAGAAGTTTCAGTCTAGGCATGGCCTCTTACAAGTAACGTAACCCAAGTACTGGAGCCTCTTGTAAGCCTTCATTTAACTACTAAATAGCAAAATAAAATGTTTCTCTTAGAGTTGTGACAATTCATTGAAATCACATATGTGAAGGTGCTTTATTAAGTTATTTACAGTAGCAGTAAAGTAGTAGTGTGTCCGGAGTTGGTTCCTTCCGGTGGGTTTGTGGTCTCACTGACTTCAAGAATGGAGCCACGGACCTTCGTGGTGAGTGTTACAGCTCCTAAAGATGGCAGGGACCCAAAGACTTGAGCAGCAATAAGGTTTATTGTGAAGAGTGAAAGAACAAAGCTTTCACAGCGTGGAAAGGGACCCGAGGGGGTTGCCACTGCTGGCTGGGGTGGCCAGCTTTTATTCCCTTGTCCCCTCCCATGTTCCATTTCTGTCCTATCAGGGTGCCCTTTTTTCAATCCTCCCTGCGATTGGCTACTTTTAGGATCCTGTTGATTGGTGCATTTTACAGAACGCTGATTGGTGCGTTTTACAATCCTCTTACTAGCTACAGAGCACTGATTGGTGCGTTTTTACAGAGTGGTGATTGGTGCATTTTACAATCCTCCTGCTAGCTACAGAGCACTGATTGGTGCATTTTACAATCCTCTTGTAAGACAGAAGAGTTCTCCAACTCCCCACTCAACCCAGGAAGTCCAGCTGGCTTCACCTCTCAGTAGCAGCTGCATCTATCAGGAACTAGAAAAGTGCTTTCATACATTTAGCTGGAGAAGATGTTCTTTAATGGGAGGATAAAAAGTATTCCATGTTAAAAACTAAACTTCAAAAAAGGAAGTAATATACCATGCCCTAGCTGTATCTTATAATAATGTTAACTGCAGTATACATAGTTATATTCATTGATATTAAATTCCTTAAAGAAGATATCCAAAGGAGGGTCCCTAGTTTTTTTTTAAATAGAAGAGATGAAATAGTAATAGGAAAAATGAAATGGTTGATCACAGCAATTTGAAATCAAGTAATTTTCCTTCTTCCTTTAAGAGAATATTACCGTTCAATACTCTGTTAAAAGAAATGCATCATTCATGTATTTCATAATAAATGAGAAAGCCAATAATAATATTTTTAAAAAAATAAACACTAAACTAAGACTGCTCACTTCCTTGCACCTTCAATGGATCAATTCTATTTAACAGATTGTGTCAGGTTTCCAACCTGCCCGTTCAAAAGCTAATAATGTGCAATCCCTATAAAGCATCATCTATGCTTCCTAAGAAGCTTCCTTTCTTAAACTGAAACTGAATCTGGAAAGCAGTGCTAATATGTTTCAAATCTGGCTCCTTCACACAACAAAATCGACTGTGCTTTTCAAGACAATCACTTCCAAACATGCAAACAGTTGAAATCCTCAGCATACTTTTACTTAACTTACACTCTGCTTCAAACACTGTCATTTATAAAGCAATAATGAAAATAACAAGTCTATAAACCTGTGCTTACTAGCAGGGGTTTTAAGCTCCCAGGTCTTCAAACCTGTAGCTTAAGCAATGATTTATATCCAGAGGAATTAAGGAAGCAGAAGAAAAAGAGGAAGAGAAAAGGAGGGATGAGTCTACAACTCTATATCTCTGTGTCTATATGTGTATGTGTGCGTCTACGTATATATTAGTTACATGTCATGGAAAGAAAATACTGGGGGAAATAAGAAGATTCAGGAGAAAGAAGCTCAAAGAACTTTGGCCAGGAAATCACTTAGCTATAGGAAAACAACCATGTGGTATCTGCAAATATGCTGAAAACCCTACAGTGACACCAAATCCAGGGACTATTTAGGGAGTGGGAATTCCACATTTTGTACGTACATAGGAGGGAATTGAGGGTGTTATCCTGCTTGGAAGTGGGCTAAGGTACCTTGTTTAAATCTGCAAACAGTTTTAATTTAGGTTACATGTTTATTTTGGGTGTCTGGAGGTGAGAGACTAAGGAGGATTGGTGGAAAGACAGCAAAATTTCTTAAGCATCTTTTGACACTACCAGTTCATTAAAGAATCTTCTTCTAAAGGTAAATGGGGTGAAAACAGATGTACTAAGTGACCTCACGCATTTTAGTGATATTTTCATTCTTGGGCCTTGCAGCCAACACCACTAGTTTTTTATGCTACACATTTTCTTCATCAACAGAAGGGTACAAGAGCATGCTGAAAGCAGAGGAAGAGAGAAAGTATCCAAAGTTCTACTCCCAAGATTTACAAGTTCATTTTGTGATAATGTCTTAACTTTCAATTAGACATGGGCTCCATCTGGGTGACAACAGTAAAGCCACATAACTGCTTTGATTGGATTTTATTTCTTTGCACAAAACAGGCCAGTTTTTTAGCCTTCAGTCTCATATAATTTTGGTTCTTTGTGAACAAAAAAACGTTTTTAGTCTACTTTCTATGGATTTCTTATTTCAGGAAGATAACTTTAAATTTATATACTTCAATATGTTGAGACACATATATGACTTGAAAACGTTCTCCATTAAGGTTACAGGACTGAGATAAAATATGTTACTCTGGTTTTTAAAGTGGTCTTCAATGATCTGGAAAAGTCTGCCACCTGTAGGACTTCATCAAGGTCCTCTGAGTATTTCTTCACCAGATCCTCCCACAGCAGCAGGACTTACTCATGGGCAAGGTATTGGATCAATATTACAGTTCCAAGTTGATACAGAATTTAAAAACTAAAACACTCACTCCCTGAAGTTTGACTCTTGCTGTGTGGACAGACAAACTGAGATTTCTGGGTTGGACATCTAGCACAGTCCATTTTATCATTCATCATTTTTAGATTTCAAATTGAGTGCAAAATGTCATGTAGCCTATTTAAATCGTACTTACTAACAACCATGCAAGTAAAGGCAGAAAGGTTCTCATTCATGAGGTTTTCATCCATTTCCTGAAACGTCCGGATGTGTGTAAAGATCATGGCTGGCAAAACGTCCTAGAATTTCATCCTGACTGGGACACTTTCTTGAGATGGGCAGGTCACCTCTCCGACACTCACTAATTTCCTCCACTTGTGAAATTCCTGACCTGCTTTACCTCAAGGTTTCTTAAGGAACAAATAAAATAATGTGACATTTTGAAGACTAATGTGTGATATTAACATAAAGTAAAATCTGTTTCAGTGTTCTAAGTTAAAATCTACAAATTGATTATGTTTCCAAGAGATATTCAAATAACTGTTAGCTATGATAGAAGTAAAATCTTTTAGTTTAAAATGTAAAAAATAAGAGCCAGTGCACAAAACAGCCTTCTTTAGAGAGACTTCATTTGTTTATGATCATTTTTCAGCACTCTAAAATGGTCAGCAATGGTCTCATCCACACATTTGTAAAACACTCCTACAATATAAAATAATTCTGCACCAAAAAATCAAGACAGATGTAAAAATTTCTTTCCACAACAGCTATCTAACAGCTAACTTCTGTGCTTCATCACTCATTAGGAAGTAATCATAAACGTAGCTGGAGCTGGGGAAGCTTTTCTCGGAAACGACAGAGGATAATGATATAAAGAATTATTCGATGAATATTTCTGTGTTTTTTACACGTGAAAACTATATGTATGCCCCTTTTCTTGTATCTACTAATGGAAACCATCTTGTCTATTTACACTGTATAGATCTTCATTTGTGAAGCCAGTGAATTCGTAACAATCAGTCTTAGGGCAACACGGCTAAACAGAGGACCCTACTCCACCATTACGTTGTACATTTAAAAACGTCAGAATCGGCTAAGTTTGGAGACTAGAATACCCAATCAATAAAAAGTGCTTCAATTTAGTTTTTAAACTACTGTCATCATGCTGCCTCATTATATTCCCTTAAAAATTTACTAGAAGCAATTTTGCTGAATATTGAAAATGGAAAGTAGTAAAAGTGGAGGAGAAAAGGGGGTGCCAACACCATTATAGAGTGGCTCACAAAGTTCTTAAGCATGAGTATTATGTATTAAATCTTTAATTTCTGCACAAAAATAAGTAAGTGTAAGTGTTACACATAGAATTACTCAGAGAATAGAGAAAGGCAAGAAGCATGAGGTGGCGAGGAGCGAAGAAGGGAGGAAAGCAGGATGGATTACCACTACTTAAGTTACTAGGTGAGTTGGTTTAGTAATAAAGTTGCAGTATAGCATTTTTAACTGTTCCCTAATACTACATCACAAAGAGAAAAGATAATTGCCTTCTCAATGACTCCAATACATGAAATAGATACTATCCTGGACGTAGAATTCCCTACACCAAAACAAAACAAACACAAGAAATACATGGTACTAAAATGTTACTCCTTGGAAAAACTAAAAGTCACACTTTTTTTGTAGAATTTATACTTTATTAATTATTCTTGTCAAATAGGTAAATGCATTAAATTTTAAGGCTAACCAAGTCTACTGGATTTGAAGTAGCATGTGCAGTATGTCCTGCCTCCAGGAATTGAAAATATTTGGCATTGCAAATAGGCCAGAAATCTGAGTGTTTGCTTATCTATTTCTGTCAGCCCCTTGGTCGATAGACCCTCCTTTGATACATTTTCATCAGTTTGCTTCCTGGGCACAAATGATCTTGCATAAGTTGAGAAAAATGGAAGGCAAATAGAAATGCAGCATTTGTCCAACATTTGTCAAGCCATCTTCAGGGTAATCAACTATTATTAGTTTATTATAACAATGAAGCTCTTCATGAACTGTAGCAAAATTTTCAATAATGTGCACTGTTTTCTTCATGACTTTCCATAGACCCTGGTAAAAAACAGTTTGTCTCTTTAAGTATTGCAGAAAATAACCCTTTTCCAGGTATGGTAATTAACAGGATGATAGTAAAACTGTTCATTAGATCTGCCCTGTACATAATTAATATGTTTGTTAAGAGATTGAAATTGTTCTTTTTTTTTAGCAAGAGGAAAAAAAGGACTAACATAAAATGTTGATATTTTAAGTAAAAATGTAGATGTTTCCTATGAACCTGAAGGTACGACAAATAAAATGAGAGCTTGGAAAAGTATAATTATCATAACAGAATGAATTCCCTCTCCATCCTGATGATCTTCAGTGTCATTTCATTTTGCATGACTGTGTGGTATGTAACAGTAGAATAGCAGAACTATCGTGAAGCTGAAGAGGAAAACAATCTCCCACTATCAGTCACTTTATTTTCTTTCTTTGGCACTTGTTATTGAACTTTGAGGTTAAAGCCCTCTAGGCTCTCTTACTCTAAACCCCCTTGAAGTTTATTCTAGGTGGTGGAGGGGGCAGTGGCAGAGGAAGAAGACTGTGGATTCTTCAGGCTTAACAAAAGAATATAGATCATGTGTACACAGAGCGTTCTTCATAAATTCCAAGTGAACCAAATATCCTATGAAGTAACCTGATTTCTTGAAAGATGTGAGAGAGCAATAGTATTTTTATCTTTGCGGGATCTACCTTAGTCATCATGGGAACTTACAAGTGATTCCTTTCTGCTTATTAAGGCTTGGGCCGCCAACCAATCAAGAGCAGAACCAGAAATGACTTCCTCAGGAGGAAGACCTCAACCCAGGTGTATTCAGTTAAAGTCAACATTACTTCAATGTTTAATGTAACAGAGTTCCTAACCTAGCACTGGCAGGGAATCAGATATCCTCAATTAACAGAAGAAACAAGAAAATTAAGGAGCTTCCAGCGAGGAAGGAAAGAAATGACATCCAGTGAAAAACATGAAATACAATCAGAATATGGTTAATAGAAAGTTCTTAATTGCTCTGAATACGCAGAGATGAAGGGGTTGGTTTCTGTCATTCATCAGGCAGACCCCAGAAAGCTTTATAGTGGAGCTCATAGCCAACCTGGCCTTTGAATGCAGAGGACTTTGACGGGACAATGTTTTAGAAAGTGGGATTTCACAAAATGAAGATGACTTCAAAGGCCTAGAGATAGAAAAGTATGTTTGGGGAAAAGTAAATATTTGGGAATGTGAGAGGGTTACTGTATTGTGTTGAGCTCTTTAGAATCAATGCACATCTGTCCTCTACTCCTGTAAAAACCTGGAACACTGCTTCTTAAATTGGAGTCCAAAAATATATCTTCAGCAATCTCAAGGGCTCTGAGTTTTATTTTTAAATTAAAGTTTCTATTTCCGTGATGATATGTGGGGTGATGAAAACATTCTAAAAATTAAGATTATGGTGATGGTTGCAGAATTTTGTAAACATGATAAAAACCACTGCCTTGGGCATTTTAAGCAGATGAACATTATGGATTGTATATTATATCTTATAAAGCTGGTAAAGACTATTTTACCCATTTTAAGGAGGCAAATATATTTTTAAATAATGAAATAAGATCTTCATTACTTAACGTTATTATGCTGTGTTGATCACTGTGAGGCTCTTCGTTATATTTTAAAAGATCCCCAAGATTCCCTTTAAAGGGATTTGTAGTTTAGTCCAAGGCTATATAGGCATAGGATGGAGATAAAGAAATGAAAACTACAGATATTAAAAAGAAAGATGTAGACATTAAGAGAGATGGGCTCTTACCTTGCCTCCATGGCAGTAGAGACAATTTGGTTTACAAATTCAAAATTTCTTTGTTAACACATAATATTTAAAAAGTATAGATTTGAACTAACATACATGTAGCATGTATCAGCTTCTCTATCCCTGATTGGATTGTGACAATTTTCCTGTGCAGAATGCCAAGAGTTTGAAGTTAACTACCTTTTGATCAAGATTAATTACCTGTACTTAGGTTCTCTCAATCTTTACTTTGGATCTTACAATAATTAAAAGTATCATATAAACTTTAAAAGAAAACTGAAGGTTTAAAGAACTGCATTCTTTGTAAACATTTTTTAAAAACAAACTTATTGACATGGCTCATTTCCTTCTAAAGACAAAAATAAACATTGTGTTCACAATTTTTAAGTTTTATATGTGACTGAGACAATTAGAAGAATCCCAGAAAGAGAATATCAGGAAAATGCAAAAAGCCAAGGGTTTCAAGGCAACTTAGAAAGACCAACCCTCTGGATAGGGTAGAACTCATTTATTTCATAAATTATACTTAACAAAAAAAATTAACAGAAATATTCTTTTCATATCAAGAAAGTAAAAATAACCATGTATGTAAAGCAAAGGGACAGATGAGTCACAGACTGACCTAGTGACAGGCTAGAGCGTGAAATGAGAGCTTGTCCAACAGCTTGCCTGAGAAGAAGCCAAGGGACCAGCCAGGAAACCAGGAACGAAATATAGATGGCGGCATGTGTCACTTGGCACACCGCACGGTGACTCCACTCCTGCCAAATGTACAGCAGGGACAGTCACAGCAGCTTAGCTGTATTTTAGGACCTAATCAAGGCATAAACCACAACTGCTGCTGCTGGCAGTTGACAAAGGACACCAAACTGCATTTCTAATTGGGAAGAAGAAAATGTGGGCAAGAGAACAACCAACCAAATCTCATTGGGAGAAACCAAGTGTGACGAGGTTCTGTCACAAAGCTAAGCAAGGGCACATGTTTCACCACATCTTGAAAGAGAATCATCAGAATGGATTAAGAGACACCTTATGAGCATGTTGGCCAATATATTCTTACTAAACTGATGCTCACCATGATTTTCTTTCCTCCCTGCCTGAAGACAGATAATACATAGCAAACAGATTGCCATGGCTCAAACATCTATTTGTGAGCCTAGTACTATGAATTGCTTGTTTTGTCTGTTTCACATTCTTTCTGCAGAACTGATGCTCCTGAATGATACAAGATGGTGGCTTAAAAAAAGATTTTAAATTGTGCCTGATACTTTTTCCTTCCGATTAGCAATTTTATAAGTCCTTTTAAGAAATTTCTGAATACACTGGCAGAAGAACACAGACAGAAGAAGGAAACTTAAGATGTGCAAAAAGATTTAATGATTTCAAAGAAAATAATGGTTGTTTTTAATGTTAGCCCTTTTTAAGTACAATACTGATAGAAGAAAACTATTGTACTCTTTTGTTTTAGTGGAGAAATAATAGATGTCTGTTCATGTGTTAAGTGTTATTGCAAAATAAAAATACACATACGGTTAAGTTAATAAATACTTTTCATTTTATCAGAATGGCAACAGAGAGAAGTACTTTGTAGAGACAGACTTCCTAAGCTACCTAAGACAACTTGCACCACTAAGAAAATAATGTAGAACCATTTGGAAAAATGAAATTTAGTAGTTCCAAGTTTCAAAGAAATGTCAACATTTTATTCCATTCAATAAAGAACAAAACCAATAGTCTTTTTATTACTTTCATCTGAAACATTTTGTGTATTAATCTGAGCCTTGCAGACTTTCATTTGGAGTTTGAACCTGTTCTGGTTGCATTTCATTTTGGAGAACTTCATTAACATGAGATTGGCAATTCAAATGCAGGTGCAGTTTTCTGTTAATGTCATGCTGTTGTTTAGGTAATAAGAAATATTAAGTAACTGGCTTTAGATTTTGTAACTTTTTTCTCTGAGTTCCTGCTAGATTTCATATTCTAGTAGTCAATGTATTTTCAGTGAAATGTAAAAATATTCCTGTTCTCTTTAGCCAGTATTAATTTTTGAGATCTTATTGCTGACACTTGAATCCTGTAATTGTCATACATCTCTAGTGTATGACAACATTTGATTTTTGAAGTGTGAAGACCATCTCTTCATATTTTCAAGATGCAATTTTACATTTCTGCATTTTAAAAGCAGTTTGGCCATAATCCTAGATGCACGCTTCTAATTCATGTACCTGCATAAGTGACCTTTGTGAACAGAAATTTGCATGTATTTGTGTTTACTTGTAACTTTCTGGTTATATACTGCTGATATCTGTGGATTCAAGTTACTGAAGTGAATACCAATAACAAAAAACCCTTAAAAAAAATAAAAGTAATAGGTACTCATCATTAAAAAGTAGGGAATTTAGAAAAGCAAAGACAAGATAACATAAATTTCCTATACTTTTATATCAAAGGCAGATATAACAACTGTGATGATTTTATGGATATCTTTGAAATCGCATGGAGCATAGCATATCGACAGCTTTACATCCTGATATTTTCATTTAACATTCAAATAAGGGCATGTTTGATATAATTTTTAAATGCTCAACAATAATTATAAAGAATATAAAATATTCTAATGTATAAATTCATCACAATTAAACAAGTTTTCAGTATATATTGTTTTCTTTTACACAATGTTTTCTAGAATAAGCATCTTTTGAATGATTTTTTTGTCTGCATTTCTGATTTTTTTCTTCAAATATATTCATTAAATTCCTAGCTCAAGGTATATGATCATTTGTAAAATAATAATTTTCAAATGACTTTCCAAAAGGATTTTACCAGTTTACATTCTAATCAACAATATATGGATGCTCGCCATATAAGAGGTAGTTTTATTTCTGTCTGTACCGCTTATCTACTTCTCAGTTTTGGATAATGGAATTGTGAATTTTTTAGAATCAGTTCATTATTGATTTATCAATATTATTTACAGTATATGCTACCTCCTATAGTAATTATTTTTAAAATCTAAAAACCATTTTAATAATCAAAGATTCTATGAATAGGATCCACAACTAGGTGGCTGCAACTCCCAGTTCTTAATTTTGATTAATTACTAAGTAATATATTTGACTATGTTTTCTTTTTGGTGGAAGGTAACATTTTTGAATGGTATCTTTTCTCAAACTTTGAATACATTAGAAAATGTTTATGTGGCTCTCATGCAAATATTTAACTGAGCGTGGAGTTACTTTTCCCTAAAGCTTTGCCACACTATTCCATATTTCCTGACACTGGGGTTACAAAGACAAAGTCTGAGTTCAGCTTGAGTTATATGCCTTTGTTGGTGATTTGCTTGTTTTTCTTCCTGAATAATTTCAGAATTTAAAAAATTCTATATCATTAAATGTTTAACATTTTAACAAAAAATTAAAGACATATAATGATATGGCTAAATTATGATGCTTTTATATACTGGAATACTGTACACCCTGAAAATTATGATTTTGAAGATTTTAAAATAATATGAGAAATGCTCTTGACTAAATGTCAAATGAAAAAAATCAGGATATAAAATTGTATCTATAATGTACTAAAAATGTTAAATTAAGTGATCTGGGTAACTGGGTAATCTAAGATGTAACCTAAACACAAGTTGGGTATTAGCATTTTTCATTAATTTTCTGGTATTTGATGACTCAGTTTTACCTATAAATTTAGTTGGCCTATTAATCTCAGAAAATTTTCTCATAGTCATTTCAGTTTTCTCCCCAGGTTCTAGGTAGAATTTCTAATCTTTATCTTCCATTCTTCTTCCCTTTCAATTTTTGACTTTATAATCTGCTATGGGTAATTTTCGCACTAGTTCACTAAATTACTGGGAACTGTGGTTTTGGAATGGACACAGAAAATAAGATACCAGTAAGACAGAAGTTGGAATTTTGTAGTGGAGTTTTGAAATGACCCCAAACACAGCAGAAGGTAGGCCCCCTTCATTTACATTGTGGTGGTCTGGATTTTGTGTGAGTCAAACAGAATCTCATTATGCATATGTGTGCACATGAGTGATTTTTTGTGATGGGGTGGAGAAGGGAGGAGGTAAATTCTTTATTTTCTCTGCTTTGCTTAGTTCTACTGTTTCCAAGGTCAAAGAATGGTTTGACTACAGAATTTTTGTTTTATGTATATAGTGGAAATTATGTGAAGTATAGAAAATTGCTAACTGAAATTTTAACATTTGGTGTTGCATTAGTTGTCATTCATCCATTTCTTCTAAATCCCTCTAAGCATGTCTTAGATTATTTTCATGATTATTTCAATGAAATAATTGTATAAAGGCAAATCAGTCACCATTGTCAACGTATCATAATGTAAAGTATTTTGCTTATTTTTCTAAAATATGCGAAAGGATCCTAGAAGTTTCACAAGTTAAAGTACTACAAAAGTTTAGAAAAACATATGGATAGAGAAGAGAGTTAAACCAGTGAGTGCTTTTTCCAGTTAAATGGGAGTTCTAGTCACTGAATGTGGAATGGAGTGACTTAAGGTTTATTTAGAGGTGTGGGAAGTAGGCAGGAGGCTGGTCTTGTCTGGTAAAACATAGATCTTCTAATCTTTATAAATTTATATATGTATAAATTTATATATGTATATATTTATACATTATATATTATGTTCATATATAAATTTATATAAAAATTTATTTATATCTATATATAAATGTGTATTTATATATTAAATACATATAAATTTATTTATGTTTATATATTATATATAAACACACATTTATGTATTTTGATATATATAAATGTGTGTGTATATATATACATATATATGAACACACACACACATTTTTTTCTTTTGAGACAGTTTCACTCTTGTTGCCCAGGCTGGAGTGCAATGGTGCGATCTCAGCTCACTGCAACCTCTGCCTCCTGGGTTCAAGCAATTCTCCCGCCTCAGCCTCCTGAGTAGCTGGGATTACAGGTGCTTACTCCAAGCCCAGCTAATTTTTGTATTTTTAGTAGAGATGGGGTTTCACCATGTTGGCCAGGCTGGTCTCAAACTCCTGACCTCAGGTGATCCACCTGCCTTGGCCTCCCAAAATGCTGGGATTACAGGCATAAGCCACTGCACCCGGTCAATCAAAGATATTTCAATATTGACAAATTATACTAACAGGCCAGACCAATCAGGAAGTCATGTGGTCAAGCTAAATCCAGACACTTTCAATGTATCCACTTCTTGCCTACCTATCCAGACTTAGTGCCTATATTGCCAATATCAGTTACATTGCAGCCACACCAACCTCTTTTCTGCTCTCCAAAATACCATATTTCATTTTCTGCTTGAAGTACCCCTTTTTACTGCCAAATTTGTCTTTGATATCTTCTTCATCTTTTATATGGTTAGGCTTGGTTTCCTCACCCAAATCTCATCTTGAATTGTAATCTCCATAATCCCCATGATCCCCACGTGTCAAGGGAGAGACCAAGTGGAGGTGATTGGATCATGGGGACGGTTTCCCCCATGCTGTTCTTGTAACAGTGAGTGACTTCTCATGAAATCTAATGGTTTTCTAAGGGGCTCTTCCCCTTCACTGGGCACTCCTCTTACCTGTTGCCTTGTGAAGAAGGTGCCTTGCTTCCCCTTCCCCTTCTGCCATGATTGTAAGTTTCCTGAGGCCTCCCCAGTCATGCTGAACTGTGAGTCAATGAAACCTTTTCCTTTATAGATTACCCAGTCTCAGGCAGTTGATGGCAGTGTGAAAATGGCCTAATACAATCTTAAATACCCATCTCCATCATCTTCTCCTGAACTCTTCAAATGAGTTACTTCCATCTTTATTCAAGCTACCACCATACCACCCAACCCATGGCTCTATTATTCCACTATCCTACTGTATTTCTATTATTTTCTCCTATTTATCTTCCCTATTGGAATACGAGGAAAGAGACAGTTTATTATCTTACTTTCATTTGCATCTAAGAAAAGTGCCTAGTTCGTTAAAGGTAATCAATAATAAAGTAGGAAATCAATGAACAGATAGATGAATGAATGATATTAATCTTTCTGAGCCCCAGTTTCCCCATCTGTAAAATGTGAATAATACCAACCATGTATATTTGCTTTGAGAATTAAACACACCAACATGTAAATTGCCTATATTGTGCCTGACCCATTTGTTTTCCCCCTTCCTTCATTCACAAGAAAATATGACTTAAATTATAAGATCTTTTTTCCTCTCTTTGACATGACTACTAAAAACATGAGTGTAAAGAGTCAAATGATTTCTCTTAGCAGGTGGTGGTATCATGGTGACATTTTTGCAACACTGATTTATTAAAGCATTGTGATTGTTAAAAGCCCAAAGAATGTTCTATAGTAGTAATTAGATAAGCTAAAATGAACTAACGGCAATAGGAGAGACGGTATTTCAGTAAAGTTGTATTTTAGTTTCATTAAAGTCTATTAGATGCAAGTAATTTTGGAGAACTTGGGTATCTCAAATACCAGTAAGATATGAAACAGTGACTTTCATTATTCCTGGTAAAGAACATTCTATTTTCAAAAAAAAAAAAAAAAAGAAAAGGACATTGTTTAATGTAGTACATTAAATTTCATTTCCCACCACATAATTATTAAAAGATAAGTAGCTCTTGCATTATAAATAAGAATAAATAAGATGGTAATTAAATAACTATCATTAATGACTTGTTCATTAATATGTTAGTAGTTGGCTGTTTTATCATGAAGATAAATTAATGTAAGATAGTAGAAAAGCCGGGCACGGTGGCTTACACCTGAAATCCTAGCACTTTGGGAGGCTGAGGCGGGTGGATCACCTGAGGCCAGGAGTTCGAGACTGGCCTGGCCAACATGGTGAAATCCTGTCTCTACTAAAAATACATAAATTAGCCAGGCATGGTGGCGTGTGCCTATAATCCCAGCTACTCAGGAAGCCGGCTGAGTGGGGAGAATCATTTGAACCCGGGAGGCAGATACTGCAGTGAGCTGAGATGGCACCAATGCACTCCAGCCTGGGCAACAGAGTGAGACTCCGTTTCAAACAAACAAACAAAAATGTATAGTAGAAAAATTCAGTAAATAAAAAAAAATAGAGTGCTGCATATTTTGTCTCAGTTCATTCAAATATATCTGATTCTTAAGGAACTCTAAAGAAGAGATTTGCATACTGAGTACAGAAGTAGTTCAAAGCTAATGGGTGCTTATTACAAACAAAACTCTCTCATGTCTCTGAGTTTAAGTTTGTTTACTCTTAGAAAAACTTGATTTCCTGTGTCTGAGGAAAATAAGCTTATAAAAAAGATGAAAAGGCTGCTATATAGCACTGTAGTAAAAGGATGCTAACAAATTAAGTGTTAATGAATCAAAAACATATGGATTACACTTCACTTCAAATAGAAATAATTTTAGAGTTAAGGGGGAAAGTACTTAGCAAAATGTAATAGGTCTTTGTCAGTCTTAAAACGCAAACATTTAAGGTATCTTCAGGAAGCCCCTAGTGATTCTTTCCTTTTGTTGTTATCTATCATTTTCATTTTATAGAAGAGATCAATCTCTTTATGGCCAAATGACCTTTCAAAAGTTTAACAATATATTGGGTAAGTTATAAACAAACATCCTAGAAGTTCAGAGATAAGAAAAGATCAAGGGGGAAATGTGTATCAATTAACCGAAACCACCATACTAAAACAGAACATTTTCTTCCTCTCCTTGCTTTTTACAATTTAAAAAGTAAAGGAAAAGAGAAATGTCAGTTTTTATATACCTTTTTAAAACCATCCTGTCATATATATATATATATATACACACACATATATTTAAATTGCAGCAATGATTTATATTTTCAAATTAGTTTAGTGAATATCAATCTCTTCAGTGAACAAAACTGAAATCTACATAATGTTAGTAGTTCTAATTGCAGTCCACATTTATGTAAAAAATTGTCTTCATGCTTATGGCGAACTGGGAATTTTGTCAATACAAGAAGAAAATCATGCTGGATTTGGTGTTCAGAATATATACTTGCTTAATGTATAGAAACCCCTTTGTTTAAGATCATTTAGGCATGTTTTTAGGCTGTGTTCACTCAGGTATCTATGATATGTTTTTTACGGAAAAAAATTAATGTGATTCTTTAATGGAAAAAATGTTTATTTAGTGCCTAGTCTACTGACTTCATCAAAAAACAGTTCGCTGACTTTCCTACCTTGTTGCTTAGGCCTCTTTAAGAATTCTCTTTGGAAATCAAAACGTTTGTTTCTTGTTTGTGAATACTTAAGACTGTGTATTGTTAAGTAGCCTTGGTGTCAAAAGCCTCTGAGTCAATTTCGAGGTGGGAGCCTCCACAGGTAAAGCCTAGGAGTACAAGGTGTCCCTGGACCTGCAGTCAGGGAACCACAGGTGTTCCATTTGGACTGTCTGAGTGCCCTCCTTTTGTTCTCTTGCTGTCTCAGACGTTCCTTGGTTCTAACTGAGTTCAAGCCCTGCTTCCCATCTCCTCTAATCAAGGCAACCTGTTTATGCTTGAAGTGACAAAAATCAAAGGTTCTTTTTTTTTTGTAATCACCACTCACTTGCCTACTACTTTGGATTATGTGTCACTCCTGGTTTCTATTTCCACACACTCCCACATTTCATTCCAAATTTCAAATTTGGCCAGGTCCAAGTTGGCTTTTTATTTGTCCTCACCTTCATTCCAATCCCCATCAAGTTTGGAAAGTGCTCAGAACCCTGGGACCATCCCTCTTGAGAGGTGAAGCCGGCTGGGCTTCTGGGTCTGTCTAGCTAAAGGATTATAAATGCACCAATCAGCACTCTGTGTCTAGCTAAAGGTTTGTAAACACACCAATCAGCACTCTGTAAAAACTCACCAATCAGCACTCCGTGTCTAGCTAAAGGTTTGTAAATGCACCAATCAGCACTCTGTAAAAACGGACCAATCAGCACTCTCTAAAATGGATCAATCAGTGCTCTGTAAAGTGGACCAATTCAGCAGGACGTGGGTGGGGCCAAATAAGGGAATAAAAGCTGCTCACCCGAGCCAGCAGCAGCAACCCGCTTAGGTCCCCTTCCACGCTGTGGAAGTTTTGTTCTTTCGCTCTTTTTTTTTTTTTTTTTTTTTTTTTTTGAGACGGAGTCTTGCTCTGTCACCCAGGCTGGAGTGCAGTGGCGCAATCTCGGCTCACTGCAAGCTCCGCCTCCGGGGTTCACGCCATTCTCCTGCCTCAGCCTCTCCGAGTAGCTGGGACTACAGGCGCCCGCCACCACGCCCGGCTAATTTTTTGTATTTTTAGTAGAGACGGGGTTTCATCGTGGCCTCGATCTCCTGACCTCGTGATCCGCCCGCCTCGGCCTCCCAAAGTGCTGGGATTACAAGCGTGAGCCACCGCGCCCGGCCCGCTCTTTGCAATTAATATTGCTGCTGCTCAGTCTTTGGGTCTGCAGTACCTTTATGAGCTGTAACACTCACCACAAAGTTCTGCAGCTTCACTCTTGAAGCTGGTGAGACCATGAACCCACCAGGAGGAACAAACAACTCCGGATGCACCACCTTTAAGAGTTGTAACACTCACTGAGAAGGTCTGCGGCTTCACTCCTGAAGTCAGCAAGACCATGAACCCACTAGGAGGAACAAACAACTCCAGACGCGCCAGCTTTAAGAGCTGTAACACTCTCTGCGAAGGTCTGCAGCTTCACTCGTGAAGTCAGCGAGACCACGAACCCACCAGAAGGAAGAAATTCCAGACATATCTGAACATCTGAAGGAACAAACTCCGGACACACCATCTTTAAGAACTATAACACTCACCGCGAGGGTCCGCAGCTTATTCTTGAAGTCAGCGAAACCAAGAACCCACTGGAAGGAACCAATTCCGGACAGACCCCCACTGCAGGTCAAGATGATGAATATTTGATGACACGTAAAACACTACTCAGATGTGATTGTGGAATTGGATTGAGTTGCATAGATAGACACCTCTATGGATAATTTAGACGTTTCAATGAATAAGCAGCTCTTAATGGCAGAAGGGTGAACTCTGTATTAAAGAGTATATGAAACAATATACTTCCCAAGAGGTAAAAGTATTAGAGCTTTAAAAAAAGCAATTTATAGAGTTCAATGCTCAGGAAAGCCAGATTCTTGACTGAATGAGTTATTTCTTTCTTATTAAAATTTTCAATGGCTCCCCATTGCCTGTGATAAATACATGGTCTCCACTACTGGGCAATTTCCAGATTTTAGTCCACCTCTCCTGCAGATCTTCACCCTCCTGCCCGTTGTTCCAGCCAAAACAAATTACTTTTAGATTTCAAACTTTCCTTGGTATTTCCTATCAGTATACCTCTATTCGCTGTTTCCTTTTGCATGGAAAAGTCTAAGTAAGTCCATCCCAAACTGCCATCAACATGCCTCCATTTTATCTGCATGGCTACAATGTTGCCGTTCATGACTCTAATCAAAGCTTTTCTCCCCACCCTGACTGTACCCTCCAAGTAGACATAAACTAACTCTCTAGGAAAACACTGTCATCATACCAACACACCATCTGCAGTTTGCTATGTAAATAACAATGCTTAGTTTTCCCTCTCTATGTAATTCATTACTAAATGTGGGTTGTTTTTCTTATCTTCTTTTATTAAAAAAATTATAAATTGCATATAACCTTCAGCAAATTTCAACAAGAATGAACTAAAGATCTCAAGCAATGTTTGGAGTCTGTATTTTGGTGCACAAAAATAGATCAGTAGCAACACTTACAAAAAGATGAGGAAATAGGGTTAGTTTTATGTGTGTGTAAGTTACCTCTCTATGTAATTCATTACAAAATGTGGGTTGTTTTTATCTCCTTTTATTAAAAAATTACGAATTGCATATAACCTTCAGCAAATTTCAACAAGAATGAACTAAAGATCTCAAGCAATGTTTGGAGTCTCTATTTTGGTGCACAAAAATAACAGATCAGTAGCAACACTTACAAAAAGATGAGGAAACAGGATTAGTTTTATGTGTGTTTAAGTTTTCCTGCACATATTCACAATAAGAGAGGGGCAGTTTCTTTTTAGAGTACCTTATATACTTCCATCCTACAACCATCTATTAGCAAAAACTATTATAACATACAACAGCAAAAATAATAATCTTCATTAATTGCTTATGGTTGTTCCCGGGTAATACAGACACTTGAGAAATAGACATTTTCTTTTTTATGCTTTCCAATTTTGCTCTTGAATGGATCTCTAAATTTACACTCTATTGTCCCATGATACACAACTTTCTCCAATCCCCCGTCTCTACCTAATATCCTGCTATTTTTATGAGCTTCAATAGCCTGCTTTAAAGTGGTAGTTTCTTTAAGAAAATAATTACAATGTAAATTAGTCTTCAACAAATGGTAAGGCACATTTTGGAATTAAATGTGTAGGTATTGAAGCTTTGATTCTTGCTATGTTTAAAACCATTATATAAGTTTAACCATAACCGTTCAATCTGTGTACCTAGAAATATCATTCTTTCTGTTGCTAATGAAGGTCCTACGGCACAAATTTATTAAAGGTATATGTTTGCATGGGATAATAATTGGGTCAATAATATTAAATTCATAGGCTCATTATTTAATTGCAAGGGCAGATTATGAATACAGCTTCTAAAATGTATTTTAATGAAAAACACTACATCCTGACCTAATCATATCAACCTTATGCTATCTAATTAAAGATGCAAGAAATCATTAGAGTTGCAAAATATTAGTTCCAGCTCCATCAGGCTGTGAGCTGCCCCTTCATGAATATATATTTTTTTACCTCATGATAAATAGTTAATGAGGTAAAAATGACAAAATTTGCATGTAGGCAAATTAGTTTAATAGAATGATGTCTTTTCTGACTACTGAAAGTGACCTTTTCCTTATCGAAAAAATGGCTAAAATACTTTGAAATTATCATCTGACTGTCTTTGCACAAATGACAAATTATATGTATTAACAATATAAAAATTATAAAACTCAGTAAGCCTAAATTCTCATCATACTGTAAATGTGTCCTGTGCTTCTGCATTTATCAACTTAATAAAAGGAAATTAAGCATATTATAAAGTATCCATTTATGAGGCAATTTTTATTCCAGATCATAAAAATGAAAAGCACATGCTTAATAGCTAGCACTATGGCAAACATCAAGATCAAATTTTTAAAGCACAAGAATTCTAGACTACTTATTTGAAATACTTATATATGAAAATGCCTACTCCACTCTTAGCATTTTAGATTATAGATGATTGTTTTCAAACTGGCATTATATCTTGAGATTAGTACATCAATTATTCAATAGGGCTACCTTGCTTCTCTATTAAAATAAACAAGCAAACATAAGAGAGTTTGAGAAGAATAACACATAAAAATCATAAGAAAGAAAATATCTTCATGGTGTAAATGCCAAGGTCACGAAGAGACATAATAAACAAAATAAACATGTCTGTCCCTGTAAGTTTGGGAATGTTTGTGTATCCTTAAGACACATAACCACAACAAGAAGAAATAACAGGTGCTCTACAGATTTTCAAATGATTTGCATAAACGTTTCTATAATTCCTACCACTCATGGTTACTGAGTCTATACATGTAAAGACAACAGCTGCCATTTATCTAGAAATTTGAATTTCTACTAATGGTTCAACTGAATCAAAGCCAAAATATTTTACTTAAGACCCAAATGACTTTGATTAAATTGTTTACTGCAATTCCATTTAATTAAATTGTCTTTTCTTTGATTTATTTGAATGTTTACACACAGTATTATGGACATTCTAGGTTTGAAGTCTGTTTCTGAGTTCTAGTCGTGTCCATCATGGGGCAGCTAAGTCATTTCACTAAGAAGAGAATAAATATTACATTTAAAGAATTAATTTCACAGCCCCCTTCAATTTTTCTTCTAGCACCTAGATTTTAATTATCTCTCGTGTGTGTGCACTCTCTCTCATCCCTTGTTAAAATAGACATAATAAATAGTCAAGTAATTCTGTTTTCCTCTGTTTTATCTATTTAGGTACTGTTGTTCAACTCAAATTCTTTTGGTACTCAACTTTGGATTGTTCCCAAATTCTTGAACTTCCATGTTGTGACACTTAATAATGAAACAACGTGCACTCTACCTATTCTAAGCACTGTAAAATCATCCTAAAGAGGAAGTGCTCTTTGCTTAATTTTTAGGATAATTTCAATAATTTTGGTATTTTATAAATTATGCTGTTAGTCAAAGATTTCTGAAGAAGAACTAACCACAACAAATATATAGTAACATGAAATTTGTTTTGCTTCAAGTTAGGGTTTTGAAAATGTCTGCTATAATATTATATGAACTCTCAAATAAACAGAATTCAAGACATATTGCTTACATTCAGTGAGCCCATGCAATTTTTTTAAAGCTAATGTTTACATTCCTATCAAGTAGGAAATGAGGTAAGGTATGTTATAAGCTCATTCTGTGGGCTAACTAAATTTATTCAATTATTCAACTATTCATTCCTGCATGCATTCTTTTATGTATTAAACAAATAGCCAGGAAACAAGTGCTGTGTTCTAGAGATTGAGGTTAAGGGCATAAAGATTGAGGACAGAGATGGAGGTCATAAAGATGAAGAAACTGCTCTTTTATTCCTCAAGGATATCTCAAGTCTACAAAGAAAGAGGGACACATGAACAGGTAGTTCTCAAATTGTGTGTTGGATGCTGTCAGGTAAGACAGGCAGGTTTGACGAAAAGAAAATGCCAAAATATTTCACTTAAGACCCAGATGATTTTGATTAAAATCTTTCTCTGGGTTGACTCCACAGAGAAAATACTCAAGCTGAGCCCTGGAAGAATGATTAGTTTACCAAATACTACATGATAAATTGGGAGGATATTGCTCCAAACAGAGAGGAATGCACGGACATGAGAAACAGTATGGCAGGTGTAGTGAATTGCTCATATTTTTATATAGCTTAATCATATTGTGGTAAGAAGCATGCTGGCTGGGAAGAGGTGGCATGGATGAAGATACAGGACATGAGGCTGAAGAGGTAAGAAAGAATCAGGTCAAATGGCAGTTATACAATAGTAAGGATTTGTATCATGGTGGCCAAAACAACAGTAAATAACTTCAAGAACACCACAAGAAAAATTATCAACTTGCTGATATACCAGCAGAGTGAGGGTTTTTTGAGCAGTCCAAAAAGCAAAGCTCTTTCAAACCAACTCAACTTTCTTCTTTCACCATTGATTCCTCTCCATTGCTCAGATCGTTTCACTATATAACTTAGCTCCTGATTGGAAATCTCCAGGTCATACACTATGAAGAACTTGGTTTCTTCACTGTGGATGCGCTGAAATGCATCTAATATCCAAGAGTCACTGTGCAACTTAAGAATAAAGTCGTCTGTTACCTGTTTTTTATCTTCCTCAAGTCTTGTTTAGTTTTTTTCTCCCAAAGTGTTAAATAATTCATATTTGTTTTATCATCTTCTATTTTAGTTCACATTCCTCATTCTTTTTTCAGAAACTATGTGATGATTGAGATTTCAAAAATTATATAATAATTTCCTCAACAAAATCCCATAATCTAACAACTGCAATCTGGAGGTTTTTGCAGTTATTTCCTATAAGCCTACTGCTTCTTATTTTAAATTTTTTGAAATTTAAAAATTTTTATTTTTTGTGGGTGCATAGTAGGAAGATTCAAAAGCAACCTACTTGTCCATCAACAGATGAATGAATAAAGAAAATATGGTACATAGACACAGTGGAGTACTATTCCGCCATAAAAAATAATGAGAGCCAGTCATTTGCAACAACATGGATGGAACTGGAGATCATTAAGTGAAATAAGCCAGACACAGAAAGACAATCACATGTTCTTACTTAATCGTGGGATCTAAAAATCAAAACAGTTGAACTCATGCTTCTTATTGTTGATGTCTAAGAAAAAAATGTAAAAATATTTAGCTGTTAACTTGGATTATAAATACCCAAATTAGTTCAAATTGAGGAATGTATCTAAAGAAAATATAAATTTGGGTTCATTCCTGAGTGGTAGAAACCCCACTGGGGCAGGTCAGATAGCACAGGGGTTTCTCTTAGTTGGTTTTCTTCCAACCTGAATGATAAACAGATTAATTTGCCAAAGTATCTAACTTGATAAAATGGTCATTTAATTTTTTACCATTTATCAAAACAAGTCCAATATTGATTTTGAAAAATCAGTTTTTCTTGTGATACTAATAAAGTGACAGCCTCTTGCCCCCCCGAATTTATATTTTAATAAGAAATATTATTTGATATTGTTAAGTAACATTTAGATGAGTAGTAGAAATATTTAAGTCAATGCTTATAAAACTTTTCTGTTGAATACCCCTAAAGGTAGAGAAGAGAAAATGTGTATACTTCCCCTATCTACCAGTGTTTAATACAGTGTTTCCTTTTTCAAAACTTTGAGTGAAATTGAAACTTGAGGAAATGTAATCTTTATCTTGTGACTTGGTGTACATCTGTCTCACCATGCATAGCACGAAGTACTTTCAGAAGCACAAAATTGTGCCACTAACAGTTGATAGCCCAGACCAAAATCTTATTTTCAGTGTCAATAAATGACCCTTCTGAGAAGTAAGTTTTTAGAAAATGGCCTGAGATATAAATCGGACTATCAAGATATTTAGGCATCACATAATTATGTGTCTTCCTACACATTCAAAGTGGAGAATTATTTTAGTTCAATAATTACATTTTGCTTTAACTAGTCTAGATAATGCTAGAATTTATTGATTTCCCATTATAATGGCAGTCAATTTCACATTCATTGTATTATTCGAGCCTTATTTTAATCTTGCTTTTTACATATTAATACACTAAGATACGAAAAAAAGTTTGCCTCACTGTTTATAAGTAACAGAGACAGAATTTAAGCTCAGAGATAACTCCAAAGTTTATTTCGTTCTTTTTTTCTTTCTTCTTTTTTTTTTTTTTTTTTTTTTTTTTTGAGACGCAGTCTCGCTCTGTCACCCAGGCTGGAGTGCAGTGGCGCGATCTCGACTCACTGCAAGCTCCACCTCCCGGGTTCACGCCATTCTCCTGCCTCAGCCTCTCCAAGTAGCTGGGACTACAGGCGCCCGCCACCACGCCCGGCTAATTTTTTTTGTATTTTTAGTAGAGACAGGGTTTCACCGTGGTCTCGATCTCCTGACCTCGTGATCCGCCCGCCTCGGCCTCCCAGAGTGCTGGGATTACAAGCGTGAGCCACCGCGCCCGGCCTTCTTTTTTTTTTTTGAAATGCAGTCTTGCTGTGTTGCACAGCCTGGAGTGCAATGGTGTGATCTCGGCTCACTGCAACCTCTGCCTCCTGGGTTCAAGTGATTCTCCTGCGTCAGCTTCCTGAGTAGCTGGGATTACCGGCCCACACCACCATGCCCGGCTAATTTTTGTATTTTTAGTAGAGACAGGGTTTCACCATGTTGGCCAGGCTGGTCTTGAACTCCGGACCTTGTGATCCACCCACCTTGGCCTCCCATAGTGCTAGGATTACAGGCGTGACCCACTACACCCAGCCCAAAGTTTATTTTGTTCTATCATGTTGACTCAGTTAAAATAACTGATACAACATGTATCTCCATTTAACTACCTCTGTCTCAACTCTTACCAAAATAGTATAATAAACATTTTGATCCTAGCTGCTAAATAATGTCTCTGTGTTTTTTTCCCAGCTATTCCACATTTATTACACAGTGAAAATAAAAGCAAAACTGCCACTCAGCCTAACTGATGGTCCAAGACAGGCCATATGGCTTGATGCCATCTTGAAATGCAACTACTGCTCTTATTGCACTTTCAGATTCTAGGTCGGCTGTTTAAATGATTTACTAGTTGCCTTGTTAAACAACAACTAGTCTTTACCATTCTCCTAAGTTTGTTTAAAGTAACATTCATCTTTTTATTTTAATGGTGGTAAGATTTAATGTAGTTGAATTACTGCCAATTTGCCTCCATAAACATTTTCTATATGAAGATTTTAAGTGCAAGATTATCAATAATACAATTAACTTTGAATTAATTAGGAATCACAGTCCTGTTTCTGCTGGCTTCTGTTCCTTTTGCCCAGAAAATACCTGCCTCCTCTTTATTTCTCCTTCATTCTGTGTGAAAGAATAACTATGTAAACATCCAAACCCGGATCTACAGGATGGTAAACAAATGTTTTGACAGAGAACAAAATAGCACGTTGGAATAAGGAAAGCTATACAAAGATTAATTGTATTTTAGTTTTATTATTATTATATTATTATTATTATTATTATTATTATTGTTATGCCATTTTGGGTGGCATTTTCTAGCAAAAAGCTCCATGATGAGTTGTTAATAGGTTAAATTATCAACTTTTATAAGTTTTTAGCATATTTTTCAGCTCTATAAAGGAAGCTCATACAAATAAAGAAAAAATAATCTATGGTTGTATATGCAAAATTTAAAAAAATAAATAAATTAAACATAATTCTCAACATAATTGAGAATTATGTAATTCTAATAATATAACTTGATAATTATACTTTTTATAATTGTTTTATAATATTAAGAAATATAACATTTATCCAAAGGTGAACTATTTTATTCTTCTGCATCAAAAGATATTTTATCCCTTTATATATCTGTGGAAATTTCACTTTTCTGGTGTTCCTTAGAAAGTTAAGGAGTCCATCTATATGCTAGGAGAATTTCTGTAATGATAAACCATGTAAAAACAGTCTGGAGTTCATAAATAAATTGGGTGTTGGTTACCATTGATAAAAGAGCAATAGACTATTCTCTTTGTGTATGCAACATTCAATAAAATATTAAGTTTAAACTTTTCATGATCATATTTAGTTATAAAGTTTACTATCCTCAAATGCATCAGCAATAATACACAGAAATGCACATACACATTTTCACCCATTTTCTCCCATCTTGTGTGTGTGCGTGTGTGTGTGTGAATATCAAATCGAATTATACAAAAGTAAAGATATGGCCAGGTGTGGTGGCTCACACCTGTAATCCCAACACTTTGGGAGGCTGAGGCGGGCAGATCATGAGGTCAGGAGTTCAAGACTAGCCTAGCCAATATAGTGAAACGCCGTCTCTATTAAAAATACAAAAAATTAGCCGGGCGTGGTAGCAGGCATTTGTAATCCCAGCTACTCGGAAGGCTAAGGCAGGAGAATCGCTTGAACCTTGGAAGTGGAGGTTGCAGTGAGCCGAGATCACGCCATTGCACTCTAGCCTGGGTGACAGTGCGAGACTCCATCTCAAACAAACAAACAAAAAAAGACATTGGATTATATTAGATGACAGAAGAGAAAAATTAAACCAGCCATGGAAAATTTTTAACAATTAATGTCTCTAGGAGAAGGATATAAGTTCATTGTATGCTTATAATTTTTATAGGTTTGGGTTGTTTTTAAATAAAAAGCTAAAATTTTACAATATTCCATTGCAATATATGTCATTATATGGTGATGGTTGCAAATTTGAATTTCTTTCAAAAATATAGCTATTCAATATGTCTGAAAATTTCATATTTCTAAATTATTTCTTCTAAAGATAATTAAAAGAGAAACTATATTCCACCTGTTCATAAAGCCTTAGGCATTGTTGTTTATAGAAATAGGTGACATATTATGCTACAGGTTCTGATGATGGCCAATGAAGCAAAGCAATTTACAAAGTCCTTTGCCCTGTGTCCTACATTTGCAGCAATTCATTGCTCTGTGAGTGGCAGAAGCTATTATGTTTGGTTCACATCTCAATGTGGGTCATTTACAGAAACCTAGTGTGTGACATTTCTTGTAAAGCTAAAAAGGACAAGTGTGAATATTTAGCTAACATAGTATTTTAAGGGTCATAAAAAGGATGGAATCTATAACTTTAGCTCTAAATGCAAATATACATATGAAGAAGAAGAATGAAATATAATTGGTTATTTCTAATTCTAATAGCTACAAGTCAGATTGGCAGTGTGATTTTACACATAGAGTAGTCAATGTGCTTATAATGCAAGTTGGAAAACTACTTACCTCTGGGCATATATGCATTAGAATGATGCAGGTATAGCTCTAAACAGACAGGATATAAACAGCCAAACTTTTGGCACAACCAGCATATGCTCATCAAAATTCATTTTCATTGTCTTTACATGTTAAAACCCACATATTCTTTAGCAAAATTGTTGAACACTTAAAAGAGGTGTCTGATATCAAAGTATTGAGACATACGGAGACAGTTTTGGTTTGTTTTCTAGAAACTCTTAGGTGCTCACCATTCTGTTTAATAGTCATTGAAATTCAAACAGCTTTGGTTTGAAGTCATACTAAATAAAGAAAAATGAAAATATAAGGGAGGAACAAAGAAGAGAAAGAGAATAAAAAGAGAAACAGAACTTTAGAAAAAAGAAAAAGAAATTCACAAAATAATAAAGTGGACACAGCTGGAAGGAATCAAGAACGCCCGTAGCCCCTGACCATTTCTAGAGGCAGTCCTAGTGTAGGTTTCTAGTGATGAAGTCAATGTTTTTCTATATGTGTAGTCTTGCGTTTGTAAGGCGACAATCATATTCTTCTTCATTCATTCCTCTTTAATTTATTCACTTGGTTAACAAATATGTATGGAACTAGATGAACACATTAAGTAAAGAGTGAGGGAATTTCGAGAATCTGGACACGGTTGTTATGGAGGGTGAAGGAGAGGGAGGATGTTAAAATGTAATCACTGGATGGGTTTTTTTTCTGCCCACTGCACAGAAAAAAATCAATTCACTGAGATCATCACATTGCAGTAGAGAAAGAGTTTAATTGATGCGAGGCTGGCCACACAGGAGATTGACTTCTTAATCAAATTAATCTCTCAAAAGGCTCAGAGACTAGGGATTTTATAGACACTTTCGTGGTCAGGGGGCTAGGGAATGGGTGTTGCTGACTGGTTGGGGGTGAAATAATAATAGGGTGTGGAAAATGGTCCTCATTCAGTGAGTCTACCTCTGGGTGGGGGCATGGGACAAGTCGAGTCATGAGTCACAGTTCCATGTGGGGTCAGTCTGAAAAATACCTCAAAAAAACAACTTTTATGTTTTACAATAGTGATGTGTTCCACAGGAGCAATTGGGGAAGTCACAAATCTTGTGACCTCTGGCCACTTGACTACTGAACAGTAAGAGACTGTGGAAACTATGCCTATGTTTTAGCAGAAGTGAGGCCCTTCCAATATTCCTAATCTATGGCCTTTCACTAGTCTTACAAAGGGAGTTTCAGTCCCCAAACAGGGAGGGGATACATTTTAAAGAGAGACTGTTGCTATTATTATCATTGCTTCAAAGTTAAGTTATAAATTAAATTCCTCCCAAAATTAGCTTGACCTATGCCCAGGAATTAACAAGGACAAATTGGAGGTCAGAAGCAAGATGGAGTCAACCACGTCAGACTTAGCTTACTGTCAAAACTTTGCAAAGGCAGTTTCGAAAACAGCTCCCCAAAATAGCTTCTCTCTCCTCTCCTGTCCCAGCTATTCCACATTTATCACACAGTGAAAATAAAAGCAAAACTGCCACTCAGCCTAACTGATGGTCCAAGACAGGCCATATGGCTTTCCTTCCCTCCACTTCCCTTCCCTTCCTCCTTCAGAACTAGACGAGTGATTTTGGCATTTACCAAGATAGGAAACCTGAATGAAGAGTGATTTGGAGGAGAAAACAATGAATTTATTTTCAAAATATCAATAGTGAAGTCCTCTTGCCACATATATGTGGAGTTGCGAACATTAATTGAAAAGTTCTACATTTTTGGACTAAATTCACGTTTACCTTGAAAGAACCAAATATCATAACTAAAAAAAAAATGGCCTAAGTTACAGTTTTGTTAGAAATACACTAAATACATTAATTTATTCCTAAAGAACAGATCTCATTAGCTACTTTCATACTGCCAATAGAAATGAGTAATAATAGCTAATATTTATATGTATTGAGTAAATACTTGTAATATATATTTTATATACATTAAGTCTATTCCTCAAAGTTCTAATTTGATTTTATTATTCACATTATCAAGAAATAGAGTCAAAGAGGTAAAACTATTATCTAAACATACACAGCTAGTAAGTAACAGAGCCATGATTTAAGCCAGGCCTGCCTGCCTTCAAGCCAGGAATGAACCACTACATTACACTCATTCATTAGAGGAAAATTAGCCACTAATGTATTTTTTTAACCATCATATGGTTAAAAATTAGAGGAAAATTAACTACAAATGTGATTTTTTAACCATCATATTTATTTTTAAGTGTACGGTTTAGTAGTATTAACTATATTCATATTATTATGCAACAGATCTCTAGAACTATATAATCTTGCAACACTGAAACTTTACAGCCATTAAATATCAGTTCACCTTCTTCCCTTTCCCCAGTCCTTGGTAACCACCTTTCTACTTTTGGTTGCTATGATTTTGGCTACTTTAAATACTTCATACGAGGGGAATCAAAGAACATTTCTCTAGCTTATTTCATTTAGCATAATCACCTTAAGATTAATCCATGTTGTAGGACACGACAGAATTTTTTTCCTTTTTTACAACCACGTAGTATTCCATTGCATGTGTATACCACATTTTCTTTATCCATCATCTGTCAATGGACATTTGGATTTCTTTCACCTCTTGGCTATTGTGAATAATACTACAGTGAAAATGGATATTTAAATATGTCACGGAGATTCTGTTTTTAATTATTTCAGATATATACCTAGAAGTGGAGTTACTGGATCATATGGTAATTGTACTTCAAATTTTTTGAGGAATCTTCATGCTGCTTTCCATAAGAGTTGCACTATTTTTCATTCTTATCAAAAGTGCACAAGGGTTCCAAATTCTCTCCATCTTCTCCAACATTTGTTATTTTCTGTTCTTTTGAGAGTGGTAATCCTCTTGGGTGTAAAGTCATATCTCATTGTGGTTTTGATCTGCATTTTCCTAATAATTAATGATGCTGAGCATCTTTTCCTGCACTTATTGGCCATTTTTACATCTTCTTTAGAGAAATGTCTAAAGAAGATAATTTAATGTGAGTCCTTTTATATTTTCCCTAAGTGTTGGCTGGTCTGAGAAATAAAGGGAAAGAGTACAAAAGGGAGAAATTTTAAAGCTTGGTGTCCGGGGGCGACATCACATGTCGGCAGGTTCCATGATGCCCCCTGAGCCATAAAACCAGCAAGTTTTTATTAGTGATTTTCCAAAGGGAGGGAGTATACCAATAGGGTGCGGGTCACAGAGATCACATGCTTCAAGGATGACAAAAGATCACAAGGCAGAAGGTCAGGGCAAAACTAGAATCACTAATGAACTTCCATGTCCCGCTGTGCACGCACTGTCAGGGTTCAAGAGCAGAGAACGGGTCTGACTAGAATTCGCCAAGCTGGAATTTCCTAATCCTAGCAAGCCTGGGGCCACTGCATGAGACTAGGGCGTGTTTCATCCCTATCTACATCTGCATAAGGCAGATACTCCGAGGGCAGCCATTTTAGAGGCCCCGCCCTGGGAATGCATTCCTTTCCCAGGGCTGTTAATTATTAATATTCCTTACTGGGGAAAGAATTCAGTGATATTTCTCTTACCTGTTTTCGGTAATAAGGGAAATATGGCTCTGTCCCACCCGGCCCACAGGCAGCCAGACTTTAAGGTTATCTCTCTTGTTCCCTGAAAATCACTGTTATCCTTTTCTTTCTTCAAGGTACCCAGATTTCATATTGTTTAAACAATCTGTGCAGTTAATGCAATCATCACAGGGTCCTGAGGTGACATACATCCTCAGCTTACAAAGATGACGGGATTAAGTGATTAAAGACAGGCATAGGAAATCACAAGAATATTGACTGGAGAAGTGATAAATGTCCACGAAATCTTCACAATTTATGTTCAGAGACTGCAGTAAAGACAGGTGTAAGAAATTATAAAAGTATTAATTTGGGGAACTAATAAATGTCCATGAAATCTTCACAATTTATGTTCTTCTGCCATGGCTTCAGCCGGTCCCTTTGTTCGGGGTCTCTGACTTCCCACAACAAATGTCTATTCGAGTTGTTTGCCCATTTTTTAAATAGAGTTATTTGGTTTTTTTCATTGTTGAGCTGTAGAATTTCCTTATATATTCTAAACATTAACCCTTTACCTGGTATATGACTTCCAATAATTTTCTCCCATCCCATAGGTTGCCTTTTAATCCTATTGAATGTTTCTTTGATGGGTAGAAGTTTTTAAATTGGATTGCATTGCATTTGTGTATTTTGGATTTTATTACATGTGCTTTTGGTGTTATATCCAAGAAATCATTACCAAGACCAATGTCATCAGGTGTGAAAGCCCTCTGTGTAATCTCCATATGCCAATTCCTATGATATAGCATGAAATAGGAAATGTTTTGAATGTATACTTAGAGATTCTGAGATTTTTGTGACAGCTATTGGTTATAATTAGGATGTTAGTATTTAGTGGGTCAGATCTACCAGTCCATATTGTCTGATATTCCTTTGAAGGCACTGACTTATTAGATTATATAGGTGCATCTGTTATAGGATCTGTACTAGGGAAATCCAAACTGTGAAGCATAAGATTAACTATTAATAGAAGAACTACAGCAGCACTTTCTGAAATCCAACTCGTCTGTGAGGTCTTAGCTACTGGCAAAACACAGTGCGAGGAGGAGGTCTAGTGTCACAATCAATGTCAATGGTGAAGAAGACCACTGCTTATGCACTAGAACTAGCCTAAGGAGGAGGCACCTTCTGTCACTGTCCCTTTGCAGAATGGCAGCCCCATTGTAAGTATGACCAAGATCACTAGGAACTCGTCTGCAGTTTTGAGTATCTGAACATGACTTGTATTAACCTACTTAACAGATCAATCAAGAAAAAAGACTACTTGGGGAGGAAAGCAGAAGATGGAGGCCGGAAGTCACGGAATAGAGATTTGGAAATACCAAAGTTAGAATAGACAATTGTCAAGACAGAATTTAGAGATCATTCTGCATCTATACCATGGTTATGACCACCCTAGGTTCTCTGAATTTTTTATTTACATTGACTAAATGTTTTGCATTTCTCCTGGTATGCATAATTCTGACAATTTTTAACTCCTCCTTCCACGTTGCATTGTACTTTTTAAAGTTGACTGTTACCAAAACAGTAAAACTAAAAACCTATTCTGGTCATTTTGATATGTCAAACTAACACACGCGAGAGCTGTGTGTGTACCTTTCCACACTTCATTATATTCCAGCTGACAGTTCAAAATGAAAAACACTTGGAGACAAGTGTCATCTGAACATGCAGCCTACAAGTTACACTTTATTTGAAAGGGAAAGTGTGTCTTCACCACATAAAAAATGTATTCATTTATTTATTCATGCTTTTAATTCAACAAATTTTTGTTGTGTTCCATTGTATTCCAGGTACTTTTCTTGGTATAGAGAAGAGAAGGGTGAATTATAGAGTCCCTTATCTTGCCTTCAGTTGCCAGTTCAAGAATGCCCTATCGTTTTCTCACAATATTTGTTTCATTCTGGTTTGACTACTTATACAACATTAAAATACAAGGTAAAGAGAATTCAACACACCATTTTTATGCACAGGTAATCCTCCTTGGTTTGTGGCAGCAAACCAAAATAGTTTTTTTTTTTTTTGGTTGTTTGTTCAACTGTTTCAGTAATAAGGAGGGCAAAATTTTTTTCAAGAGGAGTTTTAGAAACTATATATATTGCTGACAGAGAAAAGTGGGGAGTGGCACTGGTCAATGCAGATTAACTATGCTATCAGATGCAAGTACTTACATGAAAGTAGACAAGAAAACTTCTCATCCTAGTGACCTAAAATAAGCTCAAACCAGGAATCCAGACTGTGCCAGCCAGGTAGTCTGCACCTTGTCACTTCATTCGGATACATATAAGCTTATTGACACCTGTTTGTCATTGGTCAAAACTCACATGCCCTGTTTCCCATATACTTGGGAAGAAAGTAGAAGTTGTAATAGATTATTTTATATTATTTTTACCCTAGAGGTTCTGAAAACAGGCAAATTTCCCAAAAGTCAATTCGTCAAATGAGTGATTAACTACTGAGTCTAAACTGACCAGCTTTTCTGTTTATAAGAGAAGAAACATCATGCAAGGAATGTTCACCTTATCTCTGACCTAGCTTCTTGCAGCTATGGATGGGAAGAGTTGGGGTAGAAACAGAGCACTCTATCTGCTGAAACAAAGATGGAGGAGGAGTCAGCTACAACATGGTCTCAACTGCCCACACAAGAGAGCTTAAGGTCTAAGGAGTAGAGGGAGAAACACTGAAGGGCTTTTAGCAAATGAGCATTCAGTGAATGTATCTGGACCTGCAGCATTGAGCCACTGAGGTACAATCATTCAGTTTACTGGAGCTGACACAATGTAGTATCTAAATCTTTTAAATACGTCTATTCCTATACAAGTGTGTCATAATGTACATAGTTCATTTCTGCCTATCAAGGAATAGAGTGCCCATAAACTAATTAGGTGACAATTTCAGAGAATAAAAATTGCCTAGCTATATATTAATTACATCCATTTTAGAATTTTTTTCTTTACCTGGTAAATAATATTTAGCCTTTACCAAGGAACATTGTAAAGATTGTGGAAATTTCCACAGTGAAATGATTTAGAAAGTAGAAAATCTTTGATTATCTCATACATAGTCCCTAGACAATGAATATGCTCATAATATTCTCATCAAAACCTGTCTTTAAATTATTTTAATCTAAATTAATTTTCCTAAGTAATAAATGACAGCAGCTAAAACTTATAAGGCTATTTGGAACTATTAAGTCAGTGATTAAGAAGACATAAAGACCCTCAAAAACTAATTAATTTGACTATCAGTCTTTTAGATTTGTGTACAGCTTCCAGGATTATAACAAGCTTAAACAAATCTAACTAACACTTAAATTGTGATTTCTTGTTCTCTGCATATTTTAAAGAAAAATGTAAACAGCCTGGAGATCTTTTGTACTATGTAGATAAAGGGTTTAGAATTTAAGAATCTATCTAATATCAATGGAAGCTTTATCTGAGGAATGCTACAAGACCAAACACTTAGAGAGTCATGGATGGCCCTCACAGCTTTTCCCTAATGCCAATGTCCATAGTAGTCATTTATAAATGTTTAGGGAAAGGTGAATTTTGTGGAAGATTATCTAGAAAAAAAAGAAAGAAGCTTACTCTGTCCATCACACTGGAAACATAAAATGATGAGGTAAATTTATTTAAAATAAAATCTGGTAAGATAAAATAACAAAACAGTTAAGATCTAATGATGATACCAACTTACAGAACAGATCAGAAAATAAAAGATAAAAGAACGTCTTAGATCTAGACACTAGCCACATCAAATGACTTCTACATGGCTTATGAGTAGATGTTCAATAAAAAGAATTCAAACTTTCCAAAAATAGAAGTAAATAGTTATAAAATTTCTTAATGGGGAACAATTATTTGTTAAATTTGTTATTTAAATGTCAAAAAAATTATAAAAGACTTTATGTAAATTTTAAATAACTATTTTAAAATCAAAACATAAATTTAAAAGGCTAGCAGAAGATCGAGAAAATATCTGTTAAAATTATGACAAAAGGGTTAATACTGTTAATATATATAAAACTCATATAACTGAGTAAGACAAACATTTCAATGCTCTGTGGAAAGGAAGGCAAAAGGACGCTTAAAAAGCAATTCACAGGCCAGGAGCAGTGGCTCACACCTGTAACCCCAGCACTTTGGGGGGCCGAGGTGGGTGGATCACCTGAGGTCAGGAGTTCGAGACCAGCCTGACTAACATGGTGAAACCCCATCTCTACTAAAAAAAAAATAAATAAATAAAATACAAAAATTAGCTGGATGTGGTGTCACGTGCCTGTAATCCCAGCTACTGGGGAGGCTGAGGCAGGAGAATCGCTTGAACCTGGGAGGCAGAGGTTGCAGTGAGCTGAGATACAAAGTGAGACTCCATCTCAAAAAACAAAAAAGGCAATTCACAGAAAAGGAAATATGAATGAATAATGAGCATAGTAATAATGTTTAGTGATGAGTAAACAAAAACTAACATTTATAAAAAGATGAGATTCCATTTCTTCTGTTAAATTTTTAAACAGTTAAGACATGACATGAACATGATTTTAAAACTTTTCTCATTTACTACTGTGTAAAAATAAATCCATACTACTTTCCTAGAAAACAAGTTTGCAGTAGTTGTCAAATGTCTTAGAAATATCAAACTCTCTAAACCTGAATTTCTGGGTCTCTGGGACTCTATTCAAATGATACTTTAAATGTAGACAAGCACCTGTGTCTTAGGATATTCATTAGAATTATTTATAAGATGTACAAAAATGTAAAACAACCTATTTTCCAGCAATAAAGAAATATGGAAGTATTTTATATTGCTTCTACAGTATACTTTGTACAATATAAAACATTGTGTATGTAATAAGTGTTCATAAGATTAGTAAAGAATTATAAAAATACGTATCATATAATATTAAGTTTAAAATCAACATATGAAGTTGTTTTTGTAGAATATAATTCTAACTTTGTAGAAAAAATATAAAATGGGAGAACAGTTTAAATAAAAGCTCCTAAAAAGTTAACAATGCTTTATGTAGATGAGATTATTGGTGTTTTTAAATTTATTCTTTGACTTTTTTCTGTAGTTTCAATTTTTTTCATAAATCACGAATTCTTTCTAGAATAAGAAAAATTACTAAAAATATTAATGCTTTTTAAAAACTATAAAATCAAGTCCAAATGATTGCATCTGGCACAGAGGTGAGAAACTGGTATCCTAGTCAACTTGCCTTTCAGAACCACGGAGAGTGAGAATTTTTTTAGTAGAAATCCTTTAGCATCTAATTACTGAGGCTCTTGGGGGAATCAGATCCAAACAAGCAAACTTGACAGGGACCGATCTGGAGCCTGCACGGCTAGTCCTCATAATGTGGAGCTTCCGGGACCCAGAGCTAGACACATCCTTTATCAACCACCAGCACAACAGACTTGGTCTCCTTTGTATTCCTATCATGCTAGCCATATTAACATTGCCATGTTGACAGCACTGATCCAGAAGTCCAGAACAACTTACAGTTGTTGCTCTAACATATTGATTAAGGATGCTAACCTAAATCAGTCAAACATGCACAAATCCACATTGGCATTTTCCACTAAGATGAGTTCTTATGACTTCTGTGTCTCTTGGGCTATTATTATGCCAGAGCAAAACCCCACCTCAATGACCAGATGCATCTGCTGGGGACCGTACTGGCTTCATAGAGGAACTGGGCTGCCCAGCATGCCATCATTTCAGAGAAAGACACTTTGCAAACAGCAGTAAACAGAGACTTTTCAGCTGATATATTGGAGGGACTTATTTATTCAGATAGAAAAAAACAGATATTTTTCCTGTAGGAGATTACTGTTATTTTATCAACATCTGAAGGAACCTTAAGAGCATCTGCTTCTAAAATATAAGCAAACCCTGCTTGGGGTAACTAAGCATGCCTAGTTTAGACAGTACAGGTTGAGCATGGAAAACAACGAGGACTAGGTTGAGAGAGTGAACAAAATTTGTTTATTTCTCCTAAATTATTCCAAGTTCATTCTCTATGATGGCCAGGCAGTCCATCTATCTTTGTTTTGTCCCTAAATTATCTCTCCATCCATTATAGAGCTTCCCACTCTTCCTACCCATAATTACCTGTAGGGTAATCTTTCTATTTTAATTCAAATACCCATTTACTTTAGGTAGCAAAGCATTAAGTCATAGTTATTTGGTGCATAAATTCTGTGCTTACTTTTTTTTAACTTTACAAATAATTTAGATAATAAAGTGGTATACCTCAGACAATGAAGAGTATGACTGTAAACGTTCATTTTGTTTTAAGTGAAAAGGGTTATATTGATGTGGGAATAAATGATACAAAACATTATCTGATAATATTTTTAATCTCAGAAAAGTCTACACTACATGTCATGCTATTTTATTTTTTAACTTCTCTGGTCATTTTAAATAATAGTGTAGTTATTATTCATGTACAGCCTGTTATAAAAATCTACACATACATGTTATTTTCATTATGTTACACACACACACAAATGCCTAAAATCTAGCAAATGAACATCTTTGCCTAGGGCCACATGACAAGTTTATGGTCAAATGAAAACTGAGTGATCAGAGAAGACTTTCTGCCCTTCCCTAAGAAAGTAAGTGCTCTAGAAAGATGACATACAGTGTTTATGACATGTCAAAATATAAACCAAGCCTGTGCCTAAACAACACACATCCCCTGGAGAATTAGGCAATTTTACAACAGCTATGTTAGTGACCTAAGGGCCGCATCAGAGAATGAGCAGTCTACTGACGGAAGACTTGAGGAGTGAGTCCACCTCGCATTTCATAGAAAATAATGACTATCATATGTGTACTCCCTTGGCACCCAGCCACAAACCTCCAAGCAGCTGCGTTCACCCTTACCTTTTTTTCCTTATCACATCAAGAGACACAATCTTTTTCCAAAATCCAAGGTTTGTCTCCATCTGAGATCTACCTTGTGTCTTCAGAGACTTCCCTCAAATAAACTCCCTTGCTTAACTATTTACAATATTTCTGTAAATTTTCATCTCTGCATAGACATATGTTCAAACCACAGGCATATTTAAGAATCATTTTAAAAATATATTTTTCTAATCACTTCCTATTTAGAGCATAACTGTATTTTTAAAAAGTCACAAAGTACCAACTCTACATCCACATCCTTGGCTCAGTTAGCCCACTGCAATTTAGTCTCTACCAAATGGCAATGAAGCTCAAGGTTTCAACCATATATATCTATAGTCTATATTGATTTCCCCGAGCTCTGCACTTATTTATCCAACTTCTCGTAACATATTTTCCCTTGGCAATATCAAAGAGAGCTCAACATGAAAGAAAAGTGAGTTAACTTGTTATCCATCTCCTGTAAATGTTTATTTTCAATCGAATCCCTGCCTCTGAGGATTCTACAGCCATCCCTCACCTGCTCAACTCCAAATCTTGAGACTATACTAATTACCATCCTCTCCTTTACCTTCAACTTCCAATCAGCCCACAAGTTATGTTCTGCTCATTAACTATTTCTTTTTTGTTTTGTTTTTATTTCTTCTAAAAAATATGGGAAACGTGCAGAACGTGCAAGTTCGTTACAAAGGTATGTGTGCCACGGTGGTTTGCTGCACCTATTGACCTGTCCTCTAAGTTTCCTCCCCTCTCCCCCAACCCCCCAACAGGCCCTGGTGTGTGTTGTTCCCCTCCCTGTGTCCATGTGTTCTCAGTGTTCAACTCCCACTTATGAGTGAGAACATGCGGTGTTTGGTTTTCTGTTCCTGTGTTAGCTTGCTGAGGATTGTGGCTTCCAGCTTCATTCATGTCCCTGAAAAGGACATGATCTCATTCCTTTTTATGGCTGCAGAGTATTCCACGGTGTATATGTGCCACACTTTCTTCATCCAGTCTATCACTGACGGAATTTGGTTGGTTCTATGTTTTTGCCATTGTAAATAGTGCTGCAATAAACATACATGTACATGTGTCTTTACAGTGGAATGATTCATATTTAGGGGGGTATATACCCACTAATGGGAGTGCTGGGTCAAATGGTATTTCTGGTTCTAGATCACTGAGGAATAACTACACTGTCTTCCACAATGGTTGAACTAATTTACTTTCCCACCAACAGCATAAAAGCATTCCTATTCCTCCACAGCCTTGCCAGCATCTATTGTTTCTTGACTTTTTAATAATGACAATTGTGACTGGTGTGAGATGGTATCTCACTGTGGTTTTGGTTTGCATTTCTCTGATGATCAGTGATGTTGAGCTATTTTTTATGTGTTTGTTGGCCACATGTACGTCTTTTTTTGAAAATTGTCTTTTCGTATCCTTTGCCCACTTTTTAATGGGGTTGTTTGTTTTTTTCTTGTAAATTTGCTTAAGTTCCTTGTAGATTCTGGATATTAGACCTCTGTCAGATGGGTAAACTGCAAAATTTGTCTCACATTCTGTAGGCTGCCTATTCACCCTAATGATAGTTTCTTTCACTGTGCAGAAGGTCTTTAGTTTAATTAGATCCCATTTGTCAATTTTGGATTTTGTTGCAATTGCTTTTGGCATTTTCGTCATGAAGTCCTTGCCCATGCCTATGTCCTGAATTGTATTGCCTAGGTTTCCTTCTAGGGTTTTTATGGTTTTGGCTTTTACATTTAAGTCTTTAATCCATCTTGAGTTAATTTTTGTATAAGGTCTAAGGAAGGAGTTGAATCCCAAAATAGACCAAAAACAAGTTCTGAAATTGAGGCAGTAATTAGTAGACTATCAACCAAAAAAAGCCCAGGGCCAGACAGACTCACAGCTGAATTCTAGCTGAAATACAAAGAGGAGGTGGTACCACTCCTTCTGAAAATATTCCAAACAATTGCAAAGGAGGGACTCCTCCCTAACTCATTTTATGAGCTAGCATCATCCTAATACCATAACTGGGAAGAGACACAACAAAAAAAAGAAAACTTCAGGCCAATATCCCTGATGAACATTGATGCAAAAATCCTCAGTAAAATACTGGCAAACTGAATCTGGCAGTGCATCAAAAAACTTATCCACTATGATCAATCAGCTTCATCCCTGGGATGTGAGGCTGGTTCAACATATACAAATAAACATAATCCATAAACAGAACCAAAGACAAAAACCACATGATTATCTCAATAGATGCAGAAAATGCCTTTGATAAAATTCAACATCCCTTCATGTTAAAAACTCTCAATAAACTAGGTATTGATGGAACATATCTCAAAATAATAAGAGCTATTTATGACAAATCCACAGCCAATATCATATTGAATGGGCAAAAGCTGGAAGCATTCCCTTTGAAAACTAGTACAAGACAAGGATGCCCTCTCTCAACACTCCTATTCAACATAGTATTGGAAGTTCTGGCCAGGGCAATCAGGCAAGAGAAAGAAATAAAGGGCATTCAAATAGGAAAAGGGGAAGTCAAATTTTCTCTGTCTGCAGATGACATGACTTTATATTTAGAAAGCCCCAAAAACTTAAACTGACAACCAGCTTCAGCAAAGTCTCAGGATATGAAAACAACGTGCAAAAATCACAAGCATTCCTTTTCACCAACAATAGACAAGCAGGGAGCCAAATCATGAACGAACTCCCATTCACAATTCCTAGAAAGAGAATAAAATACCTAGGAATACTGCTAACAAGGGATGTGAAGGACCTCTTCAAGGGGAACTACAAACCACTGCTCAAGGAAATAAGAGAGGACACAAACAAATGGAAAAGCATTCCATCCTCATGGACAGGAAGAATCAATATCATGGAAATGCCCATACTGCTCAAAGTAACGTATAGATTTAATGCTATTCCCATCAAACTACCATTTACATTCTTCACAGAATTAGAAAAAACGACTTGAAATTTCATATGGAATCAAAGAAGACCCCGTATAGCCAAGACAATTCTAAGCAAAAAGAGCAAAGCTGGAGGCATCACGCTACCTGACTTGAAACTATATTACAAGGCTACAGTAATCAAAGCAGCATGGTACTGTTACCAAAACAGACATATAGACCAATGGAACAGAACAGAGACTTCAGAAATAACACCACACATCTACAACCATCTGATCTTCAACAAACCTGACAAAAATAAGCAATGGGGAAAGGATCTCCTATTCACTAAATGGTGCTGGGAAAACTGGCTAGCCATATGCAGAAAACTATTTCTTAAATATATGCCAACTTCCCATGTTCAGTGATATTCTCTTTAAAATGTCTGACACTCCTTACCTAGACTATCAAAATGGCTTTCTAACTAGACTTCCCTACTTCCAACCTGGGCACTGTTAAACCCACCTTTTCTTCTACTATCAGAGTGATTTTCCTAAAGTTAAAAGTTACGTTAAATCCTTTAATATTTTCACTTTACCATTAGAACAAAGTCAAACTCCATAGCATGATGTCAAGTCTTTTATCATCTGGTCCTTGAATACATTTCCAACTTTAACTCCACTAACTGCCATCTCCCCATATCCTGCACACCAGCCATGTCAAAATACATTTGATTGCCAAATACGTCACACTTTTGAAGGACTATATGGTTTTATACATCTTCCCATTGCCTGCAAACCTGCTTCCCTCTGTTTTTTATCTAGCTAAATGGTATTAAGCCTTCAAAGATTACTTAAGTATCATATTTCCACTGAAATCTTCACCTATTGCCCACATCCTCCACCAGAGCTGTGTTGTTTCCTTTTCTCAATGCTCCTAGAGATCCCTGTGTTGATCTCTTTCTGGCATTTTGCTAAAAATGGTTGTGAGAACACTTAACATGAGATCTACTCTCTTAACAAAATATTAAGTGCACAATACAGTATTGTTAACTATACATCCAATGTTGTACTGCAGATCTCTGGAACTTAATCATCATTTGTAACCAAAATTTTTACCCTTTGAATGGCAACTCCATATTTACCCTTCTCATCCCCTGGAAATCATCATTCTACTTTCTGCTTTTATGAGTCTGACTTATTTAGATACTTCATATACGTGGAATCATGCAGTATTTGTCACTATGTGACAGGCTTATTTCACTTAGCGTAATGTCCTCAATGTTTATACACATGTATTCACATTGTTACATATCACAGGACTTCTTTCTTTTTTATGATGATATTCCATTGGATGTATGTACCACATAATTTATTCATCAACTGATGGATATTTAGGCTGTTTTCATGTCTTGCCTATTGTGAATAGTGCTGCAATGAACAGAGAATGCCAAAATCTCCTTGAAGTTCTGATTTCAATTCTTTTGGGTAAATACCCAGAAGTGGAATTGCTAGAATATTTTGCAATGCTGCAGTAATTAAAACAGAATGGTACTGGCATAAAGACAGATATAGACCAATGTTACAGACTAGAGAGCCAAGAAACAAATCTACACATATATAGTGAAGTGATCTTCAAGAAGGATGCCAAGTAAACACAATGTGAAAAGGACAGTCTCTTCTACAAATGGCTCTGGGAAAACTGAATAATCACATGCAAAAGAATGAGATAGACCTTTATCTTACACCATATGTTAATAGACAAATCAACTCAAAATGGATTAAATACCTAAACATAAGATCTGAAACTGTAAAATTCCTAGAAGAAAACATAGGGGAAAATCTTCATGACATTGATCTTGGCAATGATTCCATGGATAAGACACTAAAAGTACAGGAAGTAAAAGTGAAAATAGACAAGTGGGACTACATTAAACTAAAAAGCTTCTGCGCAGCAAAGGAAATAATCAACAGAATAAAACATCCTCCTAGTACTTTTTATACTACCTTGTATTTATTCCTTCTCTTTTCTTTCATCACAAACATACATTGTTTGCTAAATTGATGACCTGGCAAGCCAAACCCATGATATTCAGGATCAAAGCTGAAGAATAATTTTTCTGTTGGTGACTTTAACAGAGGTGGAAAGTGTGGGAAGAAGCAGGTTGGAAGGAAAATAAAAAGAGGATTTAAGACAAACTTTTCAGGAAATTTCCCAGAATGTCATTAGATATCAAGAGATTACTCTTTGTTTGCTACTGTTCTCTGGTTTGGAGAAGCAAGTTTAACAATTCACAGTAAAATTGGCTCTCTCTATAATGGGGAAAATATTTTCCTAAAGTTGAATAATTTCCTGGCTGGTCTTCAGGACAAGGGTTACAGGTAACCAAATAAATGTTTACCTTAGCAATACAGAGATGGTTCTAACTTCTCTTCTTTAACCATGTCCTCACAGCCTAAATGTGTAAGAAGAAGACTGGAGGCTGAACACACTGAAGAACAAAGTGATTGAAGCACCTTACCTGACACAATATAAATATAAAATCAAAGAAGAAATGATGAACAGGAGGATGTAAAGCAGCACTGTGATCACCACGCCAAGAATGCCTGGCTGCATGGTTCTTACAAACACCCAGTAGAGCTTCGCGGCATCCGCCACAGGAGTCTCCTCAGTATCTGTAAGCCGCTGACAAAAGCAAATTCAGATTTGAAAAACTCATAATGGGAACACTGATCATCAAGTTAGGTGAATGTAATATACAAAGACTATGTGACCCTATAATTTGTTTTAGAATTAAATCTTCTAGGTACTGAAGATTGCTAGCTCTTCAGGTACACAAAGGAAAAGAAAAAAGGCTGGGTTTTGCATGCTTGCTTTACCAGGTTTTTCTCATCTTCCCTCTAAGCCTTTACATGCACACACTCGACATGCAATTCATAAAGTAAAAGCCATGTTTTATTTATGTACTATTAACTTCTGAATTTAATGAGCACAAGATATGAAGAAATTAAATATGATGGTGAAAAGAGTCCGTCCTTTCTGAAGCAGATTTGATAGGAATTTAATTTGTGCTATGCATAAAAGAGATGGCTTATTTTAGAAACTTATAAAAAAGTTATCAGGCTACTTAATGTGAGTTTGAAAACCAAGTTTACATTGGGTTAATTTAACAATAAGTCCTTATTTTAGACAAGGAAAGACGTATTCTACATTGGATTAGAAATAAAAAAAAAATACGATGGGGTTTTTAAAAGTATATACATTTGTAAGGACCTACAGTATCATCATATGACATCTTTGACCTTTGAGTTTTATAAAATACGGATGTTCTTTAATTATAAGTCTCTTGATATCAAGTGGAAGTAATATGCAGTATAAATGTTAAGTAAGGCATCTTTTCTCCAATGCAATAGAGAAGAAAGAATTTCTTTAGTCTTTAAACCGATGATTAAACTGATGATAAATATAGGTTGAAAAGGCACTTTTTAAAAAGGCTTATCCAAATCACTTACGTGTAGATGAAAACAGAAGCCTAAGCAGATTCATTTGTATTTTCCCTCTACCAAAATATACTTTAGTGATTGGGCAGTGAGTAGAATTGAGATGTTCCAATTCCCAACTACTGCTTCTTTGAGCATCATCTCAAAACTTTTATTTCTATACTCTGTATTTGTTAACCAGTTGACCTTGCAAAATTGTGTGTCTGCTGCCAGGACTTTTGGCAGTAGATTGTAAAAGTCATCATGCGTCCCTCCTATTCCACATCATACCTTTCTGCTGTTTCTTAAAGGTAATGAAATAGACTTGAGATTCATTAATGAAACAAAAAAATGACATAATATTTGATGACAATCACATAATCTAACCAATATATTCTAATTATTTTCTTTGACCCACATGTATTGAATGCCCATTATGTGTCATTAGGAACTGCAGATAAAAGAGTGAATAAAATTAGACAAAATCTCTACCCTTTTGGAGCTTACACTTAGGTAAGAAGGGGGTAGATGAATGATAGCAAGCACATATGCAAGATTAAAATAAGTAATTTACTAAATATGATATGTCACAGGATGGTATTATAAAGAAAAATATAAACTAGCAGAGGTATAGGAAGGATAGAAGTGTATCACTAAATATTGCTGTCAGAATAGGTGTCACTAAAAAGATGGCCTCTAAGAAAAGACCTAAGGATATAAGAGAATGAGCCAGGTGCCTCCCAAATGGCATTCATCACACACTGCCCATACTACATCTGTGTGTGTGTGTGTGTGTGTGTGTGTGTGTGTATTTTGATTCTCCAACTAGACTCTAAGTTCTAGCCTGGACCACTGGGGCAATGGCTGTTACATCTTGTGTCATTCACAGAGCACAGCATCATCATTTCATTCTAATACTCTCATCTTTATTCCTTTTATGTTAAATATATATTATATATATAAAATTATATATATGTTTCAAGGTTTATTCCCAGTTAGTCTCTTATTTGATCTTCCCAACAACACTATAAAAAGAGTAAGGTAGGTATTTTGTATTTGTAGGTATTACTACTTTCTCATGATGCATATGAGGACATTGAAGACCAAAGAGGTAAACTGGCCTATCCAACATCACATAGGTGACAAATAGCAGAGCTGGGACCAGAGCCCAGCTCTCTCTGACTCCACCCCTGTGGTCTCTCTGCTACTCCATGGTCGCTTCTAATGGAGTGTTTGTGGTTTGAATGGGTCTCCCAAAAGCATGTGTTGGAAACTTAATCCCAGTGCAACAGTGTTTGGAGGTAGAGCCTAATGGGAGGTGTTTAGGTCATGAAGGGTCCACCCTCATGAATAGATTAATGCCAATTATAAAAGGGCTTGAGGCTGCAAGTTTGAATTCTTGCCATCTCTCATCCTCTCTTTGCTCTGCTGCCACGGGATGACACAGCAAGAAGGCCCTTGCATGTGGCTGACTGCCACGGTTACTACTTGAGACCGTCATTACGACAGTTACTATTGTTACTGCTTGAGACTGTCACTACAAGACTGAATGAAGGGGCAAACATAGAAATGATAACAAAAAACAAAAGAAACTATTTTAAGGAAAGGCTACCATGGGGAAGAAGAGAGGTCCCTGCTTCTAGTGAGCAAAGACAGCCCCGAGCTTCTACAACCCTTTGTATTTATTGGATAACAAGATCAAGGAGGAGGTAACGATTGGTCAGCTGCTTAATTGATCACAGGTTCATACTGTTACTGACACGCTTCAATTATGCCTAATCATAAGAAACATTTGTGCGACCTCCAACACTTGCAGGATGTCAGTTCCTCAATCTCGGACTTCCCAGACTCCATAACCATGAGCCAATAATTCCTGTTCATTATAAATTAACCAGTCTCAGGTATTTTATTATAGCAGCACAAAAGGGAATAAGTCGTGGAGTCTCAAGAATCATTTGCTGAATGACAGTGTTTGCATTCTACCTTTCATCTTTGCTTACGTATTTTATTCTTATCTCACTATTTATAATCAGGGCAGAAATTATGCCATATTTATTCTGCATCTTTTAAAATCCTATGTAAAGAGTATAAGAGTATATAGTCAATAAATATGTGCTGATGGACTAAAACATTCAGTAGCAAATCTTTCCTCTACTTTTTATCCAGATTAGGGCTCAGGCAAAGAAATAACTTATCCACTTAATGAAATTGTTGAGCATAGTCTCATCAATGCATTGCCAACACCTGAGCCAACAAACTGAAGGACTAGGAAAGAATTACTGGCAACATCAACAGCCACTCAGCACTTCAGCCTCAAACCAATTCATCTGCCACATCTCCTTTTAGATCTCCATAAATGAAATAAATTCAGGACAGAAAATATCAGTAAAATTAGCTAGCATCTCTCTGAGCTGGGTGACCTGGATGAAACCCAGAAAATACTCAGCTTTGTCTGCTAAAAAGAAGTGCTGAAGGATCTGGAGGTGTGAACTTAGGCAACCTGAGACTCCCGAGTGACATTCAACCCATGATAAGTGCAATCCCATGTGGAAAAGTAGTTTTCAAGAATTAATGAACATCAGAATCACCTGGAAGGCTTGTTAATATACATATTGATGGGCTACTTCCCAACGTTTCTAACTCAGTAAATTTGGTGCAGGACCTAAGATTCTGCATTTCTATTAAGTTCTCAGGTGATGTTAATGCTGTTGGTCCAGGGACCACACTTTGAGAACCATAGATTTAAATCAATACTTCTGAAACTTCAGTATGCTGTCAAGTCACCTGGAGAATATGTTAGTATGTTTCGAATCAAAAGGTGGCCATGTCCAAGTGCATTTTTACAGCTTCCCAGAGGGGTTCTAATGCTGTCTATCTGTGGATTAGAGACAGCTTTAGACGTTTTTAAAAGATAGCAAAATTCGATGTCATCTGCAATAAAACATGATGGATTCAAACTGCCCAATAACTTGCGCACATTTGGAAAACAATTTAGCCTTTTTTTTCAAGTGGAGAGAAAGAAGGGTGCTCTACACATCTACTGGAACCCAAGTCAGCCTTTATCACGTTGCAGACCTCTGAACTGGTTCTGAGACGGCCATGCTGGAGGTTACTTTCCTATAGATTACATCAGAAGTCCAGAGTAAATTAAGTTCTGCTCATTTTGTCAGCTGCCTTGGATACAGTGGACTAGTCTTCTATTTATCTGCCTGAGGGAACTAACTGAAACAAGAAAAGTCCTTCCAAGAGAGCTGCAGACATCCTTCTGAGGAGATCTCAGAGGACCATAGGGACAGCTGTTCATCCTCCCCAAATGTCTTCACATGTGATGTGGCTGTAGGCTCAGCCCCAGCACCCTGTCTACTCAATATGCACATCAGGCCTCTGGGAGAAATTGCAAGGTGGTCCTCCCAGAATGCAGACAGCATTTCTCTGTACATCTCCTGCTCATCAATCCTCGATGCCACAGTCACCTTATTATCCTGGAGAATGAGAGAGGTAGGAACGTAGATGTTATCCAGCTGGCTGCAGCTCAGTTCACTGAGAATCAGCAGGGTGCTAATCAGCAGGGTGAAAAAATTTAGAGATGGGGTAGGAAACACAGCCACTTCTAACTCAAAAGGCTCCCTCTTCTGCCATGTTGTCAAGGTGCTACAAGGCATGGAGGCTTCACACAGTGGTCTAACCTTCAAGTACTGAGGAGCTTTCCTCGGCACATGATTCCTTCACTAATCCCTAACAGTGGGACTAGAAACTAGATAAACCAGTGGGCTTGAGGTGCACTGGTTTAGTTCATTTTAATAATGTTAAATGGTCTACACGGTTACAGTCAACAATCACACTTGTTGGCAGGTTCTGGGCATTTCTGACAGAGGTCATTTCCACTCAGGAATAAGCAGTCAGAATTCTCACATAAAATCGACATAGACATTAGTGCATTTAAATCTTCAAGAACTCCAGTCTTACGAAGAGCAGCCCAGCTATCAGTGAGCGAAAGCCCAGCCTAGCAAGCAGGAAAATGAAAGGAAAGGGCTTCTCAGCAAAGTGTGTAGCACCTTGTTACTCACAGTGTTGTCCATGGAACTAGCATCGTTGGCAACATCTAGGAGTCTATCAGAAATGAAGAATCCTAGGCTCTACCTAACTCAGAATGTGCATTTTGTTTTTTTAATATATTTTTATTTTTATAGATTTAGAGACTGTATGTGCAGATTTGTTACATGAATATGTTGTGTAGTGGTGAAGTCTGGGACTTTTCATGTAACCGTCACCCAACTAGTGTACACTGCATCCATTAGGTAATTTCTCATCCCTCATGCCAATTTCTCATCCCTCACACCCCTTCCATCCTCCATCCTCCCACCTTTTTAAGACTCTGATGTCTATTATTCTACTCTCTATGTTCATTTGTACTCATTATTTAGCTCCCACATGTAAGTGAGAACAGGAATGTGCATTTTAATAAGATCCCCTGGGAACTTGAAAGCACGTTAGTTTGAGAAACACTGCTATAGCATGCTATGGCCTGAGAGAGCAAAAAATGGTGACAGGCTCTGCTGACCTTAGCTGTCTACTATAGCACCCAAGGTGGGAGATATCTTCCTGGATGCAAATGTTCTAAAAGCACGTTATTGAAAAAAGAATCAATTTCAAACACAGTTAACAAGTAGAGACCATCAAAACACCCATCTCTATGATTTGCTTGGTACAGTGAATATAATCCAAACATATACATTCCAGTTGTGAAACTTTCCTTTTTCTTGTTAAAAGGAAAAATATACCAAATGTGGAATATTATTTCATAAATTAAGATAACTTTATAAATAAATATTTGATCATATTGATTAATTTATAGTATCTATCTGCTCTCTTGCTTGGAGTGATATTTTATGGCCAGGTCTACCGTATAGAAATTTAGTTAAAATTCAGATGTCTCTTCTTTTGCCTATTGAAATTGCTTAAAAATGTGATGACTCCAAGGTAAAGTGTTTCTTGGCTTGAATTATTCCACTGTTTGCCAGTATCTTTAATTTTGCTTTGATGATTTAATCTAAAGCATTTGGCAGTTTAAATGGAGCTTGGATAAAGTTGCTAAATTGCAGGTCAGGGGCCATGGCTAATAGGCAGGATAGGAAAGGATCCCCCACTGAGCCCTGCCTAGCCTTGCCTAGGAAAGGATGCCCCATTGAGCCCTCCCTATGCAGGAGCTTGCCTCTTCCAACCTATGTTGCTGTTCCTAGATCTTCTTAGTCGGCTCATCAGAGCTTGCCTATGCAGCTATAATGTCAGTGGTTCTCAAACTGTGGTCCCTGACCAACAACACCGCTGTCATCTGTAAATTTGTTACAAATGCAAATTCTTGAGCTCTACGTCAGACCCACCAGAGGAAGAACTCTGAGGATGGGGCCCAGCAATCTGTTTTTACCATAGCCTACAATAGATTCTGATACAAAATAAGGTTTGAGAATCAGTATGTTTCAGTAACACTCTCTAGGAAATCCCACGCCTTGCGAATTCAAAGCAACGAGAGATTTGGATATGGTAATAAATTTACACTAAGAGCCACGTCATTTTTGCCTCAAATTATAGCCCCCAAATTCATTGGTAAATTAAATATTTTGGGGTAATCAAAAAATTGTCATCAGGGATAGCATACATTTGATTTCACAAAGCAATATATTCACTGAAAGCTTGAAGTAGAGATTTTAACATGATGGAAGAAACATCATCCTCAGAATTCAGACATCTGGGTCCTAGTCCTGGGTGCAGTGTGAACTAGCTATATGGCCTCAGATAAGTCATGTAATTGTGTATCTGGTTTCTCCCAGCTGTAAAGTGAGAAGAATACTTACCCCATCAACTTACAGGATTGTCATAAATATGTAATCAAAGACATTGTGCGAAGATACTTGAAAAATACAAGAGCAGTCTTCAAATATTAGAATCGTTATTACCATTATTTACATGTCATTATGTAACTTAATACATCATTCATAATTATGAAATCCTAGAAATATATATTTTAAGGTGAAAATGCACCAAGTCACTTCAATATCATCACAATAGTCTAAATAAATGCCTATGTGGTAATTTTTAAAATACATTTATTACTTAGAAATGTTTAAAAAGCTTTCATTCTTGACTGTATTTCTTGCAGAAGAGTATTACGTCATAGTCAATAAGTAACCTAACCAATTAAAGGAACTACTGCACAATTAGCTTTTTGCAAAATTTGCCTGTGAAAATCCTTAATATTAAAAAAGTTACCTAAAGGAAGTCACCAAAAGAATATAACAAAATAAAGCTTCTTTGTAATAAGGTTAAAAATGTGATAGCTAGCTCGGATTTGATCTTCAACATGACTTCTGGCTTATTTTTCAAGTGTTTATTTATGAGAGTTAAAATTACACTTAAATTGATTATATTAGACATCCATGACTTTTTTATCAGAAGAAACTTAACTTCGATTTAAGATGCATACTGATTGTTCAATATGATTGAAACTTTCCATGTCAAATGATTCATCCACTAAAGCTAAATTCTATGTCAAGGACTCATATCCTGGTTATTTCATTTGACTTACCCCCAGGAAAGTATCCACTATAAACACTGCCAATGGGTCTAGAATTGTCCATAGTCCCATGGTAATGATTAACTTTGACAAGACATCAGGACAGGAGGCAAACAGTAGCTGACAGCCCCATCTGATCAAAACCAAAAGAAGTAGGATTGCATTCAGCATTAAAGGCCCCACCACAACCACAGGAAGCTCTTCTCCAATGTGAAGTGAGGAAGTTGGGTAGCAAAGCTCAAGGGTGTGAAGGGAAAAATGGAATCTGTGGGAAAACAAGGCAATCATATAGGGGCAAACAAGAGGAACTGCACCAAATGCCAAGTGTGCAAACCAATTTAAAGAACTGTGTTTCGTTTTCTTTTTCTTAAATACAGAAAACTGGACACTTAGTAGTACCCCCAAATTTATTGTTAGAAGTTTTCATCTTTTCCCAGCCCCTCAACATGTTGCTTTCCAGGAAAAGGTAAACTCTATCCTGTTTATTGTTGTTGTAAGTGTCCCGTGCCACCATAGAAAGTATGTCAATTTGAGCCACTGAACAGAGCATTCTAAAGACTAAGAGCATTTCTGCAGTTCACACGGTACCTTTTAGCAGGCTGTTTAAAATGCAAAACATACCAGTGAACTTTCTACTGTGTCAATCTTTAACAGAAATGAGAACTAGATGTAAATCTAATAATCCTTTAGAGTTTTAGCATAACTGATTAATTTTACTCATGATTCTTGTAACTAGATTCCCAGATACAACAAAAATGACACTGTCACCACTAACAACCAAAATATCACACTCCTTTGTTGTTCCAAAAGAGTCAACCAGACACAGTTGAAGGACCTAACTCAAGGGTTGGATCCAATCTGAACCCAGTCATTCAAGCATCCTCGACCCAAGCTTTGCCACTGTCTTTCTGTGCAGTGAGACTTTATTTCACTTGAAGTTTTCCCTCCCCTGAATTTCAGCCTATGCAAAGTTGTTTCACAGTTAATCCTGCTTGTGCATTCTATTTATCTGCCGTCTACTAAAAGGAGTTGTTTGTTTTATCCACTCCTTGACTTGTGCTTGAAATAAAGTTTTATGCTTTGTTCTTATGTGAATATCAAATAAAGTAATGTACATACACTTTTTTTTTTTTTGAAATGGAGTCTCGCTCTGTTGCCCAGGCTGGAGTGCAGTGGCATGATTTCAGCTCACTGCAAGCTCTACCTCCCAGGTTCACGCCGTTCTCCTGCCTCAGCCTCCCGAATACCTGGGACTACAGGCACACACCACCATGCCCAGCTAATTTTTTTTTTTTATTTTTAGGAGAGACAGGGTTTCACCGTGTTAGCCAGGATAGTCTCGATCTCCTGACCTTGTGATCCGCCCACCTCGGCCTCCCAAAGTGCTGGGATTACAGGCGTGAGCCACTGCACCTGGCCATTTACATATATATCTTAGCATAGTATCTGACCCAGAGCAAGAGCGGAAGACATGCTCATTGTTGGTGTCGTTATTGCTATGGCTAACAGCTAAGGTGTGACACAGAGCTACTGTATGACTCAAGCCTGCAGACTGAGACAATAGCCAGAAAAATATCCTTTGTATCTTAGGTCCTCAGTTGCTTAAGAAATTGGTTCAACTGGGTTGTCCAGATACATTTTGCAGTCTCATTTTATTAACAACTAATAAAGATAGGGCTTCCTTTTCTATTGAAGAATAGATGAGTGAAAAGCAAAAAACAACTAGGCCAAGCATATCATATTTATTCTTTTTGCTTTGGAAACCTTAAAAAAAGAAAGAAAGAAAGGAGGAACAAAGAGACTATCCAGATAAAAATTCCCCCTTGAAAATAGTTTAGTATATACATATTTGCATATTCCATAATATATTCAGACCTTTATGATTTAATTTTCAAAGAATATCAATAACTATATATGTATGTATAAATATAAATATACATATATATTCTTTTTCATAAAGTCTTAAAGTTCTTTGTAATCTTCCTAATTGAAAATATACACACAACTTTATTTTTATCTGTACCATCTACATTTGAGAAATGAATTTTACTTGTATTGATATCTATCTGTGTGTCTATCTACAGTATCTTTGGAATCATGTTTATAAAGAGATAACCTTTAAAGTGTCATCTTTTTCCAGAGGATAATGGCCCAGAAAGCTGCCTGGGCTTGAGTTTGGTAATTGTTTGAATTCAATCATTTTGCAGAAGAAGCAATCTTTGCTTCTGTGTGAATAGGTGATAAATCACACTTACATTACTTCTAAAATACCTTCAGCCTAAGTCACTATGATAAAATCAAAACAGAATAAAACATTGTTGCTAAATTCCTTTTTGGAACCTGCTCAGATATTAGAACATATTTGAATCTGCCAAATTTAAAATAAATATTGATGTACCAGTTATGTACTTATATATACAGGCCCATAAGGTGAGACTATAACTGTAATAGAAGTTTTTGCTCTTAGATAAGACATTTTTGTCTTTTCAAATAATCTCTGCATTTTACGTTGTACGGTAAATGGATGGGAGAGGTGTTTTGTACTTTCATTTGTCCTATTAAGATGAAAATACATTCCTTTGACTTTCAGAGGAAAGCACTCACTTTGTAATAGGAGTTGAAATGGCCTGGAGGAAAAGCCACTGGCCCAAGTAATGCAGGTAGAGCCTCAGGAACCAGAGAGAAACCATCAGCAGGATAAGGTACCAGAAGCCCTGGCTTTGCCATTGAGATAACTGAAGTTCTGAAGACACTGACACCAGCACAAAATGGAGATGCTTAAAGAAGTCTCCAGATCTACTATCAGCAACTGAAGAATAGCTACAAAGAAACGGTAGATAAAATCTGGGCTTAAAGCACAACCAAAAGTAAGATATTTCGAGAATAACAATGAAACACTGTGAAAGGAAAATTGAACAAAATTAATTCTAAATAAATACTTGGGACTCAAAACTATTTATGTTCCTTTTAGCTATAGTTGATGGTTCACATTATAGGAGAACATAAAGAAACATGAATTAGGGAAATGCAAATCAAAACCACAATGAAATGCCACCTCACATCTGTTAAAATGCCTACTATAAACACACACACACACACACACACACACACACACGCAATAAGTGTTTGGAAGGATGTGAAGAAAGTAAAACCTTTGTGTACTATTGGTAGGAATGTAAAATGGTTCAACCACCATGGAAAAAAGTATGGTATGTCCTCAAAAAATTAAAAATAGAATTACTATATGATTCAGCAATTCCACCTTTGGATATATATCCAAAAGAATTGAAAGCAGGGTCCAGAAGTGATATTTGTGTACCCATGATTACAACAGCATTATTCACAATAGCCAAGATGTGGAAACAATATAAACGTCCATTGGTCAATGAATGGATAAACTAAATGTGGTATATATATATATATACACACACACATACAATGGGATATTATTCAGCTTTAACAAAGAAGGAAATTCTACAGCATGGATGCTACATGGATGAACCTTGAGGACATTGTGCTAAGAAAGATAAGCCAGTCACAAAAGAACACATACTTATGATTTCACTTACATGAGGAGGTATCTGAAATAGTCAAAACCATAGAAACAGAAAGTAGAATGGTGGTTGGCAGGTATGGAGGAGAGGGGAAATGAGTTGCTAATAGTATTAAAAGCTAAAATAGAATTTCAGTTTTTCAAGATAAAAAAACTCAGATTTATTGCACAACAACGGGAATATATTTACCACTGAACTATAACTTAAAAATGGCTAAGATGGTAAGTTTTATGTTATGTGGATTTTACCACAATTGAACAGTTTTTTTAAATAAACATGAAAATAAATTATTGTAAATGGTAAATTTATTTTTTATCTTTAAAATCTAAAATATATTCCTGCTTATCTCACTTACCCACAATGATCTCTCTACATGAAGATTAAATTATTTGCATGTGACTTGTTAAAGATCAATTTTCATTTTAAAAATTGAAGTTATCAGTATGCCACTAAAAATCTATGAATACAAATTCAAAACTTAAGAACTTTTTCATTCCATAACACAATACTGATATTTTTGGTTGAAATAAAATATAAAAGGATCTCATACAAAGTATTCTGATTCAGCTCTGATCTCTTTTCTGTATTTGGCATTAAGGACAAGAGATGTCAAAGTTTCTAAAATTATAGTTTTCGCAAGAGAAAAGATGAAGAGGCCATCTGAAACTAACTGAACAATCAGAAAGCATTTTCTACTCAGTCCAAATAATCTGTGGAGGTAGTATACAGTAGAGTTACCACAGTGTTGTGACTAAAATCTCTGGGAGCTGACAGACTGGATATAATTATTCTCTATGCCTTAGTTTCCTCACATGGAAAAAAAAGTTTGTAATAGCACCCACATCTCAGGGTCAGCCTGATGAGTAGGTTAACAGATACAAAACAATTTGAACCACATTATCACTGTGGTACATTCACAAAACAATGAACACATACTCTGTTGCTTCTCTTTCTTTCTCCTCTTCTATTTCCCAGTCCTACTTTGAACTAGTCTGGGCTTCCATTGAGCCCAAGAAATGTAGAAAACTTGTCTAAATGATGATATGATTCCTTTTATTTTTAAATATATATATGGATATGCAAATATTTGTTATTTAATTAAAACAGTAAATCACATGGGTATATACCATGTGTTTTGTTAAACCAGTAATTGATCTTTATAATAACTAGACTGTAAATTCCTGGATTAGCATGCCTAATTTTATGCTAGAAAGATTTTCCAGAATGAGATAGTAGATTCCTCAATGAAAAATAGTCCTAATAATAAACATGTTACCAAAGGAGGAACTAGTAACACACTAAGCAGTTCAGTGACTTAATGACAAACCACAACAAGTCAGAGCAGTGCTGGGGACAGCACAGAAATGGAATTCATGGACATACTCAAAAGATGTTACACACAAAAAAAGCTCCTTGCTCTCTGAAGATTATCAAATGTGATGACATAACATGGGGAAGAGAAGATAAATCATGAAAACAAGAGTGGGAAAAAAAGAAAAGAAAAAAAAAAAAACAAGTAAATCTACTATTCCTTCTTAGCGTTCCAGACCATGACTACAGCCTTTTGGTCTGCACAGAACTAGTGAGGCATCGAACCTGATATTGACAATTCCTTTTTGTTGTTCTTCTGTGTGTTTCTCCATGAAGGTGTAGACCCTCACCTAATGGAAAGCAAGATGCAGTCTTTGCATTGAGCATTCTTTTCAATTACACAAATGAGGAACAGTTAAACAGGAAACAGACCCCAAGAAGGTTTGGTTTATATACAGTAATGTAGTCAGGGGCTAACTCTCTTACAGAAGGGATTTCAGAATACCTCACTCCATTTACCATCATGTGAAATGAAATGCAGAACTTTCCACACTGCTAAAGCAAAATACCCTGTACATGATCTCCTCCTCAGTTAATTACTCTGTCATTGTTTTGCCTCTTCAAAGGGAAGGGAAAATCAAATGCAGATTTAGCATTGTGTTGTTTGAAAAAAAAAAAAAAAAACGACCTGGAAAGTCTCAAACGATGCAAAACAGAAAAGACAGTAGCTTCTTTGACCTTTGGAAATTTCCACTGTTCTTTTCATATCCACTAACATAAATGACTAAGCAGTTTAAGTGGCGTATGCACAGAACCCACTATAAAGTGATTCTTTTACCATTAGTTTTACTAATAAAATGTTTCCTACTCACATTCACATATACGTGCTTTTTTTTTTTTTTTTACCAGACTTTTGATTTAGGACAAATAACACTAAAATTTCATTAGGAACCACTTAGCTATAATTCAAAATATTCAATTATTTTATACCTAGTCACTACAAGTCAGGATTTGTTTTTTGATTTATCTAATAATGGTAACTATTATTAGATATATGTGGATTCAAAGAATCAGGAAAATCCCTGAATCGATCATTGAGAGTTTAGCAATTTATATACTGCAAATTAGAAATTAACAAAACAATCAGTGGATACTGAATGATGCCAAATAAAAAGCTATATCAAAAGCTAATTAATTGAGCAAAACTAGTCAAGTACAGTGTCATTAACAATGCCCATACAGAAACAAAATATGACAGTCTTTTAATCATTTTAAATTTGCCCTTGAAATCTAAATGTATAGAATTTAGAATTGTTGTAGAATTATCTCTACAATTTTCTCTTCACTTATAATTCTTGAAATATTTTTCATTAAAAATAATTTTGCTTCCATGTTTCAAAATTGTCTTGAAAGAGAACATCTTCTGTATCCTTGTAGACATGCAAGGCACATGATAAAATGCAGTGCCATTGTGGAATATCTTCATCCATATTGCAATTGTTCTTTTCCTTCCTCTGTAATCTTTCTTGGTTATGTACAAAGAGTATGACCATCAAAAGGATAATAAATGGCCTCTGCCACTGGGGTGTGTAATACGTATAGTGGGAATTGATTTGTTGGTTATGAAGGAAGCCATAGAGCACACAGATCACTGCAAAATCACATTGAGGCCAGCAGCTACTTCTCAGCTCGTGCAGACATCTCCTCGATTGCTCACGGGGTGAGCTGCCAGAGGGTGAGAAGAATGGTAAGGTCATCCAGTATTCAGCTATTAAATGAAACCTATTTCTCTGAACTTTAGCCACATTTCAAATGACACACATATATCCACTTTCCATGCCCAGTCCTAATAAAGACCTGAAATCAAACAAGATTTCTATGATCCATCCATATAATCATAATAAAAAAAAGACCAAAATTGCTTTGGAAAAAAAAAAAAGGAGAATGCATAAAAAAGAGAACGCATTCTTAAACTAGTCTCTTCCGTAGTTAACAAGAATTCTTAGAAATTAGGAATTTGGATAAAACAAAGAGCCACCACTCACCAATTATGCATAATAATTCTTATTTAAAAATCACTACCAATAGATGGCACTAAAAATTTCCATATTCCTTTCTTTTGGCATAACCAAACATACTCTGGTTGTAGCATTTTTAAAAAATTAAGGTGCTTTTTTCATTATAATCATCTATAAGCAATTATTTTATTTAGGTACTTATTAATTTCTTTTCTACCATATCCCACTCATCAGCAAGTTTTTAGCATGGATATCCTCAGTGACTTCTGAGGTTTTCTAAGACTTAACAGTCACCTTTTCAGGGAGTCATTATCATGAAGATATCAAAGAAACATGCATCCATCATATCATGTCACTGTTGGAGAAGGCCTTATTACATTCCTCAGCATTCCCTTCTCCAGAGGCTGAACTAAAGCCTAAATAAGTTAAGTCACTTGCCTAAGTAACATTTACCGGTAATAAAGAATTTTTAAACTAGTGTCGCCTGCTTTTTCGTGAGGACTCTTCATCAGTCAGCTACTGAATCACTTTGGCAAGAAACCCAATGACCAAGAAACGCTAGGCTGATTGAAAGTGAGCATCTTTATCTAGAACCTAGGTAAAGAATGCATTTCTTCCTTTGTAGAAGGCGGTTGAATTGGGTATAACTTATTCAACAGATTATCATTAAATGAATATCAGGCTTTATGATAGTGCAGTTGGCAGAATAATGGCCCCCAAATATTCTATGCCTTAATTCCTGGAATCTGTGATTATGTGAAATTATATGGCAAAGGGAAATTAAGTAGCACATGGAGTTAAAGTTGCTAACTGCTGGGCTTAAAATACGAAAAGTATTCTGGAATATTTAGCCAAGCCCAATGTAATCACAAAGGTTCTTCAAAAAAAAATGGAAGAAGGAAGCAGAAGAGACAGAGTGAAAATACAAGAAAGAGCCAGAAAAAGGGTAGTGTGAGAAGGATGGTGCAAATTGGTTGTCTTTGAACATGGAGATGATCCGAGGCCTGAAGACAGACTCTAGAGGCTGGAAAAGGCAAGGAAACTGATCATCCTCTGGAGCCTCCAGAAAGAAGGCAGTCCTGCTGACACCTTGACTTTAGCCCAGTGAGACACATGGCAGACTTCCAACCTCCAGAATTGTAAAATAACAAATGTGTGCTGCTTGAAGTCACAAGTTGTTAGTCATTTGTTCCAGCAGTAATAGATTGCTAATATAGATGAGCTCTGGATTCCCACCAGTCGATTCCCACCATTGAATAACACCCCCACTCACCCACAGAATTTTTCATCCATTTGTAAAGACAGATGAGTGTAGAAAAATAAAACACAGAGCTAAAATCCAGTGATAAGTGCTTTAGTGTTGTACTAAATACTATGAAAAAACATATAGAATAGACCTATCTCCAGCTTAGCCAGAGAAGACTTCTCTTATGAGCTTTATAAGGTAAAGAGGAATTAGACAAATGGGTAGGAAAACTGGGAGGGCATTCCAACACTATGCAGTTTTCAGAAGAAAAAGTCCTGTTTCTAAAACTGAAAACAAATGGAACTGGCTGGTGAAAGTCCAAGTAGGAGAAGATGGTTCCAGAATGTGAAGCTGGAGAGGTAGGTATGAACTACTGGGAAGAGACCTGGCCAGTTTATGTCATATAAAGGAGTTTGGACATTGTCCCAACACCATCAACAGACTGAATTTTTCTTCCCTTGGGGATGGGGAGGAATATTATGCTTGTATTTTTGAAACATTGCTCTGGCTGCAGAATAAATAAAGGTTTGGGAGGATCCATACTAAAGGACAGAAAGCATGGTGACATACATCAATGATTTATCAGTAATGCCCGACCAGGGGCGGAACTCTAGAGTCTTCAGACGTGGTTGTGGGTGTTCCTTGTTGTCACAGTAACATGCAAGTTGGCTATGACACTAAGTTTCCTGAAATGAGAATGGAAGTCTCAGACAAGGAAGAACTCTTTTGTCCCCACGTTAGTTTCTTAGGGCTGCTATAACCACAACATGAGTGGCTTCAAACAACAGAAATTTATTCTCTCACAGTTCTGGAAGCTAGAAGTCTTAAGTCAAAGTCCTGGTAGGGCGATGGTCCCTTCAAAGCTTCTTGGAGAGGATTCTTCCTTGCTTCCTCCAGCTTCTGGTAGACCCAGCACTCCTTGGCTTATAGCAGCATACCACTAATTTCTGCTTCAGTCTTCACATGGCTGTCTTCCTCTTTATGTCTGTGTCCCCACACATAAGAGCACCAGCCATATTGGATAAAGGGCCCACACCCCACTCCAGTATGACCTCATCTTAACTTACATTCGCAATGACTCTATTTCCAGATAAGGTCACATTTTGAGATAATGTGGGTTAGGACTTCAACATATATATATATATATACATATATATATATATATATACATATATATATATATATATATATACATATATATATATATATATATATACATATATTTTGCGGGGGTGGGGCAGGGAACACAATTTAACCCCTAACAGTCCCAAACATGAACAGCAGTGCTTTCGAAGAAAAGAGAATTAAAGTGGTGGTAGAACAGAGATAAGGGAGTGTACTCCAGAGAAGTCTGACTACTATGGACAGGATGTGGAGACTGAATATGAGAGCTGAAAGAAAAGATTCAGAAAGGGTTCCAAAGTTTCTGGTTCTGGTAGCTTACCCAATGGTGACTGAATAGAGGACGTATTAGAAAAAAATCATTGGTTGGGGAGTGGAGATGATGAGGAAAAAGATAAGCTCATATTGACCTTCTTATAGAAAATGGCAGTGATATCTCAGAGAATTTTCCCAATTGTCAGTTTTCCTTATGTAAGTAGAGTTCAAGAGATGTCAGGACTGGAAATACAGTTTGAAGCCATACGCATGATAACAAGAAGCAATCGGAATGGTGTGAAAATTACCTGAAACTTAAAAAATTATAAAACTGTTGGTTACTAGTACGATACACATTTTTCTCTTCTGATGGAATTTACTATATTGCTGGAGCAACTGACACTCCAGCACCCATTGAAGCGACTTTTTCCATATGCTGCCTGATGGCTGCAAACCCACTTAATCAGGAAAGAATGCACCTCCACTCACTTCTCCAAAAAAGTTTATGAATAAGAGTTTTTGAGAGAGAGTATTTGACACAGACAATACTACTGATGTAATATTAGCAGCTATTATGCATTGAATACACTATGCACTGGGAGATTTTCATAAATATATCTAACTTACAGGGCCAGTTTGGAGGACATGTGGCACTGTACTCATTTTACAGATGAGGAAACAACTAAGAAAGTTCAATTTACTTGCCTTAGATCATTCAGCTATTAAGAGACAGATCAAGACCAGAACCTAGATTTAAACCTGATTTTCGTCTGATGCCAAAACCTGTGCATTTCGACAACTCATGCCGTGTTTAACTACATGGGGGTTGGTAGGGATGGCAGGAAGGAGGTACACAACCTACTCACATACACCCAGAACTCAGTTAAAATGCAAACTGATGTTCATGAAGTAGTGACTCTGCTCTGTGAAGGCAGGAACTGTCTGTCTTGCTCACTGCTATGTTCGCAGGTGCTAGCACCACGCCTCCTGCATTGCAGGTGCTTGAAAATGAACATGTACTAAATGAATAAATTTTTAGAATAAGTGGGTTTCTAAATGGCTTCTGTTAAAACTATGATCTGCTTCCGCCTATTCCTATAATTTGCCATTTCAATATTCATACAGCCCATGCCAATGTACGTGCTTGGTACCTAAGAAATTTGAAAGCCACTGTTGGGATTTTCTAAATGGCTTCTGAAGAAAGGTACAACAGGATATCATTTCGTGATGCGGCTCATATGACTCTCTTTGGGCAAGTTCATTGTGACACCATGTTTAAAAGAAAATGAGGTAAAATACGTCAAGATAAGGAAGCACTTATTTGGAAAGAAGGAGCATTAATCAAAAATAAGTTATGACAATATTATAATCGTGTGTTGATATAAGATAAATATTAACATATTAACTATAAATGACATCAGTTTCATTTTTTAAGAAAATTATTAAAATGCTCCAATCTTTTATTGTTTTTGTCTTCATTTCAAGTATTTCTGTGAAATGCGTATCTTTTTACATAGGTATCTGTACATATGTATTTGCCAAAATGTTCTGGATAAAATTGTTATCCGTTCTTTCAACTTTTAGAAAACCTGACGAAAAGAAAAATTTCACAACTTTATTTTGATGTTGACATTTTTAAACTGGACATTTCCCCTTAAAATTGTGTCTCCTTGGTCAACGTGGCTATTTTTAATATAACACATTGCACTTTTAACAGGTTTAATTCAATTTACAACAAATGCCTCTAATTAAGTTAAAAGATCTTTGAAAATGGCTAAATCTTAGGGGTAATATTACCACTACTGACACTGAAATAATTGATCATTCCCACTGAGGCACAAAAGTATAAATGTTCTAATGAGAAAACAGCGATTGAAGTATGTTGAAGGAATCCAAAGAGACTCCAAACTCTTTAGGCTGTTATTTCCAATGACAGTCTCTGAATGGGAGAGAGAAGCTTTGGAGGGGGCAGGGAACGATGAAACTTATCACACAGTATAAAAAGAAAATTGAAAGCAAACTTCACCACTTGAAGCAAAGGATGCCAAAGTCTGTTTGCCTTTTCGCAAATGTATTTTTTGAAATTCAATGTGTGTTTTAGGTGTCTGTTTTAGAATGTTAATTTTGCCATTTGAAAATAACATTTTCCTTAACATTCTCTAGTAAATACTGGGTGCAATATTTGAATGCACTTATTTTCCCAAGAGAAATTTTCTTAGAGTCAAAGATGAATAAATACAGGGGCAGTGCTTTATGATAATTAAGATGTATGAAAACTAAGGACAACAATTGTCCCTGACTTAACAACAATAGCAAAGCGGGAAGCAGTAATGGATGACTTTTGTCACAGTTATTATCGCAGCTTACCTTCTGGCTTCGGGAAGTGACTTAGCTTTGCAGCTAATCTGTTAGAAAGAAGGAGAACATTTACCTTGCTGGTATTTGCCTGGCGTAATTAGTTAAAATGTTTACAAAGCACTTCATAAGTGAAAATAGCTAAATACTTTATGCATAATGGGAGTTTTATTAATAATTGGAACAATAATGTAAAAGCAGTTAGCTTTGAAAACAATTCCATTGATGAGCTGTGTGATAATGCATAAACAGAACAGTATAAGAAAAAACAAGAAAAAGAACTTCACAGCTTAGCCAGAAGCATGCCATCAAGAGCCTCCCAGACACATAAGGCTGCCTACACCGAAGAACGAAGGAAGGCAGGGCTATGTACAGGCTGACAGCAGAGATTCCGGCTTAAATTTTTGCTCTTCTATCTACAGTTTTGTGATATTTCATAAATTATCTAGTCTCTGGGCGTCAAATGCCTTCTATAAAAACAAGAGATTATACTGTCTACCACTCCAAATTATTATGAGGATCAAACAAGAGAATATGTCAGATTCCTAGGAAGGCACATGCCACTTTTAAAGAATTGCTTATTATACGAAGCTGAGAGGTCACTAACGAGTCAAAGAAAGTACTTTTGAATCACAAAATTAGTTTTTCATTTTGTAGTCACCATTGCAGGCAATGGAAAACACAGTTCAGTGAAAAGAATCACATTCTGATTCTAATGGCATCTATAAGTAGCTCAGACATTGAAATCAAGAAACAAAGGACATAGCTTGATCTCTTCTTTGTTTCCTTCCTAAAACCACAGTTTGAATTGCACATATTAGATAAATAGGTGTTTGGCAGTAAGGAGTCCAAATTTAGAAATGCAGCCCAAACCACTCACAATATCAGATATGTTGAAAACAGAAGAAAGAGAAAAATATACGCAGTGTGTATGAGTTTAAACAGGAGGTCGATAAATTTATTTTGTGTAGAACACACTCTAACACTCAGACTTTCTTGTGGGATCAAGTTTAATTTTGCTTTTTCTAGCAAAATGTGGACATCTGTCAAATACAATATGGGTCTGACATCTTATCCTGACATAACAGTGTAATTCAGATATAACTCAGATTAAAATGAAAATGAAGACAAATGAGGAAAAAGTAATAATTGAGTGTTGACAAGAAGTTGAAGGGTAGCAGCCCCGCTCTGCTGTCAGTGTCTGGAGTAATGGTACTCATAGTACTGCTCAGGAAGGCATAGCTCAACTGAATTGATCTGAATTGAAAATCCACATAGCACAAAGAACGAGTTGTATTTAGCAGTATATGTAATATGTACATATATGACATATACATATCTATTTGATGAATACAGAATCAAAAGAAAAATGTATAGCAGAGTTTTAAAAATATAAATTTTTAAAATCAGATGGAACTGGGTTTGAATATTAACCCTATCACAAAGTAGCTACAGAAACCTGAGTAAAGTACTTAACTTCTCTGAAATAATAATTTTAATAATAATAAGAAGATAATACCTTTTTTTTTTTTTGAGATGGAGTCTTGCTCCGTCACCCATGCTGGAGTGCAGTGGCGCGATCTCTGCTCACTGCAACCTCCTCAGGTTCAAGCGATTCTCCTGCCTCTGCCTCCTGAGTAGCTGGGATTACAGGCACCTGCCACTGCCTGGCTAATTTTTTTGTATTATTAGTAGAGATAGGATTTCACCATCTTGGCCAAGCTGGTCTCCAACTCCTGACCCTGTGATCCACCTACCTCGGCCTCCGAAAGTGCTGGGATTACAGGCCTGAGCCACTGCACCCAGCTGATAATACCTATTTTAAACGTTCATGAAGAAATGTAAAGGAGCCCAGGTGTGGTGGCTCTTGCCTGTAATCCCAGCACTTTGGGAGGCCGTGGTGGAAGGATCACTTGAGGACAGTAGTTAGAGACCAGCCTGGGCAACATGGTGAAATACCATCTCTGCAAAACATACAAATATTAGCCAGGCATGGTGGCCCATGTATGTAATCCCAACTGTTCATGAGGTTGACCTGGAAGGATTGCTTGAGCCAGGAATTCAAGGCTGCAGTGAGCTGTGATTGCACCGCTACCCTCTTGCCTGTGTGACAGAGCGAAACCCTATCTCAAAAAAAAAAAAAAAGGAATGAAAGGAGAGAATACATGTAAAGCTATTAGTGTAATATTTGTCTCACAGTAAGTGCTCAGTTAATATTAGCCAAATAGAATTATTCTTATTTTTGTCACCATCATTATTAACAACCATGATGGCAGCATTTTCTAAACAAATATTGGAAATAATTTGAACTCCACTCTCTTCTAGTTTCTTACAAGGAGGTGCCCTTGCTATAGAAATAAGATTTAAATCCTTCCAATTATGTCGAGAGAACTTTTAGTAATTATTAATCCATATCTTCTAAGACTTCTAAATAAAGACCTAAAATAGAGAAAAATATGTCTTCATAATTTAATGCAACAAAATACATAATGGATTAATTATTTTGCTTTCCAATTTAATCCTGAGTTGTTTTATTTAGTCACCTATTATAAAAAGTAATTTGTGTTGATAGCTCTGAGGAAATCTAGAAATTAAAGAGCTAATTAAATTCTTTCTCAGTAATTTTTGAGTCATTGTATCAATATATGTGTGCTCACACGTTCAAACATCTACGAATAGCCAAGCACTGCAGGATGTTTCTGGAAATTGACCTTCCATGATGTCTACTTTGACTAACCCTTTCCTCTGGGCAAACAAACCTAACCTTTAAGCCACATTTTCAAAGGAATCATAGATCATGCACCTCATAGAACTGAACTAGAATGTCAGAAATTATGATCAAGATAGGAAAGAGAGGTAATAAGAAGCTGACCTATTTTGCTGTGAATTTACTGTGGATGGAAGATCTCAAGGAAGTTTTTACTTTCTTAACTAAAATAATAAATACTCTGTAAAATATTTAAATAATGGTCCCATTTCCATAAATAGTTTGGCATCTTCAAAGTTATATTTAAATAATATTTTTATAATTTACCTGCATATTTAAGAAAAGGAGTTTTTAAAACATATCATGAAAGCAATATAAAGAAGCTATAACTGGTGCGATAATTCTAGAATTTCACCCTGAAACAAAAACACCATCATAATTTGCAAAATCCTTTGTTAATTTAATTCTGTGTATATTCTCCTATATTTCAACAAAGGTTCTATTTTTTTTCACCTGGGGCTCTGATATATATAAATAACAGCAAATCTCTATTTTTAAATGTAACTCACTAGTTTCGTGATCTTTCATGTGTTTTACATATGCATTTATCAAAGTATACGTCAGTAAATCTTAAAATCTAAACCTAAATTTATATTTAAAATTTAAATTTTAAATTCTAAAAATGTAAAATTTACTGAATATAAAATTTACTGAGGCACTCTTATTCAAACGGGACAAAAATCTGGGAACACAATGCTGATTAGAATAGCAAGGTAAACAAAAGCCACAGAAATGTTGAGCTCTCTCCTACTAAGTAATTTTCTTCTTGGAGGCAAAGTCCAATGCAGGAGGTCCCTTGAGGAGAGATTATGAGAGCTGTAACTGCCATGAAGGGAAGATGGTAGAACTGAGCAGAAGGAGAACCTGACCCACAAGGCCTTTGCTGATGATCTAGAGTTAGAGTGGCCCTTCATATTGTCCCGAAATAAGGCAAGGGGAGCAGGCCTTTGTGTTTCCACATTAGTCATCAGCTGTAAATTGCCCTATGAGAAGGGCACAATTTGGATGAGAAAATTTCCTTTGACCAAGGAGAATTCCCAAAGAGGCCCTCAGGTCTCAACCATCTACAACCAATATTCCCAGCAACTGAAGGATGGGGGCTGGGTCTGAGTGAAACATGACAGTATCCATCATAGTCCACCCATTGTGCCACTCAGATCCACTTGCTTCATATAGTAAATTAACACCATCTGGAAACTGTTCCTCCAGGATTCTGGTCAGTCTTGTTTCCTGGGAAGCTTAGTGGAGAAGGATGAGTGGAAACAATGGCACCCCGAGATGTACTGCCACCATACAACTGCTGCAGTAGATCTCGAGGTTAACATTGGCATTCTTTATCACCCTCCTCCACAGTACTTACCACGTAGTAGCACTTCTGCTGGTCTACATGTCTTGCTTGTTGAGGTGTTCTAATCTTCATGCCCTGAAGGTCTGAGTCCTAGACAGTGTGACCCTCCCAGACTTCAGCTCCCTTCTGTGTCCATTGACAGTTAAAGCCAGGCATCAGGACCAGAAGAAGCCCCAGATGGATCACCCAAGAACCAAACCTATTTTCCCCTGTTCCCATTGTGTAGTAGCAGCTCCACCTCCCACCAAAGATAAGAGATAATTAACCTTGACAATAATGTGACTCCTTTCCTTGCCTGCTGGTCTCTTGGCATAAGGAGCCTGAGATGACCTGGTGTGGCTATGGCTTAATGTCCTGTGTCCTGAGATGGAAATGGTTTCCTTCTGCAAAGCAAGGCCTCCAGAATTCTACAGCCTCAAAATTGTTGGGTTAGAAAACAAATTCCCCATGTGGGTCACTAGGAGTCATTTTAAGTGAGGCCCTTTCCATTTCCAGCTCTTGCCTTCCAATTATTCTATGTACTGGGAACATCCCATATTATGGTTACTGATTTAGTGTATGTTGGGCTCCCCAACCTTCCAAGGTAATATATTCAATCCAGTGACTGAGCTGAACTTCCAAGAGGCTATTTCACCAGTCTATCAGGTTGGAAGCATATGGAGGGTGGGAAATATACTAAAATTAGTGGATCATGGCACCACAGCTGCATCTCCTTTGGAATACAATGAGCCTCTTGTTCTGAGGCAGTCTTGCACAGCATTCTGGCTGAAGGGACCAAACACTCTGTAAATTGTCAGACAGTGTACTGGCCATGGCCTAGTTGGCAATGAGAGGTGGAGCTGGCTGAGCTTTTGGGTCAGGTGGGGACTTGGAGATCTTTTCTGTCTAGCTAAAGGATTGTAAATGCACCAATCGGTGCTCTGTGTCTAGCTAAAGGTTTGTAAATGCACCAATCAGTGCTCTGTGTCTAGCTAACGGTTTGTAAATGCACCGATCAGCACTCTGTAAAAACGCAGCAATCAGCACTCTGTAAAATGGACCAGTCAGTGCTCTGTAAAATGGACCAATCAGCAGGACATTGGTGGGGCCAAATTAGGGAATAAAAGCTGGCCACCTGAGATAGCAGTGGCAACCCACTCAGGTCCCCTTCCACACTGGAAGCTTTGTTCTTTGCTCTTTGTAACAAATCTTGCTGCTGTTCACACTTTGGGTCTGCACTACCTTTATGAGTTGTAACACTCACTGCGAAGGTCTGCAGCTTCACTCCTGAAGCCAGTGAGACCACGAACCCACCGGGAGGAACAAACAACTCTGGATGCACCACCTTTAAGAGCTGTAACACTCACTGTGAAGGTCTGTGGCTTCACTCCTGAAGTCAGCAAGACCACAAACCCACCGGGAGGAATGAACAACTCCGGATGTGCCACCTTTAAGAGCTGTAACACTCACTGCGAAGGTCTGCAGCTTCACTCCTGAAGTCAGCAAGACCATGAACCCACCAGAAAGAAGAAACTCCAGACACATCTGAACATCTGAAGTAACAAACTCTGGACACACCATCTTTAAGAACTGTAACACTCACCGTGCGGGTCTGCAGCTTCATTCTTGAAGTCAGTGAGACCAAGAACTCCCTGGAAGGAACCAATTCTGGACACATTTTGGTGACCACGAAGGGACCATCGCCTATCACCAAGTGGTGAGTACCATTGGAACCCTTTCACTTGCTATTCTGTCCTATTTTTCCTTAGAATTCGGGGGCTAAATACTGGGCACCTGTCAGCCAGTTAAAAGTGACTAGCGCGGCTGCTGGACTAAAGACACGGGTGTCAGGCTTTCTGGGAAAGGGCTCTCTAACAACCCCCGACTCTTCAGAGTTGGGAGCGTTGGTTTGCCTGGAACCAGCTTTCGCTTTTCCTGTACTTCTGGGCTGAGCCGAGTCGACAGAAAGGAAAGCCACTTGGCTCCAGGGTCCTGACAACAAGTTGGTTGACTCTGCAGCCATGAGCAGAACTCTCAAAGTCATGTCACCCAAGCGAGACTCGTCCATCTATCCTATCTATCCTGACCCTTGCCTCCTGGGTCCTAATGCCTGTCAGACAAACTTCTTCTCGCCTCTCTTCTCCGAGGCCAGTCCCACTAAAAACCACCCCGTCTCTGGTGCTTTTCTAGTTTCTCCTATAAGAATGATTTCTGGTATAAACTCCAGGACTCTTACCTTCTTTAGGCACCTGGGCTCACCAATCAGAAAGACATAATTTTTGCCCAAAGCCCCGTCATAGGGGGTACTATCTGGAATTTTAGGATCCCTCCTCAGACAAGCAGGCCTAACAAAAGCTATTACTAAAGCTAGGATATGGGGAGCCTCAGCAATTGTATCTTTCCTATTCATATAAGTGAGGACAAAAGGCATCACTCTTCCAACTCTGGAGATGCCTCCCCTCCCTCAGGGTATGTCCCTCCACTTCATTTTTGGGGCATAACATCTTTATAGGACAGGGGTAAAGTCCCAATACTAACAGAGAATGCTTAGGATCTAACAGGTTTTTGAGAATGCATCGGTAAGGGCCACTAAATCTGATTTTTCTCAGTCCTCTTTGTGGTCTAGGAGGATAGGCAAGGGTGCGGGTTTTCGAGAATGCATCGGTAAGAGGCACTAAATCCAACCTTCCTCAGTCGTCCTTGTGGTCTAGGAGGAAAACTAGTGTTTCTGTTGCTGCATCAGTGAGCATAACTATTCTGATCAGCGGGGTCCAGGGACTGTTGTGGGTTCTTGGGCCAGAGGTGTTTCTGCTGCTGCATCAGTGAGTGCAACTATTCTGATCAGCAGGGTCCAGAGACTGTCATGGGTTCTTGGGCAGGGGGAGAAACAAACAAACCAAAACTGTGGGCAATTTTGTCTTTCAGATGGGAAACACTCAGGCATAAACAGGCTCACCCTTGAAATGCATCCTAAGCCACTGGGACCAATTTGACCCACAAACCCTGAAAAAGAGATGGCTCATTTTTTTCTGCACTATGGCTTGGTCCCAGTATTCTCTCTCTGATGGGGAAAAATGGCCATCTGAGAGAAGTATAAATTACAATACTATCCTGCAGCTTGACCTTTTCTATAAGAGGGAAGGCAAATGGAGTGAAATACCTTATGTCCAAGCTTTCTTTTCATTGAAGGAGAATACACAACTATGCAAAGCTTGAAATTTACATCCCACAGGAGGACCTTTCAGCTTACCCCCATATCCTAGCCTCCCTACAGCTCCCCTTCCTATTAATGATAAGCCTCCTCTAATCTCCCCTGCCCAGAAGGAAATAAGCAAAGAAATCTCCAAGGGACCACAAAAACCCATGGGCTATTGGTTATGTCCACTTCAAGCTGTAGAGGGAGGGGAATTTGGCCCAACCAGGGTAGATGTCCCCTTCTCCCTCTCTGATTTAAAGCAGATCAAGTCAAACCTGTGGAAGTTTTCAGATGATCCTGATAGGTACATAGATGTCGTACAGGGTCTAGGGTAAACCTTCAATCTCACTTGGAGAGATGTCATGCTATTATTAGATCGAACCTTGGCCTTTAATGAAAAGAATGTGGCTTTAGCTACAGCCTGAGAGTTTGGAGATACCTGGTATTTTAGTCAAGTAAATGATAGAATGACAGCCGAAGAAAGGGACAAATTCGCTACCAGTCAGCAAGCCATCCCCAGTATGGATCCCCACTGGGACCTCAACTCAGATCATGGGGACTGCAGTCGTAAACATCTGCTGACCTGTGTTCTAGACAGACTAAAGAGAATTAGGAAAAAGCCCATGAATTATTCAATGATGTCCACCATAACTCAGGGAAAGGAAGAAAATCCTTCCGCCTTCCTCGAGTGGCTACAGGAGGCCTTAAGAAAATATACTGCACTGTCACCTGACTCACTTGAGGGTCAGTTGATTCTAAAAGATAAGTTTATTAACCAATCAGCTGCAGATATCAGGAGAAAGCTCCAAAAGCAAGCCCTGGGCCCTGAACAAAATCTGGAGACATTACTAAATCTGTTAACCTTGGCGTTCTATAACAGGGACCAAGAGGAGCAGGCCGAAGAGGAAAAGTGAGATCAGAGAAAGGCTGCAGCCTTACTCACGGCCCTCAGAAAAACAAACCTTGGTGGTTCAGAGAGGACAAAAAATGGAGCAGGCCAATCACCCGGTAGGGTTTGTTATCAATGTGGTTTACAAGGACACTTTAAAAAAGATTGTCCAACAAGAAACAAGCCACCCCTTCGTCCATGTCCACTATGCCAAGGCAATCACTGGAAGGTGCACTGCCCCAGAGTGCAATGGTTCTCTGGGCCAGAAGCCCCCAACCAGATGATCCAACAATAGGACTGAGGGTGCCTGGGGCAAGCACCAGCTCATGTCATCACCCTCACTTAGCCCCGGTACGTATAACCATTGAGGGCCAGGAAATTGACTTCCTCCTGGACACTGGCGTGGCTTTCTCAGTGTTAATCTCCTGTCCTGGACAGCTGTCCTCAAGGTCCGTTACCATCCGAGGAATCCTGGGACAGCCTGTAACCAGGTATTTCTCCCATCTCCTCAGTTGTAATTGAGAGACTTTGCTACAGATAGTAAGTATGCTTATCTAATCCTACATGCCCATGCTGCAATATGGAAAGAAAGGAAGTTCCTAACCTCTAAATACCACAAGGAAATTATGGAGTTATTGCACGCAGTGCAAAAACTTAAGGAAGTGGCAGCCTTACACTGCTGAAGCCATCAAAAGGGGGAAGGAGAGGGGAGAACAGCAGCATAAGCAGCAGGCAGAGGCAGGGAAAGACCAGCAGAAAGGAAAGAGAGAAAGAGAGAGACAAAAAGGAAGTCAGAGAGAGAGAGAGAGAACGGAGAGACCAAAAGGAAGTCAGAGAGAGAGAAAGAAAGTCAAAGAGACAAAGAGACAGAGAAAAAGAGGGAGTCAGAGAGAGAGAAAGAGAGACACAGAAAGTCAAAGAGAGAGAGGAAGAGACAGACAAAGAGGGAGTCAGAAAGAGACAGATGAAGAAGTCAAAGAGAGAGATGGAAGTAGTAAACAAAAAACAGTGTACCCTATTCCTTTAAAAGCCAGGGTAAAGTTAAAACCTATAATTGATAATTGAAGGTCTTCTCTGTAACCCTATAACACTCCAATACCACCTTGTTGTCAGTGTAAACAAGGCATTGCCCAAAAGCACTAAGGCCACTGACAACCCATAGCCTTCCTATAAAAAATCCTTAACCCAGCAGGATTCCTAACAGGCGATCTAAATCTTAATTAATTACCTTACAAAGGTCTGACCAGATCTAGGAGGAGCTCCCTTCAGGGCAGGACTATAGATAGTTCCTCTTGGGTGATTAACGAAAAAGACAAAATGCATATTCAGTAAATGATAAGGAAACTCTTGTAGAAGCAGAATTAGGAAAATTGCCTAATAATTGGTTTGCTCAAATGCGCAAGCTGTTTGCACTCAGCCAAACCTTAAAGTATTACAGAATCAGGAAGGAGCCATCTATACCAATTCTAAGTTAATATGGACTGAACGAGGTCTTACTAATAGCAAAGAATAATTGAAATCCCAAACTTAGAAGGTTTTCAACAAAATAAAGTTTGCTAAAAGTTAACAGTGTAAACATATATTATGCTAACTTCTAATCTTGTGGAAATCAGACCCTATCAGTACCCCTCAAAGCTCAAGTCTTTCAGTGCAGAGCCATACAACGAATACACCTACTTATAGTGTTAGGTATGGCTACTGCTACAGGAACCGGAATTGCCAGTTTATCTACTTTATTATCCAACTACCACACACTCTCAAAGGATTTCTCAGACAGTTTGCAAGAAATAATGAAATCTATCCTTACTCTACAATCCCAAATAGACTCTTTGGCAGCAGTGACTCTCCAAAACCGCCAAGGCCTAGACCTCCTCACTGCTGAGTAAGGAGTACTCTGCACCTTCTTAGGGGAAGAGTGTTGTTTTTACACTAACCAGTCAGGGATAGTACAAGATGCCACCCGGCGTTTACAGGAAAAGGCTTTTGAAATCGGACAACGCCTTTCAAATTCTTATACCAACCTCTGGAGTTGGGCAACATGGTTTCGTTTCTCCCCTTTCTAGGTCCTGTGGCAGCCATCTTGCTATTACTCACCTTCGGGCCCTGTATTTTTAACCTCCTTGTCAAATTTGTTTCCTCTAGGATCAAGGCCATCAAGGTACACATGGTCTTACAAATGGAACCCCAAATGAGCTCAACTAATAACTTCTATTGAGGACCCCTGGACTGACCTGCTGGCCCTTTCACTGACCTAAAGAGTTCCCCTGTGGAGGACACTACAATTACAGGGTCCCTTCTTCACCCCTATCCAGCAGCAAGTAGCTAGAGCAGTCATTGCCCAATTCCTAAAAGCAGTTGGGATGTCCTGTTTAGAGGGGGGTTTGAGAGGTGAAGCCAGCTGAGCTTCTGCATCAGGTGGGGACTTGCAGAACTTTTCTGTCTAGCTAAAGGATTGTAAACGCTCCAATCAGCACTCTGTGTCTAGTTAAATGTTTGTAAACACACCAATCAGCACTCTGTAAAAACGCACCAATCAGCGCTCTGTAAAATGGATCAATCAGCAGGATATTGGCAGGGCCAAATTAGGGAATAAAAGCTCGCCACCCCAGCCAGCAGCAGCAACCCACTCGGGTCCCCTTCCACACTGTGGAAGCTTTGTTCTTTCACTCTTCGCAATAAATCTTGCTGCTGCTCACACTTTGGGTCTGCACTACCTTTATGAGTTGTAACACTTAACGCAAACGTCTGCAGCTTCACTCCTGAAGCCAGCAAGACCACGAATCCACCGGGAGGAACAAACAACTCCGGACGTGCCACCTTTAAGAGCTGTAACACTCGCTGTGAAGGTCTGCGGCTTCACTCCTGAAGTCATCAAGACCACGAACCCACTGGGAGGAACGAACAACTCCGGATGTGCCACCTTTAAGAGCTGTAACACTCACTGTGAAGGTCTGTGGCTTCACTCCTGAAGTCAGCAAAACCATGAACCCACCAGAATGAAGAAACTCTGGACACATCTGAACATCTGAAGGAACAAACTCCAGACACACCATCTTTAAGAACTGTAACACTCATTGCAAGGGTCCGCGGCTTCATTCTTAAAGTCAATGAGACCAAGAACCCACCGGAAGGAACCAATTCCGGACACATCAATACATGCAAACCCATATCTAGAATGTATTGCTCCCAGTCAAGCTGACTTGCTGCATCTTCCAAGGATGAAGGGGTCCAATGTAGTCAACTTGCCACTAAATGGCTGGTTGGTCCCCTTGAGAGATGATGCTGTATCAAGGGCAGCATTTATTTCTATTGGTGATGGGCTGGACATTTGGCAGCACTAGCTAATGTAAGCCATGGTGAATGCCAGCCCATACTGTTCGCCTGCACATAGCTTTCATCTCTGCCCACATGTCTATTTGGTTCATGAACTCATTGTGCCAGCACTGAGATGGTCAATTATAAAGACAAGCTCAGGTTAAACAGCTGAGACACTGTGTTTACTTTTTGCTTGGTGCCTCTTCCAGGGTGGATGCTACCTGTGGGTGTTACCATGCAACACAAAAATGTGTACACTTCAAACATAAACTCCTGTGATTCTTTCTCAAAACTTATTACATATATTTTCTCTTTATCCTTTCAGGCCCCTGTTCAAGCAGCCAGGCCCTCTGTGTCTACCATGAGCCCTCACAGATGTTTACCTTAGGCCATGTCACTTTCAACACAAAAGTAACGACTAGTTGCACCTGCAAGAGTGCTACCCACTGGAGAATTTCCCCTGCCTGCTACCGTGCAGGGACACCCTGAGTGAGCTGTGATGCAGCAGCTGTCTGTTTTACACTGCATGAATGACCTGCAAACTATGCTCGTTCTTTTTTCTTTTCCATCAGGTGGTCATAAAAGCCCTCTGTCCTATATTGACACAGATATTATTCAGAGAGGGAATCCAATGCATCAGTGGTAGGTATTATGGAAGTCTAAGTCATCTGCTCATATGGCTTACTTTTAAAATTAAGGTCATCTCCAAAGGATGGCATGGTTCCACCAGTATGGTATCACAGATATGGCATATGTCCAAAGTCATCAAATTGCATACATCAAATTGCATACATGTGCAGGATTTTTTTTGGGGGGTACATCAACTATACCTAATTAAGATTACATCAAAAACTGGTAAGTGCTATGAAAAAATTATATGAATCAGGATAATGAGATAGGGATTGACTGTTGGGTGAACATGGAAGGCTACAAGGTGGCATTCAAGAAGACCTGAATGAGATGAAACCATGTCAGGTTATGACAACAGGGAAAAACATTCTAGATAGAATGATTGTGTCCCTGGGTCAAATCATACCTGAGGTCAGTGGCCAGTTTTATTCTCTATATGCCACTATCCTCCTTTAAAAAAAAATTGATGCCAAGCATGATGGCTCATGCCTATAATCCCAGCACTTTGGGAGGCCGAGGCAGGTGGATCACCTGGAGGTCAGGAATTTGAGACCAGTCTGGCAAACATGGTGAAACCCTGTCTCTACTAAAAATACAAAAATTAGCCGGGTGTGGTGGCGCGCACCTATAATGTCAGCTACTCAGGAGGCTGAGGCAGAAGAATCGCTTGAACCTGGGAGGTGGAGGTTGCAGTGAGCCAAGATCACACCACTGCACTCCAGCCTGGGTGATAGAGCGAGACTCCTTCTAAAAAAAAAAGAAAAAAGAAAGAAAAAAAATACACACACATACACACACTCCCTCTCTCTCTCTCTCACACACACACACGAGCTCATTTAAATTAAAATTTGTGATTTTGACCAAATAATTCCATTGTAGACTGCATGTTTGTGTTCCCCGCAAATTCATATCATGAAACTCCAACCCTCTAGGGATGGTGTTAGGAGGTGGAAATGTTGGTAGGTGATTAGGTTCGGATGAGGTCATGACGATGGGAGCTCTCAGGATGGAATTCATGCCCTTATAAGAAAAGAAAGAGTCTAGAATTTGCTCTCTCAGCCATATTAGGATCCAAGGAGAAGATAGCCATCCACGAACCAGGAACAGAACCCAACCAGACACCAGATCTGCCAGCACCTTGATGTTAAGCTTCCAGCCTCCAAAAATAAATGTTTGTTGTTGATCCTATGCAGTATATTTTTGATACAGCAGCCCAAACTGACTAAAACAAATCCTAATGTAAATCCTAGTATTAATACGCTATGTTGGGTGGAGCCTATTTTCTGTGAACAACAAAAAAGAAGTTAATAATAATCATTGTAAGATTTGCAGGGACCATGTGGCAATAATTAGTTGGCTACCCAAAAGCACTTTCCAGTCCAACTGTCCCTTGCCCTCCTCCAACTGTAGAGGCTGGAAAAGTCTAGATAATTGCTTTTTCCAACTTCCCCTTGTAATGAAGAGTGGGCACATGACCCAGTTGTGGACCATGAGATGCAAGGGGAAGGTTGCTGAAGGGATTCTGAGAAAATGAATCCTCTCCCTAGCAGAAGGGAAAACACAAATAAGTTCACTCCCCACTAGCTCCTCTTTCCCTTTGAATGTGATCTTGTTATTTAGAGCTCGTGAAATCATGAGGGTCAAAGAAAGGAATCATGGAGAGGCTGAGCCAGAATCCTGACACAGCCAAGCCATAGAAAGAATACCAGCAACTGCCTGCTTATCAACTCCTTGTTGCCTGAGAAAAATGGACTTATCATTTAGGCCATTGGTATTTGGCTTTCCTTTTATTTGCAATTTGAAAATATTATTTACTTATACTGACCACCGTAATACACTGAATTCCTAAAACCCAGCAAGAGCTAGATTGGAATTGGCATTAAATAAAAATCTACTGCGTAAACAAAATTAAAGAGAGTTGAAAAATATAAGAAAGCAGAATACAGCCATCATCACGTTTGCCTTGATGGAGTCACTCAAGTCACAAAGCCAGGAAACCAAAGGAACTGAGTTTCTGCTAGTTTTGTTTTAAATATTCAGGACGGTCTTTCAGTTGAATGGCAAAGGTAAAAGAATAATTGAATTATTTATTGATTTAGATGCTGGAGTTGGTGCTATGTGTGTGTGTTTCGTAGGTGACAGAATGATTATTAAATGCACACGGCACATATGGGCAGCAAGTGTCATTTAGAGAGATAGCCGTGAGATTTGCTAGCAAAATATTTCTCAACAAAACTGCTCTGTGTGTGTATGTGTGTGTGTGTGTGTGTGACTATGTGTGTGTATGTGTTCAGAAGCAATTCACAGCACTAGGATTGCATCTGCCTGGAGGCAATCACAGACAACGCACACGCAAATACATTCAGAAACACGGGGAAAATCTGTTTTTATGTGAAATGTTACATTTCCCATACTATTCTTCATAACCGCAATATTAATTATTAGGTCCTACTTGGTAAAACAAAACAAAACACTCAATAGGTTATTCAGGAGAACACTGTATTAAATGGAAAAAAAGGATTAGAATATGATGTGAGAAAGTGAATGAAATACTTAAATGCCCTCTAAATTAGCTCTGAATGGAAACATCTAATACTAAATTAGGAAATTAAAAATTCCTGAATGTCAGGGATTCTCAAAATGAAGGGAAACTGCAATAACCCCTGTGTAAAGCAAATCAAAATAGAACTCCCCCAAGGGGTAAAAGCCACAGTGAGAATTTGAACTCAAGTCCTATGAAGCCAGAAGGCAACACTGCCTTTCTCCAATGGTAAAGAGCCACATAGACGAATAGTAACTGAGATGTCTGAATTCATCTTCTAGAATCTTTGAGTACATTTAGAAATTAATTTCTATTTATATAGCAATTGATCAGATAGTTTTAAAAATAGCTCATCATCCAGTGTCCTGAAGTCATGAGCAAAGCTTGTGAAAAATAAAAATCCTCTTGTTTTCCTTCAAGAGTGTCACAACAGCCTTTTCATTTATTTTCAGAAAGCAGCAGACAGACAGAGAATAAGGGCAGATTGTCAAATATGAGACTAGGGATGTCCTTGAAGACAGCTTAAACCAAAACAAACACAAAAACAAATATGTCTACAATTAAAAGATAGTAACACTGCATTTCAATTAGTTGTCTCAGGAAGTAAAGATGTTTTCAGTTAACTGAATGGGTAATAATTACTTGGATTATTGTCATACTTAAAATGTCAGTGTTAAATGATTGCTTTAAGCACATAATAATAAATTCTGCATTCTTAAGTGGCAAATACAACAAAGCCAAATATAGAGAACGTTGTTACTGGAAGCAAAATTAAGCATTAACAAAAACCTGCAACACACATTTTTAAAACACAGGGAACAAAAGAGGGATAGCTAGAGATAAACAAGGATTGTTCTGATATTCACCACTTGCCTTAGAATTAGGAATGGGTCAAAAACTCATGGAGAAAACTTGTTTGAGGCACGCCCACCATTTCAGAAGTAAACACATAAGGAGGGATGACTACAGAGAATTGTATAGAACCTTCAAGACCTCTTACTGGAAATCTAGGTTAATTATAGTATTTAGGAAAATAGCATTGCTTAATTTCACACCTGCGATTAAATCCAACATGATTTCCTGGGATATGTTACGATCACATCGTAGTCCTTGCAAACCATATTTTTCCCGTGTCGCTGTTAATTGCACAGGATTAACAAATAACGAGTGCCATTTGCTTACACTGCCACTGTCAGGAGCACATCTCTCCTTTTCTCCAATATAGGTTCTTACTTCCTTTTGAATCACCAAGTCCCTCAAACAAACCTAAAGCTCTCAGTGAGTCGGCTGAGGCAAGTTTATCCATCCTGCAAGCCATGCCACCTGAAAACTAATACCACAGAGCAGGAAGTTAGAGCTAACTGCAAAATTGTGGGAAGGGTTAGTTCTTCCCTTTGGAAGTTAGAGTTTAATTGGACATATTAGATATTCTTCTATTCATCACCCATGACTTAACTGCACTGATTTTCTGTACTGATAACAATGGAGCAGAAATAAAATGGATTCTGTCCTTCCCTTTCTGCGAGGAGAGAAGACATACCACAGCCCTGTTGTTAATTGTCTAGTTAGAAAGTTCTAAAAGGTATGGAGCATATTAAGAGGCCACTTGTAGCTGGAAATAAACGTTTAAGGACCATCTGCTGGGAAAAATGGTTTGGGAGATGGACTCTGAAGAGCTGGTAGGATTTGGGCTGGCAAAAGTGTAAGAGTCTGAAGATTATATAACAACGTGGAAGAATCCAAGAAAAGGGACATGGCAGAGTGACAAGGCAAACTTAGCTGCCTTCCATCTTTCTTCACAGAAAGAGGAAATATTTCCTCCCTAAAAAGGTCTTGAGCAATAAGTAAATTTTTAAAAAGACTCGTTTGCCCTTTGTTATCAATATCCAGAATTATATACTTCTCAAAAAGAAAATAAAGAAGAAAAAGCTAATCTATTCTTTCTGCTTAGAAAAAAAATATAATGTTTTATATTGGGCCAAGCTATTAAGGTACTTCTCTCTGAGAATTTATACACCTAACAGAGCTGATAAGAGCTTCCAAGCTCAGAACTTGGAGGAAAATCTATAATTTTCCATTATTATCATTCTTATATTCCATTCAAAGTAAGACTTTCTTTGAAAAGTATGATTTAACAAACAAGCAAATCAGACAATCACACCAAATGCTGAACCCAGAAAGCATTATGTGCACTTCATCATAATTCAGGACACACATGAGTGACTAAAGCTTGTGGTACCATAATGCCTATCAGTAGACCAATCTGAAATTGGTCCACTGAAATAATGACTCAAAAATTGTGGTAAAGTTTAATATGCGCCCTGCCACAGGCAGCATGAGTGTCACCTCATGTCATCACAATTTATTTGTGCTGGGTTCCAAAATAGTAAGAATATGGAAACAATAATTGGGATTGCCTTTTCAAAGGCCTTTCAACTTCTTTGCTTCCACAGTCTAAGGATCGTGGATTTTAGCTTTAGTGGGCAATAGGTTTCAAAGCAGCTAGCTATTTTCCAGCCATGAGGAATGAGGTAGATTACTTTGTCTGAAGGGTAACTTTATCTACTTTCAAAAACAGGAATAACACATTCCTGAAAAAGTTTCTTAAGAGGGAAAATTTGGGAGACACATAGCTATGCTGAATCAATGCTACCTTATCATAATAGTAAAATAATTGAATCACTACTTACCCATTTAATAAACATTAATGGAGTGTCCACAAGATATAAAGACAGAGTGAGCATGTTTACAAGGGGACCTGAATCCAAAGTCCTTAAAGCATCTTCCAGCTGCCTGTGCTAAAAGTGAAGAGATAGCCAAACACTCCACAGTGTGCTTTTTGAATGTTTCTCTTACACTATTTTTCTACTAATTTCTAACATAGGGAGAATTTCATTAGATAGTTACCCAACTAATGAGGAAAAGGAGAATACATTAAATGTTGTTCAAACAATATCCATAACCTGTTCTAAGTCTAAAACATTCCTCAGACTTCTCTTCCAGAACCATGTACAAATAAATGTGCTGTTTTAATTATTAAATAAGGAAAATAGGGCAAATTTAACATAAACCAAGGTTGTTTTATTATAACTGCTGTGAATATTAATATTAGAAGAAAGAATTATTAATGCATCTATTTAGACCTTAGGGTCCAATTTCTTTTAAATGCTTTTGTATAATGAAAAAGTAAGGCCAATTGTTTGGGGAATCAGGCTACCCTGGGAAAATACTTCCTTTCCATTTCACAGTTATTATTTTAAAAAAATTCTTTAAAACCATTTATCTGATTGGCACTATCCTAGGCACTAAATTGATCAGTGAAAATTACATTTTTAAAACCAGGGTATTTTAAATAATGGATTTTTAGAATGCTTTGAGAATTTTTATATATTTCAAGAAACCAAATGCTTATTTTTTTCTAGAAATTGCACAACTTAGAATAAGTCTTAAGCATTTACTGGAAGACCACAAGAGTGTCACTTAAATAAATATGTGTGCTCACAAGATGTGTACTCACGAGAAGTTGAGGCCTGAGATTTGTTTGAATTCGCTACTTTAAAAAAATCCAGATACCATTATAGTCAAGAAGTTCAAGTATTACTCTTCTCTTCTCTTTTGTCTTCTGCCATTTAATGAAGAGCAGGCAGCCAAATGCCACCAGGCACTAACACTAGCATGGCCCATTCTAGGCCAGTAAGTTGCCAAGAAATGTTCTCTGGACGCTGGCATTTGCATCCAGCACTACAAAACCATAATGTAGTGCCACCGTATCTATATACAAGATGAATGAATAAGTCCACAATAGATGAAGTACTAAAAGTATCTAATTTCCAAAGCAGTGCTTCCAGCAACAACTGAAATTAAAAAACTTCTAAAACACAACTATAGAACACGCTATCTTGTTGTGAGTGCACTGAAGCAAAGGTTAACAATAAAATAAAAGAAGGAATGAATATGCATCTATAGCTGGGATGTCGTGCCTACCTGATAGGCCATGGCAACCACCATTGTACTTGTCAGATCCCATATAAGTTTGGAAGGTTCATGGTTTTAGAGCAAGGAAATGTTTTTCCATTTTTTTAGTGAGACTCAAACTGGAAATGCCAAACTGCAATTTCCATTAAAGACACTTATGACTATGTCAGGTTGTCTGCCAAATTCTATACCTTGAACAAGTATAGGTAAACAGGAATTCAGTTCAGTAGGACCAGGGTCCATATGTCTACTAGTTTACATACCCCTACATTGGGGAAACATTAAGAATAAAGTCTGCATTCCACAAAAACTGTTCCCATAGTTTGTAATTTGTTTCACGCTTTCCTGTGCTGGGTGTCAACTTGGAAAAGCTAAGAGCTACATTTCCTAGAATCTCCTTCCCTATAAGGAAGAGTTTTGGGTTGCAATCACTCAAAAACAGAGCCAATGTATTCATTAAAAAGCCAGAGACTCCTGTTAAGCCCTCATAGAACCTCCACACCCATGGAGTAAAGACTTCATAGAACATCCATTCTCATGGCATAAAGCCTTCATAGGACATCTACACCCATGGAGTAAAGCCTTCATAGAACACCCATTCTCATGGAGTAAAGACATCCACTCCTGTTGAGTGAAGCCCTCACAGAATATCCATTCCCAATGAGTGACACCCTCATAGATGTCCCCAACAGAACATCCATTACCACTGAGTGAAGCCCCCATAGAACATCCATTCCCGCTAAGTGAAGCCCCCATAGAACATCCATTCCCACTGAGTGAAGCCCCCGTAGAACATCCATTCTCCTTGAGTGAAGCCCCCATAGAACATCTATTTTTGTTGAGTGAAGCCCCCATAGAACATCCATTCCCACTGAGTGAAGCCCCCATAGAACATCCATTCCCACTGAGTGAAGCCCCCATAGAACATCCATTCCCGCTGAGTGAAGCCCCCATAGAACATCCATTCCCGCTGAGTGAAGCCCCCATAGAACATCCATTCCCAATGAGTGAAGCCCCCGTAGAACATCCATTCCCACTGAGTGAAGCCCCCATAGAACATCCATTCTCCTTGAGTGAAGCCCCCATAGAACATCTATTTTTGTTGAATGAAGCCCCCATAGAACATCCATTCTCACTGAGTGAAGCCCCCATAGAACATCCATTCCTACTGAGAGAAGCCTGCGTAAAACATCCATTCCTGTTGAGTGAAGCCTTCATAGAACAGCCATTGCCATTGAGTGAAGCCCCCATAGAACATCCATTCCCATTGACTGTCAACTGATTGCAGCCAAGATTTATCCCAGGCAAGACCCACAGAAGAACTGTCCAACAAGCTCAGCTCCAATTGCTGCCCCAAGAATTGGGAGCCAATAAAATAGTGGATTTCTTAATGCAGTAATAGATAACTGAATTTTTAATAATGAGATCAAAAAAGGGCTGTCATAACAAAAATCTTAAACCTGTGGCATTGGATCTGGTAGGAGATGGGTTATGGGTGAAGCATACAGAAGTGGCAAAGAAACTTTTGGGAAAGGGAAAAAGCAGTGAGAAACTGCTAGAAGATACCAGTCCTCTGTAGTATATAGAGGTGGAAAGATTTGAAAAATTATCACCTGTAGTAACTTGTAAAGTAGAAAATATGCATAAATAACTTGCAGATCTGGCTAAGAAGAACTTCGGAGAGAATGGGAACTTACTGGTTTGGTACATCTGGCTGTGTATGACAAAGTACTGTAAGAGAGACATAAGCTAAGGAAAAAAACTATTCTGTTTGGAAATACAGAGGGGCCGAGACTTCCTGGGTTGGGAAATAAAACTCTTTCTCATCTTATATGTCTCTTCAGCCCACAAAAGATGTCCCAGTAAGAAATAGCTCCAGAATAAAGAATAAAGGTATGGCTATAAAATCTTTTTTAAGACCTAAGAATAACTTAAGAAAGTGCCTAGTAGATCCTCTCAGTAGGGCAAAGGGCCTCTATGAATCTTAAGAAGGTTGTCCCACAGCATCCTGACCTGCCACCCAAAGTAGAACAGGACTATTTCCAAAATAATGGTATGCGGCTTTTACAAGAGAGTCTAATAGAATATGTATACATTTGATCTGGCACATGAACTTTTTAAGGGACTTTTGCCAGCATGGTAAAAGCATAGAATAGAGACACTTCCAAATGGATGTGGCTTCCAGGACCCCAACTTTCTATGGGCAGGAAACAGGGTAAGAAGGCTACTTAGCTGCAAACATGGGGAATTTCTTATCAAACAAGAAAGGTGTCTCAGAGACTGGAGCTAAGAGCCTGGAGGTGCAGCTAAGAGCAGAAGGGGACAATGGCCTAGGGAACTACTTTCTGCAAATTGAGTTAAACCTAACCAACACATTTTCTCTGCCCCTGAAATAGGAGACCTTAAAACAACTTGTGCCCAGCTGGACTTCAGAATTGCTATGGAACAGCAATTGATACAAGCTTCTTGCTCCTCACCTTTTGAAGAGAGTATCTATTATGATTACCCTGCTAAGTGTGTGTAATGGGGTCAGGGGTGAAATACAGATAACAAGTCCTTTTAGGACCCTGATCTCTGGATCAAGAGGAGCCATATCTGAGTAGCTGCATCTAAGAAGCTCAATTCAGATCTGGTCCTGATTTAGATGATGAGATCCTGGATGATTTGACCCTAATGTCAGAATGGAATAAGACTCCTGAGGAGAAGGTAGTGCATCTTTATGTAGAAGGGATGTAAATAATTATGGCCAAAGAGTGGACAGAAAGTGATTGTTTGCAATCGGTAATGGATACATCTCTTAAGCCTATATACTTACATGTATATAATTCCAGGTTCATATGCTAACGGTTGAGGATACAATAGTAAGAAAAAATAAATGTATTTTCTTTTATCACAGAGTTTCAGTCTTGTAAATATAGAAAAATATTAATAAAACTATCAATAAAAGTAAATTGCACCAATGGTAGACATTACAAAGAAGAGGTACATGATATTATGAGAATCAAAACAAAGCCTTAGGGAAAATGCACATCTGAAGAATAAGTAAAAAGTAACAAGGCCAAAAGGAGAGAAAAGAGTTTCTAAGCAGAGGAACCACCTGGCAAACCCCCTCTGGAGGGAGAGTCCAAAAGCTTGTTAGAGTCTAATTGTGATGTTTTGAACGAATCTAAGCATTAACAGGCAGGTAAAGTTATTCAATACAAATACTACCAGTAGGCAGTCTCAGTCCTAAAGCTTGAATAAAACTAATCCCGAAAATGATTCAAGGCAAAGCAAAGAATAGATAACCATTAGCATAGTTCCTGAAAAGTTATATTTTGAAAGAATTGAATCCTTCCCTGTTAAAGTAAACAAAACATGAATCCCTGAACAGAAGAATGCAGGACCCCTGAATATAGATTGAGCCTCAGCATTTGCCAAAATATTATTTACCAGCCCATTTCTTACTAAGATAAAAAGCATATCTAATGAGCTGGCAAGATCAATCTCCATAATTATTACTCAGAGACATATATTTCATAAATAAAAAATGAAGTGCTTGTATAAGAAAGAACTGCATTATTTGTTTCAACATTTTGGTTTGCATTTTTTTTTTCAGATGAATAGACTCTTGTATGTAGAGACTGACTGTCTATGCAAAGACTTCTAATTGATTGCTGTTGAGTGATCCATGAGTAATGTTTACAATGACCCATGGGAAGCTCCTCATCAATGAGATTGAATGGAAGTATGTCACAGAAATTTCCATTCTGTCCATTAAGAAAAGGAAGAGAATTCTTACTAATTGTCAAGAAGCATATCCACAGGTCATGTTTGAAGTAATCAACTCCTCCCAGAAGGCAAAGATTTATATCAAAGTGGAGGACTAAAAGTCAATTAACAGAAGGTTCAGATTCTACACAAGCAAGTGCCATCTTGACAAAATATGACACTCATAATCCACTGGAAATGTTACCACATGATGTATCATATTGGATTCAAGTGATCATGATTAGAAACCAAGAAGTTACACAATTTTTGAAATGTACAAAATGCCTAAATATACTGAATGTTAGCAATAGTGTTTCTAAAAATTAAAAGGGGAAGGAAGGAGGAATTCAACCCCTTTTCCCTGCCTCACTTAATGAGCTGGGACATTTCATCTCATTTTCTTCTGTTCTCAGAATGGGATTTACAGTATCAGCTCCCTTGGTTCTCAGGTCTTTGGACTCATACTTAATTACACCCCCGGCTTTCCTGGTTTTTAGTTTACAGACAGCAAGTGGTAGGACTTCCCAGCCTCCATAGCTGCATGAGCCATATATATATACATATATATGTTTGTCTGTTGTTCCCCTTTCTGCCAATGTGTTCTCATTATTTAGCTCCCACTTATAACTGAGAACATGTGGTATTTGGTTTTCTGTTCCTAAGGATAATGGCCTCCATCTCCATCCATATTGCTGAATAGTACATGATTTCATTCTTTCTTATGGCTGCACAGTATTCCATGGTATATATGTACCACATTTTCTTTATCCAGTCTACCTTTGATGGGCACTTAGATTAGATCTGTCTTTGCTATTGTGAATAGTGCTGTAATGAACATACATGTACATGTATCATTGTGGTAGAACAATTTATATTCCATTGAATATATACCCAGTAGTGGCACTGCTGGGTCGAATGGTAGTTCTGGTTTTAGTTCTTTAAGGAATCGCCACACTGCTTTCCACAATGATTGAAATAATATACACTCCCACCAGCAGTGCATAAGTGTTCCCTTTTCTCCGCAATCTTGCCAACATCTGTTGTTTATTGCCTTTTTAATAATAGCCATTCTGACTGGTGTGAGATGGTACCTCATTTTGGTTTTGATTTGCATTTCTCTAATGATTGGTGGTATTGAGCATTTTTTCATGTTTGTTGGTCACTTGTATGTCTTCTTTTGAAAAACGTCTGCTCATGTCCTTTGCCTAGTTTTTAATGGGGTTGTTTTTTGCTTGTATGTTTGCTTAAGTTCCTTATTGATTCTGAACATTAGACCATTGTCAGCTGTATAGTTTCCAAATATTTTCTCCCATTCTGTAGGTTGCCTGTTCATTCTGTTGATAGTTTCTTTTGCTGTATGGAAGCTCTTTAATTTAATTAGGTTCCATTTGTCAATTTTTGCTTTTGTTGCAATCACTTTTGGCATTTTCACCATAAAATCTCTGCCAGTTCCTGTGTCCAAAGTGGTGTTTCCCAGATTATCTTTCTGGGTTTTTATAGTTTCAGGTTTTACATTTAGGTCTCTAATCCATCTTGAGTTGATTTTTTATATGAATAAAAAAGGAGTCCAGTTTCAGCCTTCTGCATATAGCTGGCCAGTTATCCCAGAACCCTTTTTGAATAGGGAGTCCTTTCCGCATTGCTTGTTTTTGTCAGCTTTGTCAAAGATCAGGTGGTTGTATGTGTGAGGTCATATTTCTGGGTTCTCTATTCTGTTCAATTGGTCTGTGTGTCTGTTTTTGTACTAGTACCATGCTGTTTTGGTTACTTAGCCTTGCAGTGCAGTTCAAAGTTGGGCAGTGTGATTCCTCCTGCTTTGCTCTTTTTGTTTAGGACTGCAATGGCTATTCACGCTCTCGTTTGGTTCCATATAAACTTTAGAACAGTTTTTTCTAGTTATGTGAAGAACATCATTGGTAGTTTGATAGGAATACTGATGAATCTGTAAATTGCTTTAGGCAGTATGACCACTTTAATGACATTGATTCTTCCTATCCCAGAGCATGGAATGTTCTTCTATTTGTTTGTGTCATCTCTTATTTCTTTCAGCAGCCTTCTGTAATTATCGTAGTAGAGATCCTTCACCTCCTGGATTAGCTGTATTCCTTGGGATTTTATTCTTTTTGTGGTGGTTGTGAATGAGATTGCATTCCTGATTTGCCTCTCAGTTCAGGTGTTGTTAGTGTACAGGAATGCTAGTGATTTTTGTACATCGCTTTTGTATCATGAAACGTTGCTGAAGTTGCTTATCACCTCACAAAACTTTTGGACAGAGACTATGGGGTTTTCTAGATCTAGAATAAAGTTGTCTGCAAACAGGGATAGTTTCACTTTCTCTCTTACTATTTGGATGCCCTTTATTTCTTTCCCTTGCCTGATTGCTCTGGCCAGGGCTTCCAATACTATGTTGAATAGGATTAGTAAGGTGGCATCCTTGTCTTGTTCCAGTTTTCAAGGGGAATGCGTCCAGCTTTTGCCCTCAGTATGATGTTGGCTGCAGCTTTGTCCTAGATAGCTTTTATTATTTTGAATTCTGTGCCTTTAATACCTACTTTGAGAGTTTTTAACATGAAAGGATGTTGAATTTCATTGAAAGCCTTTTCTGCATCTATTGGAATGATCACGAGGGTTTTGTTTTTACTTCTATTTATGTGATGAGTCATATTTATTAATTTGCCTATGCTGAACCAACCTTGCATCCCAGGGATAAAGCCTAGTTGATCGTGGTGGATCACCTTTTTGGTTTGCTGCTTGACTCTGTTTGCTAGTATTTTGTTGAAGATTTCTGCATCTGTTAATCAAGGGTATTAGCCTGAAGTGTTCTGTTGTTGTTGCTGTGTCTCTGCCAGGTTTTGGTATTAAGATGATGCTTGCCTCATAGAATGAGCCAGGGATGAGTCTCTTCTTCTCAATTTTTTGGAATAGCTTCAGTAGGAATGGTACCAGCTCTTCTTTGTACATCTGGTACAAATTGTGAATCTATCCAGTCCTGGGCTTTTTGGGGGTTGGTAGGCTATTTATTACTGATTCAATTGCAGAGCTAATTCTTGGTCTATTCAGGGAATTCAATTTCTCCCTGGTTCACTTGTGGGAGGATGTATGTGTCCAGGAATGTAACCATGTTTTCTAGATTTTGTACTTCTTGTGCACTGAATTGTTCACAGGAGTCCCCAATGGCTATTTATATTTCTGGGGGCATCCGTGGTAATGTCCCCTTTGTCATTTTTATGTTTTTTAGATCTTCTCTGTTTTCTTTATTAGTCTAGCTAGCAGTCCATCTATCTTATTAATTTTTTCAAAAAAAAACTCAATTTGTTGATCTATTTTATCGTTTTTCATGTCTCAATCTCCTTCAGTTCAGCTTTGATTTTGGTTATTTCTTGTCTGCTAACTTTAAGGTTTGTTTGTTCTTGCTTCTCTAGTTTTTCTAGTCGTGATGTAACATTGTTAATTTGAGATCTAACTTTTTGATGTGGGCATTTAGTGTTATAAATTACCATCTTAACATTGCCTTAGCTGTGTCTCAGAGATTCTGGTATGTTGTCTTTGTTCTTATTAGTTTCAAAGAAATTCTTGATTTCTGCTTTAATTTCATTAGTTACCTAAGAGTTGTTTAAGAGTACATTGTTTAATTTCCATGTAATTGTATGGTTTTGGGCAATTTTCTAGGCCTTGATTTTTATTTTTCATTGTGCTGTGGTCCAAAAGTATGGTTGATATAATTTCAGTTATTTTGAGTTTGTTGAGGGTTGTTTAATATCCAACTGCATGGTCAATGTTAGAGTATGTACCTTGTGGCGATGAAAAGAATGTATATTCTGTCGTCTTTGGGTGGAGAGTTCTGTAGATGTCTATTAGGTCCATTTGGTCAAGTATTGAGTTCAGGTCCTGAATCTTTTTGTTAATTTCCTGCCTCAGTGATCTATCTAATACTACCAGTGGGGTTTTGAAGTCCCCACTATTATTGTGTGTAAATCTAAGTCTCTTTGTAGGTCTCTAAGAACTTTCTTCGGGAATCTGGGTGTTACTGTGTTGGGTGCATATAGATTCGGGACAGTTAGGTCTTCTTGTTCAATTAAACTGTTTACCATTATGTAATGCCCTTTTTTGTCTTTTTTGAACTTTATTGGTTTAAAGTCTGTTTCGTCTGAAATTAAAATTGCAACTCCTGCTTTTTCTGTTTTTCATTTGCTTGGTAGATTTTTCTTCATTAGGGAGATTCTTATACAGCATGAGGGTAGAAGCACAATAACATGTAAGCCAGTCAAAATAGAAAATGAATGCCACATCCAGAATTATGACTTCACAAGATCTCATACTATGTGAATATTATGACTGTTAGGGAGAAAAAAAATCTCCTTTGAAAAGGATTAATATTCAAATGCCTCCCTCCTAGCCTTGAATGGAAACTTACTCACCAGGTTGTGTAAGTTGAAATGAGAAATAGTCTATTTGCACTGCTACTTACTGCCTTACAACTGAACACAAAGTTAAAGAAACAGTAGCATTTCACATGTGATGGAATAGATAAGGAGACAAGCTCATTCATTCTTAGCATCACCTGTGATCATCCTCAACGCATTAATAAATTCCTTCTAGAGCGTCAGCTAATTATCTTAAACTAATTTGCAAGAATATAAGAAACGTATTTTCAGGAACAGAGAAGAGTCTAGGAACAGGGATCTATTTCATAAAGTCTTAGGATTTGGGCTTTAATTTTTTTGGAAAAGTGTAGTAAAATTTTAAACTCATTTGTAAATCTATCTAAACGTCTTTCCAGGGAATGAAGAGGATACCATGAACACGAATCTATTTCAAAAGCCTTATACATTTTGCTTTCAATTCTTTTAAAACCATAGTAAATATAAATTGAAACTAGCAGACTAAGTATAAAAATAACACAGCCATTCGCATTTGGCATTTCTTCCTTTTTAACAGAAATAGCATATTTGAAGCATAAGGTCAAAATGTCTTCCTTTATTTAAAGAAAATGTCAAAGATAACAGTAATTTAGGGATCAACTGGTAAACAATGCATAGCAAATTACATCAGTAACTAGTTAAAGGCCCTAGACAAATAACTTATCCTGTATTTTTAAGTAATGGGATTCATCAAGAACTTCTAAGACATCAAAATGCTGATTCACAAAAAAAATTCTTTAAAAAGAACCAAATAAACGTCTCCGCAGCCCCCACACCCAAATTAACTTCTTGTTTAGATTGAAAGGTTAAAGACATGGCAGGACACTCTTGATGAGTTCTAAGAAGGTCACAACCTCAAGGCCACAGTAAGCTCATAATGTTTGACCTAGGAATTCCTTCCTAAATAGTTTTATCTTCCTAAATCAAGGAAAAGGAATCATCCACAAGGTGTTAAATTCTTGGCCTTTTATGGAGAAGGATAGCTTGGATAAATTCTGCATTCAGTTACTTTTACATTAAATGGGATTTACTGGGAAGGAATGAGAGAATCTTGACTGGTGGGGAATAAACTGAGTAATTTTTATAGTGGTTTAAACAATGCCAAGTACTTTATGACCAAATAGCTGAAGAACAGCATTGTATAGCTCCTTAATTACCCTCACTTTTTCTTCCATTCTTGTTGGGCAAAAGGAGAAAACATTAGCTAATAATTCATTTCACAAGAACAAATGTGATTGCACTGACTCATTAGGGCTTGTGGCCAGATATGTGTGAATGCTGAGTGCCTTGAGTTGGAGATAGTAGAGAACGAAGGGAAATCAAGAATGGACATGTGATGAATTAACTGCAACTTTGTATCTTTATTTTTTCCAGATTAAAACTACTGTGAATCAGTTTGTTTTAATGAAAAGCACAATAACATATGGAGAAATAAGATGGATTTTCTCTTACCTAGATTAGTTTGAACAATAAATTAGTTATTAATAGCCTGTTAGCATGATACTGTTATCTGAGGCACTATAAATAAGAATTATATAATAGATTCAGGAAGTTAAAATCTCAAAAAGGTATTACTGCTGTGCCCTCAGTTTCAACAATAGTGCCTCACTTAGAGTATGTGTTCAGGAAATACTTGTTAAGTGGGTTCTGCCGCAGAGGAAACAACTGCAATATTTCTCAATACATACACATTTTAACAAGAGAGACAGAAAGCAGTATTATCTGGAAAAACCAAAGAATTCTTGCTAAGACTGTTATATGAAAACTTTTCAAAAATGAAATGTCCCATGATTCATCCCTATGAATCACTAAGCATATATAGTCCCTTCCAATGTCTTATTGGGTGCAACTGGAAACCCAACTAAGCTGAGAAACTAAGATGTCTCCTAGCATTGTAGAGAGAGACTGTTGCTTATCCAAGAAGAAGAAATGCATAATATGGCATTCTGATACCTAAAAAGGTGAGAGAGAACAGACCTTTCTAGAAATCCAAAAAGTAATATCCAGTATTATCTGTGGTGCCCTATACCTGTATTATTCTGTTCATTGGGGTTCCTATGAATCATTGGACATGTATAGTTCCTTGCAATGTCTTCTTGGGTGCAACTGGAAACCCAACTAAGCTGAGAAACTAAATATTATGCATGTCTACAGATAGCAAAACTGAGAGCAAAGCATATATTTAATTTGGTATAGGATGAATAAACAAAGTGATTTGTCGATGTGTTTTATAAAGTGTTTTGTTTATCTTGATACATGGTAGATGCATCTAGGACCCACGTCTTTATCTCATAGGATGAAAAGATTGGTTGTGTTATGTACAACAGAGCTGCAAGTCAATCTGTCTCTCCATCACATAGCTCAACAAACCCATCCCATGAGAGCCAATTGGATACCCACCAGAACACCCTATGCATCTCCATACATTATGCCAACTCCATACACTATGCCAAGAGGATCTCCATGTACCTGGAAATGAATTCTCCTCTACAGTGGCTATCTTTGATATAGCTTCCAGGTGGATTACTCTCAGCAGTGGTACTGAGGCAGAACTGGAGAGTCCTTCCTCTCTAGCTTCTGACTGTAACCCTGGCTGGGACCAGGAATCTTTAGGGCAGAATTAAATAGGAATAGACACTTGGCCCCAAGCCAGCTACATAAGTGCTGGATGTTCCTGGTTGATGTAGAATTAGTTGGTAAACATAAGGAACACAGCCCTACCATGAACTCTGAGATCTTAATTTGGCTGTAGAGAGGAGATAATGGTATGCTATCTTGTATTCCAAGCCCACTTGGGATATGAAGAAGGAAATTCTCCATGTCTACATATTTTAAATTCATCTGGAACAAGGCAACACCTAACTAAATAATTGGCACTCTAAGAAAACTGTACATGACTTGAAAAGGCTGATTTTTTTTTCAACCGGGAAAGTATTATAAAGAATTTGTTAGTCTACATGAATAAGACTTAATATTAATAAAAGACATATTGTGTGCTAGACACTTTCCTGTGTTCTTTGTAGAGACCCACTGAATCATTACTATATCCCTACAAGATAGATACTGTCATATGCCTTCAGAAACTGAGACAAAGAGAGGCCAAATTTGCTCAAGGACATTATTAATTGATAAGGCCAAGATTTAAATCCAAATAGTAAGTTGCATACCTTTGCTCTTAACCATTAAGCTAAGTCATATTTCTAGATTACAGTGTCTCCAAGGGATATCCCACAAAAGTATAGAAAAACAAAACCACCTCAAACCAATGACAGTTGTGAGTTAAACCTTACATTTTGTGTAATTATACTTGGTACATATGAAACATACTGTGTTTTATTTAACTTGTGGTTGCAAATGTTTGGTTGGTTAAAGTATCATTTAATAACTCTGAGGTTTGATGATGCTTTCATTTCTTGAAAAGACATAGTATGTGTTGATTTGATAACAGTATTTATTCTATAAAATCTGTATCCAAATATCTTGAGGAAGTCATTAAAAAATATACTCCTTCAAAACAAACTAGATAAAAGATGCAATAATCTCTAGTTTGCTCCATGCTTTCTAAACCTAGCTTTCTAAACTCAGTGGCTTTAAAATCCCTTGGCCTGGTTCATCAACAGCTAGGTACCCAACTCCAAAACCAATTCTGGTCACAAGAAGAGGATTACAGCAGAAGCTGGATAAAAGATGTCCCCTGGCGGCCAGGCGCGGTGGCTCACGCTTGTAATCCCAGCACTTTGGGAGGCCAAGGCGGGCGGATCACGAGGTCAGGAGATCCAGACCACGGTGAAACCCCGTCTCTACTAAAAATACAAAAAAAAATTAGCCGGGCGTGGTGGTGGGCGCCTGTAGTCCCAGCTACTTGGAGAGGCTGAGGCAGGAGAATGGCATGAACCCGGGAGGCGGAGCTTGCAGTGAGCCGAGATTGCGCCACTGCACTCCAGCCTGGGCGACAGAGCGAGACTCTGTCTCAAAAAAAAAAAAAAAAAAAAGATGTCCCCTGGCATTGTATAGAGATCGTTGCGAAGGGCTCCATTCTGTGCTTTTATCCGCTTCTTTAGTAACTGTTTCCTACCAAGCAAAACTCTTTATACTCTGCCTCTTTAGTGAATCACTATCCTATCTTAAAGCTCCATCTCTGGTGAATGAAGCTCTTACTTATTTCTGTAGTTTCTTTTTGATTAGGTTGCTGCTATTTTATAGTTGCATCATTATGCAAAGAGGACAGGAGTTAGAGTTAGAAGTACACTGTTGGTAGGAGTGTAAATTCGTTCAACCATTGTGGAAGACAGTGTGGTGATTCCTCAAGGATCTAGAACCAGAAATACCATTTGACCCAGTAATCCCATTACTGGGTATGTACCCAAAGGATTATAAATCATGCTACTATAAAGACACATGCACACGTATGTTTATTGCAGTGCTATTCACAATAGCACATACTTGGAACCAACCCAAATGCCCATCAATGATAGACTGGATAAAGAAAATGTGGCACATATACACCACGGAATACTATGCAGCCATAAAAAAGGATGAGTTCATGTCCTTTGCAGGGACATGGATGAAGCTGGAAACCATCATTCTCAGCAAACTAACATAGAACAGAAAACCAAACACTACATGTTCTCACTCATAAGTGAGAGTTGAACAATGAGAACATGTGGACACAGGGAGGGGAACATCACACACTGGGGCCTGTCGGGGGGTGGGGGGCTAGGGGAGGGAAAGCATCAGGAGAAATACGTAATGTAGATGATGCATTGATGGGTGCAGCAAACCACCATGGCACGTGTATACCTATGTAACAAACCTGCATGTTCTGCACGTGAATCCCAGAACTTAAAGTATAATAATAAAAAAAGAAGTCCTGGAATGAGCTCCTAGATTTGATAGTTGCTAGCTGAGTAAACTGTAGTGAGTTACTTAACCTCCCTTACTTTTAGTTCCTACACCTGCAAGATAGTAGTGCTCATAAAAATGGACTTGGTAGCTCTGAGTAAACTACTAGTACCTTCAGATTAGAAGTTGCATCTGATGCATTTTTGTGTCCCTAGCAGCCAGTCCATATAGTCAGTGTTCCTAAGTGAGTGTATGCTGGGTTCGTACAGGAGAGAATAAACAAATAATCTTCATCTTGGTGTTGTGGTTCTTCCTAAAACAAAGTTCCAGACTTCCTCAGTCTGGCATCTCCTGTTGGCTCCCAATTCCTGATTTACCCTGACATGTAAAGGTAAATCAGTATTGCTAAAAGTTTTTGGAGCTGGATTCCATCTCACCAGGTAGTATGCAGAACTGAAGACCTGATTTGATATTTTCTGTCTGTTTTATTTTTTTCTCCTGCATTATCCCCTACTTTTAAAACAAGCAAAGCTCAAATCATCATCATAAAAATTAAATTCTGCTCTGATGGACAGCTTTGTTTCTTTTGCATTAAAGAGTCAGCCACCACTAAAACCTCTAAGGCAATCTTCCGGGCAAATGCTGATGGTTGTACTGAAATACATGAGCAAACAGGCTCGGAGATGGGCTGATAGTTTCCTTACTAGAGTCACATTGCATTATGAGTTGGCAAAAAGTTAGGTCAGACACGGCCAACACCTGGAAAAGTCACAGAAGCATCCAAATACTGTCGTATATGGCAGAAAACCAAAGTCTGGAACTGAATTCCCCCCATACTATGCACTCCAACAACGCACAGTTGGAGAAGGAGACAGCAGCCCTCATTACGCTTGCGAGTGCATCCTCGGGAAACATGGCACCAATGTAGCATCAAGACAGAGATGAAAATCCATGTCTCCTAAGCTGGCGTGTCCATGCGATTACCTTAATGCATCCCAGATTTGAACCCATCATTGATGTTCCCGTTAGTTACTGGACTGATTCCACTAGTGCCACCAAAGCACCATTCTCCAAGTCAAATGGCAGTGTCAAATCTCCACCAGCAGGCCTTGGAGTGTGTCCAGCTTTCAGATGTTGAGGCAAATCTAATCAAATGACAGCACTTTGGGGAAATGCTTTGTCAGCAGAATGGATGAAAAGGCAATTCTACAAGATTTTATGATAATCTACAGAGGGTAAAAAGGACAGAGAGTGATAGAGCAAGATATTGCAACTCCAGCAAATACTTACTGAGCCACTGCCTGTGTCTGTCATTGTTCTCAGCGATATTGGGCTTCAAAACATGACAGTGCACAACCTTTGCCTTCAAGGAGACTGCAACATAGAAGGGAACTGCTTCTATAGGAGATGAAGAGGAAAGACCACTTAAGAACTTTGAGGTTAAAAGAACTAGATGAAAATCACAGCTCTGACTCTTACTTGCTTACGTTATGAGGCAAATTATTTAAATTTCTAAGCTTCTGTTTCCTCCTGTATGTAATAATAATAATAATAATAAAAGCATACTCTTTAGTAGACAGAAAAGAGAAAACTTGTTTGCTATATGGATTAAAAATAAAACTGGGTTAAGCGAACTCCAAATGGATGGGTAGAGTAAATGTATAGTTAATAGCAAATTGTAACCTTAGAAGAAAAAAGTAAGAGACTATCTTTATGATCAAGAGTGCACATCCTCCACATGTACTCCAGAACTTAAAATAAAAGAATACAGAAGAAAGTTTTTTCAACATAACTCCAAAAAAAACATAAACCACAAGGTGAAAATGTTATGACAACATTGCAATTAAGGGTATCAATTTAATAAGAGTCAACAAAGAAAAATTGGCATATGAATAATTAAAAAAAGGTACTGAATAGGCAGATGACAGATTGAGATAAGATATTGGCAAAATTGGACATCATCAAGGTACAAATACCTAGAATTCACTAGAAATGTCCACATATTAACAAGAAAAATACAGAAAGCTCAATAGAAAGCAGACAAAATACGTGAACAAACTACTCTCAGAAGGAGAAACCTCAGTGGCAGTAAGTATTGAAAGAACACTCAAACATATTTGTAATTAGAGAAAGTAAATTAAAACAATGAGCCATCATTTGAAATGCATCATATTGTCAAAAATTAGAAAACTGGATCCTGCTACATGTAGGAGAGTATGTGAGAAAACGGGATCCTTGTGCACCATCGGTAGGTGGAAGGCTCATTTAGCTATTCTGCAGCTGCTTAGTCAAATAAAGTACAATTGTACATGGTGACCCAGCAAACCCACTCCTAGGTGTATTTCCCAGATAAATTCTCATATAGGACTCTAAAGGGATATATTCACTTCAATGTTGTTTCTGCTAGTGGAACTGGAAGTTATCTACCCTCCTCCACTGAAAAGGGTGAATGGACACAATGAAACAGTGCTCAGATATTAGAATCTATTACAATATTACACTCATTATATTAGCTATCAGAATATTACATGCATCAACATGGAGATATCTTCTTTTTTTTTTTTTTTTTTTTTTTTTGAGATGGATTTTTGCTCTTGTTGCCCAGGCTGGAGTGCAATGGCATGATCTTGGCTGACTGCAACCTCTGCCTCCCAGGTTCAAGGGATTCTCCTGCCTCAGCCTCCTGAGTAGCTGGAATTACAGGTGCCCACCACCATGCCTGGCCAATTTTTTTGTATTTTTACTAGAGACGGGGTTTCACCATGTTGGCCAGGCTGGTCTCGAACTACTAACCTCAGGTGATCCATCCACCTTGGCCTCCCAAAGTGTTGGGATCACAGGTGTGAGCCACTGCGCTCAGCCAACATGGAGATATCTTAAAGGCAAAGGGCTGAAGATATGAGAAACAGAATGATATCTACAGCTGAACGTCTTTCATGTAAACCCATATGAAACAACAGTACCTCCTTTTAATAATGACCCAAAACTCAAGAACACAAACATGTTGTGATGGTTATATACCCCTTTTATTTATCTTTGTATCTCTAGAACCTAACACAGTAGTTGGTGCCCGATACATATTTGCTGAGCAAATCCATAATTCAATGCAGAGAACAAAGATAGGGGACATTCAAAGAGATTCCATACCTCTGAGTGGATGTGACAGCAGACATCATTTGCAAATAAGATATGTTTCTCAGAACAGGGGACAGAGCCAGTTGATGGGGAAGGTCTACACGTTCAGCTCCATATCTTTTGACTTTTAGGTACAAATAATGAGCCAGTAGTCCACCTAAGTCTACTACTCAGAAGGAATTTAGAGTTGGGTCTCAGCTGCCAATAGATGATAGTTTTAGAAGTAAAAGGAAGAGAATAAAGTAGCAGGTAGAGGGGCAATGGGACCAATGGTAATGCTGGTGTAATATGAAAACAGTACAAGAAGGGAATGATGTGTGGTTAAAGGACATAAGAACTAATCACTAGAGGGGAAAAGATTATTTAATCTTCTCTGTGGATGGAAGAGTGAGTTGAAGTGATATGAGAGGGACACAGTAGTAACCTCTTACTACTGTATATAGAGGCAAAACTCCTAAATAACCCAAGCCATTTGTTTCAAACTGCTTGCCTTATTGTTTGTTTTAACTATTGAGGAGCAAAATTAAAACTGGCATATTTGGGAAAAGAAAGGGAGAATGAGCAGAAAGGTCAGAAATCAAATTAAAAATAAGAATAACAATCTCTATCCCCAAATCCATAGATGGAATTATCTAGAGGAGCCTTCTGAGGCCTGATAAATCCCCAAACAACTTTAATTTAAAATATCCTGAGAACTGCTGTTCTTACTTTATTCCCTAGGTTCCGATCTGCTATCAGCCAGTCAGAAAGGTATCCAAGATAAAGACAAATTTAAGATTTACTATTATTGAGCCCAATTCTCCTGTTCTAGCTCCACAGGGTGCAACAAGTGTTTCTCCCAAAGTAGTAAAAAGAAAAAAAGAAATTCTTCCACTTGTGCCCTTGTAGGAGACCCCACATTTCAGAAAGCCTCAGCAAAATTCATAGCTTTGCTCCCAGGCAGGTTTATCCCACATGACATATTGGCCACGTCAAAGAACTGCACCTCTCAGACACTTAGAATTCATGCCTACTAAATATTCCTAACATGCTATTTGCTGGATTTAAGATTATTATTAAGGTGGTCATCCCAATAATTTAGCCACAAAAAAGGTTTGAAGAAAAGAGATGTTTTGCTAGAGATGTTACGAGGAAAGAATATAGAGTGCTTAGGAACTGATTCGATTTGGGGGGAACATTGCGATCTCAAATTCAAAAATGTGTGAAGGAGAATAATAATTAAATGACAGAAAGTATGACAGACTGAAGGAAGAGGAAAAGAACTCATTGTTATTTAGGAAAGGGGTGATGGCAGATGTCCCCTCATTATCATCAGACAAACAGAAAGGTTCATGCTTTGCCCAAATTCATGTGCATTGAAGCATTTGAAGAATTTTATGAACTATCATCAAATAATAGGAAAGTATGAAGAAGCACACATATCAGTTCCTGTCTACATGAGAGAAGCTTTACAATCATTGTTTAAAACTAATGCTAGATTTATAATGAATGGGCTGGGAAGATGAACTCCTCTTGCTTCAAATTCCAGCCGTAGTCTGTACAGGGATGTGAGAAAGAAGTACTACGTAAGAGTGTTTCTGAGCATCAGGTAATAAAAAGCTCTAATGTCACATCTGAGTTTCACTGTAGCTAAAAAAATGGACATCATTGGGTGGATGGCCCTCTAATGGGCTATATCTTTCAAGCACTAGGGGATCCGGGTATTAAACTGAAAAGAGGAAGATGAACAGTCACTTATGGGAACTGGTGTTGTCATGCCCCTCACTACAAACTATTGATATGCCCAGTACTGCAAACCACTAGTATACCTGAGGAGAGAGAATCAATAAAGATGATACTGTTATTAGAAAAAAGAAATTTTTAACTATGATCATAGCCTGGGTTTTTCTCTGAGAATTTAAAGTTGTCCATGAGATTAATGTGTACGTGTGCATGTAACGTATTTCGTGTGGTTTTGATACAACAGTCACTTGTTGAACATCAGGGACAAGAAGAGACAAAGCTGTACTTCAGCTGACAGAAGAGGGATGCAGTTTGAAGGTAAAAGCACACAACAGACTCTGGTTTCATTCTATACCCACTAAAGCCATCTTTGAGTAACTTTCTGCTGAGGTCTATATGGGCCTGTAAATTAGTCAAGTGGGGATCGTAGGATAAAGCCCTATAGGTAGAGGGTGGAGAGTAAAAATGGACACTATGAAGGTTGATGACAGGCCTGACTATACTAGTGCAGATTTATGAAAGGCCAGTAAAGAGAAAATGGGTGTGGCCCGACCCACAGCATTCATCTACTGAGGTCAGCACAGAAGTAGCATAATTGAGACAAGCAGGGATTCCAAAGGTCCCCATGGTAATCAGCAGTGTCAGAGTACATGGGATCCAAGGGGAGCTGGTAGGCTCCAATAGGAGCAAGTTGACTTGGGGAAAAAAAAATCTCCATAGATGGCAATTCAGGAGAAGTGAAAGGACTCCTGTTTTACCAAAACATACGAGGGTGAAATGGCTTTTGAGTATATATGTTAGGGGGGAAAGGATAAAGACACTGATAGTTGATTTGTTCCCTTTTAGTGCAACATACACTTGAACATTTTTTTTGAGACGGAGTCTTGCTCTGTAGCCCAGGCTAGAGTGCAGTGGCAGGATCTCGGCTCACTGCAACCTCCGCCTCCCGGGTTCAAGCAATTCTCTTGCCTCAGCCTCCCGAGTACCTGGGATTACAGGTGCCCGCCACCGTGCCTGGCTAATTTTTGTATTTTTAGTAGAGATGGGGTTTCACCATCTTGGCCAGGCTGGTCTCAAACTCCTGACCTCATGATCCACCCGCCTTGGCCTCCCAAAGTGCTGTGATTACAGGCGTGAGCCACTGCGCCCGGCCCACACTTGAACATTCTTGAATGATACACCCTGACACCGCTGGAATTTTCCCAATTTAAAACTACTTTCACAGCAAATTATATCACTTCCATAGATGTATTGTAGATACTAGCAACTTCATCTGGATGTTTTGAACATTAAATAAGATGATGTATCCTATAGGTATAGACATGGCAGTTTGAACAGGCTCCGTCATCACTAGCTAAGAGACCGCTTCCATATGTTAGCCCCATTGCAAGCAATTTTTAAAATAGTTTACCAAAAACTTCATAAATTTTGAGTGACTGTAGGCTTTCAAGGTGGATTATGGTATTAATTAAGGTAGGCTGGGTTATGTTATGGTGACAACTCCCACATTTCAATGACTTCACACAATATATGATATTCTTGTTCATGCAAAGTTTGCTACAGGATAGTTGCTCCAGAGTGGCTCTCTTCCATAGGAAGACTCAGCAGTCTAAGCTACTTTGATCTGTTCATCCTGCAGTCTCAATACAGGCCTCTTCCATAACCACTAGCTAGAGGAAAGGAGAGAGGGGATGTCACACTGGTGATTAAATGCTTTGAGCAGGAAGGACACACATCTCTTTCTGTTCTTAATCAATTGGCCAGAGGAATTCAGACCAACTACAAAGGGAATAGGTAGTCTTCCACGTGTCTGGCAAGAGAACAGAATATTGGAGAGCAGAGTAATCCATAACCTGTCTATCAAATCCATAAAAAGACTAAACCATGGTAACATTCAGCCCATCAATGAAAACAGTATACACTGCTTGTTCTTTGGACTCCTAAAAGGTGAAAGCTATGCTCATTCTTATCCTTGAATCCTTCCCAAGCATTTGTGCAGAGCTGTATATTGAGAGTACTAAGTTTCTAGCTACTGTAGGCAGTGACTAGATAAGAAGATAACGAGGAATACTGAAATTGAGATGCAATTGATCTAATGATATTTAACAAATCTTTACATCTTGAGATAGGTAAATGCATACATAAGTTATTTGGATACGTAAATAGGATAAATAAATATAGGAATAAATAGATTAGTTTTTGACCTGAGATTTTAGTGAGTCAAACTGATACTAATAATTTAAAACACACAATCACAGATTTTACTATTAGGAAGAATTTTTTCACTGTCAAACTTTCCTGAAACAAATTGGATAGGCTTGAAAAATAGGACGTGGTCCACCCTTAAAGTAGCCACATATATTCTATGACAACTCAACAAGAAGCTGCCAATGAAAATCAAATTTTAGGTCAGCAGCAGTATGGCAGAAAGGAGGGGCAGGGAGCTGGACTATAATGCTAGGTGTCTTTAGAGTATATTCCTGAAATATTTCTGTAAAAGCTCATACCACGCAAATAATTAAAAGCAAAAACTTCATAAAACCTTAAATTACCCATCTCTATTATTTGTTCTACATTATACGAGAATTCAGTTGTTAAAGTAGAAATAAATTTAAGATAAAATGCATTGATATCAATTGTTTTTCTTCTTAGGAATTTTCTAAGCACTTGGCATCTTTCCAATAAGATATACTAGGTTAACACACCATTGATGTATATTTAAGAAACTTTTATGTACCATCAGCGTATTTAAGATCCTTCCATTCTTGTTCGTATTTGGAGAGATGAGGGAGTAACTTCCATATGCTGAGAACGCCAACCAAATTAATGATTCCGAAATCATATAAACTACTGCCATATCACAATTTGAGTAAGACAAAATCCAAAGCAGTTTAGGTAACATAAAATACTGAATAATCATGAAAATTAGTGGATTGTGAAATGAATTACCACCTACCGTCACCGATGAAGCTGGCCCAAGACTCTCCACTTTATTAAAGAAGGCATAAAGTATATGAGAGTGAAAGAATTTACAATGCCTGAAGCTCAAAATACACCCACTCAATTGTTTTCTTGCTGCTGTTTGCAAACTATTACAACAGAATATAATCTATTTTACTGGTCATTTGAGTTTTTGCAGCAAATAAATCCCTACACATTGCTTCCTGCCCAGCTTTGCCCTTTCATCATTTAAATCATGCAGCTTGGATTTGGACTGACTCATAATCTGAAGCTCCTGGATATTTAAATCTTATCACTGATGTCACGTTAGGTTTCCAGACAGTTGGCTAAATTAATTCTATTCACCTCATTCTCCATCTCTCCAACTGAATCAGTGTGGTATCTGTGGAGAAGAATCTCCTGCACCTTACTGTGCTCATTTTCCAAATAGTACTGAGCTAAAAAGCAACTAGTTATATGCTATGCTCTGGTGGATCCCAGATAATATGAAAAAATTCTAATATTACAAGTCCAGAATACAGGATATCACGTAAACCTATTAAATACTGAATGAAAGCATGAATACCTGCTCTTCAATGGGGGTGAGGGTCCACCACTCAGGATTACATGTATACAGGTTAATTGTCTCAGTAAGATTGCTTTCGGCCATGAGCAACAGAATGCTCATCCAAGAGTATTGAACAACAGCGCATTTAATTATCTCACGTGAAAGAAACTTTCAAATAGGTAGAAGGGGGTGATAAGCAGTGGCTCCACACAGCAGAATGCTGGGTTGATTTCTCTCTCATTTTCCTCCTCTCATAATGCAAGATGTCTGCAGAAGCTTCCAATATCACATCCTTATAGCAATGATTCAAGTGGGAAGAAATAAGAGGGTGGGAAAAAGGGTTCTTCTTCCCTGTTTCTCTTCTAACAGGAAGGAAGCCCAAGCTGATATCCTCTCACATCTTATTGATCAGAACTGCGTCTATGACCACCCATAGGGCATGGTGGACTGGGAACATACCTACTATTTTCAACCATTGAAGGCACTGTCCCCAGTAAGAAAGATGGGAGACAAGATGGCTGCTGAGGTGCAACCAACAGTGTCCAACACAAAACGTACCCGCTTTCAAACATAAGGGAAGTCACAGGGATCAAAGCCTTAATTGCCCTAGTGATGTCCGTGATAACTACATTCTTCACTGTTATTTTCCTTATGGAGACATAGATGGGGGTAAGGTGATGTCATTTTTCTTATCTATCTAGAAATCTAGTGGACTATGGTATCCATGAACTGAGATCATTTATCAGAGCTGTTATGGCTTCTTAGCCATATTTTAAAAATTGATTACCAGGAAGATATCCTGTTAGGGAATAGCTTTTAAAATGAGTTCACTGAGCACCAACAGCACTGACCCCTCCCCACCAAGAAAATAGATATAAAGCTTAAAATCAAAAGAGAAAATCATATTCCTAAAAATAGTACCAAAATCAATGTGCAGAGGAGATAGCACGTATGAGCAGGAGAGGGGCTACAGAAGAAAATGGTGTTTTGTGGTCATATGATCAAGGCAATAAAGAAAGTAGAGTGAAAATAAAAAGTCTTCTGAGAGGAAGAAGGAAGCTTTTGGAGCAAAGGAGTTAGGCCCTGAGAAATCAACAGGGAACATATGCCATGTCAGCCTCAGGCCCACCCATAGGAAAGAAGCAGATGTGAATGTCACCTAAAAGGCAAACTGGATTAGAATCCTTCACATGCACCAGTAGGGAGACAGTTACCATCCACTCCAAAGAGCAGCAGCCTATGTCATTGCCTCTCTATGTTGGGCAGACAGACTAGGATCCTGCGATTGGCCCCTGTAATTTCTGCCCCTTGGTATTCCCACCCCATATGATCCTCTCTCCTGGAGTGTGGGTGGGACCTATGACTTGCTTCTGGCCAACTGAAAATGGCAAAGGTGAAAAGATTTTGCAGAGGTAATTAGGCTCCCAATCAGCTGGTTTTGAAACCAAACGGGAGACTACCCTGCGTGGTCCTGACTTAAATGGATAAAAGCCTTTGAAAGAAACAGTGGCCCTCCTTGAATGAAAGACTCTCCTTGTTGGCTTCATAAAGTAAGAGGCCATAGAGAAGACCATATTGCCTGGAACTATAGGTGGCCTCTGGAAACTGTGATCAGCCTTCTAGCCATGGATAGTAAAAAGCTGTCCCCCCACCCCCCGCCCCATTATACAGCCACCAAGTAATCAATTCTGCCAACAACCCAAAGTACTTTGAAGGGGATTGCTCCCCAAGTTGAGCCTCCAGATGAAGCACAGCACAAACAAAATCTTGATTACAGCCTTGTAAGACCCTAAGCAGAGGACCCAGTTAAGCTATGCTCAGACTCCTGACCTATAGAAACTATATGATTAAAAATAATGTGTTGTTTTAAGCTGCTAAGTTTGTGTAATTTGTTTTACAGCAATAGAAATCTAACGCATTATGTTTACTACCCTGGTATCTCCCCTCTACCATTAACATCTTATTTTTACACTGAAGATCTTTTAGTTACTACCAAATGCTTTGCATGTTTCTCAAAAACAAGCAGGTCATTATTTTAATAGTTAAAATATAGGCTGGAGAGCAAATAGTTGTGAAGAGTAGCAGAGAGGACAGAGCTTCAGTTAGTAATAATAGCTAGGGCCAGCCGTGGTGGCTCACACCTGTAATCCCAGTGCTTTGGGAGGCTAAAGTGGGAGGATCACTTGAGGACAGAAGTTTAAGACCAGCCTGGGCAACATAGCAAGATCTCATCCATACACAAAATTACAAATATTAGTTGGGCATGGTGGTGCAGGCTGAGGCAGGAGGATTGCTTGAGCCCAGGAGTTCAAGGTTGCAGTGAGCTGTGATCGTGCCACTGCACTCCATCCTGGGCAACAGACTGAGACTCTGTCTCTAAAAGATAATACTAGTACCAATAATAGTAATAGCTAACATTTATTGAGCATTTGCTATATACTTTGAGCATTTATACTATTCTAGTTTTTATATACATATTTGAATTCACTAAAATAAGGCTGGTACCTCTAACTTCATGTGTACAGATAAAGAAACTTGGATAAAAAGAGTATGAGAAACTTGTCTAAGTTTACTCAACTAGAAATTTGTAAAGCTAATTTGTTTGAGTTGAGGTACTATGCTCCAGAGCCTGTATTCTTAGCCACCATGACTTATTCCCTCCCTCTCAATACAAATATATGGTCATGCATTAGCCACACCTAATAAAGACATCACTCAATCCCTAATTATATGTGCATCATTGATAAATTGCCGTCAGGAATAGACCTCCATAGTCATTTTGCTCTGATGAACCATTCTCGAGCTGACTGCTTCCCTTCGCATGGCATCTCACTCTCACTCCACACCCACTGAACTCTGCAGAACACGCCAGTAGAATACAACTTAAGACATTATATTTTTAAAACTGCAGAATGCATGAACTACTGTCTATGTATGAATCTGAGACTAGCTAGAGAATTCCATGCTATATGAAAAAAGCATAGATGCACTAGTTGGGTGTTGGTAAATTAGCCACCTAATGTCTCTGGACTTCAGATATATAATCTGTAAAATGGGAATAAGAGTATCACAAGGGTGTTGTGAGCACCAAACGAAAAAAGTGTGGAAAAGAGATTTATAAACTAAAATTCTGCACCCATGGATATGCTTAGCTTATCATCAGAGGAATGAGTGCACATTGCTTTCACCGTATTGCACAGAATAATTCTGAAGGAATGAAAGTTGGAGGCCCTTGAGAAGGCTTCTTAGCATAAGAATTTTATATTTAAGATTGAGTTGATAAATAAGAAAAGAGTACTGCTCTCCTACCAAATATCAGCAATGTTTCACTCTGGTCATAGTGCAGACACAATGTTGAAGTTAAAATTTGGGGTTTGTTCCTTCGGGACGACTCTGTCATTTTTTGACCTGTTAGGTTTCAGGATATGTTTCAAAGCAAGAAGAAAAATTATATTTTGAGGTGACTGTAACTACCTTTTCTGTTGCTGAGATTGCATGTATTGTATCTATTTAACCCCTATAAAGGGGGCATGAAATAAAGGGATCATGGGTGTATCATGAGAGCCTTTTCCAAAAGGCAACATTTATTTTGAAGTGTTTGGATTGCCGAGACAAAGATTTCTCTCCAATGTACAATTCATCAACCTCCTTACTCACTGTAAAATCAATCTGTTCTGTTTGTATGACATAAACAACAAGTCATTTCTCAGGAATGAGGCAGACCATATGTGAAGGTGTTTCAGAAAAGCACAACAGGGAATACGCCAATCAAAGAAGCATCTGCATTTTATTTCAATGTCAAATCACATGTGTGTTATAAAAAGGAAAGTGTATCAGTTTTATTAAAGAATAACCTTCCTGTTGTGATGTGTATAGTTAACCTATACCTCCCCTAAGCAGTACAGTCAGGTCAGCCACATAAACAACTGTCCGAGAACACAAAAGGAGCTCAGCCTGTGTGGTCAGCAATGTGCATTTTGCAAACATCTGGGCATATGCCTATTCCCTACCTTTGTAGCCGGGAGGAGACTTGCCACAGAGGTAATTCCATCATATGCATTTTCCCCCAAATCAGCACTCCCATCAATGCACTGATAAATATCAAAGCAGCTTGAAATTGATAGAAAGAGGAAACTATGAGAAGACTAGCAGACTTCTAGGGAGAATCTACTTTTTATGATTGGGACTGAATTGAAATGGAAAGGAAGTGGGTTCTGGTGTCATTTCCACTTCTTATTAGCTGGATGACCTAAGGCAAGTCACTTAGCTTCTGTAGGTCACAGCTTTATACTTGTATAAACTGACAGGGCTGAACCAAATAATCCCAAAACCTCTTTCTGCTCTACAAATATGTGATTCTCTGGTTGCTTACCCACGAAGTTACATTTGAATACTAATGGAAATATTTTAAGATTGTCTTGTTACTAACCTTCTCCCCATTTAGGAGTTAGGTACCTCTGAAAACTATGTTAACTTCTTTAAACCACTGGAGTGACATCTACTGTTTTGAAACAGTCTTCAGTGCAATTTCCAGTGGTACTTAACACATAATCTGGCTTACTTCTTTGGAGAAATCACTGTACAAAGATTAAGGTACTGCATTAGGAAACAGGGAACCCAATTCACTCCACAGGGAATGGATTCTTAGCTCTGTTTACACAGGCAAATGAGTGGCTATTTGCATAATTAACTGAATGGACACTGTAAACATTCTCCCTGAAGTCCTTTCACTCATAGAAAATAATAATTAAAGCTTCCCAGTGGACAGTATCTTTTATGACCTGAAATGCATATATATACACACACATATATGCCATTTATCTCTATATACTCATGTCTAATATATAATTTTTAGGATTCAACTGTTCATTTTCTTTTCTGTAGGACAGAATATACATGTGTCACCTACAAAGTATCAGTAGGGCTCATACAGCTACTGGTTTCAAGCAGGCTAGAAATTATAAATGTTAATAAGAGGTAATAGAGGAAGTATAACTAGCAAATCAATAGCCTTGGCCATAGGGAGCATTAAACCGAAATCACTGCAGCTTAGTACGTGGGAGAGAAGAAGGAATCTCTAGTTCTAAGTAATAGAATATAAAATTCCAGGGAAGGATTTGGGTGGCCTGGTTCATATCACATGCCAACCCCTGGGCCAATCACAGTGGTCATAGGAACATAACATATATCACGCCCAACCCCATGGGGTATGGGTAAGGTGAAGGGAGATCTGTTATCAGAAAAGAGGGGAAGCAAAGGCACTTTTGGGAAAGAAACATGTCCACCAAGAAGAAATGAGAGCCACCACAGACAATCTGACTCAGAACATCTAAAGTCATCCTCAAATTTTGTACCACTGACCTTTTCTCCAGAACTTTCTTCTGGAAATACCAATATTTCTTATTTTACCCTAACTTTTGTATATTACATCAACAAACATGTATTCAGTGTTTGCAATTTATAAAAGTATTGAGGAATATCTTGGGCAGTTCATATCTTCCAACGCATAAGCAAAAGATAGTCAACCTGTCATACAGGAATATATCTCCAAGTAAAAATGTAAACATCTTGTGAATAGAGGTCTTGCAGCTGAGAAAAAAGGCAGTCATGATGCAGACTCTCTCAGGGACTATCCCAAAGATTGTCACCTAAGATTACCTGACCCTGCTGGCAGCTGACCGACTAGAGTGAGATGTGTAGGAACAGGGATGTCATTAGGGGCAACTCAGCTGAATATCTTTTTGGTTGAGAAAAAAAGTACGATTGTCTTAAAATTATGTTTCAGAAGCCATTTTTAAAAAATTATTGGCAGCTACAAATGAAATAAACTTGCATTTGCTTAACTAAGAGTCCTATACATCAAAAATATGTATTAGAACCTCCTGAAGCTTTCACAGTCTACCAAATTCACCAACATTGGCATATACAAATGAGTGCTGGAGGAAAAGGGAGGAGTGAGTTGGGGGTAGGAGATAGAGCATATCAGACAGAAAGAAAGAAAACATACACATTTAAACTTGCTGCACTGCAGCAAATGCTTCCCACCCGACGTCAAATAATATCTTTGAAGCTGGGTAGTACAGTATTCTGTGTTAAATGCATTTTATGGGGATTTGGAGAGGATTTAGGTAAAGGCTGCCCCAATAAATGATTTACCAGCTCTAATAAAACATCAAGGAAATTGTTCAGATTGTATCTCAAACCATTTAAAACAGACATTTATAGAGGTTTCAGCAGCCTCCATATATCCCATATTACCCTTTTTTTTAATGGTTCAAGAGAAGGGAGAGATTGGAAGTCAATAAATAGGTATAATAGCCAAGGGGGCTGGGAGAGAGAGAGAAGTGATCACGTATTTCTCCTTCTATTCGCTCATTCGGTAAGTATTTGCTGGTCATATTATGTACCAGGTACCCTAAAGCTAGGACGTGGTGACCCAGGAGTGACCAGATAAGGGGGATTCCTGCCTACAGCTTCTGTTTAGTCAGAGGAAACAGAAATGAACAAATCAATGAAATAAACAGGAAAGATTATTTTATATTGGGGTTAAGTACTTTAAAGGAAACCAACAAGGGGATGAAAAAGCAAATTGCCAAAATAGAGGTGGGTCCCACTTTGCACAGAGAGTCAGGAAAGGCTTCTATGGGAGATAAAGTGGATGCTGCAACCTCCAATTACATCGATAGGAACAGGCAGAACATGCTAGATAAAGTAGAAAGGTGCTGATGTCATCAAGCATTCAGTGTGTCTGAAGAACAGAAAGAAAGGCAGATACAGAAAGTGATAAATCATCTCAGAGTGACCTATGCCCTGTATTTTAACACTTGGAAAATGTATTTCCTTAAAATGTATTATTAATAATGTTAATAATAATTGCCTTTATTAAAAATCTATGTGTTTTAGTTGCTGTAAGAATATCTTCTGTACCTTATCTCTCAACTTTCACAATATCCATCAAATCCCAAAACACAGATATTATTATTCTAGTTTGACACAGGAGAAGGCAGCCTTAGAGAGCTCAGACAAATTGTTCATGATTACACAGCAGTGGCAGAACTGGAATTCATACTCAGGTTCATCTATCTACAGAGCCTACACCTTTTTGTTTCCTTTAACTTGTTTTGTTCAGCAAATATTTGAACCCTATGCGAGGAACTGTGCATACAGAAATGAATGAAGCAAAATGTTGTGGACTGTTTCTAAAGATGGCCACACAGTATCTTCCATTCCAACATGCCCCTTTGCAATATCACCTTTCCACTCCTGCATCAGGAGGGAAGTCTATTCCTTCTCTTGCTAGCCTTGAGACTTATTTTGACGAAAAGAAGAGCTTTCCATTATGTCTTGCCTGAATTTCCAGCCCTCAGAATTGTGAGCAAAAAAAAAATGGTTCTTTCAAGAAACGAAGCCTTGAAAGGGGTTTAGTGATTTAGCATGAACAAAATGCATAAGGAGCTCAGCCTGGAGAGGGAAACAAGCATACAAATATCTTTTTTTTAAATTTTATTATTATTATACTTTAAGTTTTAGGGTACATGTGCACAATGTGCAGGTTTGTTACATATGTATCCATGTGCCATGTTGGTGTGCTGCACCCATTAACTCGTCATTTAGCATTAGGTATATCTCCTAATGCTGTCCCTCCCCCCTTCCCCCACCCCACAACAGTCCTCAGTGTGTGATGTTCCCCTTCCTGTGTCCATGTGTTCTCATTGTTCAATTCCCACCTATGAGTGAGAACATGCAGGGTTTGGTTTTTTGTCCTTGCGATAGTTTACTGAGAATGATGCTTTCCAGCTTCATCCATGTCCCTACAAAGGACATGAATTCATCATTTTTTATGGCTGCATAGCATTCCATGGTATATATGTGCCACATTTTCTTAATCCAGTCTATCATTGTTGGACATTTGGGTTGCTTCCAAGTCTTTGCTATTGTGAGTAGTGCCGCAATAAACATACGCGTGCATGTGTCTTTATAATAGCATGATTTATAATCCTTTGGGTATATACCCAGTAATGGGATGGCTGGGTAAAATGGTATTTCTAGTTCTAGATCCCTGAGGAATCACCACACTGACTTCCACAATGGGTGAACTAGTTTACAGCCCCACCAGCAGTGTAAAAGTGTTCCTATTTCTCCATATCCTACAGACAAACAGAGAGCCAAATCATGAGTGAACTCCCACTCACTATTGCTTCAAAGAGAATAAAATACCTAGGAATCCAACTTACAAGGGATGTGAAGGACCTCTTCAAGGAGAACTACAAACCACTGCTCAATGAAATAAAAGAGGATACAAACAAATGGAAGAACATTCCACGCTCATGGGTTGGAAGAATCAATATCATGAAAATGGCCATACTGCCCAAGGTAATTTATAGATTCGATGCCATCCCCATCAAGCTACCAATGACTTTCTTCACAGAATTGGAAAAAACTACTTTAAAGTTCATATGGAACCAAAAAAGAGCCCGCATTGCCAAGTCAATCCTAAGCCAAAAGAACAAAGCTGGAGGCATCACGCTACCTGACTTCAAACTACACTACCAGGCTACGGTAACCAAAACAGCATGGTACTGGTACCAAAACAGTGATATAGATCTATGGAACAGACCAGAGCCCTCAGAAATAACGCTGCATATCTACAACTATCTGATCTTTGACAAACCTGACAAAAACAAGAAATGGGGAAAGGATTCCCTATTTAATAAATGGTGCTGGGAAAACTGGCTAGCCATATGTAGAAAGCTGAAACTGGATCCCTTCCTTACACCTTATACAAAAATTAATTCAAGATGGATTAAAGACTTAAATCTTAGAACTAAAACCATAAAAACCCTAGAAGAAAACCTAGGCAATACCATTCAGGACATAGGTGTGGGCAAGGACTTCATGTCTAAAACACCAAAAGCAATGGCAACAGAAGCCAAAATTGACAAATGGGATCTAATTAAACTAAAGAGCTTCTGCACAGCAAAAGAAACTACCATCAGGGTGAACAGGCAACCTACAGAATAGGAGAAAATTTTTGCAACCTACTCATCTGACAAAGGGCTAATATCCAGCATCTACAATGAACTCAAACAAATTTACAAGAAAACAAACAACCCCATCAAAAAGTGGGTGAAGGATATGAACAGACACTTCTCAAAAGAAGACATTTATGCAGCCAAAAAACACACAAAAAAATGTTCATCATCACTGGCCATCAGAGAAATGCAAATCAAAACCACAATGAGATACCATCTCACACCAGTTAGAATGGCGATCATTAAAAAGTCAGGAAACAACAAATATCTTTAAAATAATGTGAGTGTTCCCATATTTATTGCAGCATTATTCACAATAGCCAAGATACACAAGCATCCTACATGTCCATTGATGGATGAAAGGATAAAAAACACAGTATATATAAAGACAACTGAAATACTATTCAGCCTTACAAGAGAAGAAAGTTCTGTTATTTGTGACAACACAGATGAACATGAAGGACACTATGTTAAGTGAAATAAACTAGGCACAGAAAGAGAAGTATTGCATGATCTTATTTATATGTGGAATCTAAAAAGTTGAGCCTACAGAAGCAGAGAGTAGAAGGATGATTACCAGAGGCTGAGGAATGGGGAGGTTGGAATGTTGTACGTCAAAGGATACAAAATTTCAGTTGGACAAGAAGAATAAGTGCAAGAGTTCTATGGTACAAGATGGTGACTGCAATTAATAGCAATATATTGTATACTTGAAAATTACTAAGAGAGTGTTCCCATAAGAAAAACATAATTATGGCAGGAAATGCATATGTTAAATACTTTGACTTAACAATCACAAAAAGTATACATAATTCAAAACATCATGTTATACACCATAAATATATACATTATTTACTTGTCAATTAGAAAATAAATGACTTTTAAAATTTAAAAGTAGTGTGAGTGGCATCATGAGAGAGCAGCAGAGAAGCATTTAAGTCAGTGTTGAGCAGAGGTGGACAAACTTTTTTGGGAAAGATCCAAATAGTAAATAATTTAGGTTTTGTGGGCCACACTTTGTCTCAAGGAGGTAATTCTGCCATTGCAGAGGAAAACAGCCAAAGACAATATATAACCAAATGAATGTGTCTGAGTTCCAATTAAACTTTATTTACAAACGCAGAGGGAGAACAGGATTTGGCCCCAGGAGCTGTAATTGCCAGCATCTGGCCTTCTTAGAGCATCAGAGGAAGCCAACTGAAGGCATAGTGCCTGAGAGTAGCATCTTAAAGGATCAATCAGAAACTGAAGCTCTGAGATCCTGGGAAACCCTTCAGCCTTTTAACTTAACACATAAGATAATAACCACATTGTGGCACTGCATTTTCTAGACTCTGAAAGGTCATTCCCGAAGGGCAACAGGGAGCTGAGTTATCAGAGAAGACCTGGAAAACAGGGGAAATGGAAGAGCTGGGAGCCTGAGGGCTTAATGAAGCTTTTCCTCCAGCCCTGGTGAACACCGAATAAGAATTAAGAACTTAGCATATGACTCACTAGAAGCTCCAGCCCTCCCACTGCATTAGTCTGTTCCCACATTGCTACAAATATACTACCCAAGACTGGGTAATTTATAAAGGAAAGAGATTTAATTGACTCACAGTTCAGCATGGCCAGGGAGGCTTCAGGAAACTTACAACCAGGACAGAAGGGGAAGCAAACGCGTCCTTCTTCACAGGGTGGCAAAAAGGAGAACGAATGAGTGCTCAGTGAAGGGGGAACCCCCTTAGAAAAACACCAGATCTCATGAGAACTCACTCACTATCAGGAGGACAGGAAGGGGGAAACTGCCCCCATGATTCAATTACCTCCAGCTGGTCCCTCCCACAACACATGGGGATTATGGGAACTACAATTCAAGACGAGATTTGGATGGGGACACAGCCAAACCATATCACTCATCTACATACATCAAAGTAAGCACCTAAAACCTCCGTTCTAGAAGTTATATTACTGAATCTAATCTAACAAGTATGCCGCTACTCCCCTTAGGGACTACCACAGAGTTTCTGAAGAATAGGGAGCATGTCTTTTTCTCACTAGCAAATAGCATCTCTTGTACATGTTTTCTTTCTAGGAGAGCCATGCGTGTTTCTTGTCTTTGAGCTCTGTAGCTTCCCTTTATGCCTGATGCTTCTCAGTCACAGACCTGCTTCTCTTAATCTGGAAAACAACTCACTCTTTAGCCTGAATACCACACTCTGGCAGCATCAGGAAAAGCATTGGTGAAAGCATTTAGAGTTCTAAGTTAAGAACAATGGGAGTTCTAAGTTAAGACCAATGGGAGTTCTAAAAAATGTGACTGGGCACAGGAAATTTGAGCTGATACCATGTTTTCAGATGGTGGTTCCAGCATGGAAGAGTGAAAGCAAATTCTGAGAACCAAATCAGATAAATGCCCAGTGGAAAAAGAATTTCAGGAATAGATCTTGGGGTGGACAGGGAGGCCATGGGTAGGTATGAATGACTTTGACTAGGTACCATCTCTTCTTTCCCAGGTCACTCCTTGTGTCACATGGCCAGTCATTCTTCCTCACCACCACTGAGGGACACCACCATTGCAAAATTCTGTACTCCATACCTGAGAAGATCCATTGCTCACTCTTTTATGCTTTTTTTTTTTATGTTTGTTATGAAACGGGAAAGGTTCCCTTGTCCCCTTGCAGGGCATGTCCCCTTCTCCTTACCTCTGAGAAGATCCATTGCTCACTCTTTTATGCTTTATGTTCGTTATGAAACAGGAAAGGTTCCTTTGTCCCCTTGCAGGGCATGCAATGGGGGTGTGGCTTGCTTCTTCAGTGCCCCACTGCTCAAACCTCTAGGGGACCATATAGATGGGCAGGCTTTGGGGCTCTGACCCCACGGCAGTGTCTAGGGGTGAATGTTTATAGCTAAAGCCCCAGTGGGCATGTATTACAGAGTGCTCTTTTAGTTTAGCTTCCATAGGCAGCTTGTGTTAATCAGCTCAATTAGACCGTCTTCTTTGTCGCAAGGACAGAGGACTTTCTGTATCCCAGGTCCTTGCCTTGGTGTGCTGGAAGAATCAGATCAAACCTAGGTTTGGAGAATAAATGCAAAGTTTTATTGAGTGGAGGTAGCTCTCAGCAGATGGAAGAAGCCAGAAAGGGATGGAGTGGAAAAGATCTCCCCTGGAGTAAGGCAGCCCGGGCTCTCCTCCAACTGCCCCAGCCAAACTCTGTGCCATTCTGCCAGTCAGTGGCCTGCCAGCCTGTTGCTGCCTGTCAGTGTGTCCCTCTCGACATCCAGCCACCCATGTGTTCCTCTGCTGATGTGCTCCTCTCTACATCCAGCCACCTGTGTGTCTGCCTGCTAGGGTCTTGGGGTTTTTATAGGCACAGGATGTTGGTGTGGCAGGCCAGGGTGAAAATGCAACATTTGGGCAGGAAAACAAAAATGCCTGTCCTCACCTAGGTCCATGGGCACAGGCCTAGGGGTGGAGCCCTAGCCGGGAACCACACCCTTGCCTGCTTCTGTATCATTTAAAGGGACCATGCCCTTCCCTTCCCAGCACTTCTCTTCCATATCAGTTATATGCACATTCACGGAAACAGATACACCCATAAACACATCACCAAGTAGAGAGAGCAGTAATTATGACTTGCTTAGATCTTAAGTGAACTAAGGGATCCAGCATGTGTCAAACCCAACTATCCCCCTAATTCCATCTCTGGACTCTGCCTACACCAATTTGTTACCATTTCTCTATTACAATCTTCTCCCCAAGACTTGGCTCAAACTTTTTTTGAGAACCCTTCTCCATTCTCTAGTAAATTTAGCCATCATCTTCTCTGTGTGTGCATGTTGCACTTTGAGCGATTTTTAAAAATACCATCATCAGATTACACTGATGTTTTTAAACATTAATATTCCTCATTGGACTATGAACTTTCTCAAGTCAGAGTACACAGTCTATAGCCTACAATAGGAATGCAATCAATATTCTGAATAAACAAATAATAAAATAATAATTCTTGTTGGAGTCAATAAATTTAAATTGGAAAATGAAAAGAAAGGATATAGTGACTCACCAAACAGAAAATCGGTGTTCCTCCAGTTCCTCCAAGTAAGATATGTCCTGTGAATAATCTTCAGCTTCTCCAATTCTCCGAACAGTTCATTTTCCTTTCACAGAATGATCCGTCAGGCTATCTCCCTTGTCAAAGAAATTAACAAATATGAAAAAAATGAAGTATTTTATTAATAGCAGATAGAAAGTTCACCTTGTTTCAGAGACATTTTCCCCAGAATGACTTATAGAATCGTTGATCATAAAGAAGCATCGTTAGGCATGGGTTTTGCATTGAAATTATTGTTTTATGCTCCAGATACCCTCACCAAATTTTTATCTCTGTAATGGCAGAGACCATGACATGTTCACTTTTGTATTATTTCACGTGGGAAAGCTTATGTAAATGTTGTCAGAATGGAAAGACAAACATAATGATGGTCACAGTGTTTGTACTGAATCAGGACTTCTGGATGCAAGTGAAATAAATGCAACTTGAACTAGCTCTCAACAGAGTAATTTGAAAGCAGGTTTGAACAAGTCTATGGAGAAGGCAGAGAGAAGGAAATTCTGCTGAATTTCAAGAACACAAGAATCAAGGACTTGAAGGCTACCAGGACTCTCTTTGCCTCTGTACTGTGCTCTGGCAGGTTACTTCATTCTAGCATTGTCACCAATAACTCCTGAGTCCCCCCGCCTGCGATTCTCAACAGCATCCATTTAAGCACAGGAATTGCATAATGTCTACGGAGCTCCTTACTGGAACTTGAGAAAATTATGTAACCTGTGATGATGGGTTCAGAAGGCAGACTGAGCCCCGTGGCTCAACTAAGGTTCTTGGGGCCCTGCTACGGCGGGGAATAGGGAGGGGGAGCAGCTAACCTAGCAGGGCTCTTCCTCCCTCTCCCACCATAAAAGCTCGGTTTTTACCTGTTGTATTTATTGGGGTCTTTTACTATAAATGATACTGACATGGTTGGGATGTTATGTAATCCCCAGTGTTGAAGGTGGGGCATAGTAGGAGGTGCTAGGATCAAGGTGGTGGATCCCTCATGGCTGGCTTGGTGCTGTCCTCAAGATAGTGAGATCTGGTTGGTTAAAAGTGTGTGGCACCTCTCCCGTCTCTCTCATGGTCCTGCTCTCACCATCTGATGTGCCGGCTCCCACTTTGCTTTCTGCCGTGACTGTAAGGTTCCTGAGGTCCTCACCAGAAGCACATGCTGCAGCTATGCGGATACAGCCTGCACAAGCATGAGCCAATTAAGCCTCTTTCCTTTATAAATTCCCCAGACTCAGGTATTTCTTTATATCAACGCAAGAATGGCCTAACCCACATGCTGATAAGGAGTTTGAAAATCATTAGTCTAGAGAAGTAGAAAATCAGGCATGACTTGCATTTGTAAGATAGTTTTGTTAAAACTCCTCTTCCTTTTTCTTTAGAGCCTTGTCAAATGTTTTAAATGATTATTTGTAAGAGGTCAGTTGGTTGAAATTCCCTGATATTAGTCCATACAAGTTTTAGCACAACTTCGTAGTTGGAATAGCTTGAAATCACAAAATGTTGCTTTGGGCTGGCAGGTTGTTGTAGCCAAGAAAACCTAAGCATGAAACTTGGGTGAATTAGATGTGTCATCAAATCCCCAGTGAACTCAACAAGTCTCATTTCTTTTACTGTGAAATCAATCAATTTGATTACCTTAAGAACAAAATCCAGTTACGACAGGTATCCATTTAAAGTAAGTGCCTTTCATTGTGGTCCTTTTTATCCTTTTTAGCTTCTATAACATACAAGTATTTTTGAGTAGACTATTCAGTGTTGATATTTTTAATTACTCCATCCCTAAGTAAATTAAAGAGTACCAAGATTATTGAAAAAATACGAGATCTTTGAATTGTCCCAACTAAATATATTTGCTTGGCACACCTTGCCAGGTTGCTGAAAGAAAGCCTTTGTAACTATTTAAAATTTTAGTTTGATGGCATTTCCTTATGAATTGCTTAGATACTTTATTCAATCTCATTCAGTAGAAGGTTGAAATGGCTACCAAGAACTGTACCATAAATTTGGTTTACCCACCAAAGCCGCTGATTTGATAAAGTAGAGGTTGTTCATGACACAGTGCATAAATTGCTTTCTTTTTGGTTTCTCTATGAATATCTACATAGTTTCTTCAAACTAAATTCATAGCAGAAATTGGATGTAGCATATTTCTTTGTCTTCCACAGCACTTAACATGGTTATAAAGCATATAGTAGATCTCAAGAAATAGCAATTAGAGGCCATTTTATTAAGTACTCACATTATAATAACAACAGTTGACATTACCTCTAGTTGCCAAGTCATAAAGAAAAACACCCGTGAATACTAAACATTGCAAACATTTCTTGAACTTTTATTTTCCTTTAAGAAATATCTAAATTAATGCACTAAAAATTCCTTCAGATGGATTTTTGGGAAGACATAAAGTCATGGTAACTAGTTCATCTCCAAAGAACTGATCAAAAAGGGAAAAAATACAAAGAAATAACTTCTGATTCCAAAACAAAAGGTAAGTGTGTGCAGAGAAACTCCCAGGTAAGTACCAGGGTGTATGAAGCCTGTTCACATGGAAGCGCTTTCATAATCTAAACAGTCTTCCAAGCACAAATGTATATCTTAAATATATGCCTGAAAAACAATGCCTGAGCCATATTGTCAACACTCAGAAGACAGAAAATAGATTTTCTGCCTCATTACAACTATAAATTCTGTCTGTATTCTGAACCCTAAGAACATCATCATTAATTTTTTTCAACAGCAATGTCTTTAAAGAGATTAATATCTATACTTTAAAATAGAAATTGGTGGTATCAACTTATTCCAAAACATCGCATTGTATATGTTGTGTGTATTGTCACTCATATACCGACCTGCCACAGAAATCAAAAGCAAATCTTTAAATGTAAGTTGCTAAAACTTAGAATCTGACTTTCAAACTCATAGACTAAAAATCTGGTTTGTGAATATTGGTGGTCAAATACAACATCGGTCATGAAACAATGAATGAACATTCTTCCAACACAATGCAAATTGAGAGGTGAAAGTATTTTAAGGAATTTTGAAAATCTAAAATATCTAGTGCTATAGCAAAAAGGGTAGTCAGTTGGTGATCAGAAGACACATTCAAGTCTTTTTACTACTTTGTGAACTCACATGGATTATTTAAAGTCCATGAATTGAAGTTTTACATTTGAAGAATAGAGATAAGACACTCATGAAGATAAACATATATATTACATTAGATATATTATACATATATAATTTGTGTAACAATTTACACACATATATAATTTATGTATGTATATAATTCTTACAGGAGGTGTGAGAATAGCATGTAAAATGCTTTACAATACTAAGGATATAAGTATTGTCTAGTACCATATCCTATACAGCATAGGTGATCAATTGAATATTGAACACCCTTCCATTTCTTGTGCAGTTATTACGGCATTTCTTTGCAGCTGCTATGGAGAAAATGTTATAGGAGCCAAGTCTCAAAGTTAGCTGAGCCGACGACATATAACCCTATTTAATTGTGTCCTTTGGTAGGTAGCAAAGCTCAGGGTTCCTATATTGCCTAGGTTAGAAACTTTAAAATTAGTTGAGGATCCAGAGTGTTCTGCCCCTTTGCCATAATTCCTTTCATGAGCCAATCAGTTTACAGAGAAGGATGAGGGCCACGAACTGATGAGAGGATAAGTCTGTGAGTGCAGAGAGAGCTGGCAGTTCACAGGCAGTAATACCAGGGCACTGGAAAAGTATTACAGTGTCAGCACAGTTAAGCTCCACTTAGCAGCGTTTCTTCTCCAAATCCCTCACAGGGTTTTTGTGTGGGTCTTTGGGGAGAATTGTTCACCTGCTCATCTGGCCAGATGAAGGGCAAGGGGATTGTTTTCATCAAAAGAGAAAGCCTTAGAAGGAGGAAATGGTGAATAAAGGGCTGAATCCAGAGGATTACAAATGCTTTTGAACTGCCCTGGGAAGATCAGAAGTGAGCAGCCGTGGAAGTTTTAATGCTGGCCTAAGTGAGGCTCACCATTTTTTAAGAAGGCAGGGGAGGAAAGCTTGCGGTGGAAACGCTCTCATAAGAGGCTTGTGTTAATAAGATCACAGAATTGCAAGTCATAGATAACAACAACAAATACCAGGTGTGCCTGAACTATCAAAGCAAATAAATATGACATCATGTTCATTTCCATCAGTGCTATTATCATCATCCAAAAACAATCATAGCTCCTAATTAGATTCAGCCTAAATCCTGAGACCATCCAGCAGGAATACTCTTTCCCCTTTCTTTAACTCATGCCTCATGTGTTCACCAGAGAATTTTACAGGACAGACTTCCATTAATGTACCCAGGGGAAAACAAGTCATCCCTGGCTAGGTAGCTCAGGATATGCTAGAGAGACCCCTCAAGTACTGACTCCCTTGGGCTTCTGTTTCTGCCCACTGGAAGATGACTAGCATCTCTGGCCACTTGGCATCACACATGTAAACTGTTCTCTGATCATTTACATTTGAAAAACCGATGCTTCACATTTGACGTGCAACACTAACCGTATTTTCCCACAGCCACACAGCCATTTTATGAACTGCCTAGGTTAGCTTTTTTTTTTTTTTTTTTTTTGAGATGGAGTCTCGCTCTGTCCCCCAGGCTGGAGTGCAGTGGCGCGATGTCGGCTCACTGCAAGCTCCGCCTCCCAGGTTGACGCCATTCTCCTGCCTCAGCCTCCCAAGTAGCTGGGACTACAGGCGCCCACCCCTACGCCCGGCTAATTTTTTGTATTTTTAGTAGAGACGGGGTTTCACTGTGGTCTCGATCTCCTGACCTCATGATCTGCCCGCCTTGGCCTCCCAAAGTGCTGGGATTACAGGTGTAAGCCACCGCGACCGGCCTTGGTTAGAATTTTTTAAATTTAGTTGAAGATCCAAGTTAATTCCTGATACTATAAGAACATGAGAAAAAATAAAATGCTTAAATTGGAGTGTGGAGTCTCAGACTGAGACTGTTTATTGTCAAGAGGGTGGTATTTCTATGCTTAGAAGGTGGTATAAATGCCCTTACCCGTAACACTTGGTTGCTTATAACTTGGATGTGTCCTGGCTCTGTCATCCTACAGCACTGACGCGGCTGAGATGCAGTCCCAATATGCACATGCTGCCTCTGAAAGCCATTCAGCGTGAAGACACCTTCCCAATGTGCCTGGACCCCAGGGAAGAAGTTACTTTCCCAAGCAATTACTTCATTAAGTTTTAGAACAAAATATTAAAAATAAAATCAAAAGAGAACTCCTTGATTGAACATGTAAACTCAGAAAATATGGGGAAGAGTTTTAGTTTTTTAGAGTGAACATATTCATTCTCACCTTACCTGCTTTAGCCTTGCTTCTAATCCCAAAGTTTAAGGTCAACTACTGGCATGATAATTTTACAAAAATAATTAAAAGGCTAGTATTAGACCCCTAATATCGTAGAAGTCCCACAAACATCTTTTTTCATTAGTTTCCCACTGAGTATATGTAAAAGGACCTGAATACATAATATGTACTAAAAGAATGTAATATTGCTTCACCCATTTTTTACTTGCTAGAAGACTGCCCCATGGTTTCCATACCCTAGACCTGAAATTAAGATTATAAAAATCAAGAAGTAGAAAACATACCTAGCTAACAAAAGAAAAAGATACATAACTTATGTTTTTCCATGATTGCTACAAATACGGATTCTAGAGCCAGACGGTCTGGGTTCAAAACCCAGTTACATACTTTAATTAGCAATATAATTTTGGTTAATTTACTTCATTTTCCCATGCTTCATTTTTTCTCATCTCTAAGTTGGGGATAATGATGATAATACCAATATCTATCCCATTAATTCTCAGTGAGAATAAAATGAGTCATTTTTGTTGTAGACTGAGAAAATTTGCCAGCACCTAGTAATGTCCTAATTCTCAGTAAATGGTACCTCTCATTGTTGCAGATTTCACTAAACTTTTCATTTCAGAGCTTTTATCTTTAATACAGCCTGTTATATAGAAGATCTGCAATATAAAAAGTCTGCAATATAGAAACTATCACAATTGTACATGCTGTAAGTAGTCACCTGAACATTAAAAACACAGTCATTTATTTGATTAAATGATGGCCCACAATTTAGAGGTTAAAGAAGAACAGATTTACTTTAATGTCAGTAGTGACAGCAAGATGTGAAAGATGGCTCTGTAGAACTATATGCATTTAGCCAGGAAGGTATAAAATTAAGATAATGATTCAGATAACTTGTACACAAAGGGGCCATGTTGTAGGGACAGTCCGGGTTCTTTTACCTCAATTTTCTAGCAAAGCTAAATTTTTTAAATACTTAAAATTCGAAGTCACCTGGTCTAGGCAGATACAGATTTTTAAAATGTTAAGTATCTAAAAACCGGATCCAGTAATACAAGTAACATTAATTTGGCCAATGTTTTGGAAATCCAGGCTACTTAATTTATATAAGTTTACCAAGATAGTTTCTATACAGACTTCATGGCAGCCATGATCGTGCCAAATAAATCACTGAAACACAGCACAATCAGCACATTTTCTAATCGTCCTGCACAAACTGAAAAGAGTCTTGTAGACTGATTAATTTAACTAAAGTCTTCAATAGCTTAAAGAAGTCTGATTCCAATGTTATAAAAATTTATTGGCATTGCTGATTTCTCAATCGTCAGCCGCTTTACCACATCCCACACTTCAAAACCTGCTTTGAAGACCAAATTACTTTCTACCTGGAAATACATTTTAAGAAATCATAGTTTATAATCAGGGGCTGCTGTTTTCGAGGTCTTTCCACAGCCAACTTCTACAGCCTTCATCTTACCTGAGACTGTAGTTCATCGTCTTCTTTTAAGAGATTGGGATCATAGTCCATAAAACAGGGACCGATTTTTTTTAGGAATGCTCCCTAGGGTTAAAAACAAAAAGGTGGAAAAAAATACATGACACATTTTCACTTCAGAGGATGTGTAAGCTTACGCTGCTGAAATCAAAGAGCTTATATATGCCTTGACAAATGGGGGTAGAAGAAAGAATTCTAAAACGAAGGCCCTAAGCTGTGCTAGGTCCCTGGTTTTAATTCAGCCAGTGTATGAACTTCAAGTAGAACTCTACCCTCAGACAACACGGGATGTAATTTACAAGCAGTAGCTGTGTCTGGCCTACTTTCCTACCTCATCTGGGTAGGATTCTCTATCATCAGCTATGTTTCTGGGATCACATTTTCAAGAAAGCCTTCCTGCACCTTGTATCAATGGTCCAATATGAAACTCTGAGATTACAGAGATTTGGTCCCTGCCTGCAACCAGTGCTTCTCACCTTACTTACTCTCCCAGGAAACTGACTCATAAGTTTTGCAAGATAATATTAAAAAACAAAAAAGAGAACTCCTTAATTGAACATGTAAGCCCAGAAAATAGAGTTTTAGGTACCTTTGGCATATCTTGTGTGATTTGTTCTATATCAAGGTTTCTCAGCTGCGGCGCTATTGACATCTTGGGCTGGTTAATTCTGTGTTGTGGAGGCTGCCCTGTGCTTTTGTTTAGCAGCATCCCTGGCCTCTACCTTCTCAATGCCAGCAGCACCCTCTACCTAGCCCCCAACCACTAGTTGTGGCAACCAAAAATGTCTCTAGACTTTGCCAAATGTCCCTTGGGACAAAACATGGCCAGTTGAGAGCACTGTTCTAGACTGCAAACTCCTTAAGAGAGAAGGTGTCTTTTCACCCTTGCTTTTCCTATAGTGTCTTGCACAGTATTTCCGAACCAATCAGACGTTGCTTAAAGGAAAATAAATAAATAAATGGCAATAGCACTTATAAGCAGGCATTCCTACAGCTTTATGCCTCCGAAGTCATTGTGTTGACCACTCATTTCAGTGACCCATATGGCAAGGTCTATCCCCAGGGTCTTGTGACAAATATCCTGGCCCAGAAGATGCTGGTGTTTGGAGTGCCTCAGGAAAGCCACAGCTTTGATGTGGGGGTTGACCTGACAGTTTTTTTTTCAAAACAGATAGTGTGTGTTGTGAGCAGTCAAAGCCTTGTTTTCTGTCCCCCTTTCTCTCTCCAGGAATTGAATGGTGTCATCCCCTGTCTTTTGAAATTGCCCTTGTAGACTTTTTTTTTTTTTTTGAGACAGAGTCTTGCTCTGTTGCTCAGGCTGGAGTGCAGTGGCACAATGATCTCAGCTCACTGCAACTTCCACCTCCTGGGTTCAAGCAATTCTCCTGCCTCAACCTCCCGAGTTGCTGGGATTACAGGTATGCGCTACCACACCCGGCTAATTTTTTTGTATTTTTAGTAGAGAGGGGTTTTGCCATGCTGCCCAGGCTGGTCTCGAACTCCTGACCTCAGGCAATCCGCCTGCCTCGGCCTCCCAAAGTGCTAGGATTACAGGTATAAGCCACAGCACCTGGCCCCTTGTAGACATTTCACAATGAGATTTAAGAAGCGTAAGATTCTGAGGACATAGACTGTATGTCTGCATGCTTCAGAAATCTTTTCCTCCCAAAGGGTGACCCCGCCAGCTTCTTGCTCCCCAGTCTAGGTCTGTGTGGCTCAAGCATTTTGGAAAGTGATGGTTTCACTGTGTTTCTTGACACCGCCTCCAGTGTACTGCGCCAAGATAAAGGCAGATACTGAGAAATATCCTTCTTCATGGAAATTCAGATGGGTCAGGTGCGTCTTATTTGAAACACCTGATACTTCAGTCACATAGACCCCTGGAAGAGCTCCCTTTCTCTGGGTCTAAAACAGCATTTGTTGGTAGTGAGATTGTTATGGTCAAAATGATAATAAGAAAGGGAGGAGAAGGAAAAGTAGTGTAGAAAACATTTTTAGTTAGGTTTTAAATATATTATTTAAATATAAAATTTTGATAATAGTAATTTATATTAATCATAAATTAATTACATATTAAATTTATTAAATTAATCATTATAATGACTATATGTTTGCATATAAAACATTATATCTAAACATATATAAAACATACATAAACATGTTAAAACAAATATATAATTATATATTGCATATAATATGTAATTATAATCTAATGATTAATTTAATATTTATATATAATTGACATATATTATTATAATTATAATGGATTTAATGGTTACATTAAACATTATTTAAATACTATAATATTTATATATTTAGTATATATTTTTAATGTATTATTCTTTTTAAAGCCTTATAATTTAAATTCTTAGTGTATAATTTCTAGCTGGAATAACAAATATAAATATGAAATAATAATAGAATGCATTTTTTAGTATTTTCTAAGAACTTTGTATATATTATTTTGTTTACGTCTCACACACACACACACACACACACAACTGTTAAAATAGTTACCATTCCCCCATTTGATAAATTTGGAAATTGAGACTCAGATCAAAGAGCTTCCCTCAAATTAGACAGTCAATTAGAGGAAAATGTGAAATTTAATCCCAGTTCTTTTTGACCACAAAGCCCATGCATTTCATCCTTCTGCTGTATCCTACTTGAGAAGCCACACCACATTTTCTACTTATACACACATTTAAACATTGGACACATTTTATTACTGCTGGAATGAATTACCACAGACTTAGTGACTTAAAACAACATCTTTTTATAGTCTCACATTTTTTGTGGCTCAGCTGGGCATAGCAAGGCTCAGCTGGTTTCTCTACTTAAGTCTCACAAGGCCAAAATTCAATGTGTGAGCCAGGGCTGCAGTTCTCATCTGGGTCTTGGAGTCTTCTTCAGGCTTACTGAAGGTTGGCAGAATTCATTCTCTTCTCATAATTTCCATGGAATCCTCATGGCCTTCAAGTCAACAGCAACTGGTTGCATCCTTTCCATGCCTGAATCTCTCTCTAAGCTTTTTTTCTGGCACCAGCATAAGAATGTTCTCTACTTTTAAAGGTTCATATGATTAAGTTCAGCCAGATAATCTCTCTCCTGATGTGTAAACATTCTGGAGATTAGATCTTGGACGTCCTTGGAAGACCATCTTAGAAATCTTCTTACTAGAAATAATTCCTAATTTAACAGGACTTACATCCTTATATGTTAATAAAATGTAGTGATGGTGTGCATGTTAAGGCAATAAAGTCTCTGTCAAAGACAGAAACTCCTAAAAGTCTTTAATATTTTCTTGGTTCTCATGTAAAATGTTCTTTGCTTTAAAACAGACCTTCCTATTTATAAAAACATATATAGCAATACATGCATATTAGACAATTATTTATATATGCTATGTAATAACTGTATGTGTCATATAATTATCATGTTATATAAATGTATCTATAATATTTTACCAAAGTATGATCGCATCATGTATGTTATTTGCATCCTTCTTTACACGTAACATATTGTGTTTTTTCCTGGCTATTAAATATTCCCCAATGTATAATTTTTAATTACTGCATAGTAATACATAATATGGTTTTATTTAACCAACCCCCTTTGCTTAATATTTATATCATGTTGTACATATTTTACAAAATTTTATTGTCCTTCTGTGCTTATTTCCTTAAAATGAGTATTAAGGGTCAGGGATACTAAATCAAATGCTTAAGGTTTTTGTCTTTGCTCTATAAAATGAATTATCAAAGTTTATATTGTAACCAGCCAATGCAGGAACGTGTCTAATTATCCACCTGCTTGCCAAAACTTGTCTGCTTAGTAGACAAAATAATAAATCTCATTGTGGTTTTAATGTGAAATCCTAGAAATCTAATAAATTTGAGTATTTTTATGTTTGCTGAGCATTTATGTAGATTTCCTTCCACGCCGTTCCCCCCAATTTTTCAGCTGGAATATTTAATATTTTCTTTGTAATTTTTATCTTTCCATATTAAAGATATTAACTCTGCCTAACATGATGGTTCAAAATATTTTTCTTAGTTTGCAGTGTGTCTTTTAATTTCTTTGAGAGTTGTGTGTATATTTATAAGATATAATTTTCAGTCTCATATAGTCGTGTGTATCAATGTTTTCTTTCATTGTTTCTCCTTTTACTTATAAGCTTACAAAACCTTTTCACACTAAATAGTCAAACCATACATACACAAAATATAAATAAACAAATAACTTGTGGGGTCCTTGTATGATTTTCTTGCGTGCTTTCCCACTGCCAGGTGAGTAGCCATGGCACCTGGGGTCTGAGCCAACACCTCAGGCTCAGACATGCAAAACACAACTGACCCTCCTTGCTGTCCGAGGGCACTATCTCTTTTCACGACTTTGCTATTCTCCTTCCACCCAGACTCAAAATTCTCTGTCTTCCATGAATTTTTCTACTCTATTGTCATCCACATCTAATGCTTTGTCACATTATCTTCTACCTTATTCAGTAGTTTAATGGCCATTTCTTCCTCCCTTTCGCCATAACCCTAGCTTGAGCCTTCATTGCTTCCTACCTCTGCAGGTACAGGCAGACGGGGGATGAGGGGAGAGAAAGAGAGACATTCAACTGAGATAAATTCATGGCATATGCTTTTTTTTGCAAATTTTAATTTTCCATTCAATAAGAAATTATGGTCATCTCTACAAGTCATAAAATATGCATCCACCTTTTTTAAAATGACCTTTTTCTTCTTGATCCCCCTTCAGGCCTTCCATCCATAGTTCCCTAAATCCTTTTCAATTTACCTGCCCCATATAATCAGACACACACACACACACACACACACACGAACATACGGACATGTACATTTATAGTGGTACTTATCACTGCACAAAAAGGAGATTATATATAATCTCTTTTTTATAATATTTTTATATAATATAATATTTTTGTATATAAAATAAAATGGATTATATGGGGCAGGTGAATTGAAGAGGAGTTAGGGAACTATGGATGGAAGGCCTGAAGTGGGATCAAGAAGAAAAAGGCCATTTTAAGAAAAAAGGTGGAAAGAAATTGATTTTCTTATATGTTGCTTGTCAAAATGTATTTTTAAAAGTTTTTTGAAAAGCAGACTAGTAACATCTATTAGCATTTACAATAAGCAACTATTTGACTCAGGAATTCCACCCAAAAAACTAGAAGCTGGGGAGCTAAGATACAGGAAGACTATTGGGAGTTCACTGCAAACTCCCTTCATACAAGCTCTCACCTTGTCAACCAAACCCTACATGGTGTTTAGAGGACAGGGTAAGGGCCACCTCACTCCTTGCAGCTTCTACAAGCTCACATCAAATGAGGATGTCCCTGGCAATTCTGTTACTACACACCCTGCATTTCCCCTGGCTAACTCCAGAAAACCAGAATCCAACTGATATTTTTTTAATCAAATTGTTGTTACACTTAATATACAATAAAATGTACATATTTTAAATGTACAATTAAATGGGTTTGACAAATGGATAATTCCATGTAACTCCCAACACAAATAAAATCTAAAACATTTTTTGCATCACACTAAAAAATTCTCCTTTACCCTTTATACACACAAACACACACACTCCTAGCCAACAGTGATCTGATCCCCAGCATGATAAATTAGAATTCTGCTACAATATCTCACATAGATATAATAATGCAGTATTGCCTCTCTTGGTTCTGGCTTCTTTCACTCAGAACAGTAGCTTGAGATTCGTCTGTGTTATTGCTTGTATGGGAAGTTCATTACTCTATTGATGAGTAGTATTCCCTTTAACGAATGAACTATTTATCGATTCTTCATATTTAAGTGTTTCAAAGTTTTGACTCTGAGTATGGCTGTTATGAAAATTCATATCCAAATACTCTTGTAAGAAAATGTTTTCATTTCTCCTGGGCAAACACATAGGAGCGGAATTGCTGGGTCATTTGATAAATATGCCAGCAAAGAAAAAGAGTTTTCATTTCACGAATTTTCAATTTCTGCCATTCAGTGTATATTTAGGACTGTATGTCTTCCTACTGATTCGTCCCCTTGCTTTATCTTTGTCTTGAAGTCTACTATTAGATTTCTAACATTAGATATTAATGTAGCCACACCAGCTTTCTTACATCCAGTGTTTCCATGACATACATTTTTTAGTCCTTTCACTTTCAACTTATTTCTGTCTTTAAATTTATAGAACATCTGTTGTAGACAGCATAGAGTTGAGTCTTGCTTTTAAATCCACATTAGCAATCCCTGCTTTTTAATTTATTTAATCTTGAATATTTCATGTAATTATTGATATGATTGTGTGTAGACATCTTGCTATTTGTGCTTTGTCTCTTTGGGTTTTTTGTTCTGTTGACCCATTCCTGCCTTATTTTGGGTGACTCATTTATGTTTTTAGTCTTTCATCTTGTTTCCTGTATTATTTTCTTGGCTATAGTTTTTAGGTTGGTACTGTTTGCTTTAGGACTAATAGCATGCATCCTAAAATTATCCCACAATATTTGCAGTCAATGTTATCGACTGCCACACTTCATACCTGACAGTGCACATTACCCACTTCATACCTCTCACTACACAGTATACAACAGTATAATTCCAGTTCCCACTCCCTCATCCTTTGAGCAACTGTCGTATCTTTTATCTACACATGCCTTATAACCCTATCTTACAATGCCATTTTATTCAAAAAGTAGACTACATTTTAAGAAAATTATTAGAAAACTTAGTGTTTCATATTTACACATATACTGCAATTCTGATATCCCCCCATTCCCCTGTATAGATCATTTTGTATTATTTTCTTTCAGCTTAAAGAACACTTTTAACTTCTTTATAGTGCTGATCTGCTGGGGAAAAATTATTTCAGCTTTCCTTCATCTGAAAGTGTCTTTATTTCACCCTCCACTTTTACAGGATTCTTTTGCTAGATACAGATTTGTGAATTGACATTCTTTGTCCTCAGTTTAAAATATATCATTATATTGACTTCTTGTCTCTATTTTTTCTGACAATGTCAACAATTTCTCACATTATTGTTTCCTTGTCTATAACATGTTTTTTTTCCTTCTTTCTACTTTCAGGATTTTCACTTTAATTTGGATCTTCAGCAGTTGACTATGATATCCCTAAGTATGGTTTCCTTTGTATTTACTCTTCTGGGGTTCAGTGAGAGTATTCAAGCTACAAGTCAAAATATTTCCTCAAATTTGGAAAATTTTCAGTCATCACTTTTTAATGCATAGTTTCTCCCATTTTATTATACTTTTCTTTCTAGGATTCCTATTACTGACATATATGTCAAACTATGTGATGTTGCCTCATAAGTCTCTGAGTCTCTCTTCATTTTTCTCCCACCTTTTTCTTTTCTTCACTTCTGATTAGTTAATTTCTATTGTTCTGTGTTCAAGTTCACTGATTTTTTCTTCTGCCATTCTAATTTGCTATTAAGGCTATGCAATAAATTTCTCATTTAATTCTTGGATTTTCAGTTTTGTGTTTGGTTACTATTTTATAATTTCCATATTGCTACTGAGACACCCTATCTATTCACTGATGAAGGCCATGAGTGAAAAGTATTTTCTTTAAATTTGTGAACATATTTGCAATGGATATTTTAATATTTTTCCATGCTAAATTTAATGTCTGAATCATTTTGGTGTTATTTTTATCCACTTTTTTCCTTGCCTAAGGCTTATATTTTCTCATTTCTTTGCACGTCTAGTAACTGTAGATTGTATAACGGGCATTGGAGAAGACTCTGGATTCCCTTATCTTCCTCTGAAAGGTGTTGATTTTTTTTCTAGCAGGCAGTACAATTTTTGGCTGATTCCTTTAAACTCCTGTAGTCTTGAATTTACATTTTGTTATAGCAGGTCTGAAAAACAACAAACAAACAAACAAACAAACAAACCCAAGGGTTTCCAAGCCACCGAGCCACTCTTTCTTGACAAAGCTCAACCTCTAAGCTCTACATCTCTGCTTACAGTGTCAGGGCTTGTTTTGGGCTTTCTTTGGGCGGGTGTAGAGTAAGCTACCTTAGAGCGTGCTCTGTATGTCTAATATACAGACACTTGGTATCCTAATTTTCTGACCAAACTGATAATGAGGTATTAACATGCGTCTTCTCGTTGCGCATGAACTCCCCCTCTGTTTGAATTCTAGTATGTCTGTTCTTCTCTCAGGTCTACGGGAGCCTCTAGCAAGTAGCCACTTAGCAAAGCCTTGGTATGCCTTACTATGGTTAAATACAGCATAACCCGCAACCAAGAACCCAGGAGGGAAGTTTTTATACTGACATCTTCCTGCTTTCTGTTCTACTTTGCAGATTGCAGCTGTTTCAGCTGCAATGGTTTCCTGAGCTCAGTGGGAATTTCTCTGCTTGGACTCCATTCTACTGCTCTACAGTCAGGATACTGCACCCAGGTAGAGGGCCACTGTTCACCACACAGGGTTTGCTTATCAGTTTCTCTTCTTTCAGGGATCACAGTCATGCCTTCTGATGGCAGTGCTCCAATGCAGTTGCTCCATATATTCTTTCCATTGTAATGGTTGATTATAGCAGAAGAGCTAGCATGGAACCAATTATTCTACCACAGCTAAAATTGCAGGTTGTAATATTGTTTAATTTTTTAATTAGAAAGTAGAAATGAATATAAGAATTTGTCATGAACTAACTAGCACCCATGTTATATGCTAGTAATGCAAATATTGGTTAATTACTTTGAAAGTCCACTTTAAATCCACTTTATTTTATGGAACTATTATTCTATTTAACTATCAGATCCTTGTATATTGAGAAAAAGATTAAATGTTTACAAGTAACATTAACCTTCTGATGCCTTGGGAACGTGTCAGCTGGTATCACCCAGAAAAAATAAATGGAAGTCATATTTTTAATAACACATGCGGTGCACAAGGAAAACACTTGTCAAAACTGTATAATGTTACAACACCCTATCTCTGTATAAATGCATACGTTTATAAAAGTGTATTTTCCCTGTGTTGTGCTAATCTTTTTTACTTGGCATGTTTTTAATGGTTTTTCCAAATGACCTTTGTAAAATTAATCAAGGATCTGACACTGTCCTTTGGAGAAATATGAAGAAAGAATGCTGCTTATAATAACTTTTGCATGAAAAACCAGTCAGAAAATGACAAAACAGAGAAAACATTAATACTGAAAAAAAAAAAATAAAGCTTGAAAGTGGAGCCAACTGAAAAATGTTGCCATTTTGTCAAAAATATTTTTATGGGTATCTGAAAATCCATTTTCCTTTTATTTTCTATACCATGTCTTTATTACTTGAGATCAGATAGATTTCTCAATACAATTTTCTACGTAAAATATACCACAATTTTTCAAGAGCTCTAATAGTGAGAAGCATCTCAAATTAAAGATGAATAAAATCTACAGAAAATATATGTAAAAATATATGAATACAAAGAACTCAGAAAAATGCTTGCAATTAGACAAGATGAAAATTTAAAAAGAAATTAAATTTAGTTGTAATCCATTCCCTATTCTTTTCTTTGAGAAAATTACTACTGAAGTGAGGGATTCCACCCCCCGTAATTTAAATGTTAAGCTGCCAGATGTGTGTCTCATGCTTGAAGAGTCGAAGCTTTGCATTATTTAGCATATTAAGAATCACAGAATTTTAAAAAGGGCTCCTTTATTGCCTCGAGGTTCTAATTAAGTAAACCTTAGCCTGGTACATTTAAAACTTGGAATACATGAGAATTTGCTCTTTTTTCCCATAGTCAAGTCACATCTATATAATAAATATGGAAAATCTTTAAAATGATATAATTTTTCTTTTGCTTGAGGAATTAAACCTATCTATTATTTTAAGAAGTTTTTAATAGAGGCCAGCAATCTAAAAGACAACTAAGGATTCAAAATACTTTCTAATCATTACGAGTTGCTTTTCTTATTTATACCCACGAATATGTGTTTCATAAACGCAGTTTCATGCTATCAATCTTTCTTCTTCCTTACTCTCTGCTTCTACCGTGGTCCCAACCGTTCCATTCTCGTGAGACAAAGGCAATTCTAAGAAGCAACAAGAAGGTCATTGTTTTGGGGATCGATATTATGCTTTTCTGTGTTTGTGTGTGTCCATCTGTGTTAAATATCTGATCACACAGCACAAATTAGGTGCCCTTTCAGCAGTTTATGGAAAGAGTTTCAGTAGCTAACCTGAAAACTATAATCAAATAGAAGTTCTGGAGGCACACAGCATTCATAAATCATACCCTTAAATACAGTTATTTTTGCCATTTTAGAAAATGTCAAAGGTGTCAACTCTGTCCAAATATACCGCTTAACAGAGACTATTTTAGTAAATTGACTTGAAATGCATTCAGCTAACTGACAGAAGCACATAATCTAGTTCACAGTACAAATGAACAGTTTAAAGGCCAAAATAAGCACCAAACTACAAATTCTCAATAACTAACATGTTGCAATGACCATGGTTGTAACCACAGAACAAAATCTTAGTATTAAGGAGTTTATCTACATGAGAAACCAATGCTTAACATTTTTTAAATGAAATGTGACTTTTAAAAATCTAGTTTCCAGTTAAGAAAAAAATGTTCTAACCACATTCAAAACTATAGCCAAGTATCAAATTGGGATATTAACAGTGAATAACCTAGAAATTACCCAAATGCAGGTAATGAGTTGATAACATTCTCAGCTAGTTGCACGGTTTGAACCTATGAATAGCTCATGGATGCTGCCAACATAAGTAGATAAATGTTTGTCGTAATGGCAAGAAACAAGAAATTCTCTTTTCATCTTGGGAAGTACAAATGAACAAATTGATCTTCAAAAATGTAACTGTCGACAAAGGGCAAGTTTTATAAAAATGGAGCTTAGGTTTGGCCAGAATTATTCTCTCCAAAGCCTAGGATGTTTACTAAAAGGCAGGATTACCTAATATTTTATGAACTGGTTTTCTAGAAATGTGAAGAAACTTAGTGGTTTAATATTTGGGGACATTTTAATATAGTTGGCAGCAGGAATGCCAGAAAACCATCCCTACATTCACTCTGTCCAAAACACTGACTGGCTGAGTGGTTTGGATTGATCTTTCCACATTGGTCCATAGCCCAGGTCACACTTTGGTGCTACTTATGAATTCCAGCAGTTTTTTGATTGAGAATAATGCATTATATTTATAAAATATTTTCCAGTTGATAAAAATGTTTGCATATTTTACTTATTTAATTTATTTTGATTAACTTTATTGCCTGTAAATATTTTTGTCATCATCCCAATCTAGTAGCTGTGATCCCGGCTCACTGCAAGCTCCGCCTCCCAGGTTCACACCATTCTCCTGCCTCAGCCTCCTGAATAGCTGGGACTACATGGGCCTGCCACCACACCCGGCTAATTTTTTGTATTTTTAGTAGAGACAGGGTTTCACCGTGTTAGCCAGAATGGTCTTGATCTCCTGACCTCGTGATCCACCCGCCTCGGCCTTCCAAAGCGCTGGGATTACAGGCATGAGCCATCGCGCCCGGCCTGCATTCTTAAGATAGAAATAGTTTCCTACATGTATATCTTACCTAATAAAATATGATTATAACGTAAGAGCAGGAATATACTTCATTATTCTTCTAAAGAATAATCTTTAAATGTCATCCATTTCTGCCATACTTAAGGTTCTATCCTTTTATGAAAGTCAGCTTCTTTTTTTCTGATTCTCAAAAATATTAAACTCTCCATCTTAAGCACAATAAAAGAATGCAGAAATGTTTTTTTTTTTTAATTTTCTTTATTTTTATTTTTATTTTTATTTTTTTATTATACTTTAGGGTTTTAGGGTACATGTGCACAATGTGCAGGTTTGTTACATATGTATCCATGTGCCATGTTGATTTCCTGCACCCATTAACTCGTCATTTAGCATTAGGTGTATCTCCTAATGCTGTCCCTCCCCCCTCCCCCCACCTCACAACAGTCCCCGGAGAGTGATGTTCCCCTTCCTGTGTCCATGAGTTCTCATTGTTCAATTCCCACCTATGAGTGAGAACATGCGGTGTTTGGTTTTTTGTCCTTGCGATAGTTTACTGAGAATGATGTTAATATGCTGCTCATGAGCTTTCCCCGGTTATCATCAATTAACACTTTCACTGAACTTAGAACATCCAAAGCTATTTGGAAAAATACATTATTTTACCCATTACTAAGTTCCTATTGCTAAGAGAAAATTACACATAGAGATAGAGGGAGTCATTTCACCACAGTGAAACAGAGTGTAGACACATGCAATTGTGTCTACCATTATGAGAGTCAACTCACTAAAACAATGACGATTTTGTGAGCACCTACCATGCATACAAAACTTTACAAAAATGTAATACAAACATATGATATAACCTCTGAGTCTTTGTTTCTTCACTGAGAAAGGGGAGATATCAGGCCCTGACATTATATAATATTAGTAAATTACTAATATTTACTAATATATTATGTAATAATATTAATTTATAATATAGAATAATAGTAGTAATTTATTAATATTATAATAGTAATTTACTATTATATAATTATATCATCAATGTTAATAATTATTATTATTGTATGTTATTGATACTATACAATACTATAAATTATTAATATGATTGCATATTATATTAGTAAATATTAGTAATTTACCAATATTTTATAATGTCAAGGCCTGTTATCTCGCCTTTAAAGTTGAGAAACAAAGACTCAGAGATTAAGGAACTTGACACAGGGCATTAAATGAGAGTCAAAATCTCAGTTTAAGTCTCTGCCTCCCATATTCAGGTTCCATTCCTCCATTGAATCTGGACTCATCTGAGTTCTATCTGTCTATCCTTCCTTGCACATCTCCCACAGGCGACTGAGATAAGGGCTACAGGGTGATGCTTTTAAAGTAAAAACAGCACAAAAAAGAATAAAAACAGAAATGTGAATCAACAATCCACTGCAGACTTTATTATTCATACTAGACAGAAGAAACATGGATAATAAAACCCTGCAGAAAGTAATAGTAACAGCTAACGTTGTTGCGTTCATACTGTGTACCAGGCTTTACAACTTTCAAAATCTCAAGTTAACTACTAATTTTAAACTCTACTTCACAAATCTACTTTAAAACACTTCAGTGAGTAACAAGATTTACCAATTTAAAACTTCCTTCCTTCCTTGAAGATTATGCTAAGTGAAATAAGCCAAGTACTGCATGATTCCATTTATATGAGGGACCTATAGTAGCAAATTCATAGAGGCAGAAAGCAGCATAGAGCTTATGGAGGCTAGGAGCGGGAGAATGGGGAGTTGTTTAATAGGTACAGAGTTTCAATTTTGAAAGATGAAAAGAAATTCTGGAGATGAATGATGGCAAATCCACTTAACAGTACCGAACTGTGCACTAAAAAATGGTTGAAATGGTAAATATTATGTTATCTATATTTTACCACAATTACTATTTTTTTAACTTCTGTAATCCCTCAATCCCTCAATAAAATGCTAAGAAACTTTTAAAATGATGAAAGGCCCTTAGTAAAAACAAATAACAAAAAATAATAGGAGGGCTTCCAGGTGGAAAAAGATGGCACAAACTCAATTCTGCTTTGTTTTCCTCACTAATTACAAAATAAGCCCTGGAATTAATCCAAGAGGCCATCAAAGGAGAATTCCAAAAGGTGTGAAGGGGTAGGCAAAGTAATTAGAGACCCCAGGACTGGGGCAACAACTTCGGGCAGGGCATCTTAAACTCCATCACCAACAGAGGACCCCACTCTGGCCTGACATTTCCTGACCTTACCCTATCAGCAGAGAGTGGGCCAGGTTGGCATGTTCATCCCTTCATCAAAGGGAATTTGCCAGGACAACACCAGGTGAGTCCCACAGCAACTGTAAGACTTCTCTACTTCCTTGCCTCCAGGGAAAGCATTCTCCTTCCCTACTACTTCAGAATTCCTCCCCCACTGAGAGGTAACAGGTAGCCAAATGATGGCCTATTCCAAGTGCCTGACACAGGAAGCCTCTTTTTTTTTTTTTTTTTTTTTTTTTTTTAATTATACTCTAAGTTCTGGGATACATGTGCAGAACGTGCAGGTTTGTTATATAGGTATACACGTGCCATGGTTTGCGGCACCCATCAACCCCTAATCTACATTAGGTATTTCTCCTAATGCTATCCCTCCCCCAGCCCCCCACCCTGCCGACAGACCCTGGGATGTGATGTTCCATTCCCACAGGAAGCGTCTTATCAGCCTGAGGCCAGAGACTGCCTTCCCTAATCCAGAGGCACCAGGTGGCCACACCCAGGGAAACTCTGTCCTCTTAGGCATCACCAGCAGAGGCCAGTGGGAGCCCTAGAAGCACAAGTTGAATCATAGAGCCCAAAATAGCACAACGTTGTTCAGTTACTGAAAAAAAAAAAAAAATCAGCCACAAATTCTATATACAGTGAGTGTCCTTCAGGAATGAAGAAATAAACATTCTAAGATGAAAGGAAACTAAAAGAATGTGCCACTAACAGAGCTACCCTTAAAAAACGGTTAATGAAAGTTTCTCAAACAGAAAGGAAATGATAAACAGAGAAATCTTGGAGCATCTGGAAGACAAAAAGCAAAATAAAAGAGGCATCAAATGTTATGATATACAGTATTCTATGCTGTCCCTCATGAGTTTCATAAATCATATTTGATAATGAGAATGAAAATTATAACACTAATCACTCAAGACAATGCTTAAAAGTAGAGAAGGTAAAGAAACTGAAATGGAAGTAAGGTATCTACAATTGATTCAAAGTGGTAAAATGTTGACATCAGGCAACTGTGATAAGTCACAAGCATATACAGTTACACCTGGAGCAACCACTATGAAAGCTACAAAAACAGATATCCTCAAAAACTATAAATAAATCAAGATGGAATTCTAACAAGTGTTAAAGCATTGCACAAGAAGGCAAGTAGAAAAACAAACTAAGACACAAGCAAAACAATGAGAAAACAAACATTAATTAGTTCAATGAAACAGGTAGATCAGAAGTAGAAAAAATGGGAAAATATATACCACCATGCCAGCATTAATTTTTAAAAAGCAGGATTGACTATATTGATATCAGATAAAATAGACTTCAAAGCAAAAAAATTACCAGAGAGAGTATTATATAATAATTAAATTATCAATCTATAGGTAAGACACAACAATCTTAAATACTTATATACAAATAGCGAAGCTTCAAAAATGAGTGAAGTAAAAACTGATATTGATGAAAGAAGAATAGAAAAATTACAAATTCTAGTTAAGGATTTCAACATTCCCCTTTCACCAAATGACAGAGGTACTAGACAAAAAAACTAGCAATAATATAGAAGATTTGAACAACACAATCATCAAACATAATATGAGAAAGAGATTAATAGATACACACATATACATACACATATGTAAAGCACTTCACTCAAGAGCAGCAAATGTACATTTTTTCAAGTCCCCATGAATTATTCACAAATGTCATACCTGCACTATAAAACAAACTTCATTTAATTTAAAAGAATTAAAATCATACCGAATGTGCCCCATGACCATAATTAAATTGAACTAGCATTCCATAACACAAAGACAAGAGAAAACTTTTTAAACTCCTGGAAATTAAACAATATACTTCTAAGAAATCTGTAGGTCAAAAAAGAAAGTCTCAAAGAAAATAAAAATAGATTTAGAACTAAATAAAATGAACATGCAACATATCAACTTTTTTTTTTTTTTTTTTTTTTTTTTGAGACAGTCTCACTCTGTTGCCAGGCTGGAGTGCAGTGGCACAATCTCGGCTCACTTCAACCTCCCCCTCCTAGGTTCAAGCGATTCTCCTGCAACATGTGAACTTTAATGGGATGTAGCTAAAGCAATGTTGAGAAAAATTCATAGCACTAAATGCTTACATCAGAAAAGAGGAAAATCAATAATCTATGGCCTCACCTCAAGAACCTAGGAAAAGAGCAAAATGAATCCAAAGCAAGTACGAGAAAGAAAATAATAGTTATAAGAACAAAAACCAATGAGATTGCAAACAGGAAAAAAAATAAAGTCAATGAAACTTAAAGGTGATTCTTCAAAAAAATCAATAAGACTGATAAATTTCCAGCAAGAGTGACAAAGATAAAAAGAAAGAAGATACAAATCACCAACATCAGGAATAAAATGGGATATCATTATAGATACTGCAGCCATTATGAAATAAAAGAATATCTTGAGAAGTTTTATGCTCTTACACTCAACAACTCAGAAGAAATGGACCAATTCCTCAAATACTCCAAACTACCAACATTTCACCAACATGAAATAGATAACCTGAATAGTCCTGTAACTATTAAATACATTGAATTTGTAATGTTAAAACCCTACATCCAGATAGTTTCCCTAGACAATTCTACCGAACAATTACAGAAGAGTAAACATGAATTTTACACAATCTTTTCTAGAAAATATAGGAGGGAACAATTCCTAACTCATGTTATGAGGCTGTTATAACCCTGACACCAAAATCCGACAAAGAGAGGACATAACGAGCAAAACCACAGATCGATATCTCCCAGAAGATTAGACACAAAACTCCTCAACAAAATATTACCAAATTGAATTCAACAAGGTATAAAAATAATGACATACTAAGACCAAGTGGGATTTCTTCCAAGTATAAAAGAAGATGGATCAATTATTTGAATCCACCGTATCAACAGCCTGAAGAAGATAAATCATAGGATTATATCTATTAAAACATAGTGAAATTTGATAAAAATCCAAAATCCGTGTATGATAACAGGAATAGAAGGTAACCATTAACATCTCAAGTTAATAAAAAGCATCTCCAAAAAACTTACAGCTATTGTATGTTGTGCTAAAAAACTGAATGCTTTCCTCCGAAGATCAAGACTAAGACAAGTACATCTACATGCACTCCTGCTATTCAACACAGTATTGGAACTTCCAACAACTACGATCAGGCAAGAAGAAGAAGTAAAAGATACACAGGTTAGAAAGAAAAAATAAATACATCTATTGCTATTGGCAGATGATGTGATTGCCTACATAGAAAATTTCAAGGAATCTAGCCAAGAACTTCATAGGACCAATACGTGACTTCAGCAAGGCTGCAGGATACAAAATCAACACACAAAAACCAATCACAGCTCTATATACTAGCAATAAACCTGTGGAAAACAAAATAAAAAAACCAATACCATTTACAGTTGTTCCACTGATAATGAAATACTTAGGAATAAGCTTAACAGAACATGTACAGGATCTTTGTGCTCAAAATTGCAAAATTCTGATGAGAGAGATCATACGAGATCCAAATAAATGGAAGGACATATCATGTTCATGGATTGGAAGGTTCAACATAGTAGACACTGCTTCTCCCTAAATTATTTTGTAAATTTAATGAAAGTCCTACCAAAATCCCATTGTGTTTTTCAAAAATAGATACAGAGAAGCTTTTTCAAAAATGTAAATGGAAAGGCACAGGTTTTAGAACAGTTAAAGAAATCTTGAAAAAGAAAAATAAATGGGAGAAATTATCAGATATCAAGCTTCACTCCATATAGCTACAATAAATCAAGCCTGTGTGATATCGGCATAGGTACAGACACATAATGAAGAGAAGACAATAGAGAAGCTAGAAATAATTCCACAAAAATATGCCCAACTGCTGGTTTTTAAGAAAGATGAAAGAGTAATTCAATAGCAGAAAGGCAGCCTTTCAACAAATGGTGCTGGAGGAATTTGGCATCCAAAGGAAAAATAAATTGACTAAAACCTCCGTAGCTACATTAAAAATAACTCAAAATTGATTTTCATTTACGGAAAAAAATAAGAGAAAATCTTTAGGATCTAGGGTGAGGCAAAAAGTTCTTAGATTGACCCCTAAAGCATTATCCATAAAATGAGAAATTGATAAACTGGACTTAATTAAAATTAAACATCTTTGCTCTGTGAAAGACCCTGTTAAGAGGATGAAAAGGCAAGTGACAGATTGGGAGAAAATAATTGCAAACTACATAATCAACAACTATAGGTTTTAACCAGTATGACAGGTGTTACGGAGAATAAAAAAAGTACTAAGATGATGAATTCCTGGTCTTCCCAACAACCAGTTCACCACACTTGGTTAAAACTTTATTTCATGAATATTAGCCCCACGCATGACACCTGATACCTGAAAATCTGAGAAAGAAAATAAAATATGTTTTATTGAAAGCCTAGGTGAAGGTAGAAGAATGTACTATTCATTATGGTCCAAAAGAAAATATTTTAATGCCAGTGAAGATGCATTTGCTGACAAAAAAAAAAAATGTATGTCATTCTAACTACAGAGAAACTAACTAATAAGAATCTGTTTGGAGAGAAAGCATGAATTAGAATAAAGGAAAAAAATTCATGTTTTAGGTTTCTGTACTGTTTTTCACTAAATTATGCTTTCACAACCTTTTCGTCTTAACTATGAGAACCGCTGGTATCTTTAAGACTAGTTTCTTAATTCCCATACCTTTATTTCTAAGCAGACGTGCTGTAAGATTTTTTTTTTTTTTTTTTTTTTTTTTTTTACGGAAGCTTCTATTAGGTTGGTGCAAAGGTAATGGCGGTAATTATCATTGAAAGTAATGGCAAAAACCGCCATTACCTTTGCACCAACATAATACCTTACAAGAATCTACATGCTCAAGATTCTGAGGAAATAATTAAGGTCCTACGCCCATTTCACTAATTACAGCAAATTATCTCAACGACAACAAAAAAATAGCTATGGCTTTGCAAATGAAGGTGGGTCAAACGTTTGGCTTCTAGTAATAAACTACTCAAGGACAATGTGTTATATATTAGTGATACAAAGAATGAACTTCTCACATGCATGATTGCCAGGGTACCACCATTCAAGAACAGACTTGTTTCTCTAAAATAATGATTATAATTTCAAAAGAGAGGCTGATTTTTCTCCTACCTCATGCCAAAGGATGCCAAATTTAACACATTCAAAATCCTAGTTTTCTAATTTGGATTTCCTATTGCATATGATTCCTCCAATCATATTGAGTGGATCATTCTGGACCCAATAGTGTCTCTTTCTGCCAATCTTGATTTCAATTATTTCCACATTGAACAAAGTCAACTGCATGCTTCTAAGTCAGATACTGGAAGAGGGAGAAGTCGGTCATACCATTCAAGTGTCTAAAGCCAGCCGCATGTTTAGAAAGCGTTAATGAGCCCATTTATTTGTGCAAGGTCTCACAATTTCACTTATTTTTCACTCCCTCTTGTAGTTTCATCAGTTTGAAAAGGACAGTACTGAGCCAAAGGAGATGCTACCTGCTATGAACGTACAGAAGAGTCCATAATAAAACCCACTATATAAACTGAAGCAATTGTGAAGCCAAGTCAGATAGGCTGCTACTTTGCCATGTCTAAAGAGTAAATTCTCACCAGCCAATCATGGTTTCTTTCATCATAACTCACGTGTTAGTAAAAATTGACTGAAAGTACATTTTATTCCCGCAGTTCCTTATTTCCAACTTACTCGGACTGTGCATTTAGCTATGAATACTTCTGGGAATGTCCAGATTGAATAGTGAGACCAAAGTTAAGTGTGTCTTGTCATAGCTCCACATTAACTCTTCCCTCCTAAACTGCTGCTCCCGAGGCCAGTTAGAAGTGCTCTGATTTTCCCAACCTGTTAGGTCAATTGCAGTGGATCAAATTGAGTCAAGAACTACAATATTCTTTGTGGTCAATATTCACTTCTGCATTATCCTTTTGCAAAGACATTTGTCTAATTCTGAGGCATTGAATATCCACAGATTAAATGAGAGAAATTGGCCAAAGAAAAATAGATTATCATGAATAGTTCATTCTTGTGAATGATTGCTGATTATACATGGCATGCTTGCATTTGTTAACATATCCACCACAATAGATTAAAGAACACATATACACACACATTCACAAAATGGGATTAGGGCTGTGGGAGGGCAGGGAGAAAGTAAGTGTTCATTTTCCCTGCTTTAAAGAGTGCACTCAGAAAAGTATGTATTCTGAAAAAGGGTATCAAGCATGAAGAAGAAGAGGAGGAGGAGGAGGAAGCAGAAGAGGAAGAAGAAAGAAGAAGAAGAGGAGGAGGAGGAGAAGTAGGAGGAGGAGGAGAAGAAGAAGAAGAAGAAAAAGTACTTTTGAAAATGACTTCATTGGTGGCTGCCAAAAAATTAATCATTTGACTTTTGAAATGGTCTATGTTGACTCACGGGAAAAAATGGCAAACCTGTTTGAATAATAATACAATCCAATTGCCCTCTTATGTTTTCTTACTGCACTGTTTAACTGCACAAATACAGAGGATAAATGGATGATTGTGATGAATATATAAGACCAAATAACATGTTGAGAATGTAAAATGTCCTGAAAACACAAGCTGCAATCTGATGTTGTTGATCTAATCCACACACACTTCGTAATTGGAAACATATCTCACACACCAATGTATTGGAGTAGATCAGGAAACAGATATTTGTAAATGTTCCTCAAACCTCGATTTGGATTATTCACATGTGACAACTTCATTTTTATTGCCTCTTCCACTTAAAAAAAAAGAAAAGTTTAAAAGATAGCATTAAGAAAAACTCAGAATGTTTTGGTGCCTTCCAAATAAACAGATTTTTGGTCTTCGTTCATGAGAGGAAACAATGCAGCAAAGATTCGAACCTGCTGGAAACGTTTTAAGCCCGTCTCGTCTCTCTGTCCCCCAGATCTTTTCAGCACACCCTCCTCCCTTTTTTCTTAGCGTCAAACTGGTTCTCTACTTCCTTTACATCAGTGGGAACACTTCCCTTCTGGGTGTCAGAATCTCTCAGAGGGGTCAGGGGCTGCCCTGCAGAGGAAATGACCAGCTGTGAAATGTAAAAGAACAATTCCTTCCACATGTTCCTTTGCTCCCAGAGCAGGCAGGAGTTGTCAGCTAGCATCACTTTGGAACCAGGCAGGCCTCTGCCTCATAGTCCTGTCAAAACTAATTTACAATTAAAGACCTGCATGACTGTTTAAAGCTTTTTCAATTCCAGCAGTTTTCAGAAATGACTTTGAGACTGAAGTGGATCAAACAAAAAACCATTCTTGTAATGAGCTGTGAAGGATGGTGAAGAATCTCACAAAATAAGCCAAAGATTAAAACAAATTATAATAATGTTTTAAAAGAAATCTGTTAATGGTACAAATACTCACTACACCTCCAATTAATATTTGTGTGAAATTTTCCCAGCTAGGCCAGGCAGGTGCAGTGGCTCACGCCTGTAATCCCAGCACTTTGGGGGGCCGAGGCGGGCAGATCAAGAGGTCAGGAGATCGAGACCATCTTGGCCAACATGGTAAAACTCTGTCTCTACTGAAAATACAAAAATTAGCTGGACGTGGTGGCGTGTGCCTGTAGTCCCAGCTACTCGGAGGCTGAGGCAGGAGAATCACTTGAACCCAGGAGGCAGAGGTTTCAGTGAGCTGAGATTGCACCACTGCACTCCAGAGTAGCAACAGAGTAAGACTCTGTCTCAAAAACAAAAAAGAAATTTTCCCAGCTAAGCCCCAATTTAGGAAGTTTAATGTTGCAGCTATTGGAAGTCATATTCAGTTTGCAAATGAAGTTACAAGGTTACAACTTCATGGCCAAGAAGGAAGGGAAGGGAAGGGAAGGGGAGGGGAGGGGAGGGGAGGGGAGGGGAGAAGGGAGGGAGGCAGGGAGGAGGGAGAGATGGAGGATGGAAGGAAGGAAGGAAGGAAGGAAGGAAGGAAGGAAGGAAGGAAGGAAGAATTGATTTACCCTGAGCAATGGAAGCTTTAAAAAAGATTTAAATTGCTTTAAAATATTTTGAGCATTTCTGTGAATTAAAATATTTTGATGCACTTCCATATCTTAAATAAAGGCATTTAAAAATTGCAGGTAATTAGCTTTTTATGCAGATTAATCACTTTGAAACATACTGTGGTTCCCTGAGGCTCAATTTTACACTGAGATAAAGGACTTAGATCCACCTATGCTACTTGAAAACCAAGACATTCAAGACAAAAAATGCCATAGTTGAAGTCTAAAAATTGCCTCAACATTTCACCAAATGGTGATTCTGTAATGGCAATTTCACATTCTTAAAAGCTTGGATATATTTTATAGAAGTACTCATTCCTTAAGAGCTATCTGAAAATAATTAGAGATACACATGATAGAAAATTATTTGAGACAGCTTCTCCACAAACTCAGCTCCAGCTGTCAAAAGCAAAGTCATATGTGCTGTTTTCAAATGCCAGATTAATGACTCTTCCATAGAAAAAAGGAAACAATTGACTGGCAAAGTATTAACTGAAAATATGTGTCTCTGGTTTGGGATCGTTAATCGTGTCTGAGAACAACTTGCTTCCCTTATCTTACACATGTGGGAATGGTGGCCTCAGCCCTTCAGGGAACATGATATGGAGACTTGGCTAAAACTGACCACAGATACAGAACCATTCAAAGTCACACAGTAGGTCTCTTACTGTCTGAGCATACCAACTAAGCTCTGCTGTCCAATTTGTCCATGGCTTCCTGTTCCTGAGCTTCAGTATGGAGGGACTTCATCTACTTCCATCTGTGCCTCTATGGCTCCCACTGCAGCTATAATTAATTTGTCATCTTTTCATTCTTCCTCTACCTTATGGCTTACAGGTATACTGGCTTATGTCTATCATATCTATAACAGTATATATTAGGCAGAGCCCACTCACCAGGTCACCAAATAAGTCACTGACATTGAACCACTGGTATATGGCCAATCGATTTTTGACAAAACTGCAAAGGCAATTCAACGATAAATGAAGAGTGTTTTCAACAAATGTTGTTGGAACAATTAGACATTCATATGTGAAAATAAATGAAACCTTTAACCTTAACTTCACCCTTTACTCAAAAACTAACTCCAAATGAATCATTGGATTAAATGTAGAGTGCAAAACTATAGAACTTTCCAAATAAAATGCAAGAGAAAATCTTGTGAACTGGACTGTAGGCAAAGGGTTCAAAGACATGACCTCAAAAGTACAATCCATTTAAAAAATTATGAATTGAACATCAAAATTCAAAACATTTGCTATGTGAAAGACAATATTAAGAAAATAAAAAGATAAACTTCATACAGAAAGCATTTACAAAAATGTATCTGTATCCAGAATGGATAAGAACTCTCAAAATTCAACAGTGAAAAACAAATAAATAAACCATTCAATTAAAATAATGGGCATAAGACTTGAACTGATACTTTACTAAAGAGGATATATGGCAAATAAGTACATTAGTCAGGAAAGAATCTAAATTGAAATCATGAGATGCCACTACACACAAATTAGAAGGACTTTTAAAAGACTGACAATACTAAGTGCTGATAAGCATGCAGAGCAACTGAAACTCCCATTTGCTGGTGAAAATGTAAAATGATACAGTCACTTTGTAAAACAGGCAGTTTCTAAAAAGTTAAATATACACATACAATACAATCTAGCAATCGCACTCGTAGGTATGTATTCTGAATAAGTAAATACTATATTCACACAAAAACTTGCCTATGCGCATGTATAGCAACTCTTCATAACTGCCAAAAATTGAAGCAATGTAAATGTCCTTGAGTTAGGAAACAGACAAACTGTGGTACATCCATATAAAGGGGTACCACTCAACAATGACTGGGAATGAACTGTTAATATGCGCAATTACTTGTATGACTCTCAGTGGTACTATGTTGAGTAAAAGAAGCCAGTCTCAACCAGTATGCATACAGGTTGCATACTGCATGACAATTTAAAAAGTCAAAACTGTAACGACAACTATGCCAATTTTGGAAAGACAAAACTACAGTGATGACAAACAGATCAGTGAGTGCCAGGGATTAGGACGGGTGGAGGGAAGGAGGTGCCTGTAAAACACAGCACACAGGAGTTTTTTTGAAGGGTTGGGGAATGGCAATGAAATATTTCTTTATTCTTATGGTGGTGGTGATTACGCAAATCTGTATTTGTACATAGAATTGTATACTCTTTAAAAAAGTCAATTTTATTGTATTTTAATTTAAAAAATGCAATAAATAAACAGCCTACTTGACTGCTTTCCATAGAAAAGAGTTCTGATCCTAGTTGGTACTCAGAGCTATATTCATTTATTCATTCTGCAAATGTTTACTGAGAAGCTATGATTTGGGACATCATAGATTTATGTATCTTGTAGGCCCTGGGATACATAAATAAGCAAAACAAAGACTACTGTCCTGCAATTGTAATCTCTCTAAGAATAATTTTTTAAGACTTAAACCAGTAAGTGGAAGTGGGAATAGATAGAGCTGGTGCCTTCAGAAGCAGCTCTAGGCAACTGTATTTTCATTTTTATCCTGGTAATCTGAAGCAAAGTGAGGTTCACAGACCAGTGCCATATGCATCACATGGGACCTACAGAATTAATGCCCACCTCAAACTTGATGAATTAGAATTTTCCATTTCGCAAGATCTCCAGGTGATTTCTATGCACATCAGGTCTGATTAGTGCTCCAACAGTTTATCTTACTGCTGTGACCACTCTCTTCCTTCTTGAGACTTAAAGATCGCTGGCCTCCACAATGTCTGACCTCCTAGTTCTGCTTTTTCAGAGTGTTCTTTTGCAATTCCCTGCATCTTTTCTTTTACCTGTCCCTTCAATTAAGAATGTCCTACTCTTAGGTCTACTCTTTTCTTCCTTGGTAAACTCATTCATTCCTGTGGCTTTAGCCTGAATATCAGGATGACATCCATATGTTACTTCTGAGCTTTAAATTCATCTTTTCAACTCCAAGCAAGTCATTGTCTTCTTAATTTCCCCTAACACCTTAAATTCAGTTTGTCCAAAAGTAACTGGTTAACTTTTATCTGATACCTGCTCCTTTGGGTTTCTTATCTCCAATAAGGGCAACGCTATTTTCCTGGAAACCTGGGATACAAATAGTCTTGCCTACGAGTTTCTTTGCTTATGACACAACTTTGCTTATGACACAAAGTGTCATCTTTGCTTATGACACAACTTTGCTTATGACACAACTCTTCACTTTCCAAGTCCTGTTAATGCAATTTTATCATGTCTCTTGATTGCATCCCACAGCAGTGTTCTACCTCAGGTCCTTACCATCTCTTCTCCAAGCTAATGTAATGTCCTTCTTACTGGATTTCATGCCCTAAAATGATCCTTGCCCAAATCCATCCCAAGTTGTACACTGGAGCCCAGTGGTTCCTTATAGTTCTTCAAAGACACCTTATAGTTCGTGACTTCTTAACTTACCTGCTGGTTTTCCTTTTACCCCCAGATAATTCCCAACTATGCTTGCCTTTTGAACTCTAAACTATCCTTCTAGCCCCAGAACAAGATTGTGAAACTAACACATATGTCCCCAGATCACATCAGTACAGGATTAAAAAGGGGGTTATATGAAAAGTTCAGACCAATTTCAACTGACTTCAAAAGCCCACTCATTTATTTGCAGGAGTCCACCTGCATACTCACATGAGCCCACGAACCACTAATTTCCATCCATATATACTCCCCTGCAGTGGCTCCGTAACACTCTGAATTACAACGTTGCCACACAAGGAACACAGTAGAGCCGTTGCCTCTTATTCATGGTGGATAAGTTCCAGGATCCCCATTGGGTATCTGAAACTGCACATAGTACCAAACTCTGTCTATACTATACGTTTTCCTATCCATACATACCCATGATAAAGCTTAATTTATAAATTAGTCACAGTGAGAAATTAACAACCATAACTAATAATAAAATACAACAATTATAACAGTATGTTGTAATAAAAGTTATGTGAATGTGGTCTCTCTCTTTCTCAAAATATATTACTGTACTATACTATTTTTGGACCACAGTTGACCACAGGTAACTGAAACCTCGGAAATTGAAACCTTGGGTAAGGGAAGACCACTGTATTTGTATATAGCACGCCTAATTGTCTCAGAGGAGAGTATATACTATAATATACAGTTCTGTGTCTGACAGAATTTCAATGAAATGGTTCTCTTTTAGCAGTTTGGGGAGTGTTTCCAAGCACTCCTCCCTCTCCCTGGGAATTCCACTGTGAGATGACTGGGCTGAAGAACAAATGTGATTCCTAGACATCACACATTTCCCACAATCGCCCCTCTCACCTAACAACTGAGTCTCTATGTAGCCAATTGCATCTGCTTCAATTCTTCTCCAAGTTTGAATTCTCTCTGAGAAGGCTTGCAGACCCCTTATGTAAACAGAGTGCTGGTGGGCCTTCTCGTCACCTCTTGAATATGTGGACACATGCATATCTCATGGTGGAGCAGGCTTGGGCTCAAGTAAGCCCTTGAAGGCCAAGGACTGGGTGTTGCTTTGATTTATAATTCTATAGCATTTGGCAGCATGATTCGTTCTCGTGGTTGCACAACAAAATTCTGAATTGAATTCGGCATCACAAAACAAATATAGATCCTGCCAGAGAACATTGCTCATGCAATGTAGGCACATTCAAAACAAAATTATCAAATGTGTGAAATATTTGCCTAGACTGACTCCTAAAAAGTAAAACAACCCAAAAGATGGCGATAATCCAAAAGTTATATCATGAGTCTCTTCTTCTGGCCTTTCACAAATACTTTCCAGCCTCTGACATCCACCTATTTGCAAGGCTGACCACCACTTAAAACATCAACCATAGGATTAAGTCTGGAATCCTGCAGTATGTGTATGTGAGTGCACATGTGTGTGCTTGTGTGTGCACACACATATGTGCCTGCAAATGAGCATTAAGGTCACTTTTTCATGATTCTAGGACAGTAGTTGACTCGACAGATTACATATGGAGCCTATCAATGTGGACAGCTTGTGAAAGATCATAAACATATTTTTCATACAGAAATGTTGCAGCCATAAACACACCACGTGGTCATCCCTTCCCTAAGCTTCGCTCCTTTAATTGTAAATAGCCAGAAAGTCATCAAGCCAGAGTTTAATAAACTTTTAATTTGAAATGAATTACCACATGTTGTGTTTGTTTACCCATTATTAAATCTCTTAGCAACATATCAGTGGCAGAAACAGCATACTGTATCACAGCCCTGATATATTAGAAAACAAACCCATGGGGGATATTAACTGCTAATAATATGCTTCCAAGAAAAATAAATAAATATAAGCAACAGTAAAGCCATGTATTTGAAGAGATTTTTGTGTTCCGTTTTTCTATAAATTTGTTTAGAATAAGAGCAGAAGATGCCTCTGCAGTCCTTGAATGTGAGGCTTGAATAAGTCTCCACGCTCAGAGCAGAGCAAATGAATAATCTTTTTCTTTCTAAAGCATTTTCCTAAACAGAAAACATTCTTCCTCTCGTGATATACAGTATTCTTGGATTGAACATGCTGGTATTCATGTTTTCTGGAGTGCTACCTATCCTCCTTTTAGGGGAACTGGGGGCAGCATTCTAGAAGTCAAGTTTATAGCTCAGTGCAGTAGATGTGGAAAATATAGCCCACATTACCCTGAGGAAAAACTAGAAAGCAAAAATGGTCTAAGAGTAATTGGCTGTCATCTTCTGCTTAGTATCCTGACACTAGGTTAAAACGTCAGTGACACTGACAGTTTATTAGTTAAGTCAAACTCACTTTCCCAAAAGTTAAAAATTCTAAAGTAAGAATATTTAGCTCCATATTTAATCCAAAAACACTGGGAAAGAAAAAGAAAAAAAACCCTACTTTGCAAATACATGTATTTTACAGTGTCTCATGTGGCGGCTTTACAGTTGACTTTTGAACTTGATATTTAAGCAAAAAAAAAAAAAAAATCTATGGTTTTCTAGGGTTTTATCTAATGAAATCATAATCATTCCTTTTGTATTTTGTGAATTATTAATTTTATCTTAGGAAGATTATCTTCAACCATCAGCAAGGGCTTCGTCCTTTCCTTCCCTTTCTGTGCCTTAGATTCCCAGGTTACACAGATGATATGCTAATGTTAAAGTAATTTGTTTTCACAGAACAAGGGCATCGCAGGCCCTCAGGTTGGAAGGCCTGACTAATCTAATTCCACATACAGGAATGGTATAAAAGTGATTCTCCTGCAGAGACAACTGAATGAGAATTACCCACAGTGTCCATGAACATCCTCCACATAACTGCCCCACAAAGGAATTCGGAATGAGGCTAAATCTGACACTGGCTGGTCTGTGCTTTGGGAACCCATCCCCCCTTTTCTTGAGACAGGGTCTCACTTTGTCACTCAGACTGGAGTGCAGTGATGTGATCTCAGCTCACTGCAGCCTCGACTTCCTGGGTTCAGGCAATCCTCCTGACTCAGCCCAAGTAGCTGGGACTACAAGCATGCACCACCAAACCTGGCAAATTTTTGTATTTTTTGTAGAGACAGGGTTTTGCCATGTTGCCCAGGCTGGTCTTGAACTCCTGGGCTCAAGTGATCTGCCCACCTCGGCCTCCCAAGGGGCCCCTTTTATGACACTCTCTGCTCTTTTTCAGACTGCCAGGGCCTTAGGCTTATTTTATGCCCCACCTCTTAGCTTCCTTTTATCCACACTAAGTACACTGACACACTCATTGATACCTACCTTGGATATTTGTATTTAAAATTTAAAAATTAAAGCCTTGAACCTATTAAATTTCAACATAAAAAATGCTTAAGGCCAGGCACAGTGGCTCACGCCTGTAATCCCAGCAATTTGGGAGGCCGAGGCGGGCGGATCACCTGAGGTCAGGAGTTCAAGACCAGCCTGACCAACATGGAGAAACCCCATCTCTACTAAAAATACAAAATTAGCTGGGTATGGTGGTGCGCACCTGTAATCCCAGCTACTCAGGAGGCTGAGGCAGGAGAATCGCTTAAACCCAGGAGCTAGAGGTTGCAGTGAGCCGAGATTGCGCCATTGCACTCCAGCCTAGGCAACAAGAGCGAAACTCTGTCTCAAAAAAAAATTTTTTAAATAAAAAATTAATGCTTAGGCCAGGCGCGGTGGCTCACGCTTGTAATCCCAGCACTTTGGGAGGCCGAGGTGGGCAGATCACGAGGTCAGGAGATCGAGACCACAGTGAAACCCTGTCTCTACTAAAAATACAAAAAAAAATTAGCCAGGCGTGGTGGTGGGCGCCTGTAGTCCCAGCTACTCGGAGAGGCTGAGGCAGGAGAATGGCGTGAACCCGGGAGGCGGAGCTTGCAGTGAGCCGAGATTGTGCCACTGCACTCCAGCCTGGGCGACAGAGCGAGACTCTGTCTCAAAAATAAATAAATAAATAAATAAATAAATAAAAAATAAATGCTTAAAGCCAGCTTCAAGTTGTGCATTTTGAGGACCACTAGCTCCACACTTTACCCACCAAAACCAGACCATGTTGTCAGTCATTTCTTACCTTCTCTGGCCGCAAATCCTTGTTCTAGCATGTGAGAAACAATACACTTTGGTCAAGTTGCTTTATAACTGTGATGATTGTTACATAGCTTCAGCATATATCTGATTTCTAATTTATCTTTAGAAATATTTGTCTAAAGCCAGTGACATAATTTGATATATATGTATTCTGTGTATAAAATTTCAACATATCTCCAGGTACGCATCACTCTATAAACTGATATTTAGTTGTCTGGAGGTGGAGGTGGTGGTATCTCAGTTGTGATATGATATTGGCTTACTCACAAGAAAGGAGATCAGGTGTGAATACGGAAGCCCAGGCCTCATAGTAGACCTGCCCTTAGGAAAGCAGGGGTTACTAATACTTTAGCCTGGCAGAGAGCTGTACTTGGTCCAAGAAGGCATAATCTCTAAGGGACTTGGGGAACTCTAGTAACAACTTGAGAAATATTTATCGCCCTCTATGAAGCTGATAGACAGAAGAAGACAGGAAGACAGATGTCACCTGGGAGGTAGAATCGTGTAGGCGTTGTGTCTGGCCATTATGGCTCCATGTAGGGATCCGTCATTCTTCTCCTGAAATATTGCCGTTTCCCTGATCTGTGTTCTCAACTCAACACGCCTATCCCTCTACACATTCCTTCTGATTAAACTCAACCACTGGACCGGGTGCGGTGGCTCACGCCTGTAATCCCAGCACTTTGGGAGGCCGAGGTGGGCGAATCATGAGGTCAGGAGATCGAGACCATCCTGGCTAACACGGTGAAACCCCATTTCTACTAAAAATACAAAAACAAAATTAGCCGGGTGTGGTGGTGGGCGCCTGTAGTCCCAGCTACTCGGGAGGCTGAGGCAGGAGAATGGCATGAACCCAGGAGGCGGAGCTTACAGTGAGCAGAGATCACATCAATAGACTCCAGCCGGGGTGACAGAGCGAGATTCCATCTCAAAAAAAACAAAAACAAAAACAAAAACAAAAACAACAACAAAAAAACTCAACCACTTACCAGTTTCAGCTACAGTCTCTGTGTTCACATGGCCCTAATGAACATGTACTCCCTCCCTCCCTCCATCTCCCTTCTGAGCTTCACGACCATTTCCCAATGATCTCTTGAACTTCTTTTTTTTCTTTTTTTTTTTTTTTGAGATGGAGTCTCACTCTATCACCCAGGCTGCAGTGCAGTGGTGCAATCTCAGCTCACTGCAACCTCCACCTCCTGGGTTCAAGCGATTCTCATGCCTCAGTCTCCTGAGTAGCTGGGATTACAGTCACCCGCCACCACGCCTGGCTCATTTTTTTGTATTTTTAGCAGAGATGGGGTTTCATCATGTTGGCCAGGCTGGTCTCAAACTCCTGAGCTCAAGTGATCCACCCGCCTCGGCCTCCCAAAGTGATGGAATTACAGGTGTGAGTCACCACACCCAGCCCCCTTCACCATTTTTATTTGGATATAATATAGAAATATCAAACCCTGTAGATCCAAAATCAAGCTCCTGGTTTTCCTCTACTCTTATTCCTCTTCCTATAATTCCTGTTATCTGCTGGTTGATATCCATATCTATTGTGTTCAAAGTTTAGGAATCAACTTTTGTTATCCTCCACCATCCATATTCAATCACTCAACAACATCATGTTTATGGCCATTCTATTGCACCTCTTTAACACTTTATGAATGTTCATTCTCTTCTCTAACTTTATTATCTCTGCCCTAATTGAGGCCCTCATCTTTTGCTTGGACTACTCTAAGCTTTTCCGACCTGTTCTGGTTTTAGACATGCTCTGCTCAAATAAATCCTCCTAAAATTTATCAGAGTGATCTATCTAAAGTTGAAATGGAAATACATCACTCCCCTTTATAATGGCTACCCACTTAATACTGATTTCACTGATTTCTGATCTGCCACAAGAGACATAAAAAGGCAGTGGAAAAATGGTAAAGAAAAGGTATTACTACCCTAGAGTCTTATACATGGCTAAATGATCTATCAAAAGTGAGGGAAAATAATAAAGACTCTTTCAGACACACAATGACTAAGAGAGATCCAAACTCTAAACGAATTACTAGAGATTTATTTCAGCAAGAAGAAAAATGGAGCCAGAGTGAAGACATGCTATCTTAAAAATACAATGAAGCACCAATGTGTCATTAAATTAATTTTCTATTAAGAGTAAAAAATACTAACTGTTGAGTTTAATAAAAAAGTGAAACTGAAACCATAGCCAACAATAGCAATAGGAAGAGGAGGTGTTTTCAATGGGCAAGGCATGCTAAAAGTCCTTGCCACATCCAGGAAAGAATGGAAATATGGACCAAGCTTAGAACTTTAGAGATGTTTTATAGTTAAATATGTAAGTGAGAAATTAAGGATAACATTTAAAGTAATGGACAAAATCTGTAGATTATACAGACAGAAGGGTATAAGCAAATTAATTTTTTTAAAAAGTAAAGAAATAGGATGGTAAATTTAAAGTACAAAATTAGATGCCATCAACAAGTACAAATATAATAATAATAAGAGTAATTTCCAAAACTTTAAACTTACCTATTTAAATGGCACATGTTATCTACTTGTCTTTTCTTCTATTTTTAATTAGTATATGTGAGTTTTACATATTTTGGAAGTACATGTATATTTTGATACCTCCCTACAATGGCTAATGATCAAATTGGGGTACTAAGGATATCCATCAACTCAACCATTTATCTTTTCTCTGTGTTATGAATATTACAAATCTGATATTCCAGCTATTTTGAAACATACAATAAATTATTGTTAACTATAATTTTCCTACTGTACTATCAAATACTAATATTTATTCCTTCTATCTAAAACTGTATTTTTGTACCCCTTAACTTGTCTTGAATAGAAAATAAAATCCAGATTTATGCTACTAACTGATACATGCCCAAACTGTACTACAGATAAATGTTACAATTTAAAAATAAGGTGTGGCATAATAATGTGTGCCATGAAAATACTAAAAAATAATAATTCAGGTGGGTAGTATTCATACCAGATGAAATAGAACATAAATTCAAAAGTATTAACAGACAAACAGAAGTAGAAAAGAATTATAACATCCTCCAAAGTATAGCAATTATAAACGTGTATGCACTTAACAGATTTAAAATATATAAAGTATTACCTGACAAAATTACAGGAAGGAATGGATAGATCCACGAAATTAAAGTATCTAAGACTAGAATCCAGGCAATAGTATTTCTAAAACTTCCCACAGAATTCTAGTGTGCAATCAGATTTATCTTAGGATGGCACTATTTCCAGAATGAATAGACAGGTACATATTCATATAAACGTTATTTTATTAACAGCATACCTACACTGCCCCAACACAATATTTCAGCAAAACATTGTAACGGAATTAGATAAGAAGAAAAAATGCCAGGTAATTCTACTCAAAGTAAATAGGAAACAGGAAGACTGTTACTGATTTTAAGGACGAAATTACATGGGCTTCCTGGGAACACCCAATTTAATAGTTCTATCAGTTAGGTAAGTAGATAGGTAGACAGACAGACAGATACATTACATAGATATAAAGAAAACTTCAAATATGAAGGGGAAGAACAATTTATGGCATTATATGACACAAACAACCTGGAAAAACATCATCGGGAAGAATAAATTTGGCTACAAACAACGCACTACAAATGTGCTGGAATCCTTATCCTTTTTGCATCCCTAGAGGAAGCAATGCCCAACGCACAATAGAAGCTCAGTAAACATTTTTTTTTTTTTTTTTTTTTGAGATAAGGTCTTGCTCTGTTGCTCAGGCTGGAGTGCAGTGGCACGATCTCAGCTCTCTGCAATCTCCGCCTCCTGCGTTCAAGCGATTCTCCTGCCTCAGCCTTTCAAGTAGCTGAGATTACAGGTGCGCGCCACCAAGCCCGGCTAGTTTTCGTATTTTTTTAGTAGAGATGAGGTTTCACCATGTTGGCCAGGCTGGTCTTGAACTCCTGGCATCATGTGACCCGCTGTGATAAGGAAAATTACCAGAGCTCCATCCCCATGTTGATGAGATGAAGCTGCACACTCCACTCCAGCAGTGACAGATTGTGAACTGAGACTTGGGTGGCAGCTCTGGTCCATTCACAACACAGAAGATTTTATTAAGTGCTCTTTAAATTTCCCACTAATTCTATAATTTTATTCCTTGTTTCTAAATATCTATTTAATCTGCATCATCAGAAATAAGCATTAAGATGTAATAACTTTTACCATTCTATGCTACTTTACTCATTAAATTTTCCAATGGCATGAAAGGAAGCTGAAGGCTAGAAAGAAGCAGCTTTAGAAAACATTTTAATGCCTTGCCACTTAAAAAATCATATCACAAACCTGAAAATAGAGATTGCACAGCCAGTGGTCCAAGTCCAGGCAAATCAAATCTTCAACTTTCCTAAAGTTGCTGAGTTTCTGGTCATAATGTCCTCGGAGAAGGGGACACTTAAATTTTCCCTCCACTGTATCAAAGTTGTTATCACACAACGGGAACACTGCCCAGCCCACAGCCCGGTCCAGGCAAATGTATGTTCCACGAAGGAGAAAGAGTTCAAACAACAAAGCCATGCCAGGGCTCACATTTTTCTTTTGAGGGAGCACCTATGAAAAATATTAAGAAAAGAGAAGATTGGGACGCTTGTGGTTTTAGAAACACGTTACATTCAGTGATGCCTATAGACAATCTAGAATTAAGTAAAACGTTGGTCTATACTCCTGTGGTTTACCCTTGAAAACTCACTATTGGATATATTTACATAAACAATCTTCCAGCCCCAGGTAATTGAGCAACCATGAAAATGTGACCTACACAAATTTGACCCTGCCAGTTAAAGATTCTAAACTTTATAGGTTTTAGAAATCAAGTTTGCAATATGTTCACTCACATAGTAGTCTGTGTCTTCATTCCTCTTTGATTGAGCTGGTACCTCTACTGTATAACTATTTCTATCTTCCATAATAGTTATTGTTTTGAATGCCTGCCATTCATTTTTGTGTCATTCACTTACCCAGCACAACTGCATTGCACAGAACAAATGCTTTTTAAAAAGTGATTAAACAAATTATCGCAAATTATCCTACCCATGATGATAACTTGAATTATTATTCCAAAGTCCACCTCTGGAAGAAAAAATAGAGTCCTATTTAATTTTGTGATTTTTCTGTTTATTTCAGTTGACACTATAATGCACACGCTGTATAAGCAAGTTGTCAGTGCTAAACAAATAGAACTGAGTGTAAAGATGGGTGAAATAATCAGAATGACCAAGCCGCTGATCAAGTCCCCAGATGTAGAGATAGAGCTTATTCCATGACCTTAAAACAAAATATAGAGAAAGGCAAGACATAAATAATCTTTTTAACAAAATGGGTTATAGCCTTGGATTTCTTTTTAGAATTTTGTGTGGATAATTACAAGTAGACAAAGATTGGGACTTAGACTATTTTTAAACAATATATTTAACCAAAAGTGTGTAGGTATATTGTATATGATTTTTATAAATATTCCAAGACTTAGTTTAGGTATAAAATGAAACAGAGGCATCTGTTGAAAAATGCCCTAACCCTGTGGCAGCTGCTATTAAACCATTAACAGGATCAGGTTTTATTTAAACCAGATTTATCTTTCCTTTTACAACAGCCTATGAGAAAGCTAAAAACATTAGGCACAAATTACTGACAAAAGAGAACCTTATTCAAGCTGTACTTTTCATTTGGCTAGTTGGCTGTGAGTAACCTTTGTGATACGAGAATAAAAGTTAAATCAGGAGAAGGAGAAGAAATGGAGTCAGAATCCTGTTTTGGGCCATCATTTAAAAATCAAGTTGAACTGATGCTATTGACAATAATTTCATCTATTTTTAGCCCTGCATTTAGAAGTGAAAACTAGAGCCCCTGCTACACTAAACTCCTATATATTCAGCTATACATTCAAAGCAGACGGAATTAAGAATTTGTCCAGTACTGACCCAATTCTATCATTAATTTTGTTGCAGTCTTAGGAAGTCACTTCTCTTTTTTTATATGTAAGTTTCCATGCACTTGAGTTCTCTCATCAATAAAAAACAAAGCTATAAATATCTTCTTCTAAAAGTTAATGTAATTATCCACTTAGTAAATACAAAAATTCTTAGTAAATATGAAATGTGCCTTTTTAAAATTTATTTCTTCTAGGACCATCCCAACCACTTCTAAGATGACTTAGTAATAGTTCATTTTAATAAACAGAAAAATCACATAGTCAAGGTTAAAATACATCTGTAAACATGCAAAACAGCAGCATCTTTTTTTTCTGAGTGTATGAGAAATAGTTCAAAGCTATCAAGCACAATAATTAACACCATGTAGTCCTGTGTCAACTCAAGAGGAACTTCATCTCAACGCGTTCTACAAGATGGAGGAGTCACACACAACTACCCTGACAGCCCCTAAAATAGTTAAGCATGTGAACCAGACCAAACCTAGTCACCGATACTGAGAAGGAAAATAAAAGCCATAAATTATTAAATAAAGGAAATGACTTTATCTGATAACAGTTATAGCTATTTGTTGGTGCCTTTCCTTTGCTGCATATTGTAGGAGAAATCTTCTTCCCTGCAATGTGTAGCCTGTAATTCATTCCTTTCCTCTTTGGCAAGAAAGACCACTAAATTTCAGTGTACTTTGCAGAGGATCCTTTTCACAAATCTGAGTACTTCCATAGCTATCCTATGATGTGACATTCCCATAAGGATTTTTCAGTAGCTCTGTAGTTAAATACCATATGTTAAGAAAAATACATGTGTTGGTCTCCCCCAGCTATCAATGCCCTCCGTCATGAGAGTCCTGGTAGGTGGCGATCATAATAGCCTTAGAGTCCCTTTATTTAATGAGTGCCATGAAGAACACCTCTGTGATGCTGCTCTTCTCCCTCCTCCCACCCTCCACCCTCAAGTACTGGGCTGAATACCTGAGTGATGAAATAATCTGTACAACAAACCCCCACGACACGAGTTTACCTATGTAACAAATCTTCACATGAAGCCCAAACCTAAAATAAAAGTTAAAAGAGAAGAGTACCCCTTTGGAAGGAAGAGCTGCTACAAAGCTGAATTCCACTGCATAGCATAAGAGTGATGCATTTGATCTTCCGCATTGCAAAAGGTACATGTGAAAGGTGAATGGAGAAAAAATGGAATCCAAGAAGCAAACGGGAATTTTGAAGTCTTACTGTTGAATGAAGGATTGGAAAAGAAAGCAAAATTCCTTACACTTTAAAAATGTATTCTCTTTGAAGCAATTGTGAATGGGAGTTCACTCATGATTTGGCTCTCTGTTTGTCTGTTATTGGTGTACAAGAATGCTTGTGATTTTTGTACATTAATTTTGTATCCTGAGACTTTGCTGAAGTTGCTAATCAGCTTAAGGAGATTTTGGGCTGAGACAATGGGGTTTTCTAGATATACAATCATGTCATCTGCAAACAGGGACAATTTGACTTCCTCTTTTCCTAATTGAATACCCTTTATTTCCTTCTCCTGCCTGATTGCTCTGGCCAGAACTTCCAGCACTATGTTGAATAGGAGCGGTGAGAGAGGGCATCCCTGTCTTGTGCCAGTTTTCAGAGGGAATGCTTCCAGTTTTTGCCCATTCAGTATGATATTGGCTGTGGGTTTGTTGTAGATAGCTCTTATTATTTTGAGATACGTCCCATCAATACCTAATTTATTGAGAGTTTTTAGCATGAAGGGTTGTTGAATTTTGTCAAAGGCCTTTTCTGCATCTATTGAGATAATCATGTGGTTTTTGTCTTTGGTTCTGTTTATATGCTGGATTACATTTATTGATTTGCGTATGTTGAACCAGCCTTGCATCCCAGGGATGAAGCCCACTTGATCATGGTGTATAAGCTTTTTGATGTGCTGCTGGATTCGGTTTGCCAGTATTTTATTGAGGATTTTTGCATCAATGTTCATCAAGGATATTGGTCTGAAATTCTCTTTTTTGGTTATGTCTCTGCCAGGTTTTGGTATCAGGACGATGCTGGCTTCGTAAAATGTGTTAGGGAGGATTCCCTCTTTTTCTATCGATTGGAATAGTTTCAGAAGGAATGGTACCAGTTCCTCCTTGTACCTCTGGTAGAATTCAGCTGTGAATCCATCAGGTCCTGGACCCTTTTTGGTTGGTAAGCTATTGATTATTGCCACAATTTCAGAACCTGTTATTGGTCTATTCAGAGATTCAACTTCTTCCTGGTTTAGTCTTGGGAGGGTGTATTTGTCGAGGAATTTATCCATTTCTTCTAGATTTTCTAGTTTATTTGCATAGAGGTGTTTGTAGTATTCTCTGATGGTAGATTGTATTTCTGTGGGATCGGTGGTGATATCCCCTTTTTCGTTTTTTATTGCATCTATTTGATTCTTCTCTCTTTTCTTCTTTATTAGTCTTGCTAGGAATCCAACTTACAAGGGATGTGAAGGACCTCTTCAAGGAGAACTACAAACCACTGCTCAATGAAATAAAAGAGGATACAAACAAATGGAAGAACATCCCATGCTCATGGGTTGGAAGAATCAATATCGTGAAAATGGCCATACTGCCCAAGGTAATTTATAGATTCAATGCCATCCCCATCAAGCTACCAATGACTTTCTTCACAGAATTGGAAAAAACTACTTTAAAGTTCATATGGAACCAAAAAAGAGCCCGCATCGCCAAGTCAATCCTAAGCCAAAAGAACAAAGCTGGAGGCATCACGCTACCTGACTTTAAACTATACTACAAGGCTACAGTAACCAAAACAGCATGGTACTGGTACCACAACAGAGACATAGATCAATGGAACAGAACAGAGCCCTCAGAAATGATGCCGCATAGCTACAACTATCTGATCTTTGACAAACCTGACAAAAACAAGAAATGGGGAAAGGATTCCCTATTTAATAAATGGTGCTGGGAAAACTGGCTAGCCATATGTAGAAAGCTGCAACTGGATCCCTTCCTTACACCTTATACAAAAATTAATTCAAGATGGATTAAAGACTTATATGTTAGACCTAAAACCATTAAAATCCTACAAGAAAACCTAGGCAATACCATTCAGGACATAGGCGTGGGCAAGGACTTCATGTCTAAAACACCAAAAGCAATGGCAACAAAAGCCAAAATCGACAAATGGGATCTCATTAAACTAAAGAGCTTCTGCACAGCAAAAGAAACTATCATCAGAGTGAACAGGCAACCTACGCAATGGGAGAAAATTTTTGCAACCTACTCATCTGACAAAGGGCTAATATCCAGAATCTACAATGAACTCAAACAAATTTACAAGAAAAAAACAAACAACCCCATCAAAAAATGGGCAGAGGACATGAACAGACACTTCTCAAAAGAAGACATTTATGCAGCCAAAAAACACATGAAGAAATGCTCCTCATCACTGGCCATCAGAGAAATGCAAATCAAAACCACAGTGAGATACCATCTCACACCAGTTAGAATGGCCATCATTAAAAAATCAGGAAACAACAGGTGCTGGAGAGGATGTGGAGAAATAGGAACACTTTTACACTGTTGGTGGGACTGTAAACTAGTTCAACCATTGTGGAAGTCAGTGTGGCGATTCCTCAGGGATCTAGAACTAGAAATACCATTTGACCCAGCCATCCCATTACTGGGTATATACCCAAAGGACTATAAATCATGCTGCTATAAAGACACATGCACACGTATGTTTATTGCGGCACTATTCACAATAGCAAAGAGTTGGAACCAACCCAAATGTCCAACAACGATAGACTGGATTAAGAAAATGTGGCACATATACACCATGGAATACTATGCAGCCATAAAAAATGATGAGTTCGTGTCCTTTGTAGGGACATGGATGAAACTGGAAACCATCATTCTCAGTAAACTATCGCAAGGACAAAAAACCAAACACCGCATGTTCTCACTCATAGGTGGGAATTGAACAATGAGAACTCATGGACACAGGAAGGGGAACATCACGCTCCGGGGACTGTTGTGGGGTGGGGGGAGGGGGGAGGGACAGCATTAGGAGATACACCTAATGCTAAATGACGAGTTAATGGGTGCAGGAAATCAACATGGCACATGGATACATATGTAACAAACCTGCACATTGTGCACATGTACCCTAAAACCCTAAAGTATAATAAAAATAAATAAATAAATAAATAAATAAATAAATAAATAAATAAATAAAAATGTAAAGGATACACTTTTAAATTACTTTTTGGTATACTTTTAAATTAAAACAATCCAGAGAGGACTAGAGTAAATGATGCAAAAATTATAAACATGCATATTCACAAAACATTGTTCATTTATCTGCACTTTCTGATTTTTGTAATGATTATTATCTTTACAGAAAAGAAGTACATTAAGTGATTTCAAAATCAGAGAGCCTTCAAGGTCCTGCTTCTGATTATGATGGAGACGATCAAAAGTAACCAACACTTCCATCATAAAAAGGAAAAATAATTATATTTTTAACCCATTGGGAGACTGAGGACACAGAAATTTAGGGGAAACTAAATCTCACAGAGGGATAAATGCTTCCTATATGAACTAGGATAGAGGCATCTTTAATGCCAGGAAACAGGTGAGGAAGCAGAACAGTCACTGGGTAGACTACTTTGTAGGGGAAAGAGAAACTGGCTGAACCTCTTGAGTTAACAATCATGGGCTCTATGGAATATTGAAAACACATAAGCTTCAGACAAAGAGCGAGTTCTCACTACTTACCAATTCTCAACCTTGGGACTTTTAACAAGTGCTCAGCAGCATGTGGGCAATTGAGTCTAGATAGGGAGCAAAAAGAGATTTTCAGTGGCACAGAAATCCTGGGACGGTGCTGGAGAGCAGAGTAGAATGTCAGTTACATTGTGCATGGATAAGCAAGCCCAGCTGGAAGGAGGGACCTTTTACAGCTTAAAGCTTTTGAAACTGGTAGTAAATTAAAACTAACTAAAGCTATAAACCCAACCCCAACTTAGCTCAATTCCTGATTTGATCAGAGAGATCAGCCTTTGTGCAGGAGAAATATTTTCCACTCCAGTCTCTGTAATTGGCTTATATACAATATCTGGCATATAATACACAACCGTGAGGCATTCATAGAAGGAGGAAAATGTGATGCATGAACAAAAGAAAACCAATCAATGAAACTGACCCACAAATGGCCAGATGTTGGAATTAACTAAGACTATAAATAATCATTATAAATAGGACCCAAAATTAGAGGAAAAGATAGAAATAACTGGTAAACCGCCCAAGGACGGTGTGTCAGACAAGGAGAATGGGAACTAAACTCAAGGATATCTTCCAAGTCTGATATTCTATGAGGAATAGGGATAGTCAACACGGCAAAACAGTATACTTAATCTGCATTAGAAATAACAAAATTTTCTCTTTGAGGCAGACAATTCTGATTACCTGAGTGGGAATTAAAGCCACAGAATAGAGTCATCTAGGTTATCCCCTGAAAGTTTCATAGAACCATTACTGTTTTTTCCATTCTCTCAGTCCAGAAAAATAAATAGGTAAATCAGCTCTAATCTCCAGTCTTTCTGCTATAGGATAAGAAAAAGTAGCTATTCTTAGAAACTTATCGTGGCCTAGGGATCAAGAACACAGAGTAGTAACAACTACAACTGTCATTGCTTCTGAACAGAAGAGAGAGAGTCTTACTTCCTATACCATGGGAAAACCAGCATTCTCATGTCAAATCTAGTAGTTCCAGGTTCCTGTTTTAGGAAATTTATTTTTTGGGTTCCTTAATTTTAAAAATTGGTATCAACAGTTAACACTCATTCCCTAAGTGCAAGACACTTTTTAAAAGCACTTTATCCTTATTAACTCAATAGCCACCTAATCCTATAAAGTAGATTCTATAGACTCAATTTTACAAATAACATAACTGAGGGAAGGCCCAAGGTCATACAAAACAGATGTGGAGGGTACAGCTGGGATGTGATTTTAGTCAATCTGCACCATAGCCAGTCACGCTAAGCTTCCTGAATGTAGGAGGGGCCAACTAGGGACAACCCACCTTGGATTCACGGTGAGAGACCTCAAGGTCATTCTGCTCTATCCTATTTACCACTCTTCATGATTCCCACAAACTGGGAAGCTGGGGCTCCTCTTCCAGATATTTCTCTGTTTCTAGCCAGTTCTCTCCTAAATTGCTTGGTTTGAGTTCAGGTAACCAAAACAGACATATTGCCTATCAAGAAAAAGCATTTTTACTCCAATAAAATCCTACTATCAGGGATTCTTAAAGAATAAGTCTTTCTAAAGGGCTAAGATTACCAGTTAGCTTACAAATGAATAATTCTGAATAAAAATTCTCCTTAAATGAAGGGCACGATTCTCAAACCTAAAGTCCCTGAATCTAATTTTACAATTTCTCAACAATGAATTTAATTATTTGAGAAGCACCAACAATCATACTGTGATGTTTTTAAGACCCTAAACTCTCAGCCTCAGAAACTTAGTTTGTAAAAGAATTACCCATGAGTGATTATTGAAAGTGTAGACTTCCCAGACCTCATGCTTACCTTGAATCAGTGAGTCTGGTGTGGGGCTTGGTACTCTGAATTTTAACGAGAATGTGAGGTAATTGTGAATCAGATGGTCCTTCAGCCCACACTTTCCTGAGAATCACCACCCAGTATGGACACAAAGATAAGCAAGCCAGGTTTGTGAATCCTTGATCATATGTTGGATCCTCTACTGCTTACAACAACTACATTTCTGCCTAAAATCTAATTGAGTCATACCTGAATAATTACTGGTTAAGCAATATGACCTTTCCACCATTTTCAATCAAACATGACTGAAATCAAGAGAAAATATATGGTATGTCATCTCATTATATTGCAATTTCATTATCTGACCTCAACCTCAATATGTCATAACTCATCTCTTCACATGCTACTCAGATGTTCAACTACGAATATTTCACTCTAGAGAGATGGAAAAAATCTAATTGAATATTTTAATTTAGAAAGTTCAGTTCTGGGATTCTCCTCCTCTCTCTCACTTTTTTTTTTGACTGTGAAAACAAAAAGTCAAATTTTCTTTTTAGTTTCTCCTTGTTAGGCAAAAGATAGATCGTTCCCTTCATTGTCCCTGAGAGTTGAACACATTGGGGAAAAATTGGGCACAGCCCATTACTTTTACAAACTCCAGTGAGTGAGCCTCAGTGCACAAAAAGATGGCATTTCTGAACATCTGCAGCCTGATTAGATCAAAGACCAACAAATTAACCACAAATGGCTTTACAAGGAGCATGGAAATATATCATTTGGAAAGGAGAAAACTTTTGGCAATAATTGCTCATCAACGTTTTCCCTTTGGGCAGCCCACATTGCACCAAAGATATCTAGCAATGAAGTTAATGCCTGTGCAGCATTTTATATCTTACAAAGCTCTTATATGCACATTATCACATTTGATCTGCACATCAACCTTGTAACATTGTCGACATTAGCCCATTTTACAGGTGATTGAAAAAAATGATTTAGGAAAGTAATGACTTGCTCATGTTTCTCCAGCTACTGAATTGAGTTGACTATATCAAAACCCCCCATCTCTGACTTTAGTGTTTCCCTGCAATCATTCATGCACATTTATTAAATCTCTATTTTGCATTTAGACACCACTTTTGGCACTGAGGATACAAATAATTGAGTGAGACAAAAAGCTTTCTACTCTGAGTATAGTCTGATAGGAAAGAGAATACACAATAAACAAATATATATGAGACCTTATCAGTAGTGATAAATGTTTAGGTTGTCACAATTGATACTGAAATAATGAAAATAAATAGCAATGGACTAGAAAATGACTAGAGGAAGGGGCTATTCTGTTAAGAAACTCTTGCCTAAGGAAGCAACCCTTACCCTGAGAACTGCCATGTCAAGGTGTGAGAGAAAACCCTACTAGGCAAGAAGCAGTAATGAATTCAGTGGCCCTGCAGCAAGAAATGGGCTCAGTGTGTTCAGAGAACGATGGTGAGGCTGAACTAAAATACACAAGCCAAAAACTAGAATGCAATGAAAGTAGATAATGGGACAGAGGCCAGATCATATACTCTTCGAAGGCCCAGGTAAGGCATTTTGGATCTTATTATAGATGCAGTGAAGATCTAAATGCAATGGAAAATCTTGAACAGAGGCTGGATATGACCTGATTTGCAGTTTGCTAAATTGACCTTTATTGGTCCCAGAGTTTAGTGATTTTGTCTGAACATAAATCTGCTTTTTGCCACCACCATAAGCTTTGAGAGCCTCATCAGTTCAAAGTCATTGACTATTGCTTTATATATGTACGAGGCAGATGATAGGAAAAGATAGCCAGGCCCATCCTTTGCAATTAACAGGCAGTGTGACCTTGGAAAAATTCTTTGCCCTACTCAGTCCTTCGTGACTTCACTCAGTGTTCATAGGAGAATTAATGCCTTAAAAGTAATTGTAAAGCATTTTGTATAGATGTCGAAATATTAAAGCATATTCCCTCTGAATGTGAGTGAGTTCAAATATAGAAGCAAGTTCCTCCTCTTTAGAGAATTCAAAATGATTTGATTGTTGAATTGCATGCCAAGTGAACAAGAACTACTATTTTGTAACTAGGGCATTCTTAACTCTGAATACATTGGATGTGAACAGATGTAGAGAACAGACACAAAGGACAAAGATGGATTTATGGCATTATAAAAGCATTCCCAATAAAATTAAAAATGTGAATATGCATGAAACACCAAAAATGTTTTAAAGTAAAAAAAAATTCAACTAAAAGGCAGTCAATAGTTGTTTCTTTTACAACCTCAACTTGACTCTGTAAGTCTTAGAATTGTTTATTTTGAAAATATTTATTAAGACAGATGCCTTTCTAGTTGCTGATGATACAGAAGTTAACAAAACACCAAAGTCCCTACTCTCAGGAATCTTACATTCTGGTGCTGCCAAGTATTCTTAAGATTGAATGACCACCTGTCAATGTCATGCAATGTGACAGCCTCTTTTCTGAATGTTAATTTACTAGATAATAGAGAGCCTATCCTTTGAGAGGCAGAAAGCAGAGACTGGAAAGAGAGAGAAGGTTGGCTTTAGAAGTAGAAACAAGTCTTATAGAAATACAAAGAAAAAGGATAGGAATTGGTGGGTAATTTGCAGATATGAAAAACTAATATATCAGCGATTGCTGCTTCCTTTAGGGCATGTTGTGAACCTTGACGTTTGGACTGAGGAATCATTCACATGTGGACTTAAGTTCAGCTTCAAACATCTGAGCAAGGGTCTCATCTCTAAAACCTCAGTTTTTCTCACCTGCAAAATGGGTTTAACAATGAATTTGGTTGTGTGATGTTAGCATGGATAGTATACATTAAGTGCATAGTGATGTAATTGGCACACTACATATACTCAGTAAATGGTACTCTCCCACTCCTCCCAGAGAATAAGTGATACAGTAACTTTCTGTACCCATTGCCTTGAAACCTCTCACATCACCCAGCAGCAAGTAATGTAGACAAAAGTACACCAGATTTAGTGTAAACTGAGTTTTCTCAAAGGAGAGAATTAAAAAAGGATTGACTGAGACTTTTTTAAGAAATGTTTTGAAAGACTGTAGAAAGTTAACATACAGAGGAAGGCAGAGAACATTGTACATGAAGGACTATTGATAAAGATAAAAATAACTATAGCTGCCAGTTATTTCCTACATGCAATCTACTATGCTAAAGAGCTGATACATCACATTATTTAATGCTCATAAAATCCCTATGAATTAGACATTAGATTCCCATTTCACAAATGAGAAAACTGAGGCCAGGGATATTTTAAATTATTTTCCTAAAGTATTGATTGCTAGTAAGTAGCAGAACCAGGATTCCAACTCTGGTCAGCCTCACTCTAAAGATGTGCTCTTAATTACTACACTTTGGGTTAAGTTTTCATTTGTTTTCGTGGGGTCAAGGGGCAAGAGAGTGGGGTGTCCCTTTGCTTGACCGGAGACACACATGTGCAGTAGCAGTTGGAAGCAAGTTGGGGGTTGAGTTGGGAGAGGCCATGGCTGGAAGTAGGATGCCCCATGACTGCCCATGTCATTGAGGAAGGGCCACTGGCCATCAAGAGTCTCACAAGTCCGAGGTCCCCTTAACCAGCAGAAGTGACCCTTTTAAGAACTAACACAAAGGGACTTCTTCCAACTGATATAATGAAAAACTGTCTAAAGATGCACAGTATAATATACTCCAGAGCTCTCCATTATTAATGGTAATAACCAATAATCAATAAAAGCAATCATGTGCCAGTCTAGCTTTACTAAGACTGCTCCTTCCTATGAGCTATTAAAATCATTTCAATTCTTAGATATTAAATGTCACACAGAAAATAACCTCTTGCAAAATGTTGGGTTCATCATATTTTAAGAATTAATACTTTAGGTCATTTTAATCAGTTTCTGATATATGCACTTTTCAGGAAGCACCTCAGGGAAGAACATGGTGGCCATGACTAATAATGACAAGAATATGAACTATATTCTTCATATACACATTGGACTTGGAGCATTACCGAAGTACTTGACCATCTTAAGTATTTAGGAAGCTTTAAATAAAAAATAAATTTGCCTATTTCACTGAAAGTGAGCATCCTTTTTTCAGGCATAAAACTTCAAACTTATTAATTTTATGGCTATATTTTAACGTGAGTGCCAGTCCCAGCTAGATGACTATATGATAAGTGTTTTAAAATTTCAAGAAAAGGCACTAAATTTTTCATAGTATTTGTGTTTCATTCTCAGTGTAATAAAAATATGCCACCCTTTTAATAATGAATAATAGATTCTCAGTTTGATTTACATGCATGGATTAAATGTCATGTTTGAAAAGTTGCTATTTTATTCATATTGGATTTCCCTCCAGTAAAACAAAATGGTACCCATCTACTACTGTAATAAAGACACCTTGCCACACTGATATATACATATTAACTGGCTGGTATACTTTTAAAAAATTCTATAGATCCACAAAATAGTTTAACAGCACAGGAGGTTTCAGTAAGATTTTCTCTGAGGTACTTATGTGTACCCTACAATTATCCAAAACCTCCATTAATGTGGCTAACTGAAAAGAACAGGGGAGCCAGGCACCCCTCCTATCACAGATTAAGCTCATTTCAGTGATGCCAGAATCACATGTTGATTTCTAAAGGTTGAAGTCTTTTGTGACTCCTCCTTTCTTACCAGATAATAAAGAACAATTTATTGTCACCAGTTTTTCATAAGCCCCTCCTGTATTTGTGTGAAAGGGCTGCCATAACAAAGTACTATACACTGGGTGCCTTGAGCAACAAAAATCTGTGTTCTAAAAATTCTAGAAACTAGAATTCCAAGCTCAAGTTGTTGGCAAGGGGTTTCTCCTGAGGCCTCTGTCCTTGGCTTGCCGATGGCCATCTTGTTCCTGTCTGCTCACACGGGCTTCCCTCTGTGTGCATCTGTGTCCTAATCTCCTCTTCTTCTACGGGCACCATTCATATTGGATTAGGGCAAAGAAAAGCAAATTTTCCTTTCTACCTGGGTCTAAAAACTTCACTAGTTTTAGAAAGGAAGGATTTAAAATATCAAAATATAAATATTGTTCATTCACAGCAGCTCATCTATCCTTTCAAACAATATAATCACGGACATGATATGAAGGGGAAGAATAACGACATTCTTTAGTTAACCAAAACTTCATTGAAGGTGTATATTTGAGTTTTGTTTATGGTTTTTTAAAGCTGGTTTGTTTTAAGTTAAACATTATTTTAGTCCTTCAGCATGTCAGGCACTGAGCTGAATTATAACATTTACTCTGACCTAGTACCCTACTGGTGGTAATATCATAAGATTAAGGAGACGGAGCTTATCGTGATGACTATTTTGCAGTTGAAGTAGGGGAGGCACAGGCAGATTGAGAAACTGCTGTAACTCACATTGCTAAGTTGGTTTTAGAGCCAGAATTCTAGTCAGGTTATAAAACACACACTGAATCACCATTCTGCCTTATCTTGGCCTACAGTGTTTAGTCCTTTCGTTTAAATATACAAAAATAAACTCCTATGATAGCATTCCCAAAAGATTTTATTAGTAATTAAATTGATTTTATTCTCTTTGTCCAAAGAAAAAGCCTCATCTGATCACAAATAATTAAACAACAGAACTTCTTGAAAGTTAGAGACGAATAAACGTCCATATTCTGTCATAAGGAAGCCTGGGTGGCCACATTCTGTTCTCTGAGATCTCTGTTCCAGTAACTTCTTTGCTATGGCGTGTGCTTTAATACCATCCATATGATGGCATCTGTTTACTTCTTCCTTAAGGAATCCTCAAGATTGCATAATTTAGTGTAAGCAAAATCATTTTTTGCCTTTAAACTAGCAGTCATTAAATTTCATCATTCACACACTGACATGTGATCCAAAAAAACAGATGTACTTATCAAATAAAATGGGGTTAAGTACCATCGAAATTAAATATTTTTTTTTCCTTTGGCTGACACAGGCACTCAATCCAAGACATGATTTTATTTTCTTTGTGGTGTGGGATGATGTGAAAAATGAAATCTGTAAACCTAAATTGAAGGAAATCATAGTCTTAATGGAATCACTAAAGAAATTATTCCAGAATTATATATCCTTCCAGAAATAACAACCCTGTAATGTCAGCAAATTTGGAGTCAGCCTGGGTTACCTACTGCATACAGCAGGCTCTCGTCATGTTCATTAAATCTGCCTGAGGCTTAGCCAAACTTGAGTACATGACCTTTACGAGTTTTAAAAAATTCATTAATCAATGTTCTTTGCCTGAATTTTGCTGTTTTTGCTTCTTTAACCTATTATTTGTATCATTGTTTTAGGTTGGCCAATCCTCACACCCATCGAAAATGAGAACTGCAAGCATAACAGTTCTAGCTGATAATTAACAGAAGGTTCTTTCAGCTCAGATACCATTGTCAAAGTTCAATAATGATATTGCAAAATGTCACCAAAAAGCATAATGATGTGAGAAAATCAGTTATAAGAAAATAATCATCACAGTTCTTAATTTGTATCTGACTTTACATTTTAAAAAATGATTTAACACATTTCTCTCTCAATCTTCTGTACTGGTCTAAAAATTCTGTATTTATCCACATCAATGGATAAGTAACCAAATACAATTGAAGCCAGAGAAAGATCTTTCACCAAACTCTCAAAGGATCTGTGTAATTTTCTCATAACAGTATTTTCCTATAGTACTATTTTTAAAGCTATTTATCTTGCAAATTATAAGCAAGACAGATTCTCACACGTATTCGAATGGTTTAAAACTATGGTTTCCAAACTGTGGCATATTTGTCTTGTGAAAACTAAAGATGCCATAGCCACAACTTTTTGACTTAACTTTGAGTTTTCATTAAGTTAATTAGTTGAATAAACAATCATTTAATTATGCAAATTATCTGATCATTTTTTTCTTTCATTTGTTATTCAAGGTCTCTTAATTGCCTTATATTTATTAAAATAGAATAGAAAAGGCATGTATTTTATATTCCTTTGTAAAATTACAAAACATTTCAAATACAGAAATTAAAAAAAAATACAAAGGTGCTATCCATTTCTGCCTTTTTCCTTGTAATTGAAAGACATCCTTTGTAAGTTCTTTCAGCATTCCATTGAGGGTATACTTGTTATGTGTCGGATGGTGTGCCTCAACAGAAGATATGTGGAATACCTAACCGCCAGGACCTCAGAATGTGACCTCTTTGGGAGACGGAATCTTTTAGGATTTAACCAAGTTGAGATGAGGTCATTGGGGTGGACTCTAACCCAGTATAACTGGTGTCCATATAAAAAAGAGAAACTTGAACACAAAGACAGAAAAGCACAGAGGGAAGATGAAGTGAAGACACACAGGGAGAAGGACTGGAGTGATGGATCTGCAAACCAAGGAGTGCCAGGGGCTCCCAGAAGCTAGGAGAGAGGCACGTGCAGGCCCTTCCCTCGAAGCCCCAGAGGGAGCATGGCTCTGCCAGCACCTTGATGTCAGGCTTTTGGCTTCCAGAACCATGAGACAATAAATTTCTGCTGTTTTAAGCCACCAAGTTTGTGGTATTTTCTGATAGCAAACCTAGGAAACAAATAGAGTATCCTTAGTCAAAAATGTATTCATTTGCGACACCTCTGACCCACTCTTGAATAATAGGTTAGGTGAGTACATTTTTTTTCTTTATCAACTTTGTCTCAGAATTTTGAATATATTTTTCTATTGTCTTCAGTCCTCTACTGTTGCTGTCTGAAGTTTCACTAGAATGTGTACAGAAGTGGACTGATTTTACTTTGTCCGCCTCAGAATTTCTGTTCCCTTAACCTGAGAGTTCATGTCTTCCAAAGAGTCCGGGAAATTAATAAATTACTGTTAATCCCTTCATATCTTTCCCTCGTTCTAGCTAGTCTTGGTTCTGGAAATTGTATAATATGTATGTTAGACCTTCTCTGTAATCTTTGCAAATCGCTACGAATCACTCTTCACTTCACTTTTTTCATCTCTTAGAGATGTAGGCTAGGAAGTTTCCTCAGATCTGGCTTCCAGTTCAGAAGTTCTTTGTTCAGAGGGTCAAATCTCTATGATAAATCTTTTTAATTTTAAACACTATATATTTTCTATTATAGAAATTCTATTGTCGATTATTAGGAGACACAGTATTTTAAATGAAACATAGAGAAAGATAAACTTTTTATTTCTCCAAAAAAGATTTTTTTTCTTTTATCTCCGTCTAGTGCACACATTTTTTGTCTATCTATCCCTTTTAGACATATTTTGAGTATCCAAAACTTAAGGAAAAGGCTCTTTCAACACCCTATACCTAAAAGGCCCAAAGCCTCATCTCCTGAAAGGTCATTAAAATCCAATGTTTGAGGTGAAGGAAGCCCTAAGTACCCCGATTGGATCATTACACATTGTGTGCATATATCAAAATATCACGTGTACCCCCAAAACATATACAAATATTATGTATCAATTAAAAATAAGTACATAAAAATAAAAAGGTAAAAAATGCAAACCAAGAACGAATCCAAACCTTTAGATCAACAAGACTGATTATATGTTTTCCCCTCTCCCAGGCAGCAACAGCCCCAGTTTACTCATTTTCCTTTCTAGTTTTTAATTTCCTCTTCATTGCTGGTACCCAAGGAGATCCCATTCATTCTTGAGTGTTTATGAATTTAAAACTCTTTTGGTTATATCTTATCTAGAATTTCCAGGTGCTGATAGAACAAAATCAGAAAATAAAATATGACTTTTGGCTCCTGATCCTGGCAGGTTGGGAAAATAAGATAACCTCAACACTTACGTCATCATCCTGCCAGAACTGAAAGTCACAAGGCTTATTTTGGGGCATTTTTCTTCCCAGAGATCTAAGCCTATCTGTTGTTAATGAATATCATCAACAAAGGAGGCAATGTTTTCTATTTGAAATAGTTCCAGGTTAAATGTCAGAAGACAAGTAGGCTCCAAATGTCTCTGCCAAAGAATTATTCAAAATCTTTTTAGCAAGATACTCAAAGCAAATGTGCCTAAGCTTAGAGTCTATAATTTAACTTGATTTAATATGATTCTTACAGTAACTCAAATAAGGGAGTTGCTATTACTTCATTTTACATGAGGCGACTGAGGTAGAGACAAATTAACTCACCGTATTTGACCAGCCCCACCTTACAATACTGGAAGACCAACATTACGATGTAGAGTTATTTGGATCCAAGCGATAGTATCTGGAAGTGGTGCTTTGGTGTCTGGAGTAGTACGCCTTTGGGCTTACTCATATATCCACTGCTTTCCTCAGGAGCCATCTCAAATACTTGTAAGTAACCCTTTCACTTAACCTTCATGTGTTTGCCTCCTAGCCCAGCCTGATGCCAAAGGAAAGCCACCCTTGATGCCCTAACACTGTAATCTCATTCCAAGATCCATTAAAAATGTAACCTTACAGGTGTATACAGTGATTTTCCTCCACACACTCAGTACTTCTCCTGGAATGAAGCCCTGCCCATTCATTTGGGTAGTGCTTCTCAACTCTTTCTTTCGGCACAGGAATAGATAACCATCTCTCTCCAACTAGTATTCATAAGATGCTCTGCACTCTCAGACAACATTATGGAAGCCAATTTCTCCAACTCACAGACTGAGAAAAGATAAACCTGTCTTAGACTTGTATTTAAAATGTAATGAAATAAATATCTTAAATGTCCCTATATCATTTACATACACAGTGCACATGTATGTGTTCGGTGACTGTATTCCTGTTATTACAAAATTACATTGCTTTAAAATTTACTGTTTTAACTGTCTCCCACAAACTGCCAGCAGAGTGACTGGCAGGCAGAATTGTGTGGTTAATGAAAAAACTTGATGTTATTGGGCAGAGCCCATTGGAATGAATAGGACTTTGAGCAACAGCACTTTTACTCTGAAAGCAAAAAGCCTCAGTTGACTTCTCTTTCCTGTCAAGTTCTGGATGTTCTGGTGCTTTTGTTGTGCTTGTTTTCACCCTGAATTTTGTACATTTCTTATATACACTGAATGTGAAATAGCCCAGTGTATTTCTTTGGGGATCCAGGATTTTGCTAGGTGATACCAAGGGATGGATGTAATTCAGTGACATTTTGTCAGGCTGTTAAAGAGTAAATTTTCCTTGACTGTGGCAGGAGGTAATTATTTTTTGTTTGTTTGTTTGGTTCTGACACAGGGGAAAAAATTTGGGGGCTGCTATTTCAAATAGTCCAAGATACTTTCTGTTCTGTTTGGCAGGAAGGGAAAACACATTTTATTATTGGAGCGATTGCCAGCCTTCACTTTTCCCTACAGACTTGATGCAGTTTTTAACACTCTGAACATTTTTTTCAACTTTTATCTTAAGTTCCGGAGTTCATGTGCAGGATGTGCAGGTTTGTTACACAGGTAAACATGTGCCATGGTGGTTTGCTGCACACATCAACCCATCACCTAGGTATTAAGCCCAGCGTATATTAGCTATTCTTCCTGGTGTTCTCCCTCTCCCCACACCCCCGACAGGTCCTAGTGTGTATTGTTCCCCACAATGTGTCTATGTGTTCTCCTCATTCAGCTCCCACTTATAAGTGAGAACATGCGGTGTTTGGCTTTCTGTTCCTGCGTTAGTTTGCTGAGGATAATGGCTTTCAGCTAGATCCATGTCCCTGTAAAGGACATGATCTTGTTCCTTTTTATAGCTGCATAGTATTCCATAGTGTATATATACCACGTTTTATTTATCCAGTCTACCATTGATGGGCATTTAGGCTGATTCCATGTCTTCATTATTGTGAATAGTGCTGCAGTGAACATGCATGTGCATGTATCTTTGTAACTGAATGATTTATATTCCTTTGGGTATATACCCAGTAATGGGATTCCTGGGTCAAATGGTAGTTCTGCTTCTAGGTTTTTGAACATCTTGCAAGCTCAATCTCTTAGTGGTTCTATCCCCTCCCCCTGAAGATGTCTGTGATGCACTTCTTAATCCCGTGATCCCTCCTGGCATTTTATCTGTAGTGCACCCTGTTACAATCACTCAACAGCTCACGTGGAATGTCTTCTGTCTACCAAACATATTAATAGATGTGGCTTACACTCTAATGGTCCTACAGAATGGACATCTAAACAAATAATAATAATAAAAACATTCTATATTGCCTTTTGATGTAAATAGTTATTTATGCAGATGGCTCTCAAAAGCAAGCTCTTTGATATTTTTTGTAGCCCAGCTCCGTGCTTTAAAATTTTAGGTAGTTGACTAAAATCCACCAAAATAATGTAACTGCCCATTAGGCTGACTGGACCCTTTCTAGAAAATTATTAATGAAAATTCTTAGCTACCACCACATTCCTGAAATTTCTTTGAGACCAATGGTGAGGACCAAGTCCTCAGTTCTGGGGCTGACCAATACCTGATGCCTTTGTGGTACCTGTCCTCAGATTCTGGTTCTGACAGTAAATAGGCTCCCCAGGGGAAAAATCATCTTCACAACCAATTGAGACTAACAACCCTCACCTATACTCCAGTATTCTTAACAAGGCCTTTAGGATCCTTTATTGAAGAAAAAAAATTATTAACCTATATTGTTCTCAACAAAAGTTTAATTTGAAGGTTATCTGATGCTGGCAAGGTTGCAGGGAACATGAATGCTTATAGACTGTTGGTGGGAGTGTAAATTTGTTCAGCCTCTGTGGAAAGCAGTGTGGCAATTCCTCAAAAAATTGAAATCGGAATTACCATTCAACCCAGCAGTACCATTACTGGGCATATACCCAAAGGAATATAAGTCATTCTACCATAAAGACACATGCACGTGTATATTTATTGCACCACTATTCACAATAGCAAAGACTTGGAATCAACCTAAATACCCATCAATAGCAGACTGGATAAAGAAAATGTGGTACATACACCATGAAATACTATGCAGCCATAAAAAAGAATGAGGCCATGTCCTTTGCAGCAAAATGGATGGAGATGGAGGCCATCATCCTACGTAAACTAACAGCAGGAACAGAAAACCAAATAACACACGTTCTTGTTTATAAGTGAAAGTTAAAAAACAAGAACACATGCTGACAAAGAGGGGAACAATAGACACCGGGGCTTTCTTGAGGGTGGAGGGTGGGAGGAGGGAGAAGATAAGGAAAAAATATCTTAGTATGCTTAGTATATGGGTGATAAAATAATATGTACACACCAAACTCCCATGATACACATTTACCTGTATAACAAACTCCCTATGATACCCCTGAACCTTAAATAAAGGAAAAAAAAAAAGGTTATTTGAAATATACACATTTATCGTATCAATTTAAGAAAAATTCCAACAGGTAAGAATTTTTAGGCTTCACTAACGAAGGGACACCATAATTATAACAATAATAATACAAGAAGATTCTGAATTCTTACTGCGTATTGGCACTGTGAATTTCTGCAAGCGTCAGCTCAGTCATTTTTCACATGCTTCATGGTAGGCAGGTATTGTTATAGCCATTTCACAGATAAGCCAGCTGAGGCTGGCCTAGTTCTGGGTGAATCTTATCAGAGGTGTCTTTTCCTTTAAGAAGAATTTTTTCCCAGAAAGAGTTTTAATGCCCGTTTCAAAGAAAGGGCTGGCATCCCTACTAGTTCTCCAAACTGTCTGAAGCTTGAAGTGGATATGGATTAGGGTTAAACTGTGATAAGATTCAAGATCTGCTACCCCAAAATATTAAGCAGGAAAGCCACTCTCACCTTCCCCTCACCGCTCTTCCTTGAGGCAAGTCATAAAACCTAGAAAGTTCACTTTCCTCACACTTCTCCCCGCAAGTAGGTCATAAGATCCTCATGTGAGAAGTACCCTTCCCACACCCAGAGGAAAGAAACTGAACACAGACCATCCAAGAAGGATCTGAACAAATAGCCCTTGCTAAGTTCCCCCACTTTATTACCATTAGATCATACTTTTTTGTCCTTGAATTGTATTTCACCGTGATTGTCCACTCTTCATCAAACCTAAGTATAAAAATACACAAGCTTATCTACTTCTTTGGATCTTCATTTATAAAGGCTCCCATGTCACATAAAACTTCCATTATAAAAATATGATGCTTTTCTCTTATTAGTCTGTCTTTTGTTATAGGGACTTGAGCCATGCCTCCTGTGGTGGGTCTGGAAAGAGATCTTTTCCTGCCCCAGAGCTGCAGCATTCACTAAACGTCTACATAGCATCTGGCCTTTTTGTTTATTTGTTTTGATTGCTGTTTTTAACCCCTATCAACTTCTAAACAACAAAATGGTCATCTGGGACTTCACATTTATTATTCAATGGAGTGGCTTCTATGGACATTATATACTTTTTCCATTTCTTACAATTCACTAGGAAGTTTACTGTTCAGTTAAAAAAAAAAGTAGTAGCCACTGTCCTCAAGGGTCTTAGATATCTAGAAAGCCAAGGTGGTGAGAAATGAGGGTTGAAATCTGTTTCTTTCTCACACATTGGAGGTAAATAATGGCAGCATAGGTTTGTTGTTTATAGATCTTTGCAAAATTGTTCATTTTTACAGCTTCATTTTTCACTTACACTTTTTTACATGGTCATTCAGTAGCCAGAATAAACACAATACATTGTCTGAAAAATATGTTCATGTGAAGAGCTTATTACCATCCTTAGTGAAATACCACAAAATAAAATTAATGAAAAGAATATCTTTTAACACAAGACCCAAGGGAAAATGAGGAAAGAAGGCACACTCCTATTTTAAAGAAAAATTATTTTCTTCTTAAATATCACATATTTATCATTTTTTTTTAAGAAATCGATGTTAATAGTGTAACAGGCAATTCTAAATTTGTGAACAGTCTGTGCCATACCTAGCATCCAAGCCATCTGCATGAGATGAGCCCCTCTTCTTCATTTTCTCTCGGGCTGGAGCTCCCTGGGAGGCACAATCTGTCCAGTCTGACATCCCAAAGAATCCCTTCCCTGTTTCTCCAGGTAACTTGATGCTCTCTGACCCACCCCTAACACTTCTCACCATCCGTTTTAATCCCTGCATCCAAGATCACTTTCTAATCGTACCCACCGCTTCCTTTCCTAGTACTGTCTCCTCTACAATTCCTTTGCATGGCAAACACACTCCCCTATATCCATCATATATTTCCTGAACAGTCCCACCAATGATCTTCTTACCTACGATCTGGTTCTCACCTCAAATCAGTGACCCTCACTTCCTCCACGCATGCACATGCATTACTTACAAAGTACACGTCAGTGAACTTGCACAATCTGAAAAGGGGGAAAATTATACCAAGAAGCCATAAAGTATGTTCTTGATATATAAAAATGGCCTTTCCATTTTACACAGGATTTAGGGTGTCTATCTATGGCCCATACAATGCTTGGCACATAATGGGCGATTACTGGGAATTTGCTGAATGAATGAATTTAGGCCTGCATTAAATCCTTTATGTTTATTACACAAAGTGTTTTATCTAAAGTGACATGAACAAAGATAGAAGGTGGAGGTAGATAGGAAGAGTGGAGAAACTGAGTAAAAGGAAGAGGCTAGATGTAGACAGGCTACTTACCACATAAAGGTTTTCGTGGAAATACAGCCCCACGTCATAAAAGTTTCCATTGTGCCTGACGGAGTGTGTTCTGGTGTTCAGTTGCTCCGTTTGCCACCACTGCAAGACACAGCCTCCCAGTCGACCAAGCAGGGACACTGTGAGGACATAAGAGCCTGGAGGAGCCTTGTCTTTAAGGCCCCTCAGGCATCTGATCTGGACTTGCAGAGGCTGAGGTGGTTGAGACTGCTCATTCTCCACAAAAGGTGGGGTTCTTGAATTACGCAGGAACTGGGCAAAACCACACAATTAGCAACAATGGGCTTCTCGGGGGAAGAAAAGTAGACAATTATTTTTATCCAACCTGTAATTGTCAGGTATTAGCAATGATAACAGATGAGGACACAAGATATATAATTAGGAGGTCAAAATGCAAACCTGCCATTGATGGGAGGGAAAGTTTAGCCCTTTTTTCAGCATGGTATGTTAATGATCTGTGACATCAGAAACCATTCATCTATTATAGTAAGATAGAATTAACAGGAAACCAACACTTCTAAAAACCACACAGCATGCCTTCTAAGATATCTGGGTTGGGTGAACGTGGGCAGTAAGCTTCAAATTTGGAGTTTGAAAGGTGACAGTCCTGACTTTAACACTAACCACTGCCCATAATGCCACGTTGATAAGCAGAGTGCAAAACAGGTCAGACTAACACCTCACTTGATCTGATACTTCCAGAGTCTCAACATGATGTCAACTTGCCTCACAGGCTTCAAAGGAGAGTCAAAAATGGCAGGGGGAGGGGGTGGTGGGATAGTATCTGTACGTGCTGCTTCCTGAAATTTAGCATGAATTGTGTGTGACTGAGAGACGTGACTCAGGAATATTTTACAGGGCATTTGAATTTCATTTTGCACCTACAGCTGAGAGAAGCAGGTCATTTTCATTTTTAATAAGTGCTGAAAACTTTATAAACACTGATAAGATTTTTAGTGGACTATTTTTTCAGAATAAACAAAAACTAAACTATGATTATTATTAATAATAACTCAAATGTGGTGAAGTCATGTTTTCTATACTTACAAGTCCCTAATATTTTTCAGAATTATTTGACTTCAAAGGATCCTGTAACCTTGTACTTTAGGCAAAAATAATGTCCTTTTGGAAGCAAGTTACTACTGTCTTGGCAACCCAAGTTAGTAGCGCCACCAGTTAATCTGCAGCCAACAGTAAGCATTTTGTAATTATACCTAGACTTTAGTTTGTGGGAGATAATATATATTTCCATATAGATAGTATGCTTCTGGAATTAAATTACAGTTAAATAAACAGTGAAACTTGTTCAGCTTTCTTTGTTTTTTTTCACACAAATCATACTTAAAAACTAATCAGAATAACAATTATTTTTGGCATAATTAGAAAATCTTAATTAACAATAAAGACTTAACCTTAATATTTTGGTTTCCAAAAATATTTTAAAAATTAACACCATGTGAATAAATAAGACAATCTTTTTAAACCTCAAGGCAGGATTACTGATGCAGGCAGAGTGAGTTATTAAACACATTCTAAATTAAACGCCTCTATGAATTTTATACTGAAATATATTGTGATAGTTTTGCATGCCAAATGTGACATTTTGTATTTCAGATTCATCTTCCGCAGTAATTTTGAAAATGTCATACAAACAAAGATTTTGTCATTTACCAGTGGAATTACTATGCATGGCTGCTTAGCCATCTCTTCGCTGGTTCTTGTGGTTGTTTCAAGTCAGCAAGCCATAAAAAATCTTTATCTCTCTGAAACACAGCAATTTGGAAGATAATCGAATGGTGACTAGGGGGCAGAAATGCCAGTCTGAGGAATTACACCACAATATCTCTTGCATTCACAACCTTCCTCAAAGCGAGTGTCAGCCAAGTAGGGAAAGGAGACAGAAGATTCATCAAATCTCAAGCCTCGTCTCATTTGCATGGTGACAGGCCTGTCTCATTGTCTAGTGGGACGGAGCCTGGCCTTACTGACAACCTGTTTTGAGGAATTTTAGTAGCTTTGTCGAGTTTTTAGCCATTCTATTTCATCATAGAATTCTCATCTATATACATATATATATATATATATATATGTATATGTATGTATATATATTTATTAAGACCTGCTAAAGTTTCTCGAAAGAGTCCTACAGGAGAAAAAGCGCAGCAGGCAGCTGGGTCAATACAATTGATCTCATCATTTAACATTTTGCATCACAGAAAAAGTCAGTGGCAAGAGCCTCACCTTCCAGCGGGGTCCTGCTGCTCCCTTTGAGTCATTAGTTACTTCTGTGAGGGTACCAAGCTGGGCTGCACTGTCCTTTTTACAAACATTTAGGTCTGCAATGAATGGTTGACTTGGGAGTTCTGCAGCAGTTAAAAGAAAGAAGGAAGATAAAAGAAAGAGAAATTGACAGTGGAGTGTAACAAAAAGGTTTGCCTTTAGACTCACAACACAGTTTGACGTTTTCCTTAAACATTTTGTCAGATTAGCTAGAAAGTATGTAAACACCACATTACAAGTGCTGTAGTTGATTCAAGTCGAGGAGGTGAGTGGCTTCTGAGGTGTGGCCCTATAGAAGATGAGTGGCTTTTAAGAGATGTGGCCCTATAAAACATAAGACCCACTGCATCGGCCACTGACCTCTCAAGATGTCACTTGCTTCAGAAATCATCAGAAGATCCAATATTTGATAACACTTTTTGCCACTTCATTTCCTATCCTCTCTCCCTTCAATAGACTGTTAGGGAAACTTTGAGAAAAAAAAATCCATTACATAGATGATTAGCTGATATAACATAAAGTTTTTCTTTTTTTAATGCAGTGCTTAGAGATCAAGATCTATTTTGACTCTCGAAATGTTCCCTAGGCTTTTTTCCTCCTATTAACATTTACTGACTGCATCTCGAGGTTCTATTTTATTGTTGACTCCTTTTTATTGTTGTTGTCAGCTTCTCCAATCCTGAGAGTGTTCTTCTGCCTTCCCAAATTCATTCGAATTAAGAAGGATCCGCATCTCACTTCTCCTGACTTAAGCTTAATTCCATCAGCAGGGCCATCTGTGACAACGACTGTACCCTCAGCAGAGGAATAGCCTTTTTGGGTCTCATTGCTGATTTAGTTGCCTGTGATACAAGTGATTTCCCTTAATTTGGTTAGAGTTACACTGACACAAGGGTTCATTAGGACACCCATTTGCTGGCAATTCAATTTCAAATTAAATACACTTTGTTGTAAATTTTATTACTTTTAAACTACTGTATCTATTGTCTTTAATAGCCCTATTATACAGTTATGAAGGTAAACAGATTTCAGTAGCAGACATCAAACATTTTATGTTAACTACAGTGAGATGATTTCCTCAGTTTCTTTCTTTGTTCCTTTAGCAAGAATTGTAAAGCACTTGGAAATGTTCTAAACACTTAATCTAAATAATTAGACACTAAATTCATATTATAATCCTAAAGATAAAAAGAAAAAACACAGTCCCTGGTTAGAATCTCAGTTCTTTGTAATTAAAGATTTTCTAAAAATACCTTCCTTAAAGTGAAAAACGAGCACAATGCACATTGAAAGGTTAAGTCACAGCTGTAACCTGATACCAGGTACTCAGAGACAAGTCCAGGGATGTGTGTCTCCTTGGAGCAGCCATATTCTAGGTCAGGAACCAGATCTAGGCATCAATTCACTTTTGCATTAGGTCCTAAGGCATGTTATTATTCTTGTTTTCTCTCTTCTAGAGCACATCTTAATTTTATAACTGTGTATGTGTTTGTGCATTATTTAAAAATGTTTTAATTATATTTAAAAACACCACCACCACCCACAAAAAAAAATCACCCATTAACCTACAGCCCAGAAATAACCACTGGAAAAATACTGGCTTCTATTCTTTATAGCTGAGTTTAGCAAAGCATACTTTTTAAAAAATTTTTTCTTTACATAATGAGACTGATGCTATGAATAATACTACCTTTTAACATGTATTTTTTGCTTTGTATGTTACGGACATTTGCCATGAGAGTATTATTTTTTTCTTACTAACATACAATTTTTAGGTATTATCTAGTATTCTAGGTGTCTACCATAATTTATTTAAATGATCCCTTATCGTTGGATATTTAGGTTAGTTCCTATTTTCACGATTGAATGTTAGCCTGTAATGAACTCTCTCACATATAAAGTCTTATAGGTATCTTAGTATCAAGTCCTATCATTGGAAATGCTCGGCATAGGAGGCATGCTGTTCTCCATCTCACTCATCTCTGCCTTGAGCTACCTAATCATTGAAGCGATGCCTTAGTGATACATAATCCTGTCTGCAAAGCCTATTCTCTCAGACAGTAGATAATTCTCACAGGGAGACAGGTCCAACTCCAGGTGATATCTTATTTGCACTGCTGCTAGGGTTAGAAGTTAAAGAAAATGTCTATGAGTAAGCAGCACTAATGTACTCCTAACCTGGCACTACGGACATTTTGAATCAGATAATTCTTTGTTGCAGGACTGTCTGGCACATTGTAGAATGCTCAGCAGGATTCCTCGTCTCTACCGACTAGATCCCACTAACATCTCTCCAGTCCAAGTCCTAATAATCAAAAATGTCTCCAGACATCGCCAAATGTTCCCTGGGGGCAACATTGATCCCTGCTGAGACCTACTGGTATACAATACTAACTAGTATTTATTGAATGCTGCATGCTCAAGGCACTCTCTCAAATACATCGCATTTCTTATCTTATTTAACCCTTAAAATAATCCGATATGGTATTCTTATTTCTGATTAACTGATGAGAAACGGATGCTGAGGGATGCTGACTACCTTCTTGGCATTCTTATTTCTGATTAACTGATGAGAAATGGATGCTGAGGGATGCTGACTACTATCATAAGGGTAGAAGCTAGGATTCAAAGTGAGACCATCCAACTTGAGAACTGTCCTTCACCCTACAGCCTGCTGCTTCTGCGTCTTCTATACATGAATGCAGGTGGGGCGGTTGCCAGATCCAAACCTGAAAAGTTCCGGCACTGAACCAAGGATTTTGATATTTTCTAGGAGATAAATAAGATATGACTCTCAGCTACATTACCATTCCTATAATGCCTCATTCCCAAATATCATATAGATGAAGGGGCCCAGATATATCCCAGGATGAAATGGGGTCATGCTTTCCAAAAACCTGACCCTTCAGGTGACGTGAACTAGGAGGTCTCTATCATCTATAATTGGCCCATACTTAATCAGTAGCAAAATATATGTACAAAATAAATAAAATGCATTAAATCTAACATTAAGGGACATACTTCTCAAATGTTTTACCAGTCTTTAAAAGTGACATAGGAATGTATTCGTTGAGTCCTTCCCCTTCGAATTTCAAATCCTGCATGAAAGAAAATAGATATAAAATTAAGTGAATTCAAAACACACTTGAAACATCTATGTAAAAGTTGGATTTTCTGATATCAGCTATGCTGACCCTCAAAATTAAGCTCCCCAGAGACAAATAAGAACATGGGAATTATACCTTTAAAAATCACCTTATTATAGTATCTGATTTTTCTTACTTACCTAGTTACTTTTCAGCCAGAAAGGCAGAGGGAATAGTAAACAACATAATAAAAATATGATTAATACTTAGATTCCAGGACAGCTTTCTCTGTCTTTTCCTACTTTTATTTTCCCCTCTCTTTCTCACATTCACACACATGTTCCACAGTGGCATGGTTTTAGATCATGTAAATGGACATATGGCTAGATGTGTAAGATGCTAAAGATGTTAATGATAATTTTATTCATGTAATTTATTATTCAATCCAGGGCATTTGGGGGAAAGGGGAAGAAACAATTATATATGCTAGGATAACAGGCATAAACTTGCACTATGCAAACTATAATGTATAAAACTATTAATAATACTATTAATAATAATCCTGTAGGGTTACATACAAGCAAATATCAACATATTCAGTGAAGGTGAATAATGGGGGTGGGAGTACAGAGACAGAGAGCACGCACTCAACATGTAAGCAGCAGTCTTCAATAACCTAATGTCAAAATGACACACCATGAATTCTGCTGTGTGCTTTGGTCACACAGATCAATGCTGGTTCAACATAAGAGGGACTGATACAGGAGACTGAGATCACTGGTTCATAGCAGTTATGAAATCCAGACAAGGAAATGTCAAAGGTTCTTTGATGAAGTCTCAAGGCCTGAGAATAATTCTCTACAGCTCTTGAGTCTACCTTCTGTACTCTTGGTTCTGTCATCTGAATCTTTCTTTTTTCATGAAAGGTAACACATTTTTGAAGCTAAGTCATTTTCTTAACCTGCTTTCTGCCATAGAATTTAAAAGTCCAAAGACCTCTTTTCTTCTTGTTTTCTCTGTGACCCTTTTAGTCCAAATAGGTGATTTTTCTGCTTATATAATTCTTTTAAAAACTTTGTGGGTCTCCTATGAATCTTATTGGAGTCTACTATATTAGACAAAAGTCAAATTTATAAATCTTTTCAAAAGAAGACAAGTCTTGGGGCTCCCACCGACAGGATGAAGGGCAATGCCCTTAAGCTCCCTAAAAATCCTACTGCTTGATTGAGAGGAACTGTAAGGCAACCCTTCATCTCTGTAGAGTGCCTTGAGTCTCAGTGAATACAATTCTGAGGCACCACCTTTGATATTTCTGAGGTCTGTGGTGCTCTCAGCTTCATCCATGAACCATATTTTCCTGGCATGTGATCTTTGCTCAGAAGCCATTTCTTCCTTTGAGCATTGTTTGCTATCTTGGGAGGCTGAGAATTCTTAAAACCATAAAGTCATGACTCATTTTGTTTATCAGTCCTTTCTTCAGTTTCTCTCTCTCCTCTCACATTTTGCTATAAGCATCAAGAAGAAACCAGGCAGCACTTGAGATTCTGTGGTCAGGGATCTCTTTAGCTAGATCATCTGGTTTATTAGGCACATTTTCTACTTTTCACATAACTGCAAACAGCAGTGTTACTAAACACTATGACACTCCACAAAAAAGATTTCCTCTCTTCCATTTCCCAATGAGATTTTCCTCACTTTCTTACAAGCCCTCATGCCATTTCTTGAAGACTGTAAGCTTTCTAGACACATCTTCTTCAAGTGCTAGAAGCCTAACACTCTCCTCAAAACCCACTGTGCAGCTTCAGTGTCACCCTCATGTTTTAGGTTCTGTTATGGCAACGCTCCACCTCCAGGTACCAAAATCTGCATTAGTAATTTATCACTTTATAAAACATTTCTCCAAAAATTAGACAGTTAAAACAACAAATGTTTACTATCTCACACAATTTCTGGAGGTCAGAAATTCAAAAGCCACTTAGCTGTGTTTTCCTGGCTCAGGGTCTCTCATGAATCTGCAATCAAGCTATCAGCTCGGTGGGAAGCCAGGTCAGGGGTCAAATGAGGCTGCAGAATCTGTTTCCTGGCTGAGTCACATGTTTGTTGGAAGGCCTCAGTTTGTGGCTTACTATTGGCTAGAGGCTTTGGTTCCTTATCACGTGGGCCTCTCTACAGTTTACTCACAGGATGACAGCTTACTACCCCACAGCAAAAGATAAAATAGGTTGAATAGAAAGCTCTACACATATCCACGAAAAAGGGCTAACACATTTTCTGAGATAGGAAAGATAGGGTAAGTAATGAACAGGGTTTTGAGAGGCAAAATTTAAGCACCCCAATTGGACATGTTAAATTTGAGGTGTTTTTGAGATACTCAAATGAAGTGGTAAGTAGGAATGAGACACAAGGTTCTAGGAGGAAAGATCAGAGCCTTTGGCTATCACCAGCAAGAATTAGGTGTTGGAAATTAATGAAATCACCCTGTAAGACACCTTTAAGCACATTTGTATGCATTATATTATTTATCTATTTGTCTGTGTTACGTTATTTAATCCCCACAAAAACCCAATGATATATATGCTTTAGTGTCATAATTATTTCATACGTAAGTAAATGGAGGCTTACAGACCTTAAGGCATTTGCCCAAGGTTACAGTACATGGTAGAAACTAGAGTTGACTCTCTGAGATTCAGCTCTTACTCAGTGTGACTGGTCTTTCATGTAGTCATTTATTGCCTTCCTAGAAGATACATTCACAGGGTAACAGGTTTTTTGTGTTTTTTTTTTTTTTTCACTTACTTGACCCCCATATATTTTCTATGACTAGGTCATAACAAGTCCTCTTGTGAAAACAATTAAAGGTTAAATCAGTGGATGTATATGGCCCTTTGGAAACAAATAGAAAGGGCTAGATGGTAAAATCTTATTAAATCTTATGTCATTTCCCTTTGTACCATTTTCCAAAAAGGATCAAACAGAGCAAGCACGGTTTACAAAGAGAATGAACTCCTTCACCAAGCCAACTATGTGTAACTCTTCTCAAGTATTTGAGAAGCATCAATTCTTAGTGAACTAACTAAAATGTATCTCTTCATTAAAGAAGATTTTATCACAAACTTTATTATGTAATAATTATTTCATGCAGCTTTCGTCATAGTTCTGCTTTTATATAAAAGTAATTCTTCTGTTATATAAAAATTTACTTTGGAATACTTTGCAGCCTGGACTTTCCACCAGATCCTATCAATCTAAATAAGTGATGGTTGACTGTAACTAGGGAATATAAAGGAAACAATTTGGCAAAAATTACCAGTAAATATTGCTGATCAACCAGAAATTAAGATAGTAATGTTCTACTTATTCATGTAACATCTAAACAAAATTCAAAAGATTCCTGGCTATCACTGAAGAAGTTAAATATTGTTTTCCAAAATTACCTGTCTAGATTTCTCCAGCCTGGATTACCTTTTCTAACAGCAATATGAAGAAATGACACGGAGAGTGCAAGATTGTTCCAGAGGATTCTTTCTTCAAAAGAGACAAAACAATCCCTCCAAATGTTGCCAGATTTCCCATAAATAGCTATAAATCCTATTTTTGTTTGCTTAACTCTCTTTTGGACAACCAGCAAAAGTCATCAAAGAACAGATTAAGTTCTACAAACTGGGTGGTTGCTATTTTTCATTTTATCTGCTATTGAATATTTCACTTGGATATTAATATTCATACTCATGATCTTCTTGCTTGTGGTAATGGCTAGTATGGGGAGAGGAAAAAAATAAAGGACATAATTCTAGCAAATATTCACTGACTACCTCTAATGTGCCAGGCATTAATCTAAGGACTTTATATGCACCAATCCACAGAATCCTCACATTAACCTTTCAGGTAGATACTATTATTATCTCCATTTTACAAGTGAGGAAACGGCAAAAGCAAGGGGACTTCAGGCCTAGAAGGTTGACCTCCAGAGCACTGTACCTAACCCCTATATTAATGAGTTCTGAGTTTCATATTCTGATTATATTTTAGATAATATGAACCAACTCTATTCAAAAACAATGGTTTGTGTGCAAACATACAGGAAATCATTCCCACACTGCAATTACTTATTTAGAAATAAAAATAACCTAAACCCTATATGGAAAATTGTCTCTTTGTTGGAATTCCTATCAAATTTATTAAGCCTCAGTAAATATCAAAACAGTAATATTAAAATTGTCTTTTAATTCAATGTCAATTCTTTAATTTTCTTGTTAAAACTAAAAACATGCATGAACCATGCTACCAAGCAATGTAAACAACATATTTCAGTAAAATATTATATAACAATATACGAGATTCTCAATTTCTATGTAGAAATGCTCTCCTTTGTCATTTAAACTTTTTTATTTTTTCATTTAAATATTTTAATTTTCTCTCCATTTTCAAAAAAATCACACATTTAAGTACACAGGTAATAGGAACTTTTATACTTATCAATCCAATATATATCAAGGATACACATGTGTGGTATAATTAATAACTACTACAATGATTGAAAATGTGTATACATGATTGAAATAAAAATCCAAAGTTTATATCACAGGCAAGGCTAGATTGTTTCCTTTGAAGGGTAAAACCTTATGAAATAATTCCCCTTAAATATAGCCTCTGTGTTATATGGTTAACAACACTCATAAAGTAACTTAGATTGAAGAGTTTATCTGATAAGCATCAAGCTAAAGAATAAATTGCAATAAAGCCTTGGAAAAACTTAAATAGTTGCATTCCCACCAGATGAAAGGAAGTATGTTTACCTAAATCCATAAGAATGTTCAGGACACTTATGCCCATGGGCGTTTTTCATTCCTAGATGTTTGGAGTCTGGCCTGGAGAAGGAGAAGGAAAAGTTCTAATTGTCAAAAGCTTTTGAAAGGAGGTTAACTGAAAGAAAGTTTGTCTAAAATAGAGTGTTATTGACTGGAGAAATAGCTCAGGACATGGTGAGAATTGAAAACTTCAGGACTTTTTTCTAAGTTCTAAAAAGCTACAGCAATGCCTTAATTTAAAACAGCTACAAGCAATTTAATAATATGCATCAGAATTAAAACTGAAGAAGGATTAAACATGGCTGTGTAGATACAGTTGGAATTTGCTTCTTCCACAGAGAGGAAAATATGGAGTTCCTTCACACTTTCAACAGATCTTTTGAGAGAAAACATTGAAATGTAACAGAGAGGAGACAGCAGACACTGTGGTTGAAAAAGGAGGAAGCAGCACTGCCTGCTTGGTGCTGCCTGGCATCAGGACCAGACCCCAGACCCAGACTGGATCCAATAAAGGAGCAAGTGAAGGAACCTCAGGATACCACATTCCTGCCACAGACTCCTGAGATCCTAGTTACAAGTGTTCCCACAACCTGCAGACTTTTGGACTGGCAGGGGGAACTACCTGGAGAATATGTAGAGGCATTATTTGAACACCTGCAGAGCCCAAAAGGCTTCAGTATGCTGGGCAACTGTAGCAAAAGGTGACTCTGGGCACCTACTCTCCAAGGCTCTGCATCCTGCCCTGGGTAACTGAAGCTTTTGCTGTCTGTCCAGCTGGGAGAGAGTGGGGACTGGGATGATCACCCACCCAAGACAGGCCTGGCTGCCACTGCCGTGGGACCTAGGTTTATCTGAACTGCATGCCCGCATGCCTGCCAGGCCCTCACAAGACTGCCTGCCTGGCCATTCCCAGAGGAGTAGAGGTATGGTAGCCCCACGGCATAGCCTCCATCACACTGCCTGGGTGGTTTGTTGGCAGCCTGGGAGGAATTTACTCTCCAAATCACAGCCAATGTTTGACCCTGAGGAGCCAAAGGACAAACTACTGGCACAGTTCCAGTTCCCCAGGACCCAACCACACCACCTATGGGTATGGGGAAGAGATTTGTGAACTGTCTCAAGGTGGGGAGGAGCTCCCACTGTCAAAGTACAGAGAGGAGTGTGTAGTGGTGCTCCCTTCACAAAACTGGACTAGGAAGGATGTGGCCTGAAAGCTGCAGTTTCTGCCACAGGAAGCCTTGAGGTTGGGATGCGCTTGGAATGGTGCGGTTATCTGGGTGCAGACAGCTTGGAACTAGCAAGTCAGGCCTGTTGCCAGTGACAGAGACCCACCTGCGTAGAGGTGTCAGAGCAGAGCTGAACAGGCCCTATGGCCCCCTACCTTCTGAGCTGAAAACCATGGCCATCCCTCTTTCCCTGACAGGTGCAGGCAGAGTGCCTCAATCCCTCCCTGGAGGGTTGTCCCAGTGGCCTGAGGACTTCCCCAAGAACCCTGCAAGAGTGCAGCACTCAGAGAGCCTGGTAACAGGCTTCCACAATCCAGCTCCACCTAGCTAGCCCTGCCTAGCTTTGCCCCCTCCAGCCCCTTGGCAGCAGAGTGCAGAACGAGAACCCTAAGATCCCCATGTCTCGTCCATTGCCAGGGACACCCTGGTATTGCTCTCATCAACAAAGGCCAAGTAAAAATCCCAGTCATCACTGCAACTGCATCTCACCTACAGGCCCCACTTAATGGCATGGATGCCAAACTGCATGACTCATCACAACTTCTGCTGACATCACTGTACAGCGCTCAGCCAGCTCTTACCTGTAAGTGCCACCTCCTGGCCTGAAGGTTGCACTGCCCAACGCAATTCAATTTCTGCTGACAGAAGTGCACACCGCTGGGGAATGAGATAAGTCTCTTGAGACCTCCACTTACTCACTGCTGAGAAAACCACTATACTAAGGATGTCTATAACCAAGGAATTCATACAGTGCCTTAGCCTGCTAAAAGCACATAGAAGCAAAACCAAAAGGCCCTATGCAACATATGGAGCAGTAATAGCCTCAAGAGGGGAAGAAAAAAATATCCCACCCAAATATAGGTAAATCCAAAAGTAAGAACTGACCTACAGAGAAGGAACCAGCACAAGAACTCCAGCACCATGAAGAAACAAAATGTGACATCCCCAAAGTGCCACTCTAGCTCTCTAGCAATGGATCCTAACCAAAATGAAAACTTTGAAATGACAGGTAAAAAACTCAAGATACAAATTGCAAAGAAGTTCAGTAAAATCCTAGAGAAAGTTAAAAAGTAATACAAAGAAGCACCAAAATAAACCAGGAATTGAAAGACACGCTAGATATGTTTTTTAAAAAACAACACAATTTCTGGAAATGAAAAATTTACTGAAGGAATTTCAAAACACAGTTGAAACCTTTAATAATAGATTATACCAACCAGAAGAAAGCATTTCAGAGCTTGAAGAACAGTCTTTCTAATTAACCCAGACAGACAAAATAAAGAAAAAAGAATGTTGAAAGAAAAACAAAGGTTTTAAGAAATACAAGATTATCGAGAGCAACCAAATGTGACTTATAGGCATTCCTGAGGAAAAGAAGAAAAAGAAAGCAACTTGGAAAATATGTTTGAGATAATAATTCAGAAAAATTTCCCTGATTGTGCTACAGATGTAGACACCCAGAAACAAGAAATTCAGAGAATACTTTAAGACACTATACAAAATGAATGTCACAAAAGCATATAGACATCAGACTATCCAAGGTCAAAATAAAAGAGCAAATCTTAAAGGCAGCTAAACGTAAGTGTCAAATAATCTGTAAAGAGACACTCACAAGACCAACAGTGAACTTCTCAGCAGAAACCTTACAAGCCAGAAGAGGATGGGGGCCTATTTTTAGCCTTGTTAAGGAGAAAAACTGCCAGCCAAGAATTTTATATCCTGCCAAACCTTCATAAATAAGCAAAACATAATAGAATTCATCACCACTGGACCAGCTCTCTAAGAAATGCTCAAAGGAGTTTTAAACATAAAAATGAAATAATGATACTCACCATCAAGAAAAAGCACATGTAAATAGAAAGATGACAAATCCTATAAAACAATTACAAAATTGAGACTCCAAGGAAACTCACTAACAATACTATGACAGAAACAAAGTCTCACATATCAATATTCATGTTGAACATAAATAGCCTAAAAACTGCACTTAAAAGATACAGGCTAGCACACTGAATCAAAAAAGATCCAACCATCTACTGCCTACAACAGACACTTACAAATTCAAAGTAAAGAGGTGGAAAAAGACACATCACATAAACGGAAAACAAAAGCAAGCAGAAATAGCTATTTTTACATCAGATAAAAACAGACTAAACCAACAACAGTTAAAAAAAAGATAAAGAAGGGCATTATATAGTGATAAAGGGTTCAATACGATAAGATTTAACTATCCTAAATATACATGCACCCAACAACAATCACTGAAATTCATAAAACAAATACTACTAGACCTAAGAAAAGAGGTTGGCACTGAAGTGCTAGTGGAGGACTTCAGCACTCCACAGTGTGCAACAAAAAGTCAACAAGGAAACTCTGGACTTCAGCTGGACTCTAGACCTAGTAGACATTTACTGAACATTCTAACCAATGACTCCAGAATACACACTTTTCTCATCTGCATGTGGAACATTCTCCAAATCAATCATATGCTTGGCCATAAAACAATGCTAAATTTTAAAAAAATATCAAAAGCATCTCCGGTATCTTCCCAGGCCATAGTAGAGTAAAATTAGAAATCAATACTAAGAGGAACCATCAAAATTTACACAAGGCTTGAGGTGATGGATATCCCATTTACCCTGTTGTGGTTATTACACATTGCATGCCTGTATCAAAATATCTCACATACTCTATAAATATATACACCTACTATGTACACATAAAGCTTTAAAAACTAAAAAAAAACTACATAAGTTCGTGAAAACTAATAACTTGACTTCATTTTACCAATTTTGCTGGAGAGGTTGACATGCAAATTCAATAAACTCAGAGAACCCTTGTGAGATACTACATAAGATGACCATCCTCAAGACACATTGTCATCAGATTCTCCAAGATCAATATAAAAGGAAAAGATCTTTAAAGCAGCCAGAGAGAAGGGACAGGTTATTTACAAAGAAAACCCCATCAGGCAAACAGTAGACATTTCAGCAGAAACCTTACAAGCCAGAAGAGATCTGGGGGCCCATTTGTAGCATCCTTACAGAGAATAAATTCCAGAAAAGAATTTCATATCCCACCAAACACTCTTAAGCAAAGAAGTAAATTGCTTTTCAGGCAATCGAACATTAAGGAAATTTCTTGCCACTAGACCTGCCTTATGAGAGATCCTAAAGGGAGTGCTAAACATGGAAATGGTAGAATGATATTTGCCACCAAAAATACCACACTAAAATACATAGTTCATTGACGCTATAACACAACTATACAATCAAGTTTATATAACGTAAGCTAACAACACGATGACAGGATCAAATCCTCACATATCAATATTGGCCATCAATGTAAACAGGCTAAATGTCCCACTTAAAACTCAGAGTGGAAAACTGGATAAAAAGAAAGACCCAACTGCATGCTGCCTTCAAAAGACCCACCTCACTAGTAATGACACCCATATGCTCAAAGTAAAGGGATGAAGAAAGATCTATCAGGCAAATGGAAAACAAAAAAGGAGAAAGATTGCTATTCTCCTCTTAGATAAAACAGACTTTAAATCAACAGTGATCAAAAAGGACAAAGTAGGACATTCAAAATGAAAAGGGTTCAATTCAACAAGAGGACTTAACAATGCTAAATATATATATGCTCCCAACATTGGAGCACTTAGATTCATAAAACAAGTTCTTAGAGATCTAGGAAGAGATTTACATAACCACACAATAATAATGTGAGTCTTCAACACCCCAATGACAGCAGAAGACAGATCATTGACACAGAAATTTAACAAAGACATTCTGGACTTCAACTTAACAGTTGACCAATTGAACCTAATGGATATCTACAGAACACTCCACCCAGCAACAACAAAATGTACATACTTCTCATCCACAAACAGCCCATACTTTAAGATCAACCACGTGCTCAGCTATAAAGCAAGTCTGAACAAATTTTAAAAGAATGAAATTATACCAACCACATTCTTAGACTATAGTGCAATAAAAATAGAAATCAGTACCAAGAGGATCTCTCAGTACCATACAATACATGGAGGTTAAACAATCTGCTCCTGATTGACTTTTGGGTAAACGACAAAATGAAGGCAAAAATAAAAAAAAAATTCGATGAAACTATTGAAAACAGAGACCACAACATACTAAAATCTTTGAGACACAGCTAAAGCAGTGCTAAGAGGAAAGATTATAGCACTAAGTGCCTACATCTAGAAGTTAGAAAGACGTCAAATTAGCAACTTGATCTGGCACCTAGAGGAACTTGAAAAACGTGAGTAAACCAACCCAAAAGCTAGCAAAAGGAAAGAAATAGCTAAAAATCAGATCTAAACTGAATGAAATTGAGATGTGAGAATCTATACAAAAGATCAACGAAACCAAAAGTTTTGTTGAAATTTGAAAGAATAAACAAGATTGATAGACCACTATTAATATAAAGAAAAAAGAGAGGATCCAAATAAACACAATCAGAAATGACAAAAGTGACATCACCATCAGCCCCAACAGAAATACGAAAAATCCTGAGACTATTATGAATACCTCTATGAACACAAACTAGAAAACCTAGAAGAAATAAAAAAATTTCTTGAAACACACAACCTCCCAAGATTGAACCAGGAATAAATTAAAATTCTGAACAGACTAATAACGAGTTCAGAAATTGCATCAGTAACAAAAAGCCCACTAACAGAAAAAAAACCTGGGACCAGATGTATCCACAGCTGAATTGTACCAGAGGTACAAAGAAGAGCTAATACCAATCTTTCTGAAATTGTTACAAAAAAAATCAAAGAGAAGGGACTCCTCCCTAACTCATTCTATGAAGCCAGCATCACTTTGATTCCAAAACCTGACAAGGCAAAAAAAAAAAAAAAAAAAAAAAAAAAAAAAACTTTAGGCCAATATCCTTGATGACCATAGACACAAAAATCCTCAAGAAAATACTAGCAAACTAATAGTACCATATCTAAACTACTAGGGGCTTATCTAAAAGTTAATTCATCACCATTAAGTAAGCTTTATTCCTGGGATGCAAGGTTGATTCAACATATGTAAATCAACAAACGTGATTCACCACATAATTAAAAACAAAAACCACATGATCATCTCAACAGATGCAGAAAAGGCTTTTGATAAAATTTGAAATCCCTTCATGTTAAAAAAAAACGCTCAAAAAATTAGACATTGAAGGAACATTCTTCAAAATAGTAACAGCCATCTATGAAAATCCACAGCCAACATCATACTGAATGGGCAAAAGCTGAGAACATTCCCATTAAGAACTGGAAAAAGAAAAGGATGATCATTCTCTCCACTCTTAATCAATATAGTAATGGAAGTCCTAGCTGAAGAAATCAAGAAAGAGAAGGAAATAAAAGGCATCTAAATAGAAAGAGGGGAAATTATACTATCTCTCTCCACAGATAATAGGTTACACCTAGAAAACCTCACAGACACTGCCAAAAGCCTTCTAGAACTGATAAATGACTTCAGCAAAGTTTCAAGATAAAAAGCAATGTATAAAAATCAGTAGCATTTCTATAGACCAGTAACATTCAAGCTGAGAGCCAAATCAAGAATGCAATCCCATTTACAATAGCTGGAGAAATAATAAAATACCTAAGAATACAGTTAACCAAGGAGGTGAAAGATCTCTACAATGAGAATTACAAAACACTGCTGAAAGAATTCAGAGAAGCACAAACAAATGAAAAACATCCCATGCTCATGAATAGGAAAAATCAACATTCTTAAAATGGCCATACTGTTCAAAGCAATTCAAAAATGTAAGGCTACTCCTATCAAACTACCAATGCCATTTTTCACAGAATTAGAAAAAAACTATTATAAAATTTATATGGAACCAAAAAAGAGCCTGAATAGCCAAGGCAAGCCTAAGCAAAAGGAATAAAGCTGGAGGCATTACACTATCCAACTTCAAACCATACCACAAGGCTACAGTAACAAAAACAGCATGGTACTAATAGAAAAACAGAAACATAGACCTATGGAACAAGAAAGAGAACCCAGAAATAAAGCTGCACACCTACAACCACCCGATCTTTGACAAAGTCAACAAAAAAAGCAATGAGATAAGGATTCCCTTTTCAACACATTTTGCCAGGATAACTGGCTAGCCATATGTAAAAGATTGAAACTGGACCCCTACCTTTCACCATAAACAAAAATTAACTCAAGATGAATTAAATATTTAAATGTAAGACCTCAAATTATAAGAATCACAGAAGAAATCTAGGAAACACCATTCTGGACATTGGCCTTGGGAAAGAATGGGAAGAATGACTAAGTCCTCAGAAACAATTGCAACAAAAATTGACAAGTGGAACCTAATTAAACTAAAGAGTTTCTGCACAACAAAATAAGTTTTAATTTTTACAGAAAACCTACAGAGTGGAGGAAAATACTCACAAAGTATGCATGCAATAAAGGTCTAATATCCAGAATCTATAAGGAAGTCAAACAATCGAACAAGCAGAAAACAAAAAATTGTTAAAAAGTGGGCAAAAGATATGAACATATACTTCCAAAAGGAGACATACAAGTAGCCAACAAACATGTGAAAAATGCACATCACTAATCATCAGAGAAATGCAAATTAAAACCACAATGAGATACCATCTCACACCAGTCAGAAAGGTTATTATTAAAAATTCAAAAAAACAACAGATGTCGGTGAGATTGAAGAAAAATTGGAACACATACACTGTGGTGGGAATGTAAATTAGTTCATTCACAGTGGAAAGTAGTGTACCCATATGTTTATCACATCTCTGTTCACAATAGTAACGTCATGGAATCAACCTAAGTGTCCACTAATGAATGACTGAATAAACAAAATGTGTATATACTCATGGAACACTGCGCAGCCATAACAATGAAATCACGTCCTTTGCAACAACATAGATAGAGCTGGAGGTCACTATCTTAAGTGAAATAACTCATAAACAGAAAATCAAATACCTCATGCTTTCACTTATAAGTGGGAGCTAAATGATGGGTACACATAGACACAAAGATGGAAATAATGGACACTGAGGACTCCAAAACGGGGAAGGGTAGGAAGGGGTGAGGGTTAAAAGAATTACCTATTAAAAAAAAAAAAAGAAAACTCATCCAAAAAATCCTGCCACAAAGAAGAAGAAGAAAAAAAAAGAATTACCTATTGGGTAAAATGTTCACTATTTGAGTGATGGGTACACTAGAAGTCAAAATCTCACCAATACTCAATATATCTATGTAACAAATCTGCATGTGTATCTACTAAATCTAAAAGCAAAGCAAAACAAAAAGGATGTTCAAGTACTGTAAACATCGTATTTTTTTCCTCATACCCCAGAGCAAGGAGTGAAGACTATTACAATCAATGAAGAAACCCCAAAATTCTTTCTCCATACATAGATCACTCTTGATGAGCTTGACACACTGTGATATGTAATACTTGTCACACATTGGCTCCAGTGCTATTTTGTCTTGTATTATTTTTAATCTGCTACTTGAAAAGACAAAAAGCATCACAACTTCCAAAGAGAAACAAAATGGAAGTCTGTCATCTTCAAATATAGAAGTGAAAATCATGTTTTTAAGTTTTCATAACGAAACAATGAAAGTATCTCGAATTTGTCTTTTCGTTCTATATTACCTTCTACTTGACACTAATAAAAGTCATATCCCTCACCCCGAGAAGAATGGGTTTTCCCTGGGTACAGAGGAAACTAGGTGGAAAAGACAGGTTGGGAAGGCATGTGATGTGATTCTAAGAAATGTAAAATCAAATATGAAACAAATATTCAGGCACAGAGTAGGGAAGATATGAGACCTAAGGAATAATATATCACTTTACAAATTAGTAAAAGTTTTCATTAGTGACAAATTCCTTGAATCTATTTAATTTTAAAGCTTTCAAATAGCCACTCTACTGAGTTGCGCCTTTGAGCCAGGGAAAAAAAAGAATGTATTTCTGACATCAAATATCACATTATGCTTTGTATCTTTCAACTAAAGTGGCTACTAATGATCTCATGCTATTAAGACTCTTTCTACACATACCCTGTTTTCTAGTAGAAATTGTATTTTAGAGAAAACAAAATAAAAGATTCAAAAATAAATAATTGCTTTCAGGAGGTAGCAGTGGGACACCTTTTTCTGTAAAATGCCTCTGGTACATCTGACCCAGTTAATATGTCAGGCTGACTTACAGGCCAGAACATGTGAAGTATGGTCCTGATTGGATTCTGATTCGGACAAACACGTAATCAGGCAGTAAAGGAGATTTTGGAAATAATTGGTGAAATTAGTATATAGGATATAGATGAAATTACTATTGTTATTGACTTTGTTGATGTTATTTTGGCAATGTTCTCATTTATAATGCATAATGAATTATAAACTGTTTTAGCTGACTCTGCATGCCTCTTACAAATACCGTCATAGGCATTCATGAGCTCCCCCTCCTAAGAGGCATGTCTACTGAGAGGTCCAGTAGTTTCTCATGGAGTAGCTGCCATTAGAAAACTCCCCTTAGTAAGGTTAGCTGGACACCATACTGACCTCCTTCAGAGGCCACTGCTAGAACTTGTCAGGGGAACTGTATCTGCGAGAAGTTGTTTACATATTTTATTTCTGCCTTAACCTTTTAAAATATTTTAAAATGAGTTTGAAATTGTCAGAGTGGAATGTTGAGTCAAGGAATCCCAACAACATTCCTTCATGTTTATTACTCTGAAGTTCTGCATCATTACTCCAGACTTGGGCTCTGTTTTCATATTTCTCCAAGGTATCCTGTTGCATTAACTCTCTTTACTGAGTTGACCAAAAGAGAAAAATGTAGCTGGAAACCTATTAGTGCACTTAGAACATTTTTTAAAATAAAAATTTCCAGAAGAACTAGACACCAGAGTCTCCTACGCATGCTCTTCAATTGAATCCTCTTCATAGATGTTACCTTCTTGCAAAATAAATGGAAAATTAAACAGACATAAAATACTTGTCTCCATGATTCCAGTGATACTTTCAAAGTTCTTTAACATCTTAGCAAATTTGTTAAATCTGTGAAGCCTTATTGAACAGTAAAATGAGATGGAGCATAGCTAATAATTTTGTTACCTAAACTAGAAAAATAATATAAAACATTCAATGCTTCAAATTATTTTCAGAAAACTTCTATGATCCTGTAATATTCTACATGAAATATAATTTTTTAAAAACCCTGAAAACAATTCTAAAATACGAATTATTCACTACATTGTGAAAATTTTCTTCTTTCATATTCACAAAATCTCAAAACTGGCTCTGTGAATGTCAGCCTACACCAATTACCTTAGGAGTAATGAAGCCAAGAGAAGGTTGTAGCAACATGAAAGTAAAATGACCAAAAAGCCATTTACCAGGTATTTTTTCTACTAAGAAAAAAAATTATACTTGTGGAGTGAAGCTACTCACTAAAAATGAGAAAAGTCATTTGGGGGGGATTTCTTTAATATTTTTAATTTTCCTCTAGAATTATTATGTATGTGGGGATTTTCAAACATAAGGTTTATTAATTTATTGCACTCTATTTGTATCTCCCTTTGTATTGAGGTTTTTTAAATCTTAAATCTTTCTTAATATTTTATGTTACATTTTAAGAGAATTCTTCCAAGAAAGACGCTGATCTTCATCAGAAGGAGCAGGTTGTAGCCCAACTTAGATGTAATACCTTTTGAGAGTTTCACATGGGGCAAGGAGACTTGTTGGAAAGCTTCAAGTGTGGAGCACTTTCAAATGAAATAATAGAACTAAAACACACAGCAAGCTCAACAGAGGAATGGAAAGGTTCTTCAAAATCATAGATGGAGATAGTTTCGAAGTTATTTTATAGAACCAGGTAAAATTCTAAAAGACTTTATGATTTTAAAAAAATATAAAAGAAATATATGTTTATTTGTTTCTTCCTTAACAGTAAATTAACATATATATGTTTATTGATTATGTTTTTCCTTTAACGTTAAGATATATTTCTAAGCTCCTGAAATATAGGGGATACAAAAAAATCCCTTTTCCATAAGAAAACTATGATAAAGGTAATGTAAAAAAATACATTTTTTTCCTCTCCAAATTTTACTTTAGGTTTAAGGGGCAAAACGCATTTAACAAAGTACAGTGCAGTGTAGAATCAAAGGCAATATGAGTAGAAGTTAATAGATTAAACAGGAACTTCCTGACTAATAAGGATCCTGGATTATTATTATATGATTTAATAGCTATTTTTAAAATTATTTTAGCATGCTTTATTGGATAGGCTCTTTATACTTAATAGTAATGGTAACATTATATAATATGAATTCTTATCCTCATTTTTTTGATGAAAAAACTAATACCCTGAGACCTTAATTGAATTGTCTGAGGCCACAGACATTGTAAGATATAAAGTCTATATGAATCTGTTACTGTCTGTCTCCGAAATCCAAGTTCATTCCACTGCACCATGATGCTTCCCCTGAAACATAATTACCTGGGCAGGAAACATCTGCGAGAAGCTATTTAAAGTTTCTAACCAAGGCAATGAAAATAATGAGAGATATGCCTTAGACACAAATTCTGGAATAGATTGGAGCAAAAAGAACAAAATCAGGGAGCTTGGCTAAAATAGTCTTAAAGTAGCTTATGCTTGTTACCTTTTTCCTGGTAGGCACTGAACTCCTTTGGTAAGGGATATTTCATTAATATTTGTACAGTTAACATTTACAGTGTTCAGCAATAAAAAAGATTTTTAAATGTAAAATAATGTATTTACGCTAAATTATAATTTTTCCTTTAATCACCTGGGGAAAACCTGGAAAGATCAAATGTGTGTATATACCTATAGATATATATGTATATATACATATCATATATATGTACATATATATACACATAATGCATTCTTTTGGTTTCAACTCCATATATAATAATCCCATTTGATGTAGAACCACAGACTCAAATTTGTCTTTAACATTTTTGTGACATAAGAAAGGCAGGTATCATTCCTGTTATATATATGTATATATCTATAGGTATATATATCTATATGGAAATGTGTATATATTTATATATATATATATATATCCCTTTTAATTAAGATTTCTAGCAGAAAATAAATATAATATATATTCTCTGAGGCCATTTCAGGGGGACTCCAAATGACACGTTCATGGGCTTTCACTTAGACTTCATACCCTTTCTTCCTTCACGGCTCAGCCCACCATTCCCTCATTCTTAAAATGTCTGCTTCTACATTACTAGTTCTCACCATTCATCGCCCAGTCCCTCAAAAATGATATATTAATGACAAAAATGATGGTACCCCAAATTATTAGAAATTTTCGTAGGTAGCTACAACCATTACACATACCAAAGGAAGATGTGGAATCGCATTCCGGAGAGAAGGAAGAAAGAAAAGAGAACGCAAGATATTGGAGTATGTTCCACAAAAAAAGCTTAAAATCTACTGCAATGACAGATTTAATTCTTACAAAAAACTACAAGACAGCTATACTGGAATATATATTTTAGAGGTGCCCACTCCTCCCTTACAGATCCCTTACACTTAGGAAACTGAGGCCATTCAGAGGGCTAGGACATGTGGTCCAGGCCCCCACCGACTAGTGTAATCTCAAGTTGGAGGATTTCTAGTGTAATCACAGTGAGAATTTCCAGAATTGAACACATGACTTCTGATGTCCAGTCAAATGGAAGTACAGGATATTTGAAACATAAATGAGAATAAGGAAATCACATGTGAATTTTAGCAACCTAAAGCATTCATTTGTTCATTCATTTACGATTTCATTGTCTGTCTACCGTTTGACAATGCACTGGGTGCTAAGCAAAGATGGAATATAAACTTGAGACAAATAAGCCGACTGAAACTGGCCCTGAGGAGAATTTCAAAAGGTCCTAGATGACTAATGTTATAATTTCTCTTAACTTCAGGAGGGCAATCATTACATGGGGCATCTACCCTATAAAAAAATAAGTCAACACTGGATGCAATAGTATGCCTTAGTTCTATATCTCTGACCTTATTGTATTTCTGCTTTGTCATTTCTCCCTGGTTTTATATACCTAATTTTAAGCTTTCATCAGTCATTTCATAAAAAGAAAATACATTCCAAAATGTACTACGTATTTTTGACTGTCCGTCAAACTACCTTTAGTTTCCACTTAATTAATGTTTCTCTAGGACATTGTAGGAGGTTTTATTCCAATTTATGTAATTATGAAGGGCTACCCATTAATTTATTATATAGTCTTCTGTTTTCCCATCAACCCTCACATTTCCTCAAACTTTACATACTTGGGGAAGTGTATTTGAATAAACTCAAATGAAGGTATTAAAGCAAAATTAGCATGTAAAGTGCACTGTAATGCATTCTTTTGGTTTCAACTCCATATATAATAATCCCATTCGATGTAGAACCACAGACTCAAATTTGTCTTTAACATTTTTGTGACATAAGAAAGGCAGGTATCATTCCTGTTATTTTATAGATATAAATACTGAACTCCAGAGGGATGAGTTTGCTTGAGATCACACAATTGGAACATAATGTAGCAGGATTCCCAACAAGTAGAGTATGCTATTTTAAAACTTGATAATTTTTTTTTCATGTTCTCATTACATGGCAGAAAGTCCATTTGTCTGGTTTACATTTTTGGAAACAATAGGCTTTAATTACTTCAACTATTTTACCTAAAAAATAATTGAACAATTGCTTTCTTATTTTCCTTGTGAGTTCACATCCTTCTCAGATCTAGAAATATTAGGGCAGCCTCTTAAGACCAAATATCCTTCTAGGAACCAAATCTATGGTGCCTCTGCTGTCTTAGCCATACCAGGTGGTATACTGAGAATGAATAAAGATGAAACAATAATACTCATCCAACCCAATAGGTCACTCAAGAGCTAAAATTCACAACTCCTCTGTATACATGTTTCATTTTAAAATTAACTCATTAACTCAATTTATGTAATATTCTAAATCTTTTGTTATCATTTCAACAATGTTCACAGAATCTTCATTGGGAGTAGATTCAATCTCAAGAAACTATTCTTTGCTCATTCCTAAGAAGCAACTCCTCATCCATTCAAGTTTGACCATGAGATTGCAGCAATACAGCAACTTCGATTTTTTTTTTTTCTTTTGGTTGAGTCTCGCTCTGTCACCCAGGCTGGAGTGCTGTGGCGTGATCTCGGCCCACTGCAACCTCCGCCTCCCAGGTTCAAGCGATTCTCCTGCCTCAGCCTCCCGAGTAGCTGGGATTATGGACATGCACCACCACACCCAGCTAATTTTTTGTATTATTAGTAGAGATGGGGTTTCATCATATTGGCCAGGCTGGTCTTGAACTCCTGACCCCAGGTGATCCACCGGCCTTGGCCTCCCAAAGTGCAGGGATTACAGGCGTGAGCCACTGTGCCAGGCTGATGATTCCAATTTGGAAAGAAGTTGTGCTGTGGGTAAAATGCAGTAAAATAGCACCATATGCTACAGAGAAATCTTTTGTGAAAAGAAGAGTCATTTAATGCGGCAAGTGATTGTTGCCTTATCTTAAGAAATTGCCACAGCCACCTCAGCCTTTGCAACAAACCACTGCGATCAGTCAGCAGCTGTAACCTTGAGACAACCCTACACTAGCAAAAAGATGACCACTTGCTGAAGGCTCAGATGATCATTAGCATTGTTTAGTAATACAGTATTTTTAAATTTTAAAAAATTAACTCATTACTAAAATAACAAAGCCAATAAATAGTGTTTTCTAGTTAAACTATATGTCTCATAAGTGCATAAAGATATAAAATAAAGCAAAATTTAAAGAAGTGTAAAAAGCACCTTATCTCAAGTCCTCTGCTGCTGTGTTGTTGCTGCCATGTCCTTGACTTTTTTCTCTACTCTTAGAATTCTCTACATTTTCTTTTACCTACACTACCTCCAGGTGTTAATCTGGCCTAGATTGTCCAAACTCTTCTGGCAAACTCTTCAAATCAGCAAAGCTTCCTCCTGCTGCCTGAACTACATTAATGATAGACTATGAGATTTCTTTCTGTTTTTACTCAACCCTCGCCATATAGCTAGGCTCAGAAAAAAAAAAAAGCCTCCAACTACTTTTCTGTAACATTTTTTTAATTCATTACCTCTTTCACAACGGAAACAGAAATTAAAAATAGAAAAATTATTTTTCTGTCATCTGCCTTCCATCACAGCTCTCCTAAATATGTCTTCAAACTTAAATGATTTCCTTCCAATCAAAGAAAAGTCTCCTTAATAATAATACATAGGCTGCCTCCAGATGCTTTATCATGCTGCAACGAGTTCTTGATTTAGGATATCATAACCTGATTTGAACTCACACTCCTTTCTTTCTACTTTTTTGAGTTTTTATTACATGCCAGACACTGCTAGTTTCTTAGATAGTGAATAGAAAAAACAAAGTTCGCCTTTTAGGAGTCTGTTATTTATGGGAGACTAATCTACAGGCAAACAGATAATAGCTAAAGTGGAGGTTTCTACAAAGGTCATTTAGAACCAAAGGGAATAACTATTTGAGTTTTACTGGGGAAAATAATCAAGGAAACCAACTCAGAAAAAAAGGAACAATATGTCAATGTCAATAAGACTTATTCCAGCCAGGCACGGTGGTTCATGCCTATAATTCCAGCACTTTGGGAGGCCAAGGCAGGTGGATCACTTGAGGTCAGGAGTTCAAGACCAGCCTGGCCAACATAGTGAAACTCCGTCTCTACAAAAAAAAAAAAAAAAAAAAAAATTAGCTGGACACAGTGCTGCACACGTGTAATCCCAGCTACTCTGGAGGCTAAGGCAGGAGAATCACTTGAACCCGGGAGGCAGAGGTTGCAGTGAGCCAAAATGGCACCACTGCTCTCCAGGCTGGGTGACAGAGTGAGACTCCATCTCGAGAAAAAAAAAAAGATTTACTCCTAAAACTATGGGAATATCTATAACATGATAGATTGGATAGTGGCTAGAGTATGAAAGGCAAAAGGCAGAAAAGTAGGAGGTCAAGTTAGAAAAATCGAGAAGGATTAGAAAACAAAATACCTTGAATGTATTTCTACTTAGTTTTAACTTTTACCTTTCATTCTTTCAAAAATATTGAGCATTTCTTATGTGCTAAGCACTATAGATGAAGGGTAAACAACTATAGGTTTTAGTCAAAGGAGCAGCCTGCAAACGTCCACTTTAGAAAGATTTCCTAGCAGCAGTGTGGAGGACTGAGCACACTGCAAAGAGATGGCAGGGAAAGTATAGCCACAGTGAGATGTGGTGGGGCTAGAAATTTAGAGATGTGGCAAGGGGCTGGAGAGGAAGAGTGAGATTAGAGAAATGCATAGGAGGTGAATGAATAGGACTAGTATTGATTTGGTTAAGAAAAAGTAGAAACTGAGGATGACTTAGAAGTCATCTGACCTGGAGCTTTCTAGTTTGGATAACCACATAGATAATGGTGTAATTTTCAATGCTATAAAGAATTCAAGAAGAGAAAGTTTGAGGTGGAAGGAGGAAAGAAAAAGAGAAAGATCCAGTGGTGGTATCTTGAAGGCAGTTTAATATGCAGCCCTGGAGGGCAGGGCAGAGATCTTGGTTGGAGATATAAACTTTGTCTTTAGTTGAAAGCTGAAGCTCTTGAATGTGGATGAGATGACCTGTAGTAAATGTATAGAGCATGAAAAGAAAGAGTTCCATGAAAAATGACATTTTAAAGATAGATGGAAAAGAAGGACCTATAAATATAAAAGAAGCCATAAAACCAAGTAATAAAACAGTTTTAGAAAAGTAGAACATGTCTAATTTTTAAGGCGATAGGTCAAATAAAATACATATTGAAAAGTGATTAATTTGGCAATTGGAGGTCATAAAAACAGGAACAGTATAGGAGGTTGCCATAGTAGAAACTAAATACCAATGTGTTGAGAAAAGACTAAGAGAGAAAGAAATAGAGAATGCAAGGGGATACTATTCTTTCTAGCTTGCTTAGGAAGTATGGTGGGGATGCTGGAGGAAGGATAAAGATTTATGGTCATACAGAGAAAAGACTGCATGGCCAAGGAAGAGTTGTCATTGTTTTTGTTTCTTTCTTTTCAAATTAAGGATGAATTGGAATAAAAGTATGGTAAAGAAAAATATTCAATGAGAAGGATAGTTTGAAGATACAGGCGAGGGAGACTTTCACTGCTACTTAAGACAGAAAAAGTCTCAAGAAAATGTTTCTCTCACACCAAAAATAAAACAATACTAGACAACCTACAAAATCATGGGTTTTTAAAAGCCTGTTTGAGAGCTGAAGCCATAAAGAAACATAGATAAAAATCCAGAAGTGATAATTCTCTCCTAGGAGAAAAGAAATCTACAGATGCTTCCATCCTTGACAGAGCAGTAGAAGCAGGCAGAAATTGTGAGAAGGACACAACTGAATATCTATCTGATTTTCTAAGGCCAGGAATGGGCTGGCATGAAGATTTATAAGCTCAAGATCCTCCATACAAAAGAAGAAGAAGAGAGAAAAAAGGGGAAGAAGGAAGAGGAAGAGGAGAAAGAGAAGGATGAGAAGGAGGAGGAGGAGGAAAAGAAGGAGGAGGAGAAGGACAGAAGGACGAGGAGGAGAAGGACAGAAGGACGAGGAGGAGGAGGACGAAGAAGAAGGAGAAGGGGAGGAGGAGGAGGAGGCGGCAGCAGCGGCAGCCAGGCGCAGTGGCTCACGCCTGTAATCCCAGCACTTTGGGAGGCCGAGGTGGGTGGATCATGAGGTCAGGTGTTCAAGACCAGCCTGGCCAACATAGTGAAACCCCATCTCTACTAAAAATACAAAAATTAGCTGGGCATGGTGGTGGGCAACTGTAATCCCAGTTACTCTAGAGGCTGAGGCAGGAGAATCGCGTGAAACTGCAAGGCAGAGGTTGCAGTGAGCTGAGATCCTGCCACTGAGCTTCAGCCTGGGCAAAAAGAGTGATACTCCATCTCAAAAAAAAAAAAAAAAAAGAGAGAAAAAGAAAAAAGAAGAGGAAGAAGAAGAGGAGGAGGAGGAAGAGGAGGAGGAGGAAGATAAGGAAGAGGAAGAGAAGGAGGAGAAAGAGTCTTCACCTACCCACCAGTTATTTTCTATGAGCCTTCACTAAGTGTTCATAAGAAAGATTAGGTGCAGGGCAAGAAAGCTAAGAGAAACTACCCATGCCCAAGGCACAAAGCACAGGACCTACTAAATACTGAGGGCAGAGCAGGAGAATGAGAAATATCACAGTATATTCTGGATCCTATACTGAGTGATTGGGGAAGAGACAGAAATTCTAAGAGAGATCACTTACCCTACATTGCAAATACACAGAAACTGCTGAAGGATTAGGGCAGGAAAACTGAGACAAACCTTCTAGACACTGAAATCACAAGCTCCACTCAAGGGAAGGTTTTGATCTCAGCATCAGATATTTTGAGGAGAGTGGTGAGTTGAATCTACCTAATGTAACGATAAAACCCAGAAACAGGTGATTGAATGCTTACAGATTGAAACAAATTTGCTACTAATAACATGGCAGATGAAGGGATATACCTTTTTGTGGCATACGTATTATTTCAGTTTCTATTGTTCACTTAGTGTTTCAGCCTTCAATTTTAAAAGTTACAGATGAAAAGAACAAAGAAAATGTGATACATTGTCAAGATAGGAAGCAATCAATAGAATCAGACTGACAGATGAATAAGATGCTGAAATTATCAGATAAGAACATTAAAATAACTATGAAAAACAAGTTAAAAGACCATGTTGAAAAAGGTAAACAACCTTCATGAGCAGATAATGAAGCTTACAGAAAAGAGCCAAATGAATATTCCAAAAGTAAAAGTGCACATAGATCATGAAATAAGATAGTGATAGACTGTATAATGGGCCTTAAAACAAGTTCTAATAAATTTCAAATAAATAATATAATACAGAGTATATTCTCTAATCCCAACTGTAGTAAACTAGAAATAAACAACAAAAAGATATCTAGTAAAATTCCCCATATATTTGGAAATTCAAGAGCATATCTCTCAAAAACCCACAGGTCAAAAAAGAAATTTACAATACAATAAAGTAAATGATAATTAAAGCATAACATGTCTAAATTAATAGAAAAATAAGTACTTAGAAGAAAAAATATAGTTTTAAAATCTACATTGGGGATAGAGAGGAGATATAAAATCAGTGTCGTATGTTTCTACCTTGAATATTTTTAAAAATAAAGCAAATTAACTTCAAAGTAAGCAGAAGACAAGTGTAGGAAAGAGTCTTACTCTGTTTTTGATGTTTGACTGCTGAAAGCTTTCAAGCCTACCCCTTTTGTCTCCCCTGTTACACCTCAGGTAGGCAAGACAATAAGAAACTCAGGCATCCCCTCCCTTGGTGCCAATGGGAAGTTCAAATTATGCAAGCACTTGTCGCACATGGAAAATTTTACCCAAACTCCACTCCCTACTTACAACAAAAGCCAATCCAGTCTCCTTTTCTGTATTAGTCTGTTCTCACATTGCTATAAAGAACTACCTGAGACTGGGTAATTTATAAAGAAAAAAGATTTAATTGGCTCACACAGTTCCACAGGCTGTACAGGAAGCATGACTGGGGAGGCCTCAGGAAACTTACAATCATGGTGGAAGGTGAAAAGGAAGAAGGCATGTCTTCCATGGCTGGAGCAGGAAGAAGAGAGAAGGGGGGAGTGCTGCAAATCATTAAACAACCAGATCTTGTGAGAATTTACTCACTATCATGAGAATAGCACCAAAAGTGAAGCCTGCCCCCATAATCAAATCACTTTCCAGCAGGCCCCTCCTCCAACATTGGGGATTACAATTCAACATGAGATTTGGGTGGGGACACAAAGCCAAACCATATCATTCTGCCCTGCCCCCTCCCATTCTGCCCTGCCCCCTCCCAAATCTCATTGCAAAAGACAATCAACCCTTCTTAACAGTCTCCCAGTCTTAACTCATTTCAGCATTAACTTAAAAGTCTAATTCCAAAGTCTAATCTGAGACAAGGCAAGTCCCTTTCACCTGTGAGCCTGTAAAATCAAAAACTAGTTACTTCCAAAATACAATGGGGGTATAGGCATTGACTAAATACTCCCAATACAAAGGGGAGAAATACAGGCCCCATGCAAACCCAAAACCCAGCAGAGCTATCATTAAATCTTAAAGCTCCAAAATAATCTTTGACTCCATGCCTCACATCCAGGCAACACTGATGCAAGGGGTGGGCTCCCAACACCTTGAGCAGCTCCTCCTCTGTGACTTTGCAGGGTACATCCCCTACAGCTGCTTTCATGGCCTGACATTGAGTGCTTGTGGCTTTTCCAGGTGCATGATGCAAACTGTTCATGGGTTCAAGTTACTGTAACATGTAACTTGTTACATTCTGGGGTCTGGAGGACAGTGGCCTTCTTCTTACAGCTACACTAAGCAGTGCCCCAGAGAGGACTCTGTGTGGGGGCTCCAACATCACATTTCCCCTCTGCACTGCCCTAGTAGACGTTCTCCATGAGGGATCCATCCATGCAGCAGACTTCTGCCTGGACATCCAGGCATTTTCACACATCCTCTGAAATCTAGGTGGAGGCTTTCCCGCTGCACACCTGCAGGCTTAACACTACACGGACGGTCCCAAAACTTATGGCTTACACCTTCTGAAGCAACAGCCCGAGCTGTACCTTGGCCCTTTTTAAGCACACCTGGAGCTGAAGCAGCCTTAATGCAGGTTGCCATGTCCTCAGGTTGCCACAGCAGCAAGGTCCTGGCCCTAGTCCACAAAACCATTCTTCTCTCCTAGGCCTCCAGGCTTGTGATATGAGGGGCTGCCACAAGTCTCTGAAAAGCCTTAGAGGCATTTTCCTCATTACTTTGACTATCAACGTTTGGCTCCTCTTTACACATGCAAATTTCTGTAGCCACCTTGAATACTCCCCAGAAAATAGACTTTTCTTTTCTACCACTTGGTTGGGCTGCAAATTTTCCAAACTTTTACACTCTGCTTCCCTTTTGTATATATGTTCCAGTTTCAGATCATCTCTTTTCTCACACATAACAAATGTGACCTGGCTCCAGTTTGCAATAAGTTCCTCAACTTCATCTGAGACCTCCTCAGCCTGAATTTCATTATCCATATCACTATCAGCACTTTGATCACAACAGTTTAACAGGTCACTATGAAGTTCCAAACTTTCCCTCACCCTGTTGTCTTCTGAATCCTCCAAACTGGTCCAGCTTCTGCCCAGTTCCAAAGCTGCTTCCACATTTTCAGGTATAGGTATTGCAATGCCCCACTCCTAAGTACCAATTTTCTGTATTAGTTCGTTCTTGCATTGCAGTAAAGAACTACCTGAGATTGGGTAATTTATAAAGAAAAGAGGTTTGATTTGCTCATTGTTTCATAGCTGTACAGGAAGCATGGCTGGGGAAGCCTCAGAAAACTAATAATCATGGCAGAAGGCAAAAAGGAAGGAGGCATGCCTTACATGGCCGGAGAAGGAGGAAGGCGGAGGGGGGGTGCCACACACTTTTAAACAACCAGATCTTGTGAGAACTCATTCACTATCATGAGAACAGCAAGGGAGAAGTCTGCCCCCATGATCCAGTCACCTCCCACCAACATTGGGGATTACAACTTGACATGAGATTTGGCAGAGACACAAATCTAAACCATGTCACCTTCCTTCTCTCTCAAGCCATTTTTGGATGTGCTTGTGAGCCTGTCCTCTCTCCCCAGAAAGCCTTATTACGTGAATAATAAAAGTTTTCATACCCCTTGGTGTGTGTATGTGGCATCACGCAGTCTCAATATCTGAAGTAAATCTGGGTGGCACGTTTCTACTGTACATCCACCAAGTGGCACAACAGCAAATAATGAAGACAAGGGCAGAAATTAATTAAATAGAAAATGAAGAGACAATAGACAAAATCAAAACAGTTTTAAAAGTTATTGAAAATATTATGAAGAAAAAAAAAAAAGAATGGGCCAGGTGTGGTGGCTCCCACCTGTAATCCCAGCACTTTGGGAGGCCGAAGTGGGAGGATCACCTGTCAGGAGTTCAAGACCAGCCTGGCTAGCATGGTGAAACCCCATCTTTACTAAAAATTCAAAAATTAGCCAGGTGTGGTGGCATGTGCCTGTAATCCCAGTTACTAGGGAGGCTGAGGTAGGAGAATCGCTTGAACCCAAGAGGTGGGGATTGCAGTGAGCCAAGATCATGCCACTGCACTCCAGCCAGGGATACAGAATAAGACTCCATCTCAAAAAAAAAAAAGAAAATAAAACAAAACAAAAAAGAATGAATAACAGGTTTAGAATGGCACAAGAGGAAAATGGGGAATTTGAAAAGTGGTGGAGAGTTATGAAACAGATTAAGAAAGGCTGAATTTGTTTCAGGATCAGGGATACTTCTTCCATTGGAAAAGCTTCCTTGCTTTTCTTTTCTCTCTATAAATGTTTTACAATATAATATACACATTGAGTCAAAATAACTTTAATTAATTATACAGTGCTTCATAGATATAATCATAGTATTTAAATCATCGGTCCCTGACCACAGAGGGCGTCAAATTCCCTTCCAACAACTCTTTCAGCTACTACCAAAGAGCCATTTCAGAGTCACCTACAAGGCTGTTCAACCTATACTCCCCTAATATTCTTAAGTTGACCATTCTGTCACTCCTACACTGGCAGGAACCTCTTACAAGGGGAGAATCAGTGCAATAGCGACCATCTATTAACAGTGCCAGAAAGCCTGTTCCCGCACCTTTACATGCATGTTAGGTGGTTTTAACACTCAAAAAAATTCTAAGAAATACTGATGTAAAAGATAATTAACCCAAAAAGAAAGAAATCCACACCAAGAAATAATTATATTACCCATAACATAGATTTGGGGGTTACCTGCTATGTTTTTAATAACAATTGTATTTAAGTATAAGGTAGTATCATTGAAATTTTAGAACTGAAAAGAATCTTACTAATGATCAAATTCTGCCCTCTATGCAAATGTGAAAAGCAAAGCTCAGATTGCTTGCATATTTTGCCCAACTAACATGCAGTTCGTCAGAGCTTTGGGACCCAGAACTCAGATCTCTTAACCCCTGGAGGTAGAGTTTTCATCCCCTAGATCATGTTTACTTTTCAAAATAAAAAAAGGTTGACTCGCACCAACTACAATTAGAATATTTTACTTGTGATTTTATGCTGCCACAAATAATGGAATTGAAACCAAATAAACACTAAATTAACTAAAGAACTGAAAAATAAGATATTTATCCATGTAATTGGCAGCTAAGCACTGCTGGAACTCATATGGTCCATCAAAAGAGAGCTTTTGGCAGGCTGAAGGGAAGATATCAACTTTTTTTCACCTTCTGTAAGGTAACACTGAGTATAAATATGCCAAATCTTTACTTAATAGGACACATGCAAAGCTTTAACTCATGAGCTGCTACCTTCTTATTTTCATTTTCTGGCTTTCCACCAAAGGAATGCGTGGAAGACGGCTATTAGAGTCATTTGCTCTGCCTGGGGGCTAATTACTCTATTTGGTTCATTTTTGAAAATACTATGTTTCATCCAAGGGCAAAAAATTGATGAAGACTTGTTTCAGGTTTGCTTATGTAATTTTGTACAGATTAAATTAGTTAATCAGAAATTATGCTAGCTACAAGAGATCAGTTGGTTTCTAAATCTACAGTAGAAAATTGCTTTTTAAAAAATAATTTGAATGGCACGCTGCTTAAATCTATTTTAGTCAATTCTCTCAGATGTGAGACTTAAGTTTTAATGACCCTAAAGGAAAACTATGAGGAATGAAAGAATTCACAGATAAAAGATTGGAAAGAGTATTCATGTGTGACCCCCTAGAACAAAATGCTACAGGATCAAAGAATGGTGATATGGTTTGGCTCTATGCCCTCACCCAAATCTCATCTTGTAGCTCCTATAATTCCCACATGTTGTGGGAGATAGAGGGTTGGAGATGACTGAATCATGGGGGGTGGGTCTTTCCCTGCTGCTGTTATGATAGTGAAAGGGTCTCGTGAGATCTGATGGTTTAAAAAAAACAAGAGTTTCTCTGCACAAGCTCTCTGCCTGCTGCTATTCACCTAAGATGTGACTTGCTCCTCCTTGCCTTCTGCCATGATTGTGAGACCTCCCGAGCCATGTGGAACTATAAGTCCAATAAACCTCTTTCTTTTGTAAATTGCCCACTCTCCAGTATGTCTTTATCAGCAGCGTGAAAATGGACTAATACAAATGGGATACGTGAAACTGAAGAGTCAAGGAAAGAGGTAAGGGGCACCTGGGGATTCCAGGTGAAATATCAGGAGACAATAACAACCTCTAAGCTTCAATTTCTTCATCTGAAATGACAGCATCATTATATTCATCTCCCATGTTTTTATGCAAAAAAAAGTAATGAAGTGACATGAAAATTCCTGTCCCGATATCTGGCACATGATAGGTACTCAATAAATTTAAGCTCAAGTAAATTAAATATTATGGTTTATCTATCTACCTCTCATATATAATCTTGTCAGTGAGAATTTTTTATGACTCCCCAGAGTCTGAGAAGCAGAGACTCTCACAGCACTGTTTGCACTATGTTGAGAAAATGGCTGATAATTATGTGTTTGAGCCTGCAGGTGCCTTAAAAAGTCGTTCATTACATCATTTTAAAAAAAACTTTCAGAAACCAGGAATAGAGGCACTAGAGCAGTGGTTCTCAATTCTTGATGTGTACTGGAGCTTCTAAAAAATACTGATGCCCAGGTCCCACTTCTCTGTCCCACTCAGAAATGGACTTAATTCATCCCCAGATAATTCTAATGTTCTGTCAACAGTGAGCCCTGGAGAATTAGATGGTCTAAGCTAACAGACATTCCAAAATAAATTAATATATGGTAATCAAAACAAAAGTGTTTATGTTTACTTTTAATTGTGAGCAAGATCAAACATATAAAAATACAAGAGAATTATATAAAGATATCACTATATACCATTATCTAAATGTAATAATTAAACTTGACCATATTTGTGCTATAGATTGACAGATATTAAAAAGCTGAAAAAGCTTCAAATAAATCAGAGACTTTAACATTTAACCATGAAATATTGCAGTATCCATCTCTTATAAAGGAGGCATTTTCTTCAAAGCCATAATATTGTTATCACACCTCAAAATTTAGTACTTATGGGTTTTTTTAATTTTTTAAATGTTATTTTAAGTTCCAGGATGCATGTGCAGAATGTGTAGGTTTGTTACATAGGTATACATGTGCCATGGTGGTTTGCTGCACCGATGAACGCATCATCTAGGTTTGGTTTGGTTTGGTTGGTTTGTTTGTGAGACGGAGTCTCACTCTGTCAGCAGGCTGGAGGGCAGGGGTGTGATCTCGGCTCACTGCACTCTCCACCTCCCAAGTTCAAGTGATTCTCCTGCCTCAGCCTCCTGAATAGCTGGGATTACAGGTGGCCACCACCACACCTGGCTAGCTTTTGTATTTTACTAGAGATGGGGTTTCACCATGTTGTCCAGGATGGTCTTGATCTCCTGACCTTGTGATCCGCCTGCCTCGGCCTCCCAAAGTGCTAAGATTACAGGCGTGACATCATCTCAGTTTTAAGCCCCACATAAGCCCCACATCCCCGCATTCTCTCCCCTTGTCCCTACCCCACCCCACACACACACACTGGCCCCGTTGTGTTGTTCCCCTCCCTGCGTTCGTGTGTTCTCATTCTTCAACTCCCACTTATGAGTGAGAATATGTGCTACCTGGCTTTCTATTCCAGTGTTAGTTTGCTGAGAACGATGGTTTCCAGCTTCATCCATGTCCCTGTAAAGGATATGATCTCATTCTTTTTTATGCCTGCATAGTATTCCATGGAATATATGTGCCACATTTTCTTTATCCAGTCTCTCATTGATAGGCATGTGGGTTGGTTCCAAGTCTTTGCTATTGTAAATAGTGCTGCAGTATACACTCGTGTGCAGGTGTTTTTATACTAGAATGATTTATAATCCTTTGGGTGTAAACCCAGTAATGGGATTGCTGTATCAAATAGTATTTCTGGTTCTAGATCCTTGAGGAATCACCACACTGTCTTCACAATGATTGAGCTAATTTACACTCCCACCAACAGTGTAAAAACATTCTTATTTCCCCACAGCCTCACTAGCATCTATTGTTTCCTGACTTTTCAATAATCACCATTCTGACTGGCATGAGATGGTATCTCATTGTGGTTTTGATTTGCATTTCTCTAATGATCAGTGATGATGAGCTTTTTTTCATAAGTTTGTTGGCTGCATAAATGTCTTCTTTGCAGAAGGGTCTGTTCATATCCTTTATCCACTTTTCGATGGGGTTGTTCTTTTTTTCTTGTAAATTTGTTTAAGTTCTTTGTAGATTCTGGATATTAGACCTTTGTCAGATGGATAGATTACAAAAATTTTCTCCCTTTCTCTCGGTTGCCTGTTTATTATGATGCTAGTTTCTTTTGCTGTGCAGAAGCTCAATTAGTTGAATTAGATCATGTTTGTCAATTTTGGCTTTTGTTGCAATTGCTTTTGCTGTTTTAGTCATGAAGTCTTTGCCCATGCCTATGTCCTGATCTTGGGCAAACCTGACAAAAACAAGCAATGGGGAAAGGATTCCCTATTCAATAAATGGTGCTGGGAAAACTGGCTAGCCATATGCAGAAAACTGAAACTGGACCCCTTCCTTATACATTATACAAAAATTACCTCAAGGTGGATTAAAGACTTAAATGTAAAATCAAAAACCGTACTTATGTTTTTTAAAGATTTTATTATATATTTTAGAGCAGTTTTAGTTTCATAGAAAAATTGAACAGATAATACAGGGAGTTCCCATATAGTCCCTACCAATCCCCGCCCCTCAGCATTCCCCACTATCAACATTCTACACCAGACTGGTACATTTGTTAAGGTTAATGAACCTACACTGACACATCATTATCACTCAATGTCCGTAGTCTACATTACAGTGTCCATTCTTGGGGTTGTACATTCTATGGATATGAACAAATGTATAATAACCCATACCCAACACAGTATTATTCAAAGTACTTTCACTGCACTGAAAAATCGTCTGTGCTCCACCTGTTCATTCCTCCCTCCCCCCAACCCCGGGCAAATGCTGATCTTTTTACTGTCTCCATCGTTTTGCCTTTTCTGGAATGTCATATAATTGGAATCATAAATTATGTAGATTTTTTTATATTAAATTTTTTTCAGTGCTAAATAATATTCCACTGTCTTGATGCATTAATATTATACCACAGTTTATTTGTTCATTCACCTATCAATGGGCATCTTGATTGCCTCCAAGTTTTGGCACTTATGAATAAAGCTGCTATAAACATCTATGCTGAAGTTTTTCCATAAACATAAATGCTAAATTCATTTAAATAAATACCAAGCGGTATAATAGCTCTATCATATGATAAGAGTATGTTTAATTTGTAAGAAATTGCCAGCATATCTTCCAAAGTAGCTGTACCATTTTGAATTCCTACCAGCAATGAATGACAATTCCTGTTGCTTCTCATTCTCACCAGCATTTGGTATTGTCAGTGTTACACTGGATTTTCACCATTCTAATAGGTGTATGGTGGTATCTCAGTGTCATTTTAATTTGCATTTCCCTAATCATATATGATATTGAACATCTTTTCACATACCCATCTGGTTATTTGTTTTCTTATTGTTGAGTTTTAAGAGTTCTTTTTATGTTTTGGATAACAGTCCTTCATCAGATACATCTTGTGCAAATATTTTCTCCCAGTCTGTGGCTTGTCTTCTCATTCTCTTGAGTATTTTGCAGAGCAGATTTTGTTTTAATGAAGTCCAGTTTAGCAGTTATTTGTTTCGCAGACTGCGCCTTTGGTGTTGTATCTCAAAAATCATCATCATACTTAAGGTCATCTAGATTTTCTCCCATGTTATCTTCCAGAAGAGTTATAGTTTTGCGTTTTACATTTATGTTTATAATGCATTCTTCAGTTAATTTTGGAGATGAGCCCAAAGTCTGTGTCTAGATTCATTTTTTTTGTTTTTTGCATGTGGATGGTGTCCAGTTGTCTTACCACCATTTGTTGAAATACATATACATTTCTTTCACTGCATTGCCTCTGCTCCTTTGTCAAAAAAGTCAATTGACTATATTCGTGTGGATCTATTTTGGGGCTCCCTATTCTGTTTCACTGATCAGTTTGTGTATTCTGTCACCAATATCACACTGTCTTGATTATTGTGGCAGCATTAATTTGTTTTCTATATTTTATAATCCCTTTTCATATTCAAGAGTTTTCCTAATTATTCAAAAAAAGTCCTTGAAGAAAATTGTTATTGGTTTTCTTGAGATAATTATTGGTGGGCCAATGTTAAGAACCTATTAAAGAAAACTTACAAAAGAAGAATGACAATAAATTCCAAAACTTTCATAAATATATTCCACTCCGTAGGAGTCCTAAAGATAGACTGAATAAATTTAGCCAACCATATAAAAAGATCTTGATGAAATAACCACTCCGGTGATAATTTTAAAAAAATAAATCAATATGTGGTAAGGATAATCAGGGCTTCTCTATATTACGTTTGCAATTTCCTGTCAATTAAATCTAAACTCCTGCCTCATGTATTGTAGATCTTATATTGTCATCTCATTTACAATTAGTACATTCTAAATACATATTGAGTTTAGGAATTCGTGTTCTTGGCAGGATAGCACTTTTTGCATAATATCTCAAATCTTTGTGATAATTAAATACATTACCAAACATAAAGCACTTAAAACAATGCCTGGCACATAGTAAGTGCTACAGAAGTATTAACTACTATTATAAGACAGGAAGAGGTCTTTAATATGTATAAGAATATCTCAGTAGATGCAGAAAAGACCTTTAACAGAATTCAACAGCGCTTCATGCTACAAACTCTCAATAAATTAGGTATTGATGGGACATATCTCAAAATAATAAGAGCTATTTATGACAAACCCACAACCAATATCATACTGAATGGGCAAAAACTGGAAGCATTCCCGTTGAAAACTGTCACAAGACAGGGATGCCCTCTCTCACCACTCCTACTCAACATAGTGTTGGAAGTTCTCGCCAGGGCAATCAGGCAGGAGAAAGAAATAGAGTATTCAATTACGAAAAGAGGAAGTCAAATTGTCCCTGTTTGCAGATGACATGATTGTATATTTAGAAAACCCCATCGTCTCACCCTGAAATCTCCTTAAGCTGATAAGCAACTTCGGCAAACTCTCAGGATACAAAATCAATGTGCAAAAATCACAAGCATTCTTATACACCAATAACAAACAGAGAGCCAAATTATGAGTGAACTCCCATTCACAATGGCTTCAAAGAGAATAAAATACCTAGGAATCCAACTTACAAGGGATGTGAAAGACCTCTTCAAGTAGAACTACAAACCACTGCTCAATGAAATAAAAGAGGACAGAAACAAATAGAAGAACATTCCATGCTCTTGGATAGGAAGAATCAATATTGTGAAAATGGCCATACTGCCCAAAGTAATTTATAGATTCAATGCCATCCCCATCAAGCTATCAATGACTTTCTTCACAGAATGGAAAAAAACTACTTTAAAGTTCATATGAAACCAAAAAAGAGCCCGCATTGCCAAGACAATCCTAAGCCGAAAGAAAAAAGCTGGAAGCATCATGCTACCTGACTTCAAACTATACTACAAGGCTACAGTAACCAAAACAGCATAGTACTGGTACCAAAACAGAGATATAGACCAATGGAACAGAACAGAGCCCTCAGAAATAATACCACACATCTATAAGCACCTGATCTTTGACAAACCTGACAAAAACAAGAAATGGGGAAAGGATTCCCTATTTGATAAATGGTGCTGGGAAAACTAGCTAGCCATATGTAGAAAGCTGAAACTAGATCTCTTCCTTACACCTTATGCAAAAATTAATTCAAGATGGATTAAAGACTTACATCTTAGACCTAAAACCATAAAAACTCTAGAAGAAAACCTAGGCAATACCATTCAGGACATAGGCATGGGCAAGGACTTCATGTCTAAAACACCAAAAGCAATGGCAACAAAAGCCAAAATTGACAAATGGGATCTAATTAAACTAAAGAGCTTCTGCACAGGAAAAGAAACTACCATCAGAGTGAACAGGCAACCTACAGAATGGGAGAAAATTTCTGCAATCTACTCATCTGACAAAGGGCTAATATCCGGAATCTACAAAGAACGCAAACAAACTTACAAGAAAAAAATAAACAACCCCATCAAAAAGTGGGCAAAGGATATGAACAGACACTTCTCAAAAGAAGACATTTATGCAGCCAAAAGACACATGAAAAAATGCTCATCATCACTGGCCATCAGAGAAATGCAAATCAAAACCACAATGAGATACCATCTCACACCAGTTAGAATGGCGATCATTAAAAAGTCAGGAAGCAACAGATGCTGGAAAGGATGTGGAGAAATAGGAACACTTTTACACTGTTGGTGGGACTGTAAACTAGTTCAACCATTGTGGAAGACAGCGTGGCGATTCCTCAAGGATCTAGAATTAGAAAATTTGACCCAGCCATCCCATTACTGGGTATATACCCAAAGGATTATAAATCATGCTGCCATAAACACACATGCACATGTATGCTTATTGTGGCACTATTCACAATAGCAAAGACTTGGTATCAACCCAAATGTCCATCAATGATAGACTGAATTAAGAAAATGTGGCACATATACACCATGGAATACTATGCAGCCATAAAAAAGGATGAATTCATGTCCTTTGTAGGGACATGGATGAAGCTGGAAACCGTCATTCTCAGCAAACTGTCGCAAGGACAAAAAAACCAAACACCGCATGTTCTCACTCACAGGTGGGAATTGAACAATGAGAACACTAGTACACAGGAAGTGGAACATCACACACTGGGGCCTGTCCTGGGGTGGGACAGCATTAGGAGATATACCTAATATAAATGACGAGTTAATGGGTGCAGCACACCAACATGGCACAGGTATACATATGTAACAAACCTGCACGTTGTACACATGTACCCTAGAACTTAAAGTATAATAAAAAAAAGAATATCTTAGAGGGTTCATGTTAAATCATACATTCTAGGGCTCCTATCACTACTGAGATTATGAGACAGTAAATATGTGTTTATACTCAGGAACATGCATTTTAATTAGCACCTCAGTTATTCTGAGAGAGGTTGACATTTAACTAGAAGTGGCACTGGACTTCATCTGAGGAACACCAGATATAATAATAGGAGAGCCATGATATACCACAAAAACAAAACAGTATGAGAAACGAAAATCCTCCGCCAAATAACAAAGAGATCAATGGGCAATCTTGAAGACCTACTACATACAAAACTGTTACTTATATACTAGGATATGGGGAATGGGGACAAAGACACAAAGTAAAGTTCTCTCTCTCTCTCATTCTGTGTGTGTGTGTGTGTGTATATGTGTATGTATGTGTGTGTCTGTGCGTGTGTGTGTGTATGTGTGTGTGTGTGTGCATGAGCAAACAATGTAATCTCTGCCCTTACAGACTCTGTCACTCCACAGGGGTCTCTAGGCATTAACCTTTGAAACCTTAAGTAACCATAACCGAGTAAAGGGGTAATGAAAAATAATCATTTAAAAAATAAATTTTTATTTTTCTAATAAACCTCACGATGAGTTATTTCCTTACATACTTGTTTGGAAAAGTATGTACTTTGCTATCTTCTGACTGTCATTTCTGACTGGAGCTGAGCTGGCTTTTGAAAAAATAATAATAACAATATTGTGGGGTCTATGCTCTTAACCTATATTCACATGGAAATTGCAGCGAAGTAGAGTACAATATCTCTTTTACAATGTTCTCCAAAATCAATGGATGACTGGGCAGATTTATGTTTAACTGACTAAACACATATAGATGTGGAGATATAGATAGATAAATAGATAGAGAGATAGGTATAGAGCCATATAGATACATGCTTATATATATATATATATATATACATGTAATTACTTTTGCCTTTTCTTCTATTGGTAATTAAATTATTTCATAGGAAATGTACACTATTTCTTCACATAAAAGATACAAAAAAAAAGAAGTTCTTAGGGAAATGTCCCAATATTGATTCTAATGAGAAGTTGTAAACAGCTCTTCATTACTAAACAGAAGAAATAATTAAAAATAAAAAATAAATGAAAATGTTTTTTAAAGCAGCATTGTTTCTGATCATAGTTTTCCTGAAATTTCTGAGAAGCTACTGGTTTATATTAAGCACTGTTCATCTTTCCCCTAATTATCTCCGGTTTTTACATCATATTTCTGATTCTGACATCACATCATTGAGCGACCTTGGCAGAGTTTCTTGCAAACACCTCAGTTTCTCTGTTTAAAAATAAAGGTAGTAATTCTTGACACTGTTATATTTCACGGGAGGTATTTCAAAAATTAATGAGCCACAAAAACTCTGAGCTGCTCTGATCAAAGGCACTGTATAACTACAAAGGCTTGTTATTATTTACCAGTAGCTCCTTTTTATTGTGCCACTAATGAACATTGTGGTCAGCAATAACTTATTAGAGAAAAAAAGAAAAGTGAAAGTTAAAGAGGCTGTTTCTCTTCATATTAAAATATAATTCTTGTTAATATTAATTGGTGTTATGCAGACATTTTGAAAATTGGCTTCCTGCAGCCTACCAGAATCTGTTGTAGAATTCTATAAATATACTCAACATCCTGGGTTAGAGGATTGAGCATACTGGGAGTTTTCCTTGGATTTGTGCAAATTCTACATGGAACTCACATTTTAACAGACATGGAGACGAGACACAGCATCAAAGCATTTGCAGTGAGATTATTTTCTCAAATATCTCCTTTTTTATTTTTCATGATCCTCAGGCAATTTTACTGACAAATTCGCTCTCTCATATATTCAGACATAGACACACAAACAGACACACATACACACACACACATTTCACCTCATTTTTCTTTGAGAATGAAGTTAATCAAAACTACTATTTAGAGAAGCTAAGAATTGAATCATTGGTTTTGTTGAAAATTTTCGATCAGGGGAATGAAAATTTATTCTCTGTTTCTTCTCAAACTATTTTCCATCATACCATCATATACTCTGGCACATTAAACACTCAATGTGAGCAATCCAAATAGTAGCAATGGTAAATATTCAGTACATGTTTGAAAATAGTTCACCTTTTCCAAATTGATAAATGAAACAGAATCATTATGGTACAAATCAGCTTTCAAATGATTGAAACAATTTATAAATATTAGTGATAAAATAAGTAGTTTTATTTTACTTTGTCCTTCCTAAAAGTGCATGTCAAAATCTTCTTCCAGGAATATTCAGAAGCACTTTAGGTCTTTGATAGCAAGTAGTACAACTTCACAAGGTTTTGGCAGTTCACCCGTCTCTGAGCAGTACTCTTTCTCAGCCTCAGGCTTCTTTCCTATCCAAAGCTCTAACTTAAAATAAACAAAGCACCCAGCAACTAGAAGCACTTCAGCTGAAATGCTTGTGAAATAAGTACATCATTCAGTACTCAGGGTAAATAAATTTTTCATGAGCTAAGATCTACGTAGAAAAGTTTTCACTAAAATCTAGTGTTTTTTAAGGAAAAGTGCTACGGACTGAATTTTGCTCCTCCAAAATTCATATGTTGAAGCCCTAACCTCCAATGCAATGGTGTTTGGAGATGAGGCTTTTGGGAGATAATTAGGTTTAGATGAGATCATGAGGGTTTGTCTTTATGAGAAGAGACACCACAGAACTTGCTCCCTTTCTCTTCCCACCACATGAAGATAGCCATCTACCCGCAACAAAGAGAGCCCTCACCAGAAACTCACCATGCAGGTACCCTGATCTTGGACTTCCAGCCTCCAGAACTATCGGTTAAGCCCTCAGTCTTTGGAATTTTGTTATGATAGCCCAAGGTGATGAACACAAAGAGCAATATCAACAATGTCATAATAACAATATAGAGACTGGTGGTTCACTTTGTTGAGTTATAACATTTGAGAACTCTAAGTGAATTTATAACTTTGCAAAGATATAAGTATGTAAGTAAATGGCTCATATTTTCTGCAATTATTTCTTTATTCAGTACATTAGATATCAAACACTTGATACATAACAATAAATATTTGCAATTATTTCTGCAAAATGACAGTAAGATATGACCAGCTAGACTTTATATAGAAGCAATGTGTTTTTTTAAATGTGGCGAATATTTTGGGAATGATAGTCTTTTTTTAAAGTAGGGGAATGTATACAAGGTATAAACTCAATGGTAGGTAAGGAAAGGAGGTGAGTCAAAATTTTTTAATGATCTGTATTTTCGAAAATAAAGGAATGGAGAAGTGGTATCAGCAAATGATGAAACAGAAATTATCTGGCTTCATGCCCCCAACAGAAATCCATCTAGCAACTATCCACAGGCAAGAATACCACCATGAATATCCCAGAACTCAGGTATAAGGCTGAGACATCCCCTTAGACTGCAGAACCAAGAAAGCCACAATCAAATGGCAAAAGAAATGGTTCTTTTTGGCCGCGCCACTACTCCCCAAGGCTGGCACAGCACTACATACAGAGAATTTCTCTGGATTCACAGTTTTATTATTATTATTATTATATTTTAAGTTCTAGGGTACATGTGCACAACATGCAGGTTTGTTACATAGGTATACATGTGCCATGTTGGTTTGCTGCACCCATCAACTCATCATTTACATTAGGTATTTCTCCTAATGCTATCCCTCCCCAAGCTCCCCACCCCCAAACAGGCCCTGGTATGTGATGTTCCCCTCCCTGTGTCCATGTGTTCTCATTGTTCAACTCACACTTATGAGTGAGAATATGCAGTGTTTGGTTTTCTGTCCTTGGAATATTTTGTTGAGAATGATGGTTTCCAGCTTCATCCATGTCCCTGCAAAGGACATGAACTCATCCTTTTTAATGGCTGCATAGTATTCCATGGTGTTTATGTGCCACATTTTCTTTATCCAGTCTATTATTGATGGACATTTGGGTTGGTTCCAAGTCTTTGCTATTGTGAATAGTGCTGTAATAAACATACGTGTGCATGTGTCTTTATAGTAGCATGATTTATAATCCTTTGGATCTATACCCAGTAATGGGATTGCTGGGTCGAATGGTATTTCTTGTTCTAGATACATGAAGAATTGCCACACTGTCGTCCACAGTGGTTGAACTAATTTACACTCCCACCAACAGTGTAAAAGCATTCCTATTTCTCCACATCCTCTCCAGCATCTGTTGTTTCCTGACTTTTTAATGATCGCCATTCTAACTGGTGTGTGGTCTCACAGTTTCTACAGAAAGAACTGTGTCTTATCCATGGGATGAGTCAAAGTGAGCCTCCTGCAAAGTGACCCTTTGTAAAAGCCATGTAAAACATTGAGAGTACTGTCAGGGACAGACCACCTGGAAGCAAAGAGCAAGGGTGGGTCTCACGATGACCAGCATGCAGATTTTGATGGCTGCTCTGCATTCCAGCCAATGGAGGCACCACACCAGAGAAAACAGCCAACAGCATCACGTTGGAAGAAACAAGGTCCATAGATCTAACGAGCTTGAATTCCTAGCCAGCTTCCTTATGCAACCTGGCTAATCTTGCTAAGTCTTCCCCAGGTCAAAGGGCAACTTTTGGTCTTTTTCTCTCTTTTCCAGCATCTACCCCTGTCCAAACCTTCCCAAGCAGTGGAGAGATGATCCAACTAAGTCTTAGTGGTCTTGTTAAGTCTTTTCCAAGTCAAGAGGCAACTGCAGGTTAGTGAGTACTCTTGGAAATATTATAGAATCTGTCCCCCTGCCCCCATTTCCCAGCTGCTGGGTGATAACTGCATCAAACCTCAGTACTCTGTTTAAGCCTCTCCTAGTTCTGGAGGCAAGTCCAAGTCCATATATATCTGTGGAGCACAGCCTGTGACCCTACTCACTCTGTGTGGCCAAGCAGCAACCCCAGAGTCCTCATGTAGACTCAAAGCCCGTCCCAAAGCCTGGCCCAACTATGGATTACAAACAGCAGTACTAGCCAGCCAAGGAAAATGACCTGATCAGAGAAGATTGCAGAGCCTAGCTAGTAGTCTCACCTAACTACAAAGCACAGCATTCAGTACCATTCAACCTCAGAGTAGATAAAGCAACCCAGACCAACTTGAGAACCCAACACTAAGGTCTGACTGAGAATTTACCAGCTGGCACATCTAGAATCCTATGCTAGACTAAATACTAAAGGTCTATCACCATTAAAGAATACCTGCAAAGGCCAAAGAGGTGGCTATCTCCTCAAATGTACATTCATCAAAATATAAATAAAAGGATTATAAAAAAACAGTGAATTATGACATCACCAATATAAACTAGTAAAGTTGCAGTAACTGAAACCAGCTTTGTAAAATTATGACAGTAGAGAAATCTGACATAACTGACTCCATATTGCTTCTAGCACCACAGGTTGGCTATCTTTGCTCTTTATAGGCATAGGCAAGCTAATTTTGGGAGAAACTTTGTTTACAGGTTAAATGATAATAGCCCTTCTCCAAAACTTAACTGTTGTTCTGAAACTAATGAAAGGCCACCAAGTGACAAGGATGCAAGGGGCTTGAATTCTAAATAATTACCAGCCATTGTTCCAGAGGTCATAAGATTTGCAACTTCACCAACTACTCTTGCATATAACATCACTATTGTAGAAGCTAAGATTGGCCTTTTGAGATATCTTCTCAGGTTTTTGCATTTCTGACAATCAAACGACCTCACTTGGACCTACCAACCAGTCCTGTGGCCCCCTCCCAGGAACTGACTTTTGCACAAGAGGACAGCAATGATTCCCTATCATTTCATCTCTAACTCAACCAATCAGCATATCCCCTACCCTAGCCTCCTGACCACCAAACTAACTTTGAGAAACCCCTAACCTATGAGACTTTGGGAAGAGTGATTTGAGTAATAACTCCATCTTCCATGTGGCGTGGCCACCCTTGCATCAGTTAAACTCTTTATTGCAGTGCCTTAGTCTCAGTGAGTCAATTTTGTTTGTGCAGTGGGCAGGAAAAACCCATAGTGTGGTTATATAATGAATCCAGAAAAAAGTGAAGATCCATGAAATGACTAACAAAGAAGTTCAGAGAACTAACTACCAAAAAATACAAATACAAAATTAAATAAAATTTGGAAAACAATTCATAGACAAAATAAGAAGTTTAATGAATATAAACAATTTTAAAAATTTGAAATCTTAGAGGTAAAGAATACAATAATTAAACTGAAACATTCAATAGAAAACTTCAACAGCTGACTTTATCAAGCATTGATGCTTTCTTGAATCAGTGAGCTCAAAGACAGGACATTTGAAATTATCCAATTAGTGAGGTAAAAAGAAAAGAAGTATTAAAAAGAATAAGGAAGGCATAAAAGAATTACGAGACATCATCAAGTAATTAACCTTTGCATAAGAATTCCTGAAGGAAGAAAGAGAGAAAAGGGCCTTGAAAACATTTAAGAAAATAATGGCAGAAAAATTCCCAAATGTGGGGAAAGAAGACAACATACAGATACTAAAAACCCAGAGGTTTCCAATCAAATTCAATCCAGGAGGAGTTTCCAACACACATAATAATACAATTATCAAAAATCAAAGACAAAGAAATGTATCTCACATTCAACAATGGATAAGATCATCTAGACAGAAAAGTAATATATAAAAAATTGGACTTGAATTACACTTTAGACCAAATGGATCTAGCAGATATATATAGAACATTTGATCCAATAGCAGCAGAATATACATTTTTCTCAAGTACACAGAAAACATTCTCAGGATAGATCAAACGTTTGGTCACAAAACAAATTTTAACGAACTTAGGAGCAGTGAAATCATATCAAGTATCTTTTCGGATCACAATGGCATAAAACTAGAAATCAGTAACAGAAGAAATCTTAAAAAATACACAAATATGTGGAAATTAAACAACATGTTCTTAAACAAGCAATGGATCACAGCAAAAATCAAAAAGGAAATTAAAAAATATCTTGAGAAAAAAGAAAGTGGAAACAAAACATACCAAAAGTTATGAAATGCAGCAAAAGCTGTCCTAAGGGGGAAATTTATAGTGTAAACACCTACATCAAAAAAAGAAGATTACAAATAAACAATCTAATGTTACATTTTAAGAAATTGGGGTAAAAACAACAAACTAAGCCCAAAGTTGGCAGATCAAAGGAAATAACAAAGGTCAGAGCAGAATTAAATAAAATAGATACTAGAAAACAATTTTTAAAAATCAACCAAACTGAGTTGGTTTTTTGAAAAGATAAACAAAATCAACAAACCCTTAAGCTAGACTAGTGAAAAAAGAGAAGATTCAAATAAATGAGATCAGAAGGAAAGAAGAGACACTACAAGTTATATCACATAAATACAAAGAATTATTTATAATTACTACAAATAATTATACACCAAGAAGTTGGATAACCTAGAAGAAATCAATAAACTCCTAAACACATGCAATCTACTAAAACTGAATCATGAAGAAATAAAAACATCTGAAAGACCAATAACTACTAAAGAGGTTGAATCAGTAATAATAAGTCTCCTATCAAAGAAAAACCCTGGACTGATGGCTTCATTGTTGAATTCTACCAAACATTTGAAGAAATAATACCTACTCTTCTCAAACTTTTCCAAAAAACTGAAGTAGAGAAAATACTTGCAAACTCATTTTCTGAGGCTAATATAACCCTAATATGAAAGCCAGACAAGTACATTACAAGAAAAGACAATTATAGGCCAATATCCCTGATTAACATAGATGCAAAAATCCTCAACAAAATAGTAGTAAACTGAATTCACTAACACATTAAAACAATTTTTCACCATGATCGAGTGGGATTTATCCCTGGAATGCAAGAATGGTCCAACATACACAAATCAATAAATGTGATACACCATATTAACAAAATGAAGGATAAAAACCATATGATTATCTCATTAGATGCAGAAAAACCTTTTTAAAATATTAACGCCCTTTTATGGTTAAAAATCCTGAACAGATAAGTATAAAGTGAATGTAATTCAAGACAATAAAGCCCATATATGATAAACCTATAACTAGCATTATTCCAGAGACAAAAAGCTAAAAGCTTTTCTTCTAAGATCAAAGATAAGACAAGGATGCCCACTCTCACCACTTCTTTTCTACATAGCACTGGAAGTCCTAGCCAGAAGAATTAAATAGCAGAAAGAAATAAAACGCATCTTAATAGGAAAAGAAGAAGTAAAATTATCTCTATTTGCTGATGTTATATATAGGAAACCCTAAAGACTCCACCAAAAAACTGTCAGAACTGACAAACAATTTCAGGAAACTTGCAAGATATAAAAACAACATATGAAAATCAGTTGTCCTTCTACATGCTAATAATGACCTATCAAAAAAGAAATTAGAAAACAATTCCATTTACAATAGCAACAAAAAATTAAATACTTGGGCATAAATTTAACCAAAGATGCAAAGACATGCATACTGAAACCTACAAAAAACTGACGAAAGTAATTAAAGAAAACATGAACAAATGGAAAGATATACCATGTTTATTGACATAAAGAATATTGAAAAAATGTCTATACTACCCAAAGTAATATACAGATTCAATGCAATCCATATCAAAATTCTAATGTCATCTGGGTGTGGTGGTGCATGGCTGTAGTCCCAGCTATCTGGGAGGCTGAGGTGGGAGGATCACTAGAGCTCAGGAAGTTGAGGCTGCAGTGAGCCAAGATTGCACCACAGTACTTCAGCCTTGGCACCAGAGCAAGACTGTCTCAAAAAAAAAAAAAAATCAATGTCATTTTTCATAGAAATAGAAACTGTTCATGGAACCACAAAAGACTTCAAATAGCCAGATAATTTTGAGCAAAAAACAAAACAAAAAAAGGATCAATACCTCCAAGATGGACAAATAGGAACAGCACCAGTCTACAGCTCACAGTGTGAGCAATGCAGAAGACGGGTGATTTCTGCATTTCCAACTGAGATACCAGGTTCATCTCACTGAGGCTTGTTGGACAGTGGGTGCAGAACAGTAGGTGCAGCCCACCGAGCATGAGCCGAAGGCAGGGCAAGGCATCACCTCACCCGGGAAGCACAAAGGGTCAGGGAATTCCCTTTCCTAGCCAAGGGAAGCTGTGACAGACGGCACCTGGAAAATCGGGTCATTTCCACCCTAATACTGCACTTTTCCAATGGTCTTAGCAAACAGCAAATCAGGAGATTATATCCCATGCCTGGCTTGGAGGGTCCCACACCCACAGAGCCTCCCTCATTGCTAGCACAGCAGTCTGAGATCGAATTGCAAGGCAGCAGCGAGGCTGGGGCAGGGGCACCAGCCATTGCTGATGCTTGAGTAGGTAAACAAAGTGGCCTGGAAGCTCGAACTGGGTGGAGCCCACCGCAGCTCAAGGAGGCCTGCCTGCCTCTGTAGACTCCACCTCTGGGGGCAGGGCATAGCCGAACAAAAGGCAGCAGAAACCTCTGCAGACTTAAATGTCCCTGTCGGACAGCTTTGAAGAGAGTACTGGTTCTCCCAGCACGGAGTTTGAGATTTGAGAACGGACAGACTGCCTCCTCAAGTGGGTCCCTGACCCTTGAGTAGCCTAACTGGGAGGCACCCCCCAGTAGGGGCAGACCGACACCTCACACGACCGGGTACCCCTCTGAGATGAAGCTTCCAGAGGAACAATCAGGCAGCAACATTTGCTGTTCAGCAATATTCGCTGTTCTGCAGCCTCCGCTGCTGATACCCAGGCAAACAGGGTCTGGAGTGGACCTCTAGCAAACTCCAGCAGACCTGCAACTGAGGGTCATGACTGTTAGAAGGAAAACTAACAAACAGAAAGGACATCCACACCAAAACCCCATCTGTATGTCACCATCATCAAAGACCAAAGGTAGACAAAACCACAAAAATGGGGAAAAAAACAGAGCAGAAAAGCTGAAAATTCTAAAAATCAGAGCACCTCACTCCCTCCAATGGAACATAGCTCCTCGCCAGCAACGGAAGAAAGCTGGATGGACAATGACTTTGATGAGTTGAGAGAAGAAGCCTTCAGATGATCAAACTTCTCTGAGCTAAAGGAGGAAGTTTGAACCCATCGCAAAGAAGCTAAAAACCTTGAAAAAAGATTAGATGAATGGCTAACTAGAATAACCAGTATACAGAAGTCCTTAAATGACCTGATGGAGCTGAAAACCATGGCACGAGAACTACGTGATGAATATACAAGCTTCAACAGCCGATTCGATCAACTGGAAGAAAGGGTATCAGTGATTGAAGATCAAATGAATGAAATGAAGTGAGATGAGAAGTTTAGAGAAAAAAGAGTAAAAAGAAATGAACAAAGCCTCCAAGAAATATGGGACTATGTGAAAAGACCAAATCTACGTCTGATTGGTGTACCTGAAAGTGACGGGGAGAGTGGAACCAAGTTGGAAAACACTCGGCAGGATATTATCCAGGAGAACTTCACCAACTTAGCAAGGCAGGCCACCATTCAAATTCAGGAAATACAGAGAATTCCACAAAGATACACCTCGAGAAGAGCAACTCCAAGACACATAATTGTCAGATTCACCAAGGTTGAAATGAAGGAAAAAATGTTAAGGGCAGCTAGCGAGAAAAGTCGGGTTACCCACAAAGGGAAGCCCATCAGACTAACAGCTGATCTCTCGGCAGAAACTCTACAAGCCAGAAGAGAGTGGGGGACAACATTCAACATTCTTAAAGAAAAGAATTTTCAACCCAGAATTTCATATCCAGCCAAACTAAGCTTCATAAGTGAAGAAAAAATAAAATCCTTTACAGAAAAGCAAATGCTGAGAGGTTTTGTCATCACCAGGCCTGCCCTACAACAGCTCCTGAAGGAAGCACTAAACATGGAAAGGAACAACCAGTACCAGCCACTGCAAAAACATGCCAAATTGTAAAGATAATCAAAGGTAGGAAGAAACTGCATCAACTAACGAGCAAAATAACCAGCTAACATCATAATGACACGATCAAATTCACATATAACAATATTAACCTTAAATGTAAATGGGCTAAATGCTCCAATTAAAAGACACAAACTGGCAAATTGGATAAGGAGTCACGACCCATCAGTGTGCTGTATTCAGGAGACCTATCTCACATGCAGAGACACACATAGGCTCAAAATAAAGGGATGGAGGAAGATCTACCAAGCAAATGGAAAACAAAAAAAGGCAGAGGTTGCAATCCTAGTCTCTGATAAAACAGACTTTAAACCAATAAAGATCGAAAGAGACAAAGAAGGCCATTACATAATGGTAAAGGGATCAATTCAACAAGAAGAGCTAATTATCCTAAATATATATGCACCCAATACAGGAGCACCCAGATTCATAAAGCAAGTCCTTAGACACCTACGAAGAGACTTAGACTCCCACACAATAATAATGGGAGACTTTAACACCCCACTGTCAACATTAGACAGATCAACGAGACAGAAAGTTAAAAAGGATATCCAGGAATTTAACTCAGCTCTGCACCAAGCAGACCTAATAGACATCTACAGAACTCTCCACCCCAAATCAACAGAATATACATTCTTCTCAGCACCACATCACACTTATTCCAAAATTGACCACATAGTTGGAAGTAAAGCACTCCTCGGCAAATGTAAAAGAACAGAAATTATAACAAACTCTCTCAGACCACAGTGCAATCAATCTAGCACTCAGGATGAAGAAACTCACTCAAAACCACTGGACTACATGAAAACTGAACAACCTGCTCCTGAATGACTACTGGCTACATAACAAAATGAAGGCAGAAATAAAGATGTTCTTTGAAACCAGTGAGAACAAAGACACAACATACCCGAATCTCTGGGATGCATTTAAAGCAGTGTGTAGAGGGAAATTTATAGCACTAAATGCCCACAAGAGAAAGCAGAAAAGATCTAAAATTGACACCCTAACATCACAATTAATAGAACCAGAGAAGCAAGAGCAAACACATTCAAAAGCTAGCAGAAGGCAAGAAATAACTAAGATCAGAGCAGAACTGAAGGAGATAGACACACAAAAAAACCTTCAAAAAATCAATGAATCCAGGAGCTGGGTTTTGAAAAAATCAACAAAATTGATAGACTGCTAGCAAGACTAATAGAGAAGAAAAGAGAGAAGAATCAAATAGATGCAATAAAAAATGATAAAGGGGATATCACCACCAATCCCACAGAAATACAAACTACCATCAGAGAATACTATGAACACCTCTACGCAAATAAACTAGAAAATCTAGAAGAAATGGATAAATTCCTCGACACATACACCCTCCCAAGACTAAACCAGGAAGAAGTTGAATCCCTGAATAGACCAATAACAGGCTCTGAAATTGAGGCAATAATTAACAGCCTACCAACCAAAAAAAGTCCAGGACCAGACAGATTCACAGCTGAATTCTACCAGAGGTACAAGGAGGAGCTGGTACCATTCCTTCTGAAACTATTCCAATCAATAGAAAAAGACAGAATCCTCCCTAATTCATTTTATGAGGCCAGCATAATCATGATGCCAAAGTCTTGCAGAGACAACAACAAAAAAAGAGAATTTTAGACCAATATCCTTGATGAACATTGATGCAAAAATCCTCAATAAAATACTGGCAAACCAAATCCAGCAGCATCTCAAAAAGCTTATCCACCATGATCAAGTGGGCTTCATCCCTGGGATGCAAGTCTGGTTCAACATACGCAAATCAATAAATGTAATCCAGCATATAAACAGAACCAATGAGAAAAACCACATGATTATCTCAATAGAGGCAGAAAAGGCCTTTAACAAAATTCAACAGCGCTTCATGCTAAAAACTCTCAATAAATTAGGTATTGATGGGACATATCTCAAAATAATAAGAGCTATTTATGACAAACCCATAGCCAATATCATACTGAATGGGCAAAAACTGGAAGCATTCCCTTTGAAAACCAGCACAACACAGGGGTGCCCTCTCTCACCACTCCTATTCAACATAGTGTTGGAAGTTCTGGCCAGGGCAATCAGGCAGGAGAAAGAAATAAAGCGTATTCAATTAGGAAAAGAGGAAGTCAAATTGTCCCTGTTTGCAGATGACATGATTGTATATTTAGAAAACCCCATCGTCTCACCCTGAAATCTCCTTAAGCTGATAAGGAACTTCAGCAAAGTCTCAGGATACAAAATCAATGTGCAAAAATCACAAGCATTCTTATACATCAATAAAAGACAAACAGAGTGCCAAATCATGAGTGAACTCCCATTCACAACTGCTTCAAAGAGAACAAAATACCTAGAATCCAACTGACAAGGGATGTGAAGGACCTCTTCAAGGAGAACTACAAACCACTGCTCAAAGAAATAAAAGAGGACACAAACAAATGGAAGAACATTCCATGCTCTTGGATAGGAAGAATCAGTATCATGAAAATGGCCATACTGCCCAAGGTAATTTATAGATTCAATGCCATCCCCATCAAGCTACCAATGACTTTCTTCATAGAATGGGAAAAAACTACTTTAAAGTTCATATGGAACCAAAAAAGAGCCCGCATTGCCAAGACAATCCTAAGCCAAAAGAACAAAGCTGGAGGCATCACGCTACCTTACTTCAAACTATACTACAAGGCCACAGTAACCAAAACAGCATGGTACTGGTACCAAAACAGAGATATAGACCAATGGAACAGAACAGAGCCCTCAGAAATAATACCACACATCTACAACTATCTGATCTTTGACAAACCTGACAAAAACAAGAAATGGGGAAAGGATTCCCTATTTGATAAACGGTGCTGGGAAAACTGGCTAGCCATATGTAGAAAGCTGAAACTAGATCTCTTCCTTACACCTCATACAAAAATTAATTCAAGATGGATTAAAGACTTAAATGTTAGACCTAAAACCATAAAAACCCTAGAAGAAAACCTAGGCAATACCATTCAGGACATAGGCATGGGCAAGGACTTCATGTCTGAAACACCAAAAGCAATGGCAACAAAAGCCAAAAGTCACAAATGGGATCTAAATAAACTAAAGAGCTTCTGCACAGCAAAAGAAACTACCATCGGAGTGAACAGGCAACCTACAGAATGGGAGAAAATTTTTGCAATCTACTCATCTGACAAAGGGCTAATATCCAGAATCTGCAAAGAACTCAAACAAATTTACAGAAAAAAAAAACCATCAAAAAGTGGGCGAAGCATATGAACAGACACTTCTCAAAAAAGACATTTATGCAGCCAAAAGACACATGAAAAAATACTCATCATCACTGGCCATTAGAGAAATGAAAATCAAAACCACAATGAGATACCATCTCACACCTGTTAGAATGGCAGTCATTTAAAAGTCAGGAAACAACAGGTGCTGGAGAGGATGTGGAGAAATAGGAACACTTTTACACTGTTGGTGGGACTGTAAACTAGTTCAACCATTGTGGAAGACAGTGTGGCGATTCCTCAAGGATCTAGAACTAGAAATACCATTTGACCCAGCCATCTCATTACTGGGTATATACCCAAAGGATTATAAATCATGCTGCCATAAAGACACATGCACATGTATGTTTATTGCGGCACTATTCACAATAGCAAAGACTTGGAACCAACCCAAATGTCCATCAATGATAGACTGGATTAAGAAAATGTGGCACATAGACACCATGGAATACTATGCAGCCACAAAATTGATGAGTTCATGTCCTTTGTAGGGACATGGATGAAGCTGGAAACCATCATTCTCAACAAACTATTGCAAGGATAGAAAAACCAAACACCACATGTTCTCACTCATAGATGGGAATTGAACAATGAGAACACTTGGACACAGGGAGGGGAACATCACACTCTGGGGCCTGTCATGGGGTGGGGGGAGGGGGGAGGGATAGCATTAGGAGATATACCTAATATAAATGACGAGTTAATGGGTGCAGCACACCATCATGGCGCATGTATACATACGTAACAAACCTGCACATTGTGTATACGTACCCTAGAACTTAAAGTATAATTAAAAAAATAAAAGCTGGAGGCATCATACTCCCTGATTTTAAAACATATTGTAAAGTGGTTGTAATAAAAACAGCATTGTACTAGCATAAAAACAGACACATCAGTCAATGGAACAGGATAAAAACCTCAGAAATAAACCCAGGTATTTTATGGTCAACTGATTTTTGACAAAGGTGCTAGGAACACACAATGAAGAAAGGACAGTCTCTTCAATAAATGGTATTGGGAAACCTGGATATCCATGTGCAGAAGAATAAAATTAAACACTTATCTTAAACCATATTTAAAAATCAACCCAAAATAGATTAAAGACTTGAATATAAAACCTGCAACTATAAAACTACTGGAAGAAAACATAGGGGAAAATATCCACAACATTGGTCTGGGCAATGGTTTTTTGGATATGACCCTGAAAGCACAAGAGCACAGGCAACAAAAGAAAAAACAGACAAATGAGATGGCATCAAACTAAAAAAGCTTCTGCACAGCAAAGGAAGCAACCAAGTAAAGAGACAACCCATACAACAGAAGTAAATATTTGCAAGCCATATACCTGACAAGGACTTAATAGATAAGAACGTAAACTAGTGCAACCATTACAGAAAATTGTATACAAGTTCCTCAAAAAACTAAAATCAGAATTACCATATGATTAAATAATCTCACTTCTGGGTATATACACAAAGAAACTGAAATCAGTATGTTGAGGAGATATCTGTAGTCTCATGTTTATTGCAACATTCTTCACAAATAGCCAATAAATGGCATCAACCTAAGTGTCCATCAGTGAATAAATGCACTTTAAAAATGTGGTATATATACACAATGGAGTACTATTCAGCCTTAAAAAAAGAGGGAAATTCTGTCATTTGTGACAACCTTGGAGAATCAGAATTTGAATTTCTGTTAAGTGGAATAAGCCAGGCACAGAAATTCAAATAATACATGATCTCACTTTTATGGAAGTCAAACTCATAGAAGTAGAAAGTTGAATAGTGGTTACAGAAGGTGGGGGAGAGGATAAAATGGAGGAGAGATGTTGATCAAAGGGTACAAAGTTTCAAATAGGCAGGAGGAATAGGTTTTGAGACGTATTGTACAGCAGGGTGACTACTGTCAATAATAATGTATTATATATTTCAAAATAAGAGCAAATTTCAAATGTATCATTATTAAAAAAGATAGGTAAGCTACGTGATAGCTACGTTAATTAGACTTAATTCTGCTGCATTGTATTCACACATTGAAACACCACATTGAACCCCATAAATGTATGAAATTTTGTTTGTTAATCAAAAATAATATTAATAATATTTTTTAAATAAAGGGATGATTGTTTTGTAATTTAGTTGGCATTTGGGCATTGTTTTCCCAGTTTAATTGCTAGGAAGACCACTGAGTCTTTGAGCTATTGTAAATATTTCCCAATTTTGTTTTTCTTGGTTTGTGATGGTTAAATTGACGTGTCAACTTGACTGGGCTAAGGGACGCCATGATAGCTGGCAAAACATTATTTCTGAGTGTGTCTGTGAGTGTATTTTCAGAAGAGACTAACATTTGAATTGGTAGACTGAGTTATAAAGATAGCCTTCACCAATGTGGGTGGGCAGCATCTAATCCATTGAGGGCTGGAATAGAACAAAAAGGAAGAGGAAGGGTGAATTCACTCTGTTTGAGCTAGGACATCCATCTTTTCCTGCTCTTAGACAACAGAGCTCCTGGTTTCGAGGTCTTTGAACTCCCAGACTTACTTGGGTACTCCAGCAGCCCCACCACCGCTATCCCTGGATCTCAGTGTTTGGACTCAAACTGGGAATCACACCATCAGCTTCCTCTGGTTCCAGGCTGCAGACAGCACTTGGTGGGACATTTTGGCCTCCATAATCATGTGAGCAAATTCCTATAATAAATCTCCTCATAGATGTGTTTGTGTGTGCATTCTATTGGTTTTGTTTCTCCATAGAACCCTGGCTCATACATGGTTTACCAAATACAAGATGAAATAATGTGATCAATTGCCTCATAAAATACGTTGGTCCATATTCTACTATAATTTCAAGTATGTGAAAATCACTTAATTGGCCTGAGAATGTCACTTTCTCCAAAAAGTAAAGTGGCAGATGACAGAAAATTTTATATTAAAAAGTCGTATTTTTAAAAACTGTGTACCCTCATTAGCTGTGATGATTAAGATTGAGTTATAATCCTGACTCAGCAGCTTATTAGCTGTAAAACCTTTCCCAAGCTACTTGGCCTTTCTGTGCCTTAGACTGCTCTTCTATAAGATGCGGGTGATAACACTATCCACGTATGGGAGCCGTGAGGTAAAATTATGCAAAGTGCTTAAATAGTGTCAGTAGGTATGCAATGAACATTAGCTATTATATTATTAAAGGGCCCTTTTCTCTATTCTATGACACTTAAATATTTTACAAAGTAATTTAGTTGATATACATGAAAGAACCAAATCATAACACTCCACATAATGACATTATAACAGCATTAGAGAAATTAATACCACAGAACATTTGTAAGCCAAAGATATCCATGATAATTTCACCATACTAGTTATCTGCAGCATGCACTCATTCCTTCATTCATTCATTGCACAAACACTCAATGAAGATAAACTTTGTTTTCTGCCAGGCCCTGTTCTTGGTGAAGAAGATAAAAAGATACAGCCCTTTCTCTGAATGAACTCATGGAATATAGCATAAGTATCTTGATTTTATTACTGGAGTGTTATTAGATTTGTTTGATATCAAATATGGGAATTTCTTCCCCCTGAAAGCAATGCAGTTTCTCATTTCTGTCTTACACAGCACGAGTTTTCAGTTTGAGGCTCATAAATCCATTGCTGATATAGAAATGAGGGCTGAGTTTCTCAAGAAAGTTTAGTTATACCAGAAACTTTATAAGGGAATAGAAATAAGTAATCAAAGAAGAGGGTGAAATTATTCAATCCTTTGTCAAAATGGTGTTGTTCTGTTTTTAAATTATGCATAATAAAATAATATTGAGTGTGGCATACTCAGTATGGTGAAACTGCAGCAAAGTTTTATAAAAAGTAGATGTTTTGCTCTAAAACAAAAACCAAAAATTCATGCATTAATATTAGCTCAGAAGTGTTTATTTGGTTTATTAAAGCTCAGAAGACTTCTCACCAAAAGGCTAATTGGCAGCCAATTGAGCTTGCCTTGAACTTTGAGGAAATATTTCAATCATTGTTGGTGGTGACCTACATATAAATGAAAAATAAAGAAGAGCTGGAGGTAAGTCAAGAACTATTTTACTGTAATTTTTAATACCCAACTTTCAGGATCTGCAAGCTTAATCGAATATGCAAATCTACTAATGATTATTCCATTCTCCTATTTTGCCTTTTCCTCCGTGTGGTTTTATAAGCATATGGAAACCTACACAGCAGTTTCCCAAAATAATGTTTCAGTCAATGTCACTTCATTACAACAAGGACAAAGAAAATCAATTCCCTGCCGGGGCCACTGCCTGTGTGGAATCTGCACGCTTGTCTCATGTCTGTGTGGGTTCTCTCTGGGTCCTCTCGTTTCCTCCCACATCCCAAAGATGTGCCCATTAGGTTCACTGGTGCTGGGACAGACTCCAGCCACCTTCCACCCTAAACTGGAATTAGTGGGTATTACTTTTTCTTATTTGGCCAATATTTCTCATTTTTAATAATTTTTCTTAAACATATGTATGTATAGCCTACATTTATTTCAATGCTTAAAATTAGAAGTGTTTTGGTCTTTATTTAGATGTTTGGTGATGTATTTGTGACTAGAAATATGCCATAGGAACTTAACTCTTGTTTATATCAATTAGCCTATGGTAAATTAATTTTTATACGTTATTTCACTTAAGGTCGCAGTTTCCAAGAACCTATTGACAACATAAGTGAGGACTTACTCTACTCCAAATAATGACAACACACATTCTTCTTTCGCCCCAGTCCACGCAGAGGTAGGCGGCTTCCTATTCTGGTTCCTGTCCTCTCTGGCTCCTGAACTTCCGTAAGAGCCCGTGAACCAACCATACCCTAAGACTTAGTTAAGTAGTAAAGAAAATGTGACTGCCCCCATCAGAAGTAAAGAATTTCTGCCCTTCTGATTCTTATTTAATAATACAACCTTAAATTCTCTGACAATCTATTTGTACTGAATTTCAGTTCTAAGAAATTATGTTCACTGAAGAATAATCAGCCCATCTCATCTATAAATATATAAAATGTTATCCTTGGACCATGCCTGACCACCAGGGATACATGCTTGGACCATCCTATTTTGAAAGATTGTAGAATCAATTGCTTTACTCATTCACAGATTGCTGTTATGCTGTGAACCCACACATTTTAAAAAATGATATAAAATTTCTACTCCAGCCTGGGCGACAGAGCGAGACTCCGTCTCAAAAAAAAAAAAAAAAAAAAAATTTCTTCAGTAACCTCAGTTGCCTCAACTTCAATAGCTCCTAATAATGGAAAGGAGAATAGAGACTATTTTGTGTTCCAACATTAACTAAAAATACTACCAATTGCAGAAGAAAAAAAAAGGTTGTATAAAAAATAAATCATAACGAAAAAAGTAACAAAATAGCATCATTTTTGTTTTCCAAATGAAACAAAAACTTTTCACTGAGAGGTGCTTATAGAATGTGACCTGACACTAAGTAAATACAAAATTGTCACTGCTAAATAATTTTCCAAGCAAAGATATTGTCACTAAAATATGTTTATTCATTCTCAACGGTAGCCTGCTTCTCTTGGAATTCCAGTCAGCTTTGGCAAGAATGTCTCTATCCAAGTGTCTCCAGAGTATTCCGGGCAGCTCAAAAGGTATGCCAAATAGGCTGAGTGCTGCGGCTCACACCTGTAATCCCAGCACTTTGGGAGGCCAAGACAGGTGGATTACCTGAAGTCAGGATTTCGAGACCATCCTAGCCAACACAGGGAAACCCCAGCTCTACTTAAAAAAAGAAAAAAATTAGCCGGGCGTGGTGGTGGGCACCTGTAATCCCAGCTACTTGGGAGGCTGAGGCAGGAGAATCGCTTGAACCTGGGAGGCAGAGGTTGCAGTGAGCTGAGATTGTGTCACTGCACTCCAGCCTAGGCAACAGAGTGAGACTCTGGAAAAAAAAAAAAGAAAGGAATAAAGGTATGTTAAGTGGCTAACAAGGAATTTAAAAATATAAATAAAATAATAAATGAAAAGAAAGTCAAGTGTTAAAAGCTTTCAGTTAAAATTCTGTGAGCCTTTTAAATGTAAAATGGTATTTCTGTCCTCTAGAGATTCTTTCATATTTATAATAATAGGGCACTTTTCTTGCTCATCTCACAAAAGGCAAAGAATATGACGGAAACTTGCAAACTATACAGAATGGCAGTGCCATTGTCATTTCCCTTAAAGTAAAATATGGACAATCACCACTGTTTTTTTTACCATAAAATATTTGTGCTCCTTTTTTGCCTTTTATAGTTTTATTCGTTAAATTTTTAAATTATATCTGCATTTATACTTAATATAATGTTTAACGGATGGTATATGAGCTACTATATTAGTTAAGTTTTTTAAAATCATGTAAATGTCTCAAATGATTTTTGAAAACCAATTTTCCCTCCAAAATGTTTTCTATACTAACCACAGAGTAGAATATATGTTTCTGGATTACAGAAAATATAACGATTAATCTGTTAAAGTACCTGATGAAATTCATCTTGAATTCATGTAGATTTTATTACAGATTTTACATTTTAAAATTTCTCCTATATCCAAGTATCTGATCTCAAACTTGACATTCACTCACTTCACAATGTTAGATTTGAGTCATGCCTACTGCCAAATGCCAGAAAGTTATGAAGAATTCGGAAAAGTAGGGTTAATTGCCAGTATATACTAGTTTGTTTTTCAGAATGTTTCCCTGGCATCTACTTAGTCTGGGCTAGCATATTTATTCTGCCATTAGCCTAAATGCTACATTTTATTTATTAAATCAAGACAAAACCTTAAAAAACACTACTCATTAATCACAAAAAGACCACCTTAAATCATGTTTCCCTAATTGAATAAACTAAATGTATGGAATGTTTACAATTAAAATTCAGAGGAAAACCTAGTTATCTGCAACTGATTAGGAACAGGTACATAGCACACAGTAGATATTAGGGAATGTCCAGGAAAACATTTCCTCCTGGTAGCTAACATGCAAAATAAAATTATTTTATTTCTAATTAAATACATATTTGAAAAACAATTTATCATTGTTTTCCTGAATTTCCTCTGTGACTAAATTTATTAAAACTATGCACTTAATTAATTTTATTCTTTACTAGATAATTTTCAGACCTATGTCGTTTCATAAAATCTTTCTTACAAGCTTTCCAATGTCAGTGGGATATAAAAAGTCAGCACAAATATTTCTAAAGTAGCTTTCTATACTTAGGCAACTCAACTGGTCCTATGATAAGAATAAAAATGATATTTTGTCATTCGCATGGCTGGATGCTGTCAGCTGACTCTGAGAGTGTTACCTCCCCACTTCCCCTCTCATCCTCCTCACTCTTGGTTTTGTTCCTTCTACTCTCATCATGCTCTGGGATACTGTATTAGTCCATTTTCACACTGCTATAAAGACATACTTGAGACTGGGTCACTTACAAAGAAAAAAATGTTTAATAGATTTACAGTTCCACATGGCTGGGGAGGCCTCAAGAAACTTAGAATCATGTTGGAAGGTGAAGGAGAACAAGGTGTGTTTTATGATGTCAAAGCATGAGAGAGAGAGAGAGAGCTGGGGGGAACTGCCAAGCACCTTTAAAGCATAAGATCTTGTGAGAACTCACTCACCATCACAAGAACAGCATGGGGGAAATCGTCCCCATGATCCGATCACCTCCCACCAGGTCCCTCCCTTGACATGTGGAGATTACCATTCAAGATGAGATTTGGGTGGGGATACAGGCCCAAACCATATCAGGTGATACCCTGCTGCCTAGATGGCCTTAGACAGGAAGCATCAGCCATAGCACCTTTTCAAGATACTTACAGAACCCGCCTATCCCATGTAGACTGATACCTGTGCAATAAAAAGTGGTCACATTAAGTGACCAGATTTTTTTAAGTTTCTGTAGTGTTGTGGTTATCATGTTCACCTATCACATTCATCTTACCTGAGGCCAGATTTCATGGGCTCTTTCGTCTGCCTTTATCGTGAGATCTCAGCCAGCTGAGAAGTTCTCCTTCTCCAGGTACTTCTGGAGTCCTTAGTGGGTGACTTACATTAGCTCACATATTAGTCCTGGCTGATGCTTCCCATAGCTTCAGGAATGATTATATCACTGCTGACATTACTGTCACCCCTGCTAACTAAAGGTCGACTCCAGAGTGATTTTCTCATCAGTTCTATGCTGGATACTTGGGAATTCAGTGATGCCAGTCCCACTGGGCTCTGCAACACTCTCTGCCTCAACATACATATCCACAGCCACATTCGTGTACGCACACACATATACAAAAACACAATCATATAGGCATAGACATCCATGCACCCACACAACCATATACACAGGCATACACATACATAACCACACACAATGCTTTCACAAAGTGAGAAGGCAAACTCTTCATTTTTCTATGTTCTACTCTGTCTATGGGGAAAAAAAATGGGGGTCCCACAGTAGATGTGCTTGGATACTCAAATTTCACAAAGTTTACTAACAGCATACTTTCGCTATGCAATATATACATATATATGAGATTTTTCTTATTTTTATTTTCTCCAAGATGGGCATCAGCTATCAGGATCTAAATCTAATGAGTGTTCAAATAGTAACCTCTGTACTAGACAATTCCCAACTCAGTCCCACTGGTAACCTTAGTCAAGGGCCCCATCTCTTTTTACAATCTGAATTCTTCTATCATCCCAGGTTCTCCACCACAAGGCTCTGTAATGTTAGGATGAGAAGCAATCACTCCAGTCACCATATAAATCAGTAGTTTTAGATAAGTAGTTTAGGAGAAGAGACTCAGCCAACAACACTCACCCCGACTGGGATGGCCCACGTCTCCATTTAAACATCTTGCCTTATGTAATTATCAGTTCACCATTACAACAGCAATAAGAAGTAAGAATAGGTAATGGTCTCAACAAATATAGAAAATGAGTAACAAGAAAAAGAAAACATTAACTGCCAGGCACTTGGACACATCTCAATCCCCACGCACCCATAAGAGGTTCAAATTATTTAGCCCTATTTTACAAAGAGGTTTAAGTTCATATAAATATCTGAATCAAGGATGAAAGCTCTGAGTTCTAACACCAAATCTGAAGGTTTTTCCTACTTATGATGTTGCCTTGTGTGTTCATGGAACTTCCCGACACAGTGAACATAAGAACATTGCGAGCGTTGACCTGAGAATGGGTTTTAGAATCTTTGCTCTCTATAGTAACTCCTGCTCCTGATTACAGCAGCTACTTTGAGCAAGAGTATTCATGGATGACTCATCTCATCCTCCATACAATGCAATGAGGTAGATCTAATTTCCTGTGAATTACAGAGGAGGAAACTGAGGTCAAGGAAGTTAAGTAACTTGCCTATGATCTGACACCCTGTGAGTGGCAAAGCCATGGCCCCAACAGAGGTCTGACTCCAGCTCAGCCTCCTTCCTCCATACGAATCTGTCATACGAATCTGTGTTCATAGGTCAGCACATGATTTCTCTAGCAATTACTCAGCCAGTCAGTTTAGGTTGAATTTTGCATAATTTAAGACATATCGATTAGGAGAAGAAATAGGATCACAAATTTCAGTGTTTAAAGGGAATCGTGGTCATATTTGCGGAAGACTTGAATTCTCCTGAATGCGTGGACTGTCTCCTAATACTAACAAGTGGTAAAAATGCAGGTTTGAGTTCTACTTGTGTTGAACTCCTAGACACTGTGCTGGCCTTGGAATGACAGCCTCGCAACAGTGTAGCAGGTGAGCATTCTGTGCCTCAACTTATCTTGTACAGAATGAGGATTTAAAAATATTAACCACAGGCCTGGTGGCTCATGCCTGTAATCCTAGCACTTTGGGAGGCCGAGGTGGGCGGATCACGAGGTCAGGAGTTCGAGACCAGCCTGGCCAGCATGGTGAAACCCCATCACTACTAAAAATACAAAAATTAGCCAGGCATGGTGGCACACACCTGTAGTCCCAGCTACTCGGGAGGCTGAGGCAGGAGAATCGCTTGAACCTGGCAGGCGGTGGTGGCAGTGAGCCGAGATGGCACCACTGCACTCCAGCCTGGGGGACAGAGCAAGACTCCATCTCAAAAATAAAATAAAATAAAAAATATTAGCCACATATTCCAAAGAAATCCACGTATTCATGATCAAAAACATGGTGCAAATTGAAACACACACAATGGCACTATATGGTTCAAAAATAAATAAATAAATGGAAATGTTGAACTGTTAATGTATCAGAATACACATCTGAAAAATAATTGTTTTGTTTGTTTGTTTTGTTTTTGAGACAGAGTCTTGCTCTGTCACCCAGGCTGGAGTGCAGTGGCGCAATCTCGGCTCACTGCAAGCTCTGCCTCACAGGTTCAAGCCATTCTCCTGCCTCAGCCTCCCCAGCAGCTGGGACTACAGGCGCATGCCACCACACCCAGCTAATTTTTTTTGTATTTTTAGTAGAGACGGGTTTTCACCGTGTTAGCCAAGATGGTCTCGATTTCCTGACCTCGTGATCTGCCCACCTCAGCCCCCCAAAGTGCTGGGATTACAGGCGTGAGCCACCATGCCCGGCCTTGTTGTCTGTTTTGAGACAGAGTCTCACTCTGTCACCAGAGCAATTCTCCTCTCTCAGCCTCCCAAGTAGCTGGGACTACAGGTGCACGCCACCACACCCAGCTAATTTTTGTATTTTTAGTAAAGATAGGGTTTCACCACGTTGGCCAGGATGGTCTCGAGCTCTTGACCTCGTGATGTGCCTGACTCAACCTTCCAAAGTGCTGGGATTACAAGCATGAGTCCCTGTGCCTGGCCACAATTGTTTTTAAAAAGGGTTATGTGCAAAGGCAGAGCCATGCATCCTTTTCACCTCTATGTCCTTTGAGCGCCCTGTCTTCATAAAGATGTGTGGCAGGGTTAACACATGAGTGAAGTAAAGCCTAGCCAGTGAGATCAACCACCCCAGGAACTGTATTAATTGCCCACTGCTGCCACAAAAAAACGACCACAAACATGATAGTTGAAAACAACAGAAATTATTGTCTCAGAGTTCTGGTGGCAAGAGGTCTGAAGTCAACGTGTTCTCAGGGTGGGGCCTTCCTCAGACCCTCGGGAGAATCCATTTCATTCCTCTCTCCTAGCTGCTGGTGACTGTGGTGATCCTTGGCAGTCCTTTGCTTGTAGATGCATCAATTTCTGCCTCCTTCACATGTCTGTGTCTCAAATCGCTCCCTCCTTTCTCTTAAAGGGACACCAGTCATCGGATTGAGGGTCCATCCTAAATTCAGGATGATCTCATCTGGAGATCCTTAACTTAATTATACCTGCAAAGACTCTATTTCCAAATTAGGTCACATTCCCAGATACCAGGGTGTGCATATTTTTGGAGAACACAATTCAAACCACTATCAGAGCCATCTAAGTGGCTGTGTTAAGGAAGGCTGTATTTGCTAATTTAGGTCACTTGCTTGAGAAAGCTCAAAATAGACACAGCCTTAATGTGTCCACAATATTCAGACCTATGTGGCACAAAGGAAGATATGAAACACTTTTATGGAATTTCCACACTCCAAATTAGAGGATATCCCCTCACCCCCCACCTAAGCTATTCCTGTCTCTTCTGAAGTTGCAAATGATATCTCCGCTTGTGACCTGTTGTTATAAAAGATCTCATTGATAATAGTCTTTTTCATCTGATGAATTTTTTCCTCTTTAGCCTGAATCTACTTACCTTTCACAAAACAACACACACACACACACACCACACACATGCCTGGAGCTAGACATGTAAGATTCTTGTTATTTTTATCACTTCTCTCTCTGGTGGGTCATAAATAGAACCTACAGATACAGAAATCAGAGGAGAAATCAGATTGTCTCTGAAGTCAAGATAGTCTAACGGCTAAAGACTCTTGTGTGGCACAAGTCACAACAGTTAGAATGCCCAAGTTCCTTAAATAGTGACTTTAGAAATGCTAGAATATTCGCGTATAATACAGTGCTTTTGCAAACAAGTCCAAGCAGTTTCTTAGTTTTTCCAAGTAAATGTATGCTGGTTTCAGGTTTTGTTATCAGTAATTCATAATAACGCTAGAAAAAAGCCCTCTAACACAAAATAAAACCAGATAATGAAAGTAAATTGTACAAACTAAATTTCATACACTTTGTAAAATGTTAGGCAGTAATTATGCTCCTTATCAATATCCAGGATGGGTAAGGATATCGATAAGGAGCGTAACTTCTGCCTACACATTTTAAAATGTGTATAAAAAATAAGGAAATGGCTCAATGAAGTCATAACTAGTGTGTGTTCTAGGAAGAGTGTGCTGGTAAGCAAAATCAGTAGACCATGTGTAGGCCTGACACTTCAACTTGTCATTTGAAAAAGAGAGATTATCTTACATTTCTCAATATACTCTTAATGCTGACCTGTTCTAGCGGAGAACTTCCAAGCAGAATTAGATTTTTCTGAGCAGATCTTTGGAACTCCTCAAGGTGGGCAGTGGTGGCTTCGCTGGCTTCTTTGTGGATTTCGTGACTCTTATTGGAACTCCCAGGTGCTTCAGAATTCAGAGTCTCCTCCCGGCCGCTCTCATCTATTTACCCCAAGAAAACCACATGGAATTCCACTTGTTTTTGTCAATTTAATGTTGACTAAACACACAATAGACTAATCACTGATTTTCTTATAAGCAATAAAGTTTGGTTTCTTCATAATCGACCAACTAGCAAATTATTTTCTATTTCATTTACTGGAAAACAACTAAAGCACAGAAGTTTGAAGATTAAAAAACAACCACCACCACCTTTGTTTATCCCATAATGTTTACAAACTCAACCAAGTACAGCTGTACATTTAAGCCTTTTTCCCAGTTACCAAATATATCTTGAAATGTGGATACTGTGCTTTTCTGTGTGTTAATACTACATGTTGTTTACTTCAACATCTTACCACTTACTCACTGTGTTGCTGTAACCAGTTTAGGAGATGAATAGGCTTAGAAGAAGCCAGAGCTCTTTGGTTCATTTTCCTACCTTAGGATCTCTGAGAACATTTCCTGAGCTCTGCACACAGAGGCACTTTATTTGGGCTACCTTGTTTATTTGCATAGAAATGCCAGCATTTATATGAATGTACTTTACTTCTCTATCACCTGAAAACAGTATCATGTACAAAGGATATCTATTCATCTAGCCAGATGCACGCTGCAAATAGAAAATGATCTTCCCTCTTCCAGTCTGTAAAAAATGCTGGAAGGTATAATACGAAATTTTCCATGTCTCCTATTCTAGAATTTTAACAAGAATCATTAGAAGAGAGCTTCTTTTGCAGGAGGAAATGAGATGGCATGCTGGAGAAAGCACTGAGTTACAGTGTCCAGAGGCCCACTGGCCTTGTTCTTTGCTCCCTGATGCACTATATTACTTTGAATAAGTCTTTATACTTTCTAAGTCTCAGCTACATCCTTTTCTATAAAATAGTTCATAAAATGACTATTCTATAAATTCTATGAGACTTCTGTAAGTCCATAAATGATTTCCAAAGATCTATTAGATGCTATCTGTAAATGTGTGACTTGGGTGGTCTCAAAGGATCCAAGCTGAAAAAGCCATCAGAGTGGAAAAGAAACAGTAGGCATAAAAGTGCACTATTCAATGTCTAGCACTAAAAGGTATTCAATAGGTTTGCTGACTCAGAAGTTAGACTAAACACAGAAAGGCCTGATTTAAGCATAACCATTTATGATGCTTAATTTTTTTTTTTTTGAGGCGGAGTCTCACTCCGTTGCCCAGGCTGGAGTGCAGTGGTGCGATCTCGGCTCACTGCAAGCTCCGCCTCCTGGGTTCACGTGCATTAGCTTGACCAGGCTATGGTGCCCACCTGTTTGCCCAAACACCAATCTAGATGTTGTTGTGAAGGTGTATTTAGATGTGATTAATATTTAGATCAGTAGAGTTTGAGTAAAGCAGATTACTCTTCACAATGTGTGTGGGCCTCATCCAATCAGTCGAAGTTCTTAAACATATAGATTGAGGCTTTCCAAAGAAGAAGGAATTCAGTCTCAAGGCCATAGGGTAGACACTCTGGTTGCATTTCCAGCCTGCTGGCCTGCCCCACACATTTCAGTCTCAAGACTCCAACATCAACTCCTACCTGAGTTTCCAGACTGCTGCCTGTGGAATTCAGATGTGAGACTGCAATTTCAACTCTTGCCTGAATTTCACATCAACTCTTACCTAAGTCTCCAGCCTGCCAGCCTGTCCGAAGGATTTCAGACTTGCTATCCCAGCTACGGAGTGAAGCAGTTTCTTAAAATAAATGCCTCTCTATATATTATCAAACCAACTGGATTCCACTTCTCTGGATAATTCTAATACACCATTTGAACTTGGGATCCCTCGGAATGAGCTGGCTTGAAAAATGAGTTTGCTTTGTTTATAAAGGCAAAAAGTAATAAATGGTTGACCACACAAACTGATAGCATAAAAGTAAAGGGGAGGTGTACCCAAGCAGGAATAAAATTTTGAAGGGTATTATACTGTAAATGGGGATAAAAATGGGGACGAACCTTTAGAAGTTGTTATGAAGTTTAAACAAGTGAATTATTTAGAACTGTTTAGGACAGTTCCAGGCACCTAGGAAGCACTCAAATGTTTAACTGGCATTAATATTTTCACCGGCAGGATTACTGTTACTATCTTTATTATTCTAGGTGTCACATCTGCTCATGTAATAATAATTTAGTCCTCATAACTACTCCATATGACAGGTGTTATATGTTCATTTGGCAAAAATGACAAAGAAAGGTTAATTAATTGGTCCAGGGTCACACAGCTAGTAAATGATGAAGTCTAAGCAAAAATTTAATAGAAATAATAACTGTTAGAAGACTTTACCATGATCAGCCCTCTCCTCTTACATGCTTTGAGGAGTTATTATAATAAGGACGACAAAATGATTGAGAAGCACTAAGCACACAGAGTAAAAACATAATAATAATAGAATTATTCCCCATGAAATATACAGCAACTTATATTTAATTCTTTGGTAAAAACTATAATATGGTTCTGGCATGAATTTATATGTGTTAAACTAAGAATTTTGAATTGAGTTTTTTAAATGTTACCTTTAAATTCTTAGTTTAATACATAAAATAAGTTTTTACTTAAAGAACCTAACATTTGCAAATATGAATTTCCATACTAATGTTGAGAACAATATACTATTTGCCTTCTTACCACCCCAAAGCATTTGTTCAAAAGCTAAGACCAGTCTTTAAAAAGAGTAGCACATAGCCTCATAAATTAGTGAATCCAAGTACGCCGTATGCCATTTTAAGATCTTTCAACAGTAAATCTTAAATCATTTTCACCATTTAGGGTTATAAATTGTATGCAATTATAGGAAATTGGGTCATAATTACTTTTCCCCTAAACTTCAGCTACATTTAAATATTTACAACCATCAAAAGCTCACGTAGGTTATCAGTGAATGGTTATATTTAGAAAAGATAGCTGAGCGTTTGCAAGAAACCATTTCAATCAATTTACAACTAATGTTAAAACAAAAGATTGAAGATAATTGGTCTCTTACCTTGGGGTTCTCCTTGTCCGCTCTCTTCAAAAAGCTTCATTAATCGATTATAGAAAATTCTATCGTCATCTTGTAGGAGTGTTAAAAGAACATGTGCATGATAAATTTCTCATCCATTAATTTATAGATACGCAAACATAATTACAAAAAGAAATTATTAATCATTAGGGCTATTTAGTTATATTCTGGGTCACAGACACAATTTCTACTCAATATGCTGCCTTGTTCTGAAAAAGAAAACCCTTTTGTAAATAAATGATAATTAGAACGATGATTTTAAAATGCATATTACAAGGCATGCATAAGGATACTTCTCCATTAAAACTGATCTCACGTTCCACGAATTATGCCATCTATTACTCAAGAGTCATTTCAGAATAAGCCATTTTGGTTTGTTAAAACATACAATAGAATACACAAGTGATCAAAATGAATGAGTGTTTTCCATTAGCTACTCTCTCTATATAATTTTTTTACTATTTATGTATAAGGAACAAAATATTTAGATGGTTCTGGATTATTTTATATGTGCTATTGCAATATAGTAGGAAATACAGGGATTCTAAGTTCTTTTGTGAATTTAAAGCATTAAGGCCATGTCATCACCCCCTGCAAAACACACACACACACACACACACACACACACATTATTAAAACATTATTCTGCAAGAGGGTTAAAAAGGTCATCCAGGTGGTTATCCCTCTTTGGAGAACTCTGACTAATCCACAAGCTATTATTACCTACATCAGATCATATGCAAAATTGGAAAATAATAAAATGTCACGCACCTACTACATAGTAGCACTGAAATCTGTATTCTATATTAAGTAAAAGGCATTTAATGGTAATTAATAATAAAGTATTTTGCGATTTCTACTCTCTACCATATAAAAATGAACATCATATTACCCTTCCAAAATTAGTGTAAAAAATAAAATCATGGTGGTGGTGGGTTATTTACACTGAAAACAGAGTATAATTTCTATTAAACATAGGAAGTAACCTACTTATGATCTTTCTCTTTATACCATTACTTCCAGGAAGCTCAGTGTAAAAATGAGTGCTTAATTATGGTAATAATATTGTCCTGTGTTTTTTGCAGGTGTTCTCAAATCCCCCCTTCATCTTTACTTGAACTTTTCTATAGTTATGTGCATTTATGTTTCTATTGTAGGCTACCTCAAATTGTTTTGGAAGTACAGACTATAAACAAATAAATATAAGAACAGAGTTCAACCAGGCCAGCTGCAGTGGCTCATAATACCAGCACTTTGGGAGGCTGAGGCAGGCAGATTGCTTGAGCCCAGGAGTCTGAGACCAGCCTGAACAACACAGCAAGACACCGTCTCTACAAAAAATACAAAATTTAGCCAGGCATGGTGGCACGTGCCTGTAGTCCCAGCTACTCAGGAGACTGAGGTGGGAGGATCACTTGAGCTTGGGAGATGGAGGTTGCAGTGAGCTGAGATCATGCCACTGCAACTCCAGCCTGTAAAACAAACAAACAAACAAAAAAAAACACCTCAACCAAAGTGAAGATAGATGGGTGCAAGCAAGACTTTTGGGGTGTTCCCAAAATTCTGCCACACAAAATGCTGTGAACTGCAGCTTGCTTCAGACTGCCCCTCTCTGGGACCCTCCCAGCAACTCTGATGTTACGTGTCTGCGTAACCTCTAACCCCATGCCACAGAGAAAATGGAAAGATTGCTAATTAGCACTGGTTGACCCCTAAATGATAACGGTGCAGGTGTGAGTACCAAGCACAAAGAAAAAGAGGACATTACGAATTGGAGACTCAAGGCTGAGGACTCATCTTACCAGGGGGCGCTGAGCTGAGCTCTCTTTCTGCATACCCGCATCTTCTTGTTTCTTCTGTTCTATTACAACTCCGAAATATATTGTCATACGATTGAGATGTTTCATGTTTTGCCACCACTTGGACAATGGGACTGAATCTCAAAACTGGCCAATAAAAGGCTTTTGGTCAATAGCTGTGTTTTTACACTGAAGGAATTCACCAGTGGAAGCCATTATCAGAAGAAACCCCAAGTGACTGTCAATACTTGATCCCACCTCAAATACGTCATTTTTTTTTTTTTTTTTTTTGAGACAGAGTCTCACTCTGTTTCCCAGGCTGAAGCGCAATGGTGCGATCTCAGCTCACCACAACCTCTGCCTCCTGGGTTCAAGTGATTCTCCTGTCTCAGCCTCCCAAGTAGCTGGCATTACAGGTGCATGCCACCATGCCCAGCTAGTTTTGTATTTTTAGTAGAGATGGGTTTCACCATGTTGGCCAGGCTGGTCTCGAATTCTTGATCTCAGGTGATCCACCCGCCTCGGCCTCCCAAAGTGCTGGAATTACAGGTGTAAGTTACCATACCCAGCCAAATATGTCCTCTTTTTAAAAATGTAGCATAATATTACTAATTATTATATTATATATTACTTATATTATATATTACAAGTGACAATATATAATATAGAAGTATGTTATATATTATATATTTTTATATATTATATTATATATATTAATATATATATTATAATATTTCTGGAAATAGGACCCTTTAAGTGGATTTACAAAAACTAATTTCCACTGGTGAAACTGACCAATTTAAAGACAATCTATCATGACAGCAGTTTATAGAGAGTCAGGTATGATCCAGGGAAAGTTAGCACATCACAAAACACTCTTGTCAGAGAGCAATTACTTATTTTCTCCCAAAATATTTTCAAATATCTGATGTGAACTTGTTATCTTTGATAATGGAATGTGAGAAAATGGAGCTCACTGTATGATGAATATCAGACTAATCTTGACAGATCTTGTATCTGGTCACATGAAGTTTATGGGTTAATCAAAGTGCAGGACTCTACATTATTCATTGGGTTTTGGACAAATATGTATCACATACATATTATGTGTGAGACACTAAGTGCTGAATATACAGCAGCCAATGAATAAGATGCATAGAATTCCTTCCCTCATAGAGTTTCCATTATATTTTCTTTTCTTGATACCATAAGCAGAGTAGAGCTTAGCTATTAGGAATGGGCCTTTGGTTTATGGAAACACCCTAGAAGGTGGCAGAAATACAGAGCAGACTGATTTTTTACCAGTCACATTTGGCCCATTGCATCTCATTTATATCATGTGAATACACAGGGTTCTAGGCTAAAAAACATAACTTATAGAAAATCTAGGAGAATGGAGAAAGCCTATTTTTCAACCATGAGTTCCTAAGCCATAGCATGAGAAACAAAGAGCCTGGATAGATGAAATGAAGATACATAAATCCTTACCTATTTTGAGAGAAAAAGAAATCTAAAGGACAGGTATGGTGGTTTACCCCCTGTAATCCCAGCATTTTAAGAGGCCGAGACAGGTGGATTGCTTGAGCCCAGGAGTTTGAGACCAGCCTGGGCAACATGGTGAAACTCCATCTCAACTAAAAAATAAAAATAATAAACAAAAAATTAGCTGGGTGTAGTGGTGCACATCTGTAGTCCCAGCTACTCGGGAGGCTGAAGTGGGACAATCACCCGAGCCCAGGAAGTTGAGGCAGCAGGGAGCTGTGATCATGCCACTGCACTCCAACCTGGGTAAAGGAAGTGAGATCCTGTCTCAAAATAAATCTAAAAACTGTTTCATATATATATATATAGATATATATATAGATATATAGATATAGATATATATAGATATATACACATAGTACCTTGTAGTTAAGAAGGAACTTCAGAAAGAAGAGGGAAAAAACACTGAGGAAGAAATGAGGGGAAATAATGAAAGCAGAAGAGATGAAGAAGCGGGAAGACAATTAGAAGGAAGTGGAGGAAATAAAAACAATTGCGAAGGAGCTCATTAGAAAGGAGACTCACTAGAAAGGTGGAACCCGCAGCTGGCAAGAGCGCCAGCCCCCACCTCCCGCAGCACACACCAGCACAGAGCTGGCTGCAGGTAAATATGCAGAAAGAGCTTCCTGCTCTGAAACAGGGGACCCCATGTTAGCTGCGGGAGTCCGACAATAATAACTGACTAGGGAAGGGGAAAAGGTGACCAGCAATATTTTATAAAACTTACCTGTCTTTAGTTAGAACCATTCCTTTTTCATTGAACACAACTTATTAAGTCACCTTTCCCAAATTAGGGAGTCCTCGCATTATAAACATTCCACCAAATATAACTATATATTGTGATTCCTAAGAAATTTAAAAGACTTCGGTGGTAATTCAATCAACACCCCTCCCCAGGAATCACTAGAATTGTCTCTTACCCTCCAAGTGTGTTTGGGTAAATAGAAGGTTGAACTTTTCCAGCCTCACATCCACCCTGGCTTTTGAGCTACCAGTGAAAACTGACTGTGAGACTAAGTCCTTGTCTTATCTTGCACATAGGTCTTTTGATAATATCTGCGGATTCTGCATCTTTTAAAAATAGGTTATTGAGAGCTACTTTATAAAATAACCTTTGCACTATGCTTGAGTCCTTTTTGTGAGAATTTACCCTCGTCTTTTATTAAAAAGTGCAGACTCAATGACTGGCACCCACTGGTGGGATATGATCTGGACTGCAGCTGATGCTAAGTAACATTTGTCACGGTCAATATCTCATCAATAACCTTTATAAAAACCCTATTTTGTAAACTATAAAATATACATAATATTATGCACTTAAGGAGCAATTTTGAATTATTATTTTAGAACCACAACTAGTATTTGAGATTATAGAAGAGGAAATTGTTATCATATCACTTCCCCTTCGTAATTCTCAAAAGTTAGGTGGTGGTTCCATGAATTCAAGGTAAGAAATTCAGTCATCACAGGATATGGAAATCTCACATGCTAGATGCAATTTGTTGAAGAATGCTCATGTTAAATTCAAAAAACAGAGACACACTTGAAGGTGGTGACGCTCCTCAGACACATACATGGGCCTTATGATGGCATCAAACTGCTCACAGTAGCATCAGATGAAAGCACATCGCTGCTTCTTCTATCTGACCAGCCCACTGTCCTTGATGAAAAATTACCTTCGCTGCCCATCATGTTGTTAGTGGTTAAAACTTACCATTTAAATTGTAAGCTGCAAAATCTAAATGGAACTGCATGTGTGATCTTTGTCACCTCATTTTCATGAATGGAAAAGAATATTCTGACACAAAAATTACATACTTAATTCTAGCTCACCTTCTCTGCTGACCTCCATCGCACACTGCCTTGGGTTTATTTCCTCATCCATCAGTGGGTCAAAGTAATTTCTGCCATATTCATTTCCTGTGGAAAGTACACGAGGTAAGGGTCAGTGATTATTAGAAGCACATGAACCAAAATGTTAATTTTGAAATCGACACCAGCAAAGAAGGACCATTTTAGTTCTTTTATAAGCTTAATTTTTTTACAAGTCTTCCAGGCCTCCCTTTTTTGTAATTATCATCTTGCAAAAGGTCAGAAATGGTAATTCAAGAAACAAGTTCATGCTATCTTTCTGTTGCTAAAAAGTTAATGAGAAAATTATCAAGTGTAGACTTTAGAATAATAATAAAAAACTTAAGCCAAACTATTTTTAGGATATATCATGACATGGAAGCAGTTGGATTATAATGATGTGTAGAACTCACCGATGATTATATTTACTTACTTATATTTCACTAAGTGTATCATGTCGTTACGTCCAGAATTCCACAGGCAATTTAGTACTATCTTAATTATGAAAAACTACAACAGAATGTACATGTTGCTAGTTGGGTGAAAAGAAAGAGAGAGAGAAAGAAAGGGAGGGGGGGGGAAGTAGGAAGGAAGGAAAAGAAAAGAGAGGCTTGCTTATAGATCTTTCTTATGCCAACTTCAGTAACATGAAGGGAAGATACAAATGACTTAGCCAGAAATTTATCCCACACTCATCAACAATCTCAACACCACTAACCAAAATTTCTCACATCACGTCTCCCACTTACTCTGTCCTTATCTTCGTGACCAAACTGTAGCATGAGGTATAACTTTGTAATAGAGGAAAAGGTCTGCTATTAATTTTCCAAATCTAGTTTCATACTTCCTGCAGACTGAAATGTATATGTCTGTGGCTAGTAATTTGCATTCAGCAAAATGAACCCTACTCTGACGATAATTCAAGTTGCCTCAAACATTGCAAAAGAAATAAAGCCTTGTAGAATGAAAACAACAACTCTGAAAGTATGGTTCGCAGGGAAGGGTTAATACATACCAGGTATACTGTGAGATTCTTTAGTATATTTGTTTTAGGATCAAAAGTAATGCAAACAGCAGCTCCTTTTCCAAGGCTAAATGAAATTTTGATGTGAACCTAGGTTTAATTTCTATTTCTGGGCTGACACATTTTTGTGGCGGTCTCTGTTCTATCAATGCAGTAAGTACAAAAACTGAAAATCTGCTTTACCTTGAGGTCTCAATAGGAAAAAATAAATGAGTTTCCTTTTTGTTACTTTATCTGTCAACAACTACTAGGCTGATATGAATCTTGGCGGTATGTAATCAAAGTCTTATGTACTGCAATAACACCATTCTTCCTCATTCACTGTAATTGTTTTTTTTTTTTTTCTCTACCACAAAGCACTGTGATACTCTAACTATGCCCTTCCATATGCTGGTAAAATAATTCACCTATATTAGAACAAGCATGGTAGCATAGTCCTCATATTGTCAATCAACTACTGATACCCATAATCTGGAAACTTCTCTAATCCAACACAAAACTCAAATTATTTGTCTTCTATAACTGACTAGTAAATGTTACCAAGATAATCAAAACCTTGGAGGGTGAAAAAAGTTAAGTCATGTTTAACCAAAAGTCTAGAGTAGTGTATTTAGTTTTTAGGTTCTCAAACCATTTGCTTCCCTGTTGTCAGTGGTGAAGTTGGAGTCTTGTCCAGCTGCACATGAATCAGGCCTGCACCCTGGGAGCCTTCCAGACCACCATTTCCCTTCAGAGTTCGATGCCTCCACACACAACTGGAAGCAGGGCCCTTTAAGGTCTATACAGATTGTTCCTTCTGCGTTTCATGTGGGTTGATGTACACGTATTAAGTTACAAATACCACTCCTGGAGGGATTCATTTTGCGTTTCCCATTCTGGGATCCCATGTACAGCATTTTACAAGGAAAGAATTCTGAGGTCACTTGAGCACTGAGACAGCTTTGACACTCTTAGTTCTGAAGTCCTTTAAACATCCCCAAGTTCTACACTGTAATACAAATCTATAATTTATGTATTTTTATAATTTAAATGCATTTTACATTAATTTTACATTCTGTTAAGCATTGTTTTACAAATACAGTTTATACTCAACTATTGTCTGTCTTCCCCACTAAAATATAACCTCTGTGAATGCAAAGACATTATCTCTTAGCTCACTGCAGCAGCCACAGTGCCTAGAATATTCCCTGGCTTATAGTATGATCTGAATTCCTTAGTTAAATAAACTTCTCTTGGAAACCTATTGTAATACCCTAATCCTTTCATTGGCTAGATGTTCTTTCTTGATTAATTAACCTTTCATCACCTTTTATTCCTATTTTTTCTCTATTCCCCCATCCCATCTCTCCTCCCCATCATCACCACCTACCCCCACACTTTTATTTTTAATTGAGTGCCTTCTAGGAACTGAGCACTGTCTGAATTTAAAAAACAAACACAACAACAACAACAAGAAGAAAACTAAGACCCCTGCCTTCAGAGCAGGGGAGAAGAAAGAAGCTAAACATATACAATCCAGTATGATTTAAAGAATGGAATTCTGGTTGAGAATATCAGAGAAGCATCTACCCCATACTGGGGGTGTCAAAGAAGACTTCTTGGAGGAATGGCTACTGGAAATAAGTTTTTGGAAAGGTGATTAGGAATTAGCCAGTCAGAAATACAGGGGAAAGAAATTTTTGACATCTAGGCAAAGGAGAAAAGACTCAAGGGCATAAAGTCATGGGAAGCACAATTTGTTGGTAGATGTTCCCCAACTTTTCTTGGCCTCCTAAAGCTACAATTTAATAAAGTGAATAAGGGAACCCAAACTTCTTCACTAGCCCCAGAATCAATGTTAACTAATGCTTTTGCTGAAATTCTTAGTGCACTGTTGTACAGTGTCACCTTCCGATGTTTCATATTCATTCATTCACTCAAACCAATATTTACTGAGTGCTTATTATGGGACTATAGCAGTAAAATGAAATACCCAAAAATCTCTCTCCTCACAGAGCTTACATTTTGTGAGTGGAAGAATAAGCACAATAAATATGTATATTTTATAGTTTATTAGATAGTGAAAAGTGATGAGAAAAAATAGTGCCAGGTAAGGATGGTCAGACCCCCAGGAAGGGGTGGGGGATGCATCTCGTGCCTCCACCTTTGTTTCAAACAAAGGATGCCACTTAGGATTAAGCCACTATGCTTTCAAGACAACTGAGAAAGTAAAGCTATAATGTATTTATTATTATTTTCATAAGCTATTCTTCTAATTGCTTGCATAACATAAATCAGCCTATGAATCAAATAAAAACACTCTCTCAAATATTAAAATAATTGTTTCTTTCTATTGCTAGTCCTTGAATTAATAAACCAATAATTTAAACACAGCAGGTAGAATTTAGAAGAGTAAACATATGGAACCTGTTAAAAATTTAGGAACAATGGACTCCATCCTAACAGTAGCTCCTTTTGCTGCCTTTCATTGGGTAGGGTCAGGATTTAATAAAGTAGGATAGTTTTAAGTATATGGTGTATATTACCAGAAGGTAGATTGCTAATAGAATCAATTCCTAAAATGTTCTAATCATTTAGAGTATGCTTTTGGATATATCTAAGATCATCTCACAGGAAAATTAACAGACCCACTGAGAAATTCAAAGTAGGGCATTTAGCAATACAAATACGATAGATTTTAATATGGCTGATATTTAACTCCTTGTAATATTCAGATGAATATATACCAACCCCATGTGTATGTATACACATATATATGTTGAAGTATGGTTCTACATTGAAGCAATCAGATGTGATATATAAACCAATAAATCAGTAAATTGGTCCTGTCAAAACTGTTGATACTCCATTTTTGCTTCCAACTTCCTAGTATTAGTGCTTAATGTCTAGAATCGAATTAGTTAATTCATTTCTCATGCTATCTTTTATTGAACTAGAAGAGGAAAACACACACATTTGCCTTCTGCCCTTCCACACGTATCAGGTTTTCCTATCATTTAACTCGGAGCAGCACAGAACATAATCAGGGCTTTTACTTAAATTACACTGTACATGAACTTTGGTCAGGAAACCCTCTAGTGTGCACCCATGCAGTTCCTTGGGGGCTATAAGAGTGAGAATGAAATTGCCCACCAGAGGAAGGTTAGTAACAATCATTGAAGTGTCTTGACTCAACGAAGCAATCACTTCCTTTCAAATCAGCTACATTAGCTAGAGAGGAAGAAAAACCTAATGCATTTGTGTGTTTCTCAGGAGTTTTTTTTTTTTTTTTTTTTTTTTTGGCCCCATTCTTGTTCTTTTCCTGTAAATCCACCTGCTTCAGCTCAGCTTTTCCTCGCCGATAACTGTGTTTTCTGTAATATACTATAAACTAAATAACTAAACAATTTGTATTTTATGATTACAACCATGCACCAAAATTTTACTACAGAGGACCTTCTCCTGAACAGTATTCTTTTTAAAGCCATGAAGCCTGGAAAAATAAAATTAAATTTGATTCCTATGAACTTTATAAATAAATTTGGGAAAACGTCATATTTTTCCCACTTTGAAAATCCAATACAAGTATCTCTAGCTTAAATGTCCATGGGGCCAGAAAGTCTACATAAATATAAAAACATAAGTGTAGAAATCAGGGGACTGCACCAGAACATAGGGAATAGGGACCAATGTCAAATCTAAACACACTGCACCATACTAAATTCCAAATACTATTTTTATAAAGTTGATTTACAAATATTTTGTAAATAAAAGGCAACTAAAAATACAAGAATATTTCTTAATGATAAAAAATAGTTATCTTAAACTAGGTCTTCATTGTACTAAATATCAAAACAAAGCAACCACAACAAAAAAAACAACCAAAAAAACAGCTTTCTTTTTTTTTGGTTTTAAGTTCCAGGATACATGTCCAGAACATGCAGGTTTGTTACATAGATACGTGAGTGTCATGGTGGTTTGCTGCACTTATCAACCAATCACCTAGGTTTTAAGCCCCGCATGCATTAGCTATTTGTCCTGATGCTCTCCCTCCCCTTACCCCGCCCTCGACAGGCCCTGGTGTGTGATGTTCCCCTCCCTCTGTCCATATGTTCTCATTGTTCACCTCCCACTTATGAGTGAGAACATGCAGTGTTTGGTTATCTGTTTCTGCATTAGTTTGCTGAAAATGATGGCTTCCAGTTTCATCCTTGTCCCTGCAAAGGACATGATCCCATTCCTTTTTGTGGCTGCGCAGCATTCCATAGTGTACATGTACATTTTCTTTATCCAGTCTTAATAAAATTAGTACAATGAATATTTAGTTTAAGATAATTAACTCTTAAATATCAAAACAAAACAAAAACCAAAAAAACAGTTATCTTAAACTAAGTCTTCACTGAACCAAATATCAAACACAACAACACAAAACAACCAAACAAAGAAAAACCAATGACAAAAATACAAACTATGACTTGGATATCCATCATGAATCTGATTATCTAACATTCTCCTAGAAATCTTGGCCAAAGCATAACTTGGGAAAAATAAGGAAAATATGTGCCAAAGTTGTTGAAAAAATTCTATGTTGCATGCCATGAAAACAAGAAATTTGACTCAAAATCTTTCAGAACAGAGAAGATGTTATTTGAATAACATCTTGGTAAACAACCATATAATCATAAAGAATCATTAACTTTTCTAAATACCAACCGTAGCCACTTTGAAGTAACAACTCAAAACCTATTATAAAGCTCCAGATATCACCCAATAATTAATTAATTAATATTAGACTTTCACAGGAATCTATAGGTGGTCATCAAGATTATTAATCTTATTTAGAATCCCAAACTGAAAGACACATGAGTAACAATATAATTAAAAACAGAAAGTCAGAGTTAGATGAAAAATTTATACCATTTTTCCTTTTTTTTTAATTTTTGAGACAGAGTCACATTCTATCACCCAGGTTTGAATGCAGTGCCACCATCACAGCTCACTGCAGCCTTGAGCCTCGAACTCCTAGCCTCAAGCAATCCCCTCGCCTCAGCCACCTAAGTAGCTGGGACCACAGTCGTGCACCAACATGCCCAGCTAACTTTTTTATTCTTTGGAGAGGGGGAAATCTTGCCATGTTGCCCAGGCTTGTCTCAAACTCCTGGACTCAAGTGATCCTCTCATCTCAGCCTCCCAAGGTGCTGGGATTACAGGCATGCGCCACTGTGTCTGGCCGTCTTCTTCTTCTTTATAGAAAGACTAATATGTGAAAATTGGTCAGCTGCTAACAGAATATTCAAGAACTGGTACCATGTTGGACAAATTAGCTTTCTCAACTGCTTGTTCTTACTTCCTTCTCAAATCTTGTGGGTATTTGATATATCGGTGATTTGAAAATCTAAATAGGATAACAGTTGAAGTTTGCTAACAAGTTCTAATTAATTGAACCATATTCTTTCTTCCCCTAAGGCCCTCCCTCACGATAAATTATGAGGCACTTTAACTTGCAAACCACTGGAGTGCTGTGGAGTGGCTAACCGCTGCCAGGCTTTATTCCACAGTACCCCAAGGCATTCATGCATCGTGTGCTCACTGGACCTAGAATCCTCAAGGAGCTGAAGCGTGTCCCTAACTTCTAAACAGGAAGATGCTTCCAGTACGTAAGTAATTGTGGTAATTCAAAGGTTAAGTATATTGTTTTTTCTCATATTTAAAAGTTCCCCAAAAGTCATATCAAAGTAGGGTTTCTTTCCTGCTAGTTTGAAGCTTGACAACATTACCTTACATGTAAATAAGTTAACGTGTAGAGTTTGGAAAGTTGCCTTTCAAATAATGAAGTACCTGATCTTAGACATCAATCACCTCCAATCTTTCCAATTTTGCCTTCGTTCATTTAACAATTCATGTCCCTCATGGATCTAAGATTACTTATATGTATATATTGTATTTAAGGGCTCATTCCCGTAATAGTGTCTTTCATTACACTGAAACATACTTCAATACGAAACAATCAATATAACGGATTATTGGGTTTCGTTTAAACAAAATAATCTTTTTTTAAAAAAATCTTGCAACTTATAGACAAAATCTATCTCATGAAGCAAGGGATTCAGGACTTCCCATTTTTTTTTTCTTTTTATATTGGGTTTTTGGTCAATTATTCTGATAAAAGCTAAGGAAAGCTTATTTTCTTGTTTATTTTTTTTAACTTGATTTAATTTTTTAAAGCAACTTGCTGAAGGTCCAAGAAAGCTTATTTCCTATTAAATTGTTTTTGACAGCAAACAAAAAGTGTTCAAAAGAAATTCTAAATGAAATTATTTGGAGATTAAAGACTAATCTAAATTATGCTAAAAGCATAAAATACTAAGCATAGAAAACATATGCCGAAAGCATAAAATACTAAGGTCATGAGAAATTTTTCTAGTAAAATTTTTCTTATACTAAAATTGCGACTATTCACTTTGGGAGGCCAAGGAGGGTGTATTACCTGATGTCAGGAGTTCAAGACCAGCCTGGCCAACATGGCAAAACTCCATCTCTACTAAAAATACAAAAATCAGCTGGGCATAGTGGTGCATGCCTGTAGTCCCAGCTACCCGGGAGGCTGAGGCGGGAGAATGGCTTGAACCTGGGAGGTGGAGGTTGCAGTCAGCTGAGATAGTGCCACTGCACTCCAGCCTGGGCGAAAGAGCAAGACTCTGTCTCAAAAAAAAATAAAATAAAAATAAAAGTGGAACTATTGAATTCCAGCTAAAATAGTGGCCAAATGAAGTTTGCAATTTATATGGAATTTAATTGATATAGTGAAACTTCATATTCTAGTAGCAAAAAAAGTCCTTCTGAAATTTTTATGTAATATTTAAGCAAAGGTAGGTACAATTTGGTAATCTTATCAACTGCTTAGACACTGACTGCATCACTAGTATATTGGAAAACTGAAGCCTTTCCCAGTTTTTTTTTTTTTTTTTTTTTTTTTACTACGTAGCCATGTTTATATTAAGAAAGTCATTGGACCTCTAAAAAATCACCTATATGGTCTCCAGTTTTACCATTTCTATGATTCTAAGATTCTTAAGCATCCTTTTTACTATCATATAGATTCTTGAGCTCACATTTTTAAAGTTACATAAATTTCAATGACATATAAACCCACTGGTTTAAATGTATGAATCCGTCTGTCATCAATGAACTGGAATAGTAATGTCTCTGGATATTAAAATAATTCTTGCAAAGATTATGTCTTCAATGATCTATGGCAGATTTTATTAAACATTGTTTGCAAAATCGTACATTGGAGGTTTCATTAACGTGGATTTGAAGCGACAATATAAAAATAACTATGCTTAAGAGTTAGTTAAGTGTCACCACTGGCATCAATTTTAGCATTAACAGAAACAGAAAAGGACAACACAAACAGATATTCTGCTAATTTCCTGGGCAAATCTGTCTGATTACCTGGGGGTAGGCAGTTCCTCTGAGGAAGAAAAAAAAAAAAGTTTTTTCTTATTCTGCTGACATTTCCAAAACTCAAATGTTTCATTAAAATGCTCTTTCTCCAACTGGACAAACATTGTCCTGGAACTCTGCTGTTCTGTTTTTTTGTTTGTTTTTGTTGTTGTTTAAAAAAAGAGGCAGGAAAGGAAACAAATTTAGTTTTATAAACTGACCAAATATTTTATACATATAGTATCTATATAAAATATTTCTGTATTTCAGTAAAAAGGATGCTTTCCTGAGGATTTATTTTTAGCCTTCCAAATCAATGAAAGAGATTCAAATCACTTAGGACCCCAATGGTTTCTGAAGACACAAATCCAGGTCAGTTCAATAAACCTAAAGAAAATGATTTTCCTATATATTTTCTTTTTCTTAATAATTGTTTAAATGTCTCAAAGCAAAAAAAAAATTTGTAAATGGTCTTTAAATTTTATTTAGCACTTGTTTTCCATCTTAAGGGAAAAACAGCTATAAATGAGAACAATGTAAACAGTTTTATCCAATATCACTTCTAAAATAATCTAGGCTATGTGCACTACTGGGAAAAACAATTCTCATCACATATTTGCTCAGACAATTTGAATTATGCACTTCACACAAGTGCTTATGTTATTTTTATTACAAATTTTTGTACATGTGTATTTCTAATGGCCATAGTGGTCTCAAGGTAAATTTAGGGTCACAGTTATTACCCTAACCTAGGATTTCTCTACCTCAGGCACAACCACTATGGATCCCTATCATTTATTCTAACTACCTCTCATGTCTTCCAGAAGGATCTAAGTCCTGAGATCACATATGCTCAGAACTCATTCCTCTCCACATCTCTGGAATGTCTGCCATTTTCCTTCCCTACTCTCAGCCTTCAGCATTGCTGCCTGCTGTCAAGGATTCTATGCTGACCCATGATGCTCTTCAAACCACGAGTGTCTCCACATCCATCATGATACAACTGGTGGCACCTCCAGTCCACAAAGCCACATGGATGGCATCCTGTCAGTGCCAGAGCTACTGCTGGGGTCACCTCCATTGACTACTGTCGCCTCTAACACTGATTCTTGCTGGTGCCCATTGCAGCCATGCCACATTCTCTCCAATATCTTCCTGGTTCTGATCAAACCTTGCACTCACACCTCTGTCCATCCGATGTTCCATCAGCAATGCTAAGTGAAGGGGTCCGGTATATGTCATCTTCCAGCTCCTACCCACCACATGCTGCTCCTCCATGTTACACAGAGGCCCCCTACAACTGATGGAGATCTCAGTTTTTACTTCAAGCCCCTCCCACTAACTCCCAAGAATAAATGCCTGAGGATTAGACCACAGGACAATACAATTGGCAAACATTGTACTGTAATCCAAATTACCTTTCCTCTCTGGCCCTGAGATATTGGCATGAGATCAAGCTTGTGAGCCTGACTGTCTCTTTCCTTAGAATTAGTCTCTTCCCAGGAGGCATCTTAGTCTTTCTTAAAATGAAAATGCAACAAATGAACTAGTCGAATGGTGGCGAAAGACAGCTTAGTGAAGTTTGAATTTAATATGAAATTTCATTAATATAGTACAGCTTCTTATTATAATGGTGAAAAAGTATTTTTTTTAATTTCACCCAATATTTAAAGGGAACTAAGTTTAGAAAAGAAAGCATTTTTGGGTTCCAACTGCTAAGATATTGACCACATCATTGATGTATCAGAAAACCTAAATTTCTGTCTCAGTTTTTTCATTGCAAGGCTGTGTTCATTTTTAGGCCATTTTAATCCACAAATCCTCAGATGTGCTCAGTCCTAAACTGAACATGGCTTAACTTCACTAAACTGAAATCCCAATTATACTATTATGGTATATCTACACACACACACACACACACACACACACATCTGTTTTCGCCTTATATCTACAAATATTCATCGAATAAAAGAAATGCTATTTATAAAACATATAAAATAGATGCAAAAATTGTATATGAGCACATAATATATGTGTTTGAGAGTGCCAGATGAATCTGAATTGATCAACTGTAAATTTTTTTTTTGGTAGGAGGATGGAGTCCCTATCACCCAGGCTGGAGTGCAGTGGTGCAATCTCAACTCACTGCAACCTCCGCCTCCCGGGTTCAAGCAATTCTCCTATCTCAGCCTACCGAGTAGCTGGGATTACAGGCGTGCACCATCACACCCGGCTAATTTTTGTATTTTTAGTAGAGATGGAGTTTCGTCATTTTGGCCTTGCTGGTGTTGAACTCCTGACCTCCAGTGATCCAACCACCTCAGCCTCCCAAAGTGTTAGGATTACAGGCACGAGCCACTGTGCCCAGCCTGATCAACTGTAATCTAAACACAAGAGCATCTCGTTTGATTGCTCTTCACTTTACTGTGCTTTGCAAATAATGCGTTTTTCACAAATTGAAGGGTTTTGGCAACCGTGCATCAGGCAACTCTATCAATGCCACTGTTCCAACAGCATGTGTTCACTTCATGTCTCTGTGTCACATTTTGGTAATTCTCTCAATATTTCAACCTTTTTCATTACATTGTCTGTTATGGTGATCTGTGATCAGTGATAGTTGACATTACTATTATAATTGTTTTTGCAGCACCATAAACCATGCCCATATAAGGCAGCAAGCATAATAGATAAATGTGTGTGTTCTGACTGCTCCACTGACCAGCTATTCTCTTTATCCCCTATCTTTCTCCCTCTACTCAGGCCCCCTATTCCCTGAAACACAACAATATAGAAATTAAACCAATTAATAACCCTACATTGGCCTCTATGTGTTCAAGTGAAAGAAAGAGTCATACTTCTCTCACTTTATTCAAAAACTAGAAATGATTAAACTCGTGAGGAAGGCATGTCGAAAGGTGAGACAGACGGAAAGCTAGGAGTCTTGCACCCACCCAACCACCACATTGCAAATGCAAAGGAAAGGCTCTTCACAGAAATTAAAAGTGCCACTCCAGTGAGCACATTAATTATAAGAAAGCAAAATAGCCTTGGTAATATGGAGAAAGTTCTAGTGGTGTGGATAGAAGATGGAATCAGCCACAATATTCCCTTAAACCAAAGCCTAATCCAGAGGAAAACCCTAACTTTCTTCAATTCTGTGAAGGCTGAGAGAGGTGAGAAAACTGCAGAAGAAAAAAATGAAGCTAGCAGAGCTTGACTCATGAGGTTTAAAGAAAGAAGCCATTTCCATTAACAGAAAAGTGCAAGGTGAAGCAGCAAGTGCTGATGCAGAAGCTGCAGCAAGTTATCCAGAAGATCTGGCTAAGATCATTGATAAAGGTGGCTATGCGAAACAATAGATTTTCCATGTAGATGAAATAGCCTTCTGTTGCAAGAAGATGCCATCTAGAACTTTCACAGCTAAAGAGAAGTCAGTGCCTGTCTTCAAAGCTTCAAAGAACAGTTGGCTCGCTTGTTAGGGGCTAATGCAGCTGATCACCTTAAGTTGAAGCCAATGCTATGTACCATTCTGAAAATCCTACGGCCCTTAGGAATTACACTACATCTGTCTGTGCTCCATAAATGGAACAAGAAAGCCTGGATGACAGCACATCTGTTAACAGCTTATTTTACTGAATATATTAAGCCCACTGTTGAGACCCACTGCTCAGAAAAAGAGATTTTTTTCATAGTATTACTTCTCATTGACAGTGTACCTGGTCCCCAAGAGCTCCTGATGGAGAAGCACAAGGAGATGAATGTTGTTTTCATGCTTGCTAACAGAACATCCATTCTGCAGTCCATGGATCAAGGAGTAGTTTTGACTTTCAAATCTTATTATTTCAGAAATACATTTCATAAAGGTAAGCATCCCAAAGGTAGAAATTCCTCTGTTGGATCTAGGCAAAGGAAATTAAAAACTTTCTAGAAAGGATTCACAATTACAGTTGTCATTAAGAACATTTGTGATTCATGGGAGGAGGTCAAAATATCAACATTAACAGGAGTTTGGAAGAAATTGATTCTGACCCCCATGGGTAACTCTGAGGGGTTCAAGACTTCCGTGGAGCAATTAACTGCAGATGTGGTAGAAATAGCAAGAGAACTAGAATTAGAAGTAGAGGCTGAAATAGACAGAAGTGCCGCAATCTCCTGATAAAACCTGAATGGATAAGAAGTTGCTTTTTATGAATGAGCAAATAAGGTGGTTTTTTAAGATGGAGTCTTCTCCTGGTGATGATGCTGTGAACATTGTTTGAAATGATGACAAAGGATTTAGAATATTACATAGGGGACTCCGTTGGCAAAGCAGCTGCAGAGTTTGAGAGGATTGACTCCAGTTTGAAAGTTCTACTGTGCGTGAAAGGCTATCCAACAGCATCCCATGCTACAGAGAAATCTTTTGTGAAAGGAAGAGTCAATTGCTGTGGAAAATTTAATTGTTGTATTATTTTAAGAAATTTCCACAGCCACCCCAACTTCAGCAACCACCACTGACCAGTCAGCAGCCATCTAGCTTTCCTCCACCAGCAAAGATTATGACTCACTGAAGGCTTAGAGGATTGTTGCAATTTTTAGCAGCAAAGTATTTTTTTAATTAGGGTGCATACATATTTTTGAACATAATGCTATTGCACACTTTATAGACTACAGTAGAGTGTAAACATAACTTTTATATGCACTGGGGAACCAATACATTTACATGACTCACTGTTTTGTGATATTCATGTTATTGTGGTGGTCTAGAACTAGATCTGCAATATCTCCAAGGTATGCCTGTAGTTGCCCTCAATGTAACTCTGCTGACATAATATATTTCATAAACATAGAAATCCTTTATGTCTTTTCTGTTTTCTTTTATATTTCTCATACCTGGCATAGTGCCTGAAAAATAGAAAATGTTCAGTAAATATGCTTTTCAACGAATGAGGAGGAAGAAATGGAGAGACACATAAAGCATTTTTGATGTTTTATATATCTAACTTCTGATCAAAATGTGGAATAAATTACTTTATGCCCAACTAATCATGCATATACCACTTCTGTTTTCATTGATGTTGTACTGACATTATTAGCAATAGGCAGCAGTCAGTAAATAATCCAAACCATATCAACCATAAGAACATTTATCAGATTTTTGTTTGGCTTATCTGTCTTTGCTGTCTTGCATCCATTTCCCCTCCTTAATGGCATCACAATTTTCTAGTTTCATTGTGTACAGTCTCGATGGCCCAGTAACTCCAGATTCCTCTCTCCAACTACAGAAGCCAAGGAGGGCTTGACAGAACCTACTTCTCCTACCCTGTGATAGAGCCAGGAGGCAAGCAAGTGGCCTATGCATGGCCAATCAAATGTTCTCCCCCTAAGACTTTGAATTTTGGATAAGTGAAACAAGGATGGAAAGAACGCTTGGCATTTACTCATCACAGTGGTTAAGAGCTGTATCAAAACCAGACTGCTCCTGCTATGGGACAGTTACTGTGTTTCCAACTTCCTGTACCCGTAGGCATCTCGGTTTTTGCCCATTTCCACTATTGAATCTCAGAGCTCACGAAATCATTCTGCTTGAATTAGTAAGAGATGGTGTCTGTTGTTTACCACCAAGGAGCTCTAAGTGGCACATGTTCACACGTTCACACAAGCATCATAGCAGCCAGTCTGCATCCTTGGAAGATGCCACTGTGTGATGTCTAGCAAGAGTACAGAAACAACCATAATGCACAACTCCCAGGAGGAAAGAGGGAAAAGTAGGGTTGTATTCCTCAATATTGTCAATTCTGCTTTTTAAAGTTAAGTATAGCTATGCCTGGCTTAAACAATAATGTATATAATTAATCACATTCGTTTCTCTTCCACTTAGTTTTGAAATAACCTCAGTGAAAGTTAGAAATTGAAAGGGAAAAACTTCCCAAGTGCAATTTTAAAAATTCACCATGAGGCTGGGCATGGTGGCTCACACCTGTAATCCGAGCACTTTGGGAGGCTGAGGTGGGTGGATCATCTGAGGTGAGGAGTTCAAGATCAGCCTGGCCAACACGGTGAAACCGTGTCTCCACTAAAAATACAAAAATTAGCGAGGCATGGTGGTGGGTTCCTGTAATCTCAGCTACTCAGGAGGCTGAGGCAGGAGACTCACTTGAACCCAGGAGGCAGAGATTGCAGTGAGCCGAGATCGCGCCACTGCACTCCAGCCTGTGCGACAAGAGTGAGACTCCGTCTCAAAAACAAACAAAAAAATCTCACCATGAGTTTAACTGTTCCACTATTCACGTCTATAATTATTTCTTTTTCTTCCTATCTAGTATCTTCCTATAGCCCCTTCTCACATCTGTCCCACATTACATTTTACTGCCATTTAGAATTTAGCCCAGGAATTGGAGGCCAGCATAGGCAACATAGGCAACATAGTGAGACTCCGTTTCTATAAAAAATACATATAAAACATAAAAAATAGAACTCAGGTATTAACTCTATTTTTAGTACCACCATATTATATATTCGGAATAGTAAAGGTTCCCTTTCTCCCCACCCAGGTTAGGAACCAAAACCAACTCTCCCTGTGAAGTTCTAAGCAGTTGTGGCTTCTCTATGCATCTCTTTTCAACTATGATAATTCTGTGTATGCTGTTATCATCTAGCAAATCATCTTCAGGCAGGGTGTAGCAGGCAGTGAGCACTGAGGATGAGCTGAGACAGTGCAATCAGGGAAGCAGTGTGCACACAACAAACACTGGTTCTGGGCAAGATGGAGCAGAGGACGTGCAGCCCAGCAAAGGACACGAACAGACACTTCTGAAAAGAAGGCATACATGCAGCCAACGGGCATAGGAAAAAAAGCTCAATATCACTGATCATTAGACAAATGGAAATCAAAACCACAATGAGATACCATCTCACACCAGTCAGAAAGGCTATTACTAAAAAGTCAAAAAAAACCAGATGCTGGCGAGTTTGTGGAGAAAAGGGAACACTTATGCACTGTTGGTGGGAGGGTAAATTAGTTCAACCACTGTGGAAAACAGTATGGCAATTCCTCAAAGAGCTAAAAGCAGAACTGCCATTTGACCCAGCAATCCCATTATTCGGTATATACACAGAGGAATATAAATCATTCTACCATAAAGATACATGCACGCGAAAATTCACTGTAGCACTATTCACAATAGCGAAGACATGAAATCAACCAAAATGCCCATCAATGACAGATTGGATAAAGAAAATGTGGTTCATATACACCATGGAATGCTATGCAGTTGTAAAAAAGAATGATATTATGTCTTTTGCGGGAACATGGATGAAGCTGGAGGCTGTTATCCATAGCAAACTAACACAGGAACAGCAAACTAAATACTGCATGTTCTCACATATAAGTGGGAGCCAAATGGTAAGAACTTACAAACACAAAGAAGAAAACAACAGACACTGCTGTCTATTTGAGGGTGGAGGGTGGGAGCAGGCAGAGGAGCAGAAAAGGTAACTATTGGATACTGGGCTTAATACCTGGGTGATGAATTAATACCTGGGTAATGAAATAATCTGTACAACAAACTCCTGTGACATATGTTTACTTATGTAACAAATCTTCACATGTACCCCAAACCTAAAATAAGTGTTAAAAAGTTGTATGACTTTTAAAAATCCTTCTAATAAATCTTTGCATTCATACTTTAAAAAAATGACATACCTGCAAATTCCTCTGGGAATGTACAGCATGGGGTGTTTAACGTTTTTGCTAATTGTCTGCTTATGAATAAAAGGCCAGTGGGAATTGAAACAAAAGTCTGATGCAGAGCCTGGCATACTTTCATCAGAAGTCGGGGAGCAAAGGCAGGGCAGGCCAGGAGGGGATACAGCAACAGTGAGAAGGAAGGACTGAGGGTTCAGTTCCGTTCTGTCGTTTTCCATTTGCACCTTGCAAAAATGACTGTTACTGGCCGGGCATGGTGGCTCACGTCTGTTACTCCTGGCCCCAAGCAATCTGCCTGGAGCCAGGAGTTTGAGACTAGCCTGGCCAACATGGGGAAACCCCATCTCTACTGAAAATACAAATTAGCCAGGTGTAGTGGCATTCACTTGTAGTCCCAGCTACTTGGGAGGCTGAGACATGAGAATTGCTTGAACCCGCAGGGTGGAGGCTGCAGTGAGCTGAGATAACGCCTCTGCACTCTAGCCTGGCCAACAGAGGAAGCTAAACTCTGTCTCAAAAAAAAAAAAAAAAAAAAAAAGGCTGATACCAATTTATAGTGTCAGCTCTGCTGCCCATTGTCATTTTCCCTGGAGAACGTTTAGATGAATAAGTTTCTAAGGATGCCTTAACACTGGAGTCTCCAGGTGGGATTTGAGGGTATACGAAGGCCTTCCCAATGATCTCGAAATCACAGCAGTTGGTAGTTGCCTATTTTGGCCATTCCTGAAGATCAGTGTGTCCTTACTTAATTACTTTTCTACTATACTAAGAGACTCAATCCATCATAAACTTGAAGTCTTTTTTATAAAGATTTGGTTCTAGAAAATCCCTCTCCTAGACATTTCCTTCATAATTTAAATTGCTATTTGGCAAATAATTTTTCATTTCCTTGAGGGAATTTGAATAAAGTCATGTTGGAATTCTGCCATTACATATAATGCATTTCTTTAAAAAGCATCTTAAAGGAAGAAATGTATTGATATTTACTTACCAGATGATAATTTGTGCTAATTCTAATATTACTGTGGGGAGAATATGTAACTACTCTATTTTCTCTAAGTAACCACATTGGCAGTTAATATAAATGTTCTTTTAAAAATTGTATTAACAAGAAACACTGTGTTCTACGATATCTAGTAGTTTCTACATGCACGTATTTCAAATATTCTTCTTTGTTCACAGACCATAAAATTACATGTATCATTTGCAATTGAATTTTTTCAGAAGTCCCCTCAAAGGGAAAAGGGAAAGGTAAAAATGCATTGAATAATTTTTTTAAGTTGGCTATATTCCAGCATACAGAGAGTGTAACTCCTGCCTCTGTCAGTAACTGGCCGGATTTGCAAGGATGATAAATCATTCTTGGATTTTTCATCCAAAGTTCCTTCTCTTTGGTTTCTTCCTCTCGGCTTTACTTTTGGCTTATAAATTTGGATCCTCCCATCTTCCAAAACCAAATTGATGATCACTTGTGAAAATAACTACCTTCATGCCTAGTCTTTCCTAAGACACAGGGACTAAACCTATAATAGTATGCCTATAGAGTACTTGAAATGGGGCTAACTCACATTGAGGTTTGCCATCAGTGTAATGATTCACACTGTGTTTTAAAGATTCTGTACAAAAAAGGGAAAATATTTCAGTTTTACATTGGTTTTAAGTTGAAATGATAATATTTTAGAGATATTGGTTTAAATAAAATATATTATTAGAATTAATTGAGCTTTTTTAAAAATCTCGTTACAGTAGCTATCAGAAATTGTATTTATTTATTTATTTTACTTTACAGATAGGGTTTTGCTCTGTAGCTTAGGCTGGAGTGCAGTGACATGATCATAGCTCACTGCAGCCTCTGACTTCCTGGGCTTAAGTGATCCTCCCACCTCATCCTACTGAGTAGCTGGAATTACAGGTGCATGCCACCACCCCTAACTAATTTTTTTGTGTGTAGAGATGGGGTCTCACTTTGTTGCCCAGGCTGACCTCAAACTTCTGTCTTCAAGTGATCCTCCAGCCTCAGCTTCCTAAAGGGGGAGAAAATTTTAAATTATGCATGTGGCTTTTACTTTCTCTTAGATAGTACTTGCCTGTAACATGTACTTACATCCTAAAACACAGATGACATCCTTCTTATGACCTCACTTTTCTCTCTAACACCTGATGTATATCATAAGTGTAATTATTCACCTTGACTCATTTTTTTGAGTTTCAAACAGCTAAGTCATCAAGTAGTACTCTACTTCTGAACTGAATATCAATCTAAAAACTTAAAAAATTGAGATTTTTCACAAAGGCTTCCTAGTCTTTTTTGGCCCCCAGGGAATAGGAATTCTTATTGAAGATGTCTGAATACCTCTGCTAAATATGAATTTGTAAAGAAGGGCTGCTCCATCCTCCATTTGGGCTGAAGGACACATTTTTACCTCCAGGATCTAACTGTGAAATACTCTAGCTCAACAAGAAGACCATTTCTGTCAAGTGAACCAAAGATTCCCTTGCCCTGCCCCTGGACAGGTGATATTTGCCTGCCCCTGGACTGATGACACCAGAAGTTGATCTTCATAGTCAAGAGTTGACTGAGAGGCCAAATGGATTCCAAAGGACTCTAACCCTCCCTTCCTGTTCCTGTGCATTCATCTTCTTTCCTGCATCTTCTCTGCTAATCTATGGATTTGCTGACCTTGCATGTCTGGCCAAGATCTAGAGTTTCCTTTCTGATTACATCATGCAACCACATTAGATGTCATGCTGACATTCCTTCACAATGCCCTGTCCTTTTATCAGGTGACATCACCCCTAACCAAAAGAGAGACATACAGCAGAGGAGTAAAATGCATACACCACAGAGCCAAACAAGTCCTCCTTTAAATCTCTCATCATACCAGGCATTGTATGCTTTACCTTAGTCAAGCTACAACCTTGATTTCCTCATCTGTAGGATGAGGATAATAATAAAATGTAGTTTGGATAGAGCCTGCTAGTTGACCCCAATATACATTCTCTTCTTTAATAACAGAAACCAGACGGGCGCGGTGGCTCACACCTATAATCCTAGCACTTTGGGAGGCTGAGGCGGGGGAATCACTTGAGGTCAGGAGTTGGAGACCAGCCTGGCCAACATGGAGAAACCCCATCTCTACTAAAAATACAAAAATTAGCCAGGTGAGGTGGCAGGCACCTGTAATCCCAGCTACTTGGGAGGCTGAGGCAGGAGAACCACTTGAACCCAGGAGGCAGAGGTTGCAGTGAGCCGAGATCATGCCATTGCACACCAGCCTGGGCTACAGAGCAAGACTCCATCTCAAAAAAGAAAAATAATAATAATAATAATAATAGAAACCTTCCACCCTCACCTTGGAACTTGGCTACCAGCTAAGGCCTTCATTTCCCAGCCTCTCTTGCAGCTCCATGTGGCAAAAGGCATACAAACAGAAATAGCATATCTAACTACCTGTATGTGGCCTTTTTCTTTTCTGCAAGTGCCTGAAATATAGAAGTGATATCTAATCATCTTGGACCAAGCAGATGAGAACAACAGCTTAGGGATTATAAAATAATAAAATGGAAAGAAGACAAGAAATAACCAAAATCAGAGCTGAACTGAGGGAGACTGAGACACAAGAAACCATCCAAAAGATCAACGAATCCAGGAGCTGGTTTTTTGAAAACATCAATAAAATAGCTAGAATGCTAGCTAGGCTAATAAAGAATAAAAGAGAGAAAATCCAAATAAACACAATCCAAAACAAGAAGGATATTACCACTGACCCCACAGAAATACAAACAACCATCAGAGAATGTTATCAACACCTCTATGCATATAAACTAGAAAATCTAGAAGAAATAGATAAATTCCTGGACTCCAAAGACTGAACCAGGAAGAAATTAAATCCCTGACCAGACCAATAAAGAGCTCTGAAATTCAATCAGTTATAAATAGCCTACCAACAAGAAAAGCCCAGGACCAGAAGGATTCACAACTGAGTTCTACCAGATGTACAAAGAAGAGCTGGTACCATTCCTACTGAAGGTACTTCAGAAAAAAAGAGGAAGAGGGAATCCTCCCCTAACTCATTCTGTGAGTCCAGCATCATTCTGCTACTAAAACCTGGCAGAAGCACAACAATGACAAAAAAACTTCAGGCCAATATTCTTGATGAACATAGATGTAAAAATCCTCAGCAAAATATTGGAGAATTGAATCCAGCAGCACATCAAAAATCTTATCCAACACAATCAAGTAGGCTTCATACCTGGGATGCAAGGTTGGTTCAACATATATAAATCAAAACATGTGACTCATCACATAAACAGAACTAAAGACAAAAACTATATGATTATCTCAATAGATGCAGAAAAGGCTTTTAGTAAAATTCAGCACGCCTTCATGTTAAAAACTCTCAATAAACTAGGTTTTGAAGGAACATATCTCAAAATAATAAGAGCCATCTATGACTAACCTACAGCCAACATCATACCGAGGGCAAAAGCTGGAAGCATTCCCTTTGAAAACTAGAACAAGACAAGGATGCCCTCTCTTACCACTCCTATTCAACATAGTATTGGAAGCCCTGACCAGAGCAAACAGGCAAGAGAAGGAAATAAACGGCATCCAAATAGGAAGAGAGGAAGTCAAACTATCCCTGTTAACAGATGACATGATGCTATAACTAGAAAACCCCATGGTCTCAGCCCAAAAGCTCCTTAAGCTGATAAAACAACTTCAACAAAGTCTCAGGATACAAAATCAATGTGCAAAAATCACTAGCACCCCTATATACCAATAACAGTCAAAGCTGAGAGCAGAATCAGGAATGCAATCCCACTCACAATCGCCACACACGCACACAAATAAAATACTTAGAAATACCAGCTAACCAGAGAAGTGAAAGATCTCTGCAAGGAGGGCTATAAAACACTACTCAAAGAAATCAGAGATGACACAAACAAATGGAAAAACATTCCGTGCTCATGAATAGGAAGAATCACTATCTTTAAAATGGTCATACTGCCCAAAGCAATTTATAGATTCAATGTTATTCCTATTAAACCACTGATGACATTCTTCACAGAACTATTTAAAAAACTATTTTAAAACTCATACGTTACCAAAAAAGAGCTCAAATAGCCAAAGCAATCTTAATCAAAAAAGAACAAAGCTGGAGGCATGCAACACAACTTCAAACTATATTACAGGGCTACAATAACCAAAACAGCATGGTACTGGTACAAAAACAGACACATAGACAAATGGAACAGAATACAAACTCTGGAAATAAGGGCACACACCTAAAACTATCTGATCTTTGACAAAATTGACAAAAACAAGCAAAGGGGAAAGGACTTCCTATTTAATAAATGGTGCTGAGATACCTGGCTAGCCATATGCAGAAGATTGAAACTGGACCCCTTTCTTATAACATATACAAAAATCAACTCAAGATGGATTAAAGACTTAAATGTAAAACCCAGAACTACAAAAA